>NC_091485.1:28134305-29334305 GCF_947461875.1 Haliaeetus albicilla
GGACCAACTGTAATTTAGACAAAAAGACCATTAGCTGCACTCAGCAGCAATGGCAAGACTGCTTTTGTGCTGCTGTGTTAAAGCAGACCAAGGCCAGGAAGAAATACATTATTTATGTTTACTAAGTTTGGGATAGACAGCTTTTCAAAACTTACCCTGCTTCTTTTGCAGTATTTTGGTCAAATAAATAGATTACAGGCTCTGATGAGAGATCCTGCTCTATGGCACTAAGCAGTTAACGTTTAACAGGGCCCAACCCACAAACCCACAGATGTTTCTGTGGGCACTTCAAAGGAATGTGGCATTTTCTAAATTGGGAAAACCATAGCATGTGGCAACCAACATCAGCATGGCCTTTGATTCTGGTTCCTGCTCTCTGGAGACTTGATTCCCTCCAGAAGTGCCTGTTTTCCTCTTTAGGACAGAATTACTCTTTTCTCCATGGCCAACCAGCCACACACTCTGTTTGTATCTCCTCTTTTGGATGTCAAACAGAGAAGAAGAGCAGAGGCAGTTATGGGCGATATATTTACTTCTTGTCAAGGGGGGATATTTCTATTAAAAGAGCAGAACTCTTTCCTGATACAGTCAAGGTCTCTCGGAGTTGACAAGGTAGATACTCTTTTAAAATATACAGCTTCTGACTGTCATGGTTTAACCCCAGCCAGCAACTAAGCACCACGCAGCCGCTCACTCACTCCCCCCCACCCAGTGTGATGGGGGAGAAAATCAGGAAAAGAAGTAAAACTTGTGGGTTGAGATAAGAACGGTTTAATAGAACAGAAAAGAAGAAACTAATAATGATAATGATAACACTAATAAAATGACAACAGTAGTAATAAAAGGATTGGAATGTACAAATGATGCGCAGGGCAATTGCTCACCACCCGCCGACTGACATCCAGCCAGTCCCCGAGCGGCGATTCCTGCCCCCACTCCCCAGTTCCTATACTAGATGGGACGTCCCATGGTATGGAATACACCGTTGGCCAGTTTGGGTCAGGTGCCCTGGCTGTGTCCTGTGCCAACTTCTTGTGCCCCTCCAGCTTTCTCGCTGGCTGGGCATGAGAAGCTGAAAAATCCTTGACTTTAGTCTAAACACTACTTAGCAACAACTGAAAACATCAGTGTGTTATCAACATTCTTCTCATACCTAGCTCAAAAACATAGCACCGTACCAGCTACTAGGAAGACAGTTAACTCTATCCCAGCTGAAACCAGGACACTGACAAAACAAACAGAAGTTTTACATGGGAACAGAGCAGTCAAAAAGACTATTCAAGCTTTATTTTAGGCAGACTGTACAGTGTTAAGGACAGGTCAAGGATAATGAGCTGTGATTGTAAGTCATATACAAGAGAAAGATGTAGCGATGTGTCATTTCAATCAAGGGAGAGCAAGTTGGAAGAGTATTTGTCTTCTGTCTTGTCAGGGAGAAATCTGTTTCGTCCTGCAGCATCATCATCACCCTGCAGCAGATATCGGCCTGAACTGGCAGGTTCTGCTGTTGTTTCCAGGCCTCCTGAGAAGGGGAAGAGCCCACTGTAGCTCAAACAGACAGGCATTGCCCACAACAGACTGGGCATTGCAATGTGGTGAAATAAAAGCCATCAGCAATTAAACAGAATATTCATGACAGTGATTGAAGATCACTTTATTTCTTGCTGCCTTTGTTTAAAGAAAGTCCTTTCCGTATACTCATAATGTACACGAAAAATGGCTACATGGCCGTGGGGGAAATACATAATGCTTTCTGACTCCGATCGAAGGTTGATCACCAAATGATTAAAGCATAGTTGTTTAAGGTTACTCCCAAGAAGGACCTGCTAAGTTCTTTGTTATTGATATTTTTTTTGCAATTACACCAAAGTATGTTAGGTATGCAAAAAGAAAAACTTTTTAACATAGTATCTGAATTCATGCATGTATGCACATATAAACATATCTATGTATAAGCAATATTTTAAATGTCTGCCTGACAAAGAAATGAGTATGGAAATTAGCATAAGCAAATGTAAATGAACACACATTGTTTGCATGAACACCACATTCTGTCTCATTGGAAAATTTGAACCTAGGGGCTAAATAAATTCTGACAAAGGTTCAGGGTATTTTTTCCTTCTCTTTTTTTCTGAAGAGGAAGGGAGCACCAGCAGGTGTGATCTGGCAGCACAAATGAAAAAAATAAAACAACAAAAAAGCTTAATGCAACAAGTTGGAACACCTTGATCTCAGTGGAAAATAAATGCTTACCGGTTGAAGTCTGCTCCCAGGACTCTTCCCCTTCCAGAGAACCTATGGATTTTGTAATCGATTAATTTGAATTGGAATTTATAGGGAAGTATCGAGTCTGACAATCTGAGAACTCAGCTTTTTAAAACAGCTCTTCAGGGCTGCTAACCTTTTTGCGATATATGCTGTCTTCTCAAGTAAAACCCCAGTTATTTTAAAACAGAGCAGAACTAAAAGCACTATGAACAATCAACAGATCTGATTACAAATTTCATGGCCTGATTCACCCCTGCTCTGCTTCAATTTTGGAGCAGTGTGAATCCAGTGCTCTTTATCTCCTCACCCCAGACACAATCTGGACTAGCACAGCAAGGAACAAGTTTCTGGGAGCTTACGCTTGTTCTGCTTTATTAGTTTTTCTGGTTTTGAGAGCAGCTGTCTTTAAGATTTGTGTTTTTTTCTAAAAGCATGACCATAGTGATCATAAGGGCTTGGTGAATTTATTAACCCTACTTGATTAAATCCTCCTTTGACTCCATTTTAAAAGAATTAGTCCAGGAACACAGATTTAGATCTCCTCTACCATGTATTTGCCAGAGGTAGCAACTTGAACTTTGTAAGCATTTTGTTCCTGCTTTGGACTCAAAGAAGAAATACCAAAATATGTAGTGTAGACCACTAAAACCAGCAGTTAAAACCTCATTGAGATTTCTTACTCCAGGTCCTGAACTTTAAAATGGTTCGTCTAATGGTACCCAGCTTCCTTTGCAGTCCAGGAATAAATGTGTTACCGTGGCTTGACAGTTAAGTGATATTTTGAGGGAGCAAGAAGTGGTTATGTGTTACCTGGGAACAATGTTTTCCTGACCAAAAATCCTGTGATTAAGGGGGCTGTATTTTAGTCATAGCATCAGATATTTCAGAAAAGAGATTAAGCTTATGAGATCTCCAATGCTGTAAATTGTGGAAATTATCCTTTCATTGCATCTGCTTAGCTATTAGCAATGATTTCTTTTGTTTAAATATGACCCAAACTCTCCTCTCCTTCTCTCCTTGCTTTTTTTGAGGGTTTCGTTTTCCACAGAAATCATTAAGTTAATCCTTGATAATCCAAGAAAAAAAACAGAGGCAATAGTTCAAACCCTTTTGCGTGTGTTTAGAAAAATGAGATAAAACTTAATTTTCTATCCAAACTCTAATAAATACTATATGACATATAACTCATAAATGTTCACAGCACTTGAATGGGTTGCCCCTGGAAATTGCATGGCTTGAGTGAAGCATACACTGGCAATTGTAACATGGATTAGATGCAAAGGAAAGGGAAGAATTTCTTATGACATTTCAAAGCTTCCTATAGCACAGTACCTTCACCTATAATTGCCAGCCAAGATGTTACCATGGGGCCATGGATTGTTATTTAAAAGGCTTATAAAGGTTCTTCTTTCCTAAAAATAATGATGAAATTAAACATTGTCATTTAAAACCTTTTAAAAACAGGCTCCTTATCTTCTCCCATTCAGCAGCAGTGCCTGGCTTAGGGAAGCGAAGAGGATGTGCATGATTAGCTAATGTCAGATGATATCCTAAATGACACTGTGTAAAGATTAAGACATTTGGATTTTTCTAAATGTGTATTTTAGTGCTATATAAAGGTGCTAAAATGACAGCTCTGGAGGCTGAAGTCTCCTTTTTACCCAGCAATGAACAGAAGACAGGATCATTCAGTCTTTGCTTCATTCAGGCTATTCTTCATCTGTCTTCTACCGCTGCCGTTCAGTTTCCAATCAGCCAAAGTTTGCAATAAGGATTTACTGGGACACTTCAAAAATTAGATTAAAGGTGAAAGACCACTGATATCTTTTACCTAGGACATCCACTTTCAGTAGCTTTTCTTATTTGAATCCATGGTCTCGTAATCTAGAGGTAGAGACTGATTTTCTGATAATCAACTACATCTATAAAATTAACTTCATTGTTTACCTGCTTTCTAGCTGAAATTGTACCTTATAACATGCAAAGCCTTGAAGACAAGTTTTGGTGTGAAAGTGTATTTGAGAAGAGGCTGGAAACAATTTCCAGAAGTGAAGAAGCTGATTTACATTTAAACAGAGTCTTTCTTCAGAAAGGAAGTTTACCTGGGATAAACTGCTGGGTGGGAATGTCTTTTGAAAGGATGTTAATTGTACCTTGGTTCAAAGAACTCTTTGAAATTCCTGTAATGCAATTATGCTAAGTTAGAGGAAGTTAAAGGATTGTGTATTGGCAAAAATGCAGTTAGAATCCCAGTTGAAGTCATGTGTCAGAAGTGCTATTGATGATAACATTGACACCTGCCTCTGGTAACTTCAAAGTCTGTGCTCTCTGTATGAAGTTCACTGAGCTCAGCTAGCAAAAGGACAAACCAAGACAGAGACACCGGTCCAGACCTTCAAGAAGTGTAAATGGAGCTATGGCACTTAACAACAGCACATCAAAACTGAGCTCACCACCTTTTAACATAGAGGGTACAATGACTGCACTCTACCAAATGAAGCCCAGCATCTGTAGAGCTACAGCTGTTAGTCATAGAAAGGGATCTCTGTGACTATCTGCTTTCTCCTTGCTGGTGGAAAAAATGAATTTGCTCTGTGTGAGTTTCTGAGGAAAGAATGAGTGTAAAAGACAGCTTCCACGTTGGTTTCTGAAGGCACTGAGGTTCTAAATGTTTCTGATGTCTTCTGGGCATGAGTTCCACCCTTGTGGGGGGCGATGTTCAGACAGCGACGGCAGGTTTTTCGTCTGTCCTACAAAGTGCTTCAGCAGTAATGAATGAAGTCTGAACTGATGAATGCACCCAGAACTCAACCTCTGGGAATAAAACTCATTATTCTATGTCTCACCCAGGGTTTTGTAAGCTGCTGTTTAACAAAAATGTTTGTGTATTTTTAGTCTGCTGTAATAATTTTTCTATTTTTAAACACAAATCTGATATTTAATTGCTGCTCTGTTCTGCCCAGTTCTGTGAAATGACAAGCTAGAGCTGAAGAAGCCCAAGTATCTCCTAAGGTCACACCCCTTGTTTGGATACGGCTGTGTATGTGGAATAAGAGGGACTTAGCAGAAGTCTACAGGATGGGTATATTAATGAAGGTGCTATTAACCTTCATAGCGGATTCCAGATTTTAAAAATAAGGTGGGAAAGGGCTAGATTTTTCTGCCCAAAGCACTTCTAATTATTTGGTTCAGTCTGCCCTGTCACAGAGGCTCTGCCTTTGGGTTCTGGTCCCTTGATTTCCCTCTCTGTGCACCAACCAAAACATGCAATGGTTCCCACCTCAGAGAGAAGAGTATTTCCTTTTTTTGAGAAAATCAGAGAATAGGAAAGGTGCAGAGCAGTCTGGGTCTTCCCCAGTTTGGAGTTCCCACACAGGTGAGGCACACAACAAGATCTAGGAACTAGAGAGGTCTTCTGGCTTCCTTAGCAGAGAAGCAGCCAGCCTGAGCCCTCAAATGTTATGGGACCCAGGCCCTCACCCTCCAGTTTCAGTCTCTTATTGCTAATCTCCTCAGTATTGAATTCTGTCCGCAGCATAATTTAAGAGTAAGAGCTGTGGACTTCACATCAGGAAATAAAGGTGGATTTCAGAATTAGAATTTTACAAGGGAAAATGCCCACCCTGGTCACGCAGTCTTGTTGTGTACATACTCCAGGGGTGGTTTTGATCTGTTGTTCAAATGAATTGTCAGTGAAAAAACATATATAAGTGTGTTGAAGAGGAGAAAAAACACCCCAAATACTGTTATAGTGGAACTGAAAAATACAGAGTCGTATAAGCCAGATGACAAAAATAGATTAATTTTTCATGTAGTGCATTGCGGTTAATCCTTGTGCTCACAGTATACTTTATTTAGAATCACTGCAGAATTCCTCCTCTGATTTTTCTCCCTGAAATTAGCCTGTAGTGCTATTCTTCAGACTTCACAGGAGCCTAAAGGTATTTGATTTAATTCATAGCTATAAGTTTTGTTCTTTGCTCATTTATTTTAATCACTGTTGGTTTTGTCTCCCTTTGACTATCCTAAGATTTTTGTTCTGATACTTCATTGGTTATTATTATCTAAACTGTTCTCCACTGAATTCGGGTTCCCTAAAATTTCAAGTACAGCAATTTCATTTGAGAATGAGTATCATTAAATGAAACTGCTGGATTAAACTATCTCAGAAGCAGAATGTGCAATTATAATTTTTATATAATGTTTATAATGGTAACTCCAATCATGATGCTAACACCTGAGTATTTTCTGAGAATTTTCAAATCAGCATTTTTAGAGATAATTATTATTTTAAAGATTATGTAAATGTTCTAGAACTGTAAAAAATTGTAATAATGTGCTAAGTTGTGGGTTTTTTTGTAAACATTAGAAATGCACAATTTCATAATGTGTTCAAAGTTAAACCAAAATATTTCACTGGAGTATGTAAAAATATTTGGATATTGATTTTTTTAAAATTAACATGATCAATGCCTATTGCAAGAAAAAATAGAATAGCATATTCCACGAGTTGAAGCTGACTTATCCATTTGTATTTACTTAGGTTGTTATTACTTTTCTGTGTGCTATTACATTAATATTTTTAGATATTGTATGGTTTGACATTTTGGTTCCAACTGTAGACAGGCAACTATGCCTTCAGATGGATCTCTGCCAGCTAAAAATATGGTCCTAGACAAGTACATACAAACTCCACATTAGTATTAGTGACACCCAGAAATAGATTGCTGCATTGAAATAATTGAACTCCAAAAAGTTCTGTAGCTCATCCATTATTAAGCTAGATCTTAACTTGCATACTGAATAGCCTACATATCCAAAGGGTCAACGGCTGCTTCCATTAGAGAACTGTGGTCTGGTACAACACTGCAGCTCCTAGAAATTTAGGAGCATAAGATACAGGTGAAAAAGGAGTCTTTGGGTCATGGAACCAGGTCCTCACACCATGGTGCTTTTCATGGACAATGACATCATGCAATACGTTTTATAAACTGGCTAAGTTCCAGCTTAAAACTGATCATTTACTTGATGCTTACACTATCAGAAGGCTGCTCCAGACTGTGACTCCTCCATAGTCAGAAAACTTGACATTTAAAATTTAATCTATCATCAGTGAGTCACAGCTTTGTCTTAAACTCAATGCTGGCGTGTCTAGCATTGCAGTGGAAGTCGGTTCACCTCTTCCCGAAAAAACCCGGTGGAGGGTCCCTGAGCAGATGGATGAAAACCTTCTCAGTCTTGCTAGAACAGAGTGAACACAAAAACTTCTGGTCTCTGCCAGATAATCTCTCTAATCCAACTATTGGATCTCACTCTGCATGAGATGAATCAGATCTTTGATGGCAAATAAAAGCATTGTTTGCATTGGTGTGATTGCTGATCTCCTTTTCAAAAACCAGAGGGATGTTTAATTCTTTTGCATACCAAACTGAATATGAGGCAGCACTCCAGGTACCTTACTGGTTCAGAGTTAAAGGACTGTAGAGGATGTGGCTGCCTTGCAGAAAAGAGATTTAGAAAAGGAAATGTTAAGATTTTAAGTATTCTTCTCCCTACTTTAGTCCGTACATTACACTAAGTTCCACTTAGGTAAGTCATAAAATTGTAGGAACACATTTTAGCCACAATGGATTGCTTGTAGGCTTTTTCATCTCCCTCTGCCTCTACTTAAACTATTACTCCTGAGACAGGTGAACCTGTATTTGTTGTGTCAATATTGGTGAACCAGTGTTGCCAATATTTTTGTACTCTGCACACAGAGAGTAATGTCCTGTGAGCAGAAGATGCACTTGAGAATACTTCAGCCCTGGCAGTCAAAGGTTTCGCCAACATTGCTTCACTGAGGACAGAAAATTCAGTAGTAGCTGACTTGCAGGGTTCCCAAAAGACCATTTTATTCTGAACCTAGGGTGTGAGAACTTTTGCTTTTAAACCATTGTGCCAGGTAGTTGGAGCAAAAGAAATTATAAAAGCAGCATTTACTTATCTGGATTCCTTGGATTTCTCTGCTGTTGTTTATAATGAGATAATCTGGTGCTCAGAAAAATGTGAAAAAGCCTTTTGCAGAAAGCAGTAGAAAGACATTTTATGTTCCTTTTTACTGATTACTTTTGCTTGATGCGGGGGAAGAATTATTTTAAGTGGATTACTTGCAAAGAATAACTTAATTTGATAATAAAACAAATACTACTTTCCCATTTATTGATGAATCAAGCAAGGTAATTGGATTTATAACTTCTGAATCTATGAGTAATTCTGTTTCTAAATCACATATGTGTTTCCTCCTCTGCTTTTACGTTCATCAGGAGATGACACTTAGTTATTTCTTCTCTTTCTGGCAGAAATTCACTTTTTTGAATCAGGACAGCAATGGTCTTCTGCACTGCTGCGGAGCTCAAAATAGAGCTAATTTATACTTATGCAGTATACATCCTTGCTGGAGAAAAGTGAGCTTCAGTCATTTTGAGTAGCTAAAAATACTAGTTAATTAAAACAGATCTTGCATTACTATCTAGAATATGCACAGTAACAGTGGAACGTTATGGTACTCTTTTGTACTACTTCATAGCAGTGGCCTGGAAGCTGAGAGGCGCCTGGAACATATATCCCAGCCTGGTATGTAGGAGATGCCTTTGCTGGGCATATACAGCTAATCTGAGGAGTGGCGGTGCCAAGTGTTATTGACGCTTCTCCTCCCCCTGCTTTTTAGCTTGATACCACAAATCCACCATGCTGAATATTTAGAAGATTATAGATGATTTAAGGCATAATAAAATCACAGAAGATTTTTCACCTAACTGAATTAGTAAAATGCTTATTTTTACCAGTAATTAATCTTGTAGCAGTTTATACTCCCAGAGCATCTTTCACCTGGAGATCTCAGATCAGTTTGCAAACATTAGGTAAACTTCTTAGACTCTGTACTTAAATACTTCATTTGTTTTACAGGGATGGCCTGCACCTACAATGGTCTACCTATATAGCTATACCTATTCATACTAATGCATTTCTGAAGTGGAAATGCTGCTTATGTTAGAAAAACAGTTCCTCTTTTGGTACAGAATAAAATCTGTTCCTTGAGGAACTATGTCTGGATGTTCTGGTTTAAAGTGTGATTTCTTTTCATGCCTCTATTCAACTCAGTCACGTTAGCAAAACTTTTAAGAGTAGATCAAATCATGAACTGAAAGCACTAAAAAAGCTCATTCAAACTTGGGTTATTTTCTTATGTAAAGGGCAAATGACCCTTGTGCTCAAAATACATTACTTTATTGATGGGATTCATTGATCAGTATATGCCCTTGGTCCCATTGATAAAGATGGAAATCTGTTACATTCCCCAGCTTCACCACCTTTACTCTCTGCATCAGTGTTGCCCTCTTGCCTGATAAAGCACTGCTCAGAAACAGACTTCCAGAGCTGAAAGAACACATCTGTAGAGCCTGAATTGAATAGCCAGCTTCTGTCATTTGGAACTGTAACAAAATTACATCTGCTGAAAATCACACAGTTCTGTTAGCTATCATGGTTTTACTGTGGATCTGATAATCTTGAGGCATTTTTCCTGGTCTGCCAATGTCAGCCATGTTCTTTAATGGTGGTCAGCAGTGAATGATAATGATTCACTTGGGAGTTTCCAGGGTTTCCAGCCTACCAAGCCCCATTGTGGTTTACAGCTGAAACATTTAGATCAAACTTTTCCACTTTTAGATGCCATTTGAAGCCAGTGCTGCACCTCCATATTTTTTTTTCAGACGAGAACAGAATGTGTTGTTTGAACTGAAATTACATTCTGGGGTAGAATAGAAGAGGGCAGAAGGAAAGACATGTTATTTGTTAGGAAAAGTATGCTATGGGTTGTGGTTCTGTGGGAAAGTTTGCTCCTGCTGCGTCTACTCAGAATCCCAAATCTCACATCCACATCACCTTGATTTCCACCACGTTTTCCTCTGTGCCTCCTTCCACACAGTGACAGAAAAAGCCAGATATTTTTTTTTGACTAATCTAATGTACTTTTTTCTCCTCAGTCTCTTCTGTCTCTCCCCATTGCTTCCAGAAGGGGAGGGACTATTTCTCTCCGTTACAGGGCATCGTAGGGCTTTCTGACATCACTTCCAACACATTCCTTGCCTCCGTTCACCCAGGAAGAATCTGCTGCGTTTTGATTTCTGTCTCAGGTCACTCATCACACAGCTATGTGCCAGGTCAGTGCCAGTGAGTTGTCTTGCATGGCAGAGCTTTGTTATACAGGCTGGTGGATCAAGTTTCACATGTTCAAAAGGAGTCAGTGTAAAGACAAAGAGAAACAGCATATGTTTCAGTGCCAGTAACGCATAAACTACCGCATCAACTACACAGCATGAATATCTTTATCCAGCTGTGTTTATATATTATTTTCATTAATTATGGGTGTTCCTAACACTTGACAAAAACAAGGACTTTTTTTTTTTCTGTTAGGTTCCCTTTTTATTAATCCTTTGTTCTTCGAAAGAATAATAACCCCCTCCCCCGCCATTAACTGGCCAGAGATACATCACTTTTTTAATAAATCTCAGAATGCAGCCCTGCAAACTACTGTTCTTTGGATCATCACTTATGAAAGAAGATACCTTCTTCTCTTGTCCACCATGAATTAAAATAAAATTGCTTATAATCCATCCTTTAAAGCCCCGTGGTCAAATTTATTCCTGGCATCACAGTGCAGGAAAGACCATAACTGCACCATGGATGAACTTAGTCTCATGAGTTTAGCTGTGCTTTGAAAGCATTTTGATGTATGTGTTGTATTTTATTTATAATTTTTTTCTTTTGTTTTGCTTTTTTAATACCAAGGCTGTTTGAGGGCTGTATTAGTAACTTGAACTTTGTAATGCTGACTGCAGCAGAACCCTAATAAAGCTAATGGCATTTTAGCCTTTGTCAAAGATTATACACAGTGTATAACCAGCAAAAAAATAGTTATTTTTCAGAGATATGCATTTTGAGAGATTGGAAGTACTCGTGCATTTATTGACTACAGGGAAGCTGTTTGAATTCAGACAAATGCATTTCACACAATTCATTTCAGGGCTGATTCATTTTATCTGCGTGTCTCCTGTGCCAAGTGGGAACATTAGGCCTCTTTAAAAAATGATGGGGTATAATAAATGCTCCAGGCATTTGTTTTGCTGAAATGAAGTAATGGCAGAGAACCATATGGTGAAATATATTTTTAATTACTTTTCAACAATGTTAAATGTTTTTTCCTTATTTTCATATTTAATGTTCTTGATCAAGCTTGCTAAATAGGCAGCTCTTATGGAACACACCACTTTGTGCAATAACACATGACTAATTTTATGGGCAATATTATATATCACTGTGTATCCGCAACATATTAGCTATAGAACTTTGTTTATGATGCTTTGTGCCATCCAAGGAAGCTGGGCGGGGGGGGGGTCTGTTTTGTTCCTGTTTTATTTTTTCCTCTGAGCCCACAGCTCTCAACGTATTTGCTTTCATTTTCTTATATTTTTGTTTGTGCATGTAAAGCAGGAAGTATGCTGCTCTTCTGGTAGACTAAACAAAAGGAAATCCACCTGGGACCGAGAGGAGACACTGGTATCCCTTTTAACAACTTCACTTCTAAATCACCCTTCCATCCCCTGCCTTCATCTCCCTCCCTCTAGCACAGATTCCACACTAAAGCAAAGCGAACACAAACAAAGGACACCTGTTCCCAGCCCTACTAAAGAGAGAAAAGCTGCTAGTGCCTAAAGGCTAAAGCTGAGCTGAACGTATTATGGCTACAGAAGTTGGCTAGGCTGCAGATATACCTGCGCAAGGGAAATATGAGCCTATCGCACAATGCCAGCAAATAACAACTAGAAAGTAACTTACGTCACAGGAGGATGGCAGGGGGAAATCAAGGTACTATTATCACCACTCCTCTGCGCCCATATATCATCTTGTTGGCATGTATACAAGTGTTCCTTCAATATAAATTTATTAAAAAAAAAGTAAAAAAAATTGGTAATTTGCTGTCAACACTTACAGCAGGCGACCACACTCTCCCCTCACTTGTTACAGAGCTTGCACAAATTCTTCTTGTTCTGCAGATGTCATGGTCATCACCAGTGTGAGCAGAGGGATGCTTCTTGTAGCATGCCCTGGAGATCAAGAGACCCAAGCTATTTCAGACCAGTGAGTCCTTTCCAGAGCTGAGAGCTCCTCACAGAGACTGCTCTGCAACCATCATCTTCTTTTTCAGCTTGAGCGGCTTTTCTTCTTGCAGCCGTGGCACTACGGCAGAAAGGAGATGGGATAGCTCTCTCGCGTGTCCAGCGCTCCTTTTCTCACTGCTGGTGATTCAAAGGATTAAAGCAGAAGGTTATAAAGCAACAGATGGGGATTTCATTCATTTCCTGTGCTTTGAAAACAGACTCTAAGAAATACATCCACTGTTATTGTGACCTCCAGTACAATGAATGCAGATTTCAGTTTGAGATGGAAGGGGGATGTTGCTGGGTCCAGGGAAGTGGGCACCACAGTGGAGAGAAATGCTCTGGTGATATTTTATCCACATTATTCAGGCAAAAAGCCAGTTTGTAGCAAAGGTCAGTGCATCAAAAATGTACAAAATACTCCTGTTTTTCTCCATCTCTTCCCCTTCCCCTGGGGATCCAGTGCAGAGGAGCAGAAGCCAGAGAGGGTGGCAGTGGAAGAGCTGAACCCCAACTATAGCTCCTGTGGCAAGGTGCTGGGTGCTCAGGGCTGCCCCTGGTACTGGGAAAAAAACCCAGCAAACAAACAGAAAACAGAAGCAAGAAGTTGCTTGTGGGAGAAGGAAGGGCATGGCAATCGGTGGCCTGGCTCCCATGCTGCCTGAAGCTGTGGAGAGGGAACTGGCTGGTTCTGAGGCTGCTCATGTGATTTTTGGGACACGCTTTTATGGCAGAAGAGGGAACTGTAGCCTTTCCACCCCTGATCAGTGGGGCAGTCTTGTGTGGGTGGTCTGTGGAGAGGAAGGAGAGGATTACCCTCAGTTCCCTGTCTCCCCAGGTTGCTCATCGGAGGGCTCCCGGGGCGAACCTGGGGCTTCAGTCCTAGGGCAAGGGGTGGAGGAAGCAGTCTCCAGAAATGGCCTCATCCTTCTTTTAACAGATCCAAAGGGAAAGATCAGTCCCATGGAAGAGGCTTTTGCTTCGGGGTTTCATAACCTAGGAGTGCTGTGGAACTTCCAGAACCCAGATGTGACAGAGGACATTAGCTTTTCCAGAGTCTTCGCTTTTAATCTCCACCTGTGAAGAATTGGGTCAATTGTGCGTGGCCAGAGACAGCAGTTCCCCTTGCACTGCAGCTTCGAGTACTGGAGATAACACTTCCTATAAATCAAGACAGGCTGTAAAAAGTGACAAAAACTGTGAAGTTCAGCTTGCCAGGAAACTGTTATTGTGCATGTGTATTTTTTTTAGAAAAAAAAAAAACATTTAATATCCACATTCCATTTAGTCAATTTTTCAAAACCCCTGACAGGGCTGTGAATGTTGCTCAAGAGCTATTACATATCGTGATTATAATTTGTTCTTTTTGAAGAAGGTGATGTCTAAGTTGTTTTTGATGATTATGTTTCCTTGGTCTATATTTATTTGAAAGGCACTTTTCAAACCTGAGAATTGTTTCCAAACAGTATGCATAAATGATTAGTACTGCTTGCAGTCGAGCAGTTTGATCCCTATTCCCTTTAGATGTTAGTCTAGATGTGAAGACAATGCCCTACCTGGTGCAGAAAGAATAGATCTTAACTGCTGCAGCAGCTGAAAGAGTTGGAATGATTTAAAGATAAAACCAGCCACTTCCTATAGAATCAGTCAGAGCTCTGGGTCATAAAATCCACCGTATACTTTGCATGTGCTAACGATGTGGTGTTTACTAGCAGAATGCTGTGTAAGTGACTAGTAAATACCATAGCTTCAAACACACAGATTTCCTGTTTTGAGCTTCATCCCATGGTCTACATGCAACTTGGTCCTACTTTGTGGCTGTTATGACACAAATCCTAAATTATCTTCTAATTTTTCAAATTCAAAAGAAACTCCATTTATTTAATTGTTTAATGCCTTTCTGAAGAATCAAGGCATTTTACCCTAGGCTCGCAGAATGAATACTTATCCCAGACATCTGCCTTTGAAAAGAAGGTTCTTCATCGTGCCAGTAAGGAAAATATTTTGTGAGTGCTGCAATTTTTTTTCCAGCTAAGTGACAAGAAGCATTTAATTTTGGATAAAATAAGTGTATATATTTTCTTTCTTGTCATTTTTTGTTTTAATACTCCGTTATTAGTGTCCTCCACCATTTGAAAACCAGGAAGGAACAACTTTTCTTGAGAAAAGAATAGGTAATCACCTAGTGAAATGTCAAAACCAAAGAATCATTGTGTTTTGATAGCACGTTATGTACTGAAGTCTGTATAGCTCTTCGTACGTTCCGGTACATTTTAGACTTGTATTTATTTGGAAAAAAAAAAAAAAAGGGAACAATTGTTGCAAATATTAGCACAGGTTCCAGAAGAGATATATGAGTAAAGGGACTGATTTTTAAGGGTGCAAGCATAAGATACACGTGAAATGAACACAAACTAATTTTTTCTTTGTCAGCACTAGCTGCAGTGTGGTCTGATAGCTTTTATACACTTTGCTGGTTTTTGACCAGAGTCCTCCCCTCTGGAGATCCAGTTCTTGGAGCCGTTCTTTCTCCTCCCCCATCTGATCTGATACCTGTTCCCAAATTCAATGTGCTTTCTATCCTTTGGTTCTTAAATGACCTCTCTTTTCCTTTTACCTCTTCTGTTATTTAAAGCTGCAATGTATATTAAAACTCACAAAACAGGCTTAAGGCAAACCAAGCCGCAAACTGTATCTATGTAATACAGGCACGTGTGATTGGGAACAACAGGACAGAGTTTCTTTAGTTATTGCAGGGACATTCATGTAAGAGGCAAGAGTCATTTAAACAGATGTTCTTCTGAAATGCAGAAAAGGAGTTGGATTGTGTCTCCCCTGCTTGGTGACAACATGTCTTGAAGTACACCTGATGCCTCAGACCTTTCGCATGCCAACTTGTGGCTGCAAAGCTGGAGGGAGGGAGGGAGAAAGCACATCCTGCAATTTTACTATGGGAGAAAATACAAATATCTCAAATCAGACAAGTACTGAGGGGCAACGCCACACCGTTATGCATGGAGATGGGGGATGGCACAGCTGGAATCATGCATGATGGTATCAGGTGGCACTAAAATGTTTATCTGTGGTTGCTGTGAGGGTGGAGGGAGGCATTGCCATGACTTCTGTAGTCCGCCAGTAAATCCATTCCTAGTCCTTCAGCCTTCTCCTTCCTTTAAAGAAATGGAGAATGTCCTTCAGAGGTCCACTGTTCATCTATTTAAAATTATTTGTAAATCCTTTGCTGAATTTGGGCTTGTGTCAGAAGTGGGCTGAAACAAGCAATGAGCCAGAGCTGTGAGACAGACCAGATAGAGTCTGTATAACATGTACCCCCCTAAAAATAGTTACTGTCTTCTTCTAAAAGCAGTAACAGAATATGAGTTGTAAACTTGATGTTCTTAGATTGTCAGTTTGGCTCTAACTAAGCTACCATTTAAGGCCAGTTGGTACATGGGGTAGGAGTGTTAAAAAAATAATCGATGCTAGCTGCTTTCATCAATCAATTTCCAGTGGATGATTTTCTATTTAATTCCTGCTAATGTTTGTCAGCAATTTTCTCATGGATCTTGTTGCACTTCTTTTTTTTTTATTTTTTTTTTTTTTACTCTTTCTTTGTTCTGGTAAATTTGCCTGCTAAAGAAACTGTTTTATTTCATGGGCCACGCTGGAAGAACGCCTGTGACTGCCCAGGTGAGGACTTGCTCCAAGTCAGAAATGCTTTTATAGTCAGCTAAGAAGGAACAAATACACACCCCCAGAACCACGAATTTCAATACCTCTTCTGGCAGCGCATGCAAGACAGTATCATTTTTGAAAGCATAATAGTATTTCTAAAATCAAATTAAAGATCTTACTTTCAAGATATCTTATTTTCTGTTCCAAATAAGCTGCAGTCTACAGTATAACTTTGTCATCCAGAAGAAAGCCTGAAATTAAGAGAAACATTATATGATCCTAGCATCTATTATGCATCTTTTTATTTGTTGAAGGCTTGCTGTAGAATCTGCTTGTTTCCAAGGAATGAAGATTGCTTATTATCCCGGATAATGAAAGAGCATGTCGTCATCTATAATTGTTAGTTTAGGATACTCACTGTACCCTTCTATTATAAATAGGTTTGCATTAAAAAAGGTTCAGCAAAGGAAGCAACTTTTAAAGATTTTCTTAAAAAAAGAGGGATTTGTTTGCAAGTGAAATTTATGCATTTTTTGACTGCAAAATATATTGGAACAAGTTTCTTAATTGACAGATTGTAACTTGAATATGTATGCTATTTACTGAATGCAATCTGTGAATATTACAGCCTTTTTTCAATGATCATAGAAGTGTGCTTCTACATATACCTAAGTACATAAATATACCCACCTGTCTATGTATGTCTGCGTATGTAGGTGTATTGTATATGTGCTTATTGCTGTTCTTAACACAGAGTTTGCAATAGGTAGGCATTTTTTCAGGTCTATTCCTTGGTTTATTTCCCCTGATTAATCTCTTGCAAGATAATCTTTACAGGGTAAGAAGGTTTGCATTAACACCCTCTGCCTGAATATGACAGCTCTGAAAACAGCAGCTGTATGGGGTCAGTCATGAGATCTAGAAATCAAAACTATATGGGCCTTAGTCACAGCTCATGAGACAAACACTATCTGCTGGAAATTGACTGCCAGACAGCCTATATTTGGTAAGTGGCACTAGACTATATGTCACACTTTCTACAGCAGTAGTATTTGACACACACACAAAAGTACCTGTATGATAAAAAAATAAAAAAAAAAAAAAGGGAGGAAAAAAAAGAGAAATCTACTCCAAACTCTAGGAGGAGGATATTAAAATTATTCAGCTAGAAGGACATTCTCAGAGGAACAAATGTTTGTGCCTAAAGGGTTAGAAAACCAGTTTAGACCTAAACCCCCGTGAACATCAGGTATTCAGAGCTGTTAGCTCTTTCCGCAGTTGCAGAAGTGAGCTTTAAAGCTGTGACTGCAGTCAGCCAGTAACAATTTATGCTTGCACAGAAGAAAAAAACCTCAGCATTGGAACAGTAAACCAAAGAACTACAAGATTAAGAAAATGAGAACTTTTCTAATAAGGAAAATGATAGTAAAAAACAATGTTAGAATTGGTATCAGCAGTCAGTATAAGAGTTCATATAAAACTCTCCTCTTGCTATCAGTCATGGATTTTTCATCCAAGCCAAGATAGCCTTCATCCATCTCACTGACACGTCCTGCCAGGCTCAGGGTAACTCAGCCTCTGTTTTGGATATCATTGCAGGGATGTCAGACTTGAGAAAGCAAGCTGCAAAATGGTTGCAGTTCATTTCAAAGCACACACACGTGCAACTCCCCCATGGTTAGCAGGTATAACGTGTCCCTGTGAGCACGCAGGCACAGTTGGGAGCCAGCTTTTGACTTCTGCCAGTGCCTAATTAAAATTATGCTAATTCTAACAATAAAATTACAACTTTGTAAAACAAAACAAAGAAATGCATTTACCACAATGCTAAGTATTTTATTTATCTATTGCTTCTCTTCACCTTCTGACAGACAATTATGGGAAATGTCTACAGCAAAACTGTCCGTGGCAGTTCTTCAAACATTTATGTGGGGCTTTCAATTTAAAATGCTTGAAAAAACACCTGTGCTTTTCTGGGCTATCTACATCCCATTTTTTTCCAAATCCCAGCCTACTGAAGGTGAAAAACCCCAAACCCTCAACCACAATGTAGCTCCTGCTGTACTCAAATATCTTTGCATGCAATGCTGAGCTTCCCAAACCATTTTAGCCATTCTTCCAATACTTTATGGGGATCCTAATTCATTGCTCTCATGGTGTGCAGGAATAATGTTACTTTGTGAGGAGCTAGAAAGAAGTTTCCCTGCTATGGGAGTTGACAAGAATCTCCCCTTCTACTTCAGAACTTTTGGGTCTCCATCTAATTAGCTTGTACATTGCTGGGAAGTAAGCACCATGCTGTGCTTGCTTGCTTGTATCAAGTCAGACACACTCCAGCACAGCTCAGGTGCTTTATAAAATATAGCTATAAGCATATTTTTTTTTTCCTGAGGTGGTGGTGGTGGGGAATGAGAGGAATGTTTTGATCCCATAATTCACCACTCTTAGAGAAAAGCAGAAAGATTCATATTCCAGCATTTAAATTGTCACAAGTTGAAAAGCTTGGATACCTGTTATTTATAGTGCCTCTATTGTTTTATTAGGGAATCAGACAGGAGGGATTTTCTCTGTAGTGTGGCAATGGCTATGAAATTGATCTTCAGGGGGAGGTAATCTTGACAGAATTTGCAACAACAGAATGTACATTCCCCTTCTGAAGCCATTTGATGTTATGAAAACTGGATGCTGTACCTGTGATGATAGAAAAGCCCATAATTTCAGGATAGTCCCAGCTCAGCAGCTGTGTCTTCCAGTGTTTCAGCCTGCAGGCTGTGTTCAGAACTGGAGTCCAGAAATGAATGGAAGGTGATCTGTGAAAAAAATGAATATTCTGGAATAAAAACCTTAACTTCACCGTTTTCCATATATTTGACAGTGTTGTGTCACTACCTGCTTACAGCTCCTGTCAGCTCTTTTGCTGAATATGGGCATATGAGAGGGCCCTTCTTCTTTCACTTTTTTCCCAAAATGATAATGTGGTGCTGGGATTGAGGAAGGTCAAGAAATACAACCCTCTGTAGTTTGCGCACACACATAAAATTTGCACATGCCCACTGCAAGCGCAATGTGTCTGTATTTGAACCTGAACCTGAATTCTTGGATCCAAAAGCTGTCACTGTGCCTGTTCACTCCCCTCCATGGCTTCCAGCACCGTATGGTCAGCGGTTCTCGCAGGCGCGCACGTTTGGCAGGAGCCCTTCATGAGCACTGCTGCGGCTCCCCGCCTGCAGGGAGCACCTGGAAGTCCCCAGTTCGACTGAGAGCTAGAAAGCAGCTGATCCGCTGGCTTTGCTCCTCATGGGGGCTGACTGAGTTTCTCCTGATGTCTGTCTGGGTGCTGACATCTTGGAAATACCCTGAGCTGGTCTTTAGGCTTCACAGAAGTTGTGAATCCCACCTCACATCACTCCCACATCCAGGGGAATTTCACCAGGGTCTGGGACAGAGGAGGATTTATTACGATTACAGATGCTCTGCTACAGTTTACAACATTTAGTTGTCTTCAGCCAAGCACAGAAGGGAGAGGAAGCTGGCTGAGTCCTAATGCTGTGACCTGGAGGAATTATTTCAGACGTTAAATTATCATATCTATCATATATATTATATCATATATCATATATCATATATATATCATATATATTATGGTTAAATTATCATTTATGAGCCTGACAAGGAAATGGTCCTAATAGCATCAACTATCCCAACCTACTTGATCTGAGCTGTTGGGGTCCAGGTCAGTAGGTCATCACTGACTACAGACGAGGATCATTTCTACCTTAATGAGGCAAAGATGGCTTATTTCCTTCTAACAGACGGCAGTGGATATGAGTCATACATCTGTCTGGGATGTATTTTTCTGAACAAAGTAATTTGGCCAGCAGTTTCCAGTAGCTCCATGCTCTTCCTTATGGTTCTAAAGTTTGCACGTACTTTATGGACTCTGACCATATACTGTTATACCACATTTTGGAAGAAGGAAAGGAAGCATATAGTGCTAAAAATATTTTTATCTACATTTAGAGGACCACATTGTTACAAATCACAAAAGCACAAATGTGGCACCTGCTTGAAGTCCTTATGATGCCTTTTTGCTCTTCATCTTTTTCCTGGCAATACTCCAAACTCCAAAAGGAAAGGAAACAGAGGATGCTCAGACTATTTGTATATTTATGGAGCTAATATGACTTTTAACAAGCTATTCTGAGAGTGCTGGACTTTTTGCTAATGGGTTTGTGTCTTCTAGTTATTAATGACCACTGATTGGGATCTTTGCTGCAATGATCCTGCAGTGTGGATTTCTTGGTGCTTGATAAAGTGAGCTTTTGTGATACAAGTGGTACCTCAGAGCACACACAGAGTTTCTCTCTGGCGCCTCATTATGAGAAACCTGCAGAAAATTATCTTTGAGGTTTCTACCTTTCTTTGCAGTTGAGGTGAGCCATGGGATTCAAAAGTTGTGTATACACACTTGTACACAGTGGAACCACTCAAGCCTTGCTTCCAGAAGGAATCAGGCTAGAATGATATGATGACTCTAGGGCTGCAAGGGATTTCCGTTCAGAGATATCACAAACTGACAGATTCAGAAGGTCTGTCTCAGAAGTTGAGTTTTCTTTTGATTTTAAGAAGAGCTGCTTTCTGAAGGAAGTAATGGATTTTTTAAGTGAAAAAAACAACTTGCTGAAAGTATTAAGTATTTTTTTTTTTTTAGGCAAAATATCAGCCTCTGGACATCACCAAACAGAGGGCTTTCCTGAGAATGCAGGATTAGTCTGGGATATGGCATTAGCTATCTCTTCCCTAAGCAAGTTTGAGCATTATTAAGGATAGTGAAACACCTGCTGTTTTTCAGCCTCTGTCATAAGGGGGCTAAGCTTTCTTTAAGCTTAGGTTAAGTTGAATTGAAACTAAAGCAAGGAACAAACCAGCAACCTTTATCATACCTGAGATTATTTTGATACAGGTCTAACTGAGGAAAGAAGATGAATCTAGATTCTATGTACATCCCTGAGAACATCATTTCAAGATACTCATACCCAGATTTCTAAGGAAATGCAGGTTATATGGCCACCACAAGTGTGTTCTAGTGTTCTCTCCAGTAACTTTCAAACCTGCTGGCAATTTCAACCAGATATGATGGTAAAGTAAAAATCTGAAGGATAAAAGAGCAAATAGCAGCAATTATTCCATTTCTCACAGGTAAGTATATGCTTGTAGGTAAAACTTTCCCTCCACCTCCCTCTCCAGCCTTAGAGGTTGATGAGTGAAGTGTTTTTAAATAGCACCTCCCCTCCCATTTTCCTGGAGCTGTGGGCTGTGCCAGACCACTTCTTGCAGACAATGAGTCTAAGCACTTGAGTATACAGCTATTTCACACCAGTTGGAATAATGTTGCAGATGTAACAAAAAAAGGAAAAAAGAAAAAGGAAAAAGCTTTTTTAAAATGTATTTGATGCCTTTTCCCTTTACAAGATGACAAGCAGATTTATCAGCAGAGCCAGATTACTTGTGGAGAAAGTGCTATGGAAGAAGGGAAATGGATTGTTGTCTACATGGATTCACCTGTTTGCTGGACAGACTTTGATACACATGAAACATGGTCTAGAGGCAGTTCTGTTATGCTTGGTCCTATACCAAGGCAAAGTGCAAGCTCAGTTGTTTAAAGGCACGTATATGTATACATAACCTGTCTGTCAAAGATGTGGCTAAGCTCTCTGGCTAGACATTGACCAGACATTCAAATATGTGTGCCTTAAGCCTTGAAGTCTGAACAAAATCTGTATAGTCCTAGGATTAACTTCAGTCCTTGAGATTTGTCCTTGCTTCAGATTACCCTTTCCCAAATTTTAGCAAGCATGAGCATGCTGAGCTGCAACTAATTTCACAGGTGCATGTGGTGCTGTAAACAAATTATCTTTATACTCTGCTAAATAGAGCAAGAAAATCTTCAAATCTACCTAAAATAACAACTCCTCTTTATATTCCCATTGTGAGTTTCTTTTCTGTGACAACCTAAGATGCTTCTGCAACTCATGAGTTAATTCCTGTTTGGCTTGTCCCCAGGTAAGTCAATGATTCTTTTTTCAAGTACAACTGTCTCTTCTTTCTTCACTTCTCTGCTTTTTTTTTTTTTTAATCCCTGTCTTCCATATCTTTGTTTTGCCTGTGGTAACTCTTCCTGGCTCCAAAATCCCCCTCTATGGAGAGGTGAGCCTCTTAAACTTCAGTTTCTCACTGTCCCAAGTGCTTTCATCTCAGCAGATAACCATTAAGATTTAATTACTAACTGCTGCCTCAGTTCTGGAAAGGCTGTAATGCAGACCTTGGTCAGCAGTACATGTGCATGGGGATATCCCAAAATACACCTGACTTCTTAGTAACAGCTTCATAACATCAGTCAGAGCTAAGAGATTGTGCACAGACCTTCTTCTGCTTAAAATGTAAAACACCACTTCCTTAATGCCCTACGATGCAGCTATACAAACACACAGATTTTCTTCTTCCTTTAGCTCATTTGCTCAGCACTCAAACACCAATTTAGAATGACTGATCTGGTTTTGATCCAGATGGCCTGATGTAGTGGTTTCTCTCCCTCTCACTAACTCCCTGCCTCCTCTCCTTCCCCTGCAATTTGTCTGCATTGTTTGGTTCTGTTTTACAACCTTTGCGTAGAACAGGTATTTTGCTCTCTCCTTTACTGGATACCTGACATTTGTGCTGCCATTGTCTGCTGAGTCTTTCAAGTCACTCCCAGAGACATGGAGTTTAAAGGCAGCTCCTCTGGGAATAGCATTAGAGAGGCACTGATTGTCCCATGATGTGGCATCACTCCTACAGGTAGCAGGTATTTTCCTGGCAGCTTGTCTTAAGCTTAGAATGGAACAGTATAACTGATAAGGGGTAAAGATGTCTGCAACACATTAGCGGAGCTCTGTGAAGAAACCTACACAGCATTTGCCTAGCTGCAGCTTTGCCCAGTGTTGTAATCATGATATTGGTAATCTGCTGGCACTTCTGAGAATTAAGAAAAAAAATACAGCAAAACTGCTCATACTCTCAAGGTGTATGTGTGAAGATAATGAATAGTATTATCCTCTCTTTAAAGACTGAAAGACTGTGCATAAATGATTTACCTAGGGCCCCAAAGGAGCCTGTGTTTGACGAGGGAGCTGAACTTTAATTGTACCTGACTTTAATCCTATGTTCAGACTGTACCTTCCTCATTACCTACCTGTCTATTTTCATTAGCGCTCATATCCTTCAGACTCATTAATAAATCTGGGAGGGTGTTTTGTCATGGCTACTAAACAAGAAACTTAATCGAGACCTAGACTTGAAATGTTTACTCGCCTCAAACAACCATTGCCTAAAATTACTGTCATTTACACTGAATGCCAGCTATGTTATGACATTAACTATGACACAGTTAGTGTCAACCATTAACCTCAGGTTATAGTCACAGAATCACAAGTGGCTGAACTACCGTGTTTTAAGAGACTACTGCCTACAACTGGAAATTACTGTCCCCAGTGGGGATAGGCCTGTGACAGTTTCAGTCAGTCTAAGTCAGCATGTCCATGGTTCCGCCTTTATTGGCAACTCCTGAAAGATATTTCCATTCCTGTCCTGGTTTCAGCTGGGATAGAGCTAACTGTCTTCCTAGTAGCTGGTACAGTGCTATGTTTTGAGTTCAGTATGTGAAGAATGTTGATAACACTGATGTTTTCAGTTGTGGCTCAGTAGTGTTTAGACTAGAGTCAAGGATTTTTCAGCTTCTCATGCCCAGCCAGGGCACCTGACCCAAACTGGCCAACAGTGTATTCCATACCATGGGACATCCCATCTAGTATAGGAACTGGGGAGTGGGGGCAGGAATCGCCGCTCGGGGACTGGCTGGGTGTCAGTCGGCGGGTGGTGAGCAATTGCCCTGCGCACCATTTGTACATTCCAATCCTTTTATTCCTACTGTTGTCATTTTATTAGTGTTATCATTATCATTATTAGTTTTTTCTTTTCTGCTCTATTAAACTGTTCTTATCTCAACCCAGGAGTTTTACTTCTTTTCCTGATTTTCTCCCCCATCCCACTGGATGGGGGGGGAGTGAGTGAGTGGCTGCGTGGTGCTTAGTTGCTGGCTGGGGTTAAACCACGACAATTCCATTTCTTTTTCTGGCACCAGCACCTGTATATCCTTCAGAATGAAACAGTTCAGAGAGATAAAATCACCCCAAACATTTTATTTTTTTTTTTTTGGAAAGGGCTGGTTTGATTCTCTGAACTGGCTTACTCTCCAGTCAGTCAAGAAATGGTGCTAGCACATCAGAGGGTGCAAGATCATTGTTTGCTCTGGTTTACACTGCTTTAAACAACCTCAGCTGAGAGGCTGGTGGTTGTCCACAAGGGCTAGGAAGGTCCCAAGTCCTTGCCATGCAAAATAAAATGGACTAACTTCAGCACTGCTGAAAACTAGCTAGGAATAGACAAATGATCAGTGTCTGTCTCAAATGAAGAGCATTAACTTCTTATAAGTAGCTAACTTGATGATTTGTGATTGTCCTACCCTGCATACAGACTTGTGTGGGACTTGGGGTGAGTGGTGGGAGAGGTTATGACCCCAGTTACCAGCTCCTGTTGAAGTTACTGCCTGAGTTCGTGAAGTGATATATTTGCTTGGTGGTTGAAGTTCAAAACAGAAATATATGACAGATTAAATTACTCCCCTTGGTTACAGATACCTCAGGAGTAGACCTACTACTTACTCTGCCACCTCTGTAATGTAGACAATTTTTTCAGGGGAGGCAGGGAAAAGAAGCTGGGGAAATAACTTCCTCAGCTTACTCTGGAAAGATTCATGTACCAGAGTCCTTGTCAATGGTTTAACACAGCTGCCACCTGCAGCAACTGCTGGTGAAGAAGGCCTCACTTAAGACGGATGTATCCATGAAGGACTACTTCAGCAGAACTGAAATCTTGAAAATGCAGAGAGAAAAATGAATGAATTTTTATTTGCTGTAGAATATAATTTCAAGTTTGACTGGAATAGTTATATGAGTTGGGATCAAGTTTAGTTAAAGAGGCTTTGCAGAAAAAAAGGGAAAATAGTGTTTACTTTTAATTTAAAAGAGTTTACCCTCTCTCTTCAGAAGCATTTTTACTTCAGCCCTCCTGTCTTATGTATTACTGCCCTAACCTAGGCGTATTGCAGGTTTAGTTTAGGAGCTCTTGTTGCAGCTGTTCTATTTTGAATAACTAATCAAATATTAATTTGAACAGAAGTTCCTTAACTGTCAGGCAATAAACTCAGCCTTCTTTCCTCTGGCTTGTTTTTTGTGAAAAAGGACTGAGCTGGATTAGGGACCAAAGGAGTTTCATACCTGCATAGGGGCTTTCATTCAGCCTCAAATGTAGCTTCTCGCCACAGATAAGGGGATCCACGAAGTGACCTTAAGAACTCCTTCTGCTCATCTTGACCCTTACACCAAAATCAAGGCTTATCTGCTCCCAAGCCGAGGCTGTTCAGAAACTCAAACAACTAATTCTACCAAACCAAACCCTAACTAAAAAAAACCCCCAACCGTATTTCTTGGAGTTGCCTTAGTTCCTGGAAGAGGGGCTATATAAAGTTTGATAAGTACCATAGCTTGGATAGGGAACGGAGATGATCTCATGGACAAAAACGGGCCTTCAGCAGCTGTAACTTAGATCTGTTGAAACTGTTGTGAAACTGGATGTCAGAGAGCAAGGAGTCTGGCAGTGCCACGGGGTGTAGAGAGCTGGGAGTTGGGGTGACAGCATGACTGGCGTGGCAGTGCCCTCACACACACAGGATGCAGCTCCATGGTACCCCAGCAAGAAGAGAAGAGCAGGTCCAGCAAGTAGAGAAGAGCAGGTCCAGTGATGGTACTAGGGTCAGCCACAGCCCAGATCACCAGGCAGGTCCATAGGGATGTGGCAGGTCCTGGGACAAGCTTGGAAATCAAGTCAAGGTCAGGATCAGCGATGCGCATGGCTAGCACAGACACACCTGTCCTCAGGCCAGGACCTGAGTGTAAATGCATCTCTGGAGCAAATGGGGAGGGACTGGGACCAGCAAGGCTTCTCCCAGCTCCTCTTGCACAGCCTTCTCACAGTGTCCTGGTCCCAGCAAGGCTTCTCCCAGCTCCTCTTGCACAGCCTTCTCACAGTGTCCTGGTCCCAAGTTCATTGGTGGCTGTGCCATGCCAGCTCTGGCTCTGAGGGCAGCCAGCCAGCCACTGGGTGGGGCGAGCTTGCAGATCCTGATGGCACCCTCAGGGCCAAGCAATGGATGCCAAAAATGGGGCCATAAACTCCTGGTGTAACTACACGTTTATGTTATTCAGCTGAGCTCCCTCCTTCCCCTGACCATTGCTGTTCATTCCCGTCTCTCCATTCAACTTCTGCCACCCTACGCCATGCTACTGCAGGCTGGGATGCCAGGCTCTCAACCAGGTCCTTGACATCCTGCAGATTAAAAAAAACACACTCAAAACAACAATAAAGAATCTCCTCAAACCTTTTAAAGATCCTCAAACAGCTATACCTGTAACAGAAATAACTGGTGGGAGGAGGACTGTTGGGAACACAGGGACTTCTTAAGCTGCATTCACTGTCAAAGAAAACATACAATCAAGACAAACCTTCAGGCACAAGAAAGGTCTGCTGTGTATTTTAACATCTTAATATGGATAGTTCTCTTCCTGTTGCACTCACTACATGTGTGTTTAATTCAACAATACACAACATGTTCATGTTCTGCATCAACAATACTGCAAAGAGCCTTTGTGTGCTTAGAAGAAAACTATGTTAGAAACAAATCAAAGCAAAATAAAATAAAATAAAGCATAGGTGAGCATTTGTGAGAGATTACTTCCTTCCTCTGCTTCCAATGGTGTTTTCAAGCTCATGAAAAGTACTGCAGTACTTCAGGTTACTTTTTGCTTAAGTCACCTTCCATAATGTTACACAGTTAATGCAAAAGACTAATAATAACATAGACTGATGATTCAGGGAGGAATGTACCTTAGAGGGTACATAGAAACAAAAGTGCTTTCTTAGGATTGTGCTGAGGAAAAGATTAATTCGACATATAAATCTATTACTTAACTTAAACGTGCTGCATTATCACCACTAACAGCAAAACCAGCAACAACAACTTTTACTGCCTGAAGTTTTCTTTGGCACTGCACAATAATTATCTGACCTATCTCTAAGGTCACTGTATACTGTGGCTGTATTTCAAGTTGTTTGAGACTACTGTAATTATTAAATGTACTATGACTGCATAGTCCTTTTTAGTAGGAACTCCCAGAAAAATAAAATCTGAGTGCATTTATGGCCTCATTATCTATAAAACAAACAAAATACCTGAAGTTATGCTATTTTAATCCCAAAATCTGCCAGTGGATAGAGAGAAAGCTCTAGTTTTAACTGTGTCTTGTAGTCCTGAAAAGTTTTGTTCTTCCTCTTATCAAGGCTGCAGAATGGACACAGCAGTAGATATGCTTGATGTTATCTGTAGGAGGATAAAAGCCTACACAGCAGCTACCCTGTGCTGGACAATTTGGAAGCTGTTGGGAACTGTTTCTGTCCTTTCAAAGTATTACCACACGCACATCAGGGCCTATGGTACTTTCTGGCCTAATTTAATCACTGTAATGTGGAAGATAAGCTTTCAGAATACCACATACCGTGGGATTTGGGTCTGGTACCCTTCAGTGTTGAATTTCAGTGCTCCAAGATGCCATCACTTACAAAAACAGAACCCAAGCATAAAGAAAGAAACAGAACTGATTATCATAAATTAAAAAACTAAAAATGTGCAGAAAATTAAAAAAAAGCAAGAATTACATTGCTCAGTATTATGCTGAATGTTCAAGATCTTGCCAGTGGAACAGATAATTTTTTCTTTTCTAAACCCCATATAAAAGGGAAAGTTTTGTTAAATAGTTTCATGAGGTAGTATTAAAGTATCTTATAATTTGCAGTTATTTCCTCATCTTCCCCAATAAACAGAAATCTGCAGTTACAGAGAATAAGACATTCATTGAAGAAAAAATAAAGCTATATTAGTTAACAAGTGCTAAATAATATATGTTGAAACCTAGTATAGAAATATGTGTTGCATTTTAATGTGCATAAAACTTTTAACTTGTGGAGTGGCATTTAAAAAAACCATATTAATAAACAAGGTTCCTGTCACGGAATGAGTATAATCACAGTCTTTAACATTTTTTATGTAGCCAGCTGAACTGTGGCTAGCATTCAGATGCCTGTGTGATGGATGACTTACTTAGAAATGATGTAGTTTCTTCTAGGCAATAAGCTGCACTCAGGGTCTTTTTAAATTTCTTTGTTAAAGGAAACACAGAGGTTGTCCTCAACTCACTGCCACAGTAGGTAATTAGCTAGCATCCACTCAAAATACTCAAGTTGTCAATACAGTGCTTAATTTGGATGAAAACAACCTAAAGAAGCTTCTCCAAAGCTTTCCGGTGATGTCAGTTAGTCTGATAAAAACTACAAAGCTTCTCTCTTTCATACTGTTTGACCATCACTACAGCAACAAAACTACTACAGTGGGTAAGGACAGTTAACTGTATGGACTCACCAAACGATTAGGATATATATATATATATATTATCAACATTCGTACACAGGAGATATTTAATATCTGTAGATGTGAAGCAGAAAACTAAAAGTAGCTTTTAGCATTTCAAACATTTGGAACAATGGTATCCAAGTTTAATATTAACAGCTATTTATGCTGCCACTCACACTTTTCAGGGTGGGACAACTCCCACATATTGTGGAAAAGGGTGACTGTGGGTGTTAAAAACAGAGACATGCC
Organism: Haliaeetus albicilla; assembly: GCF_947461875.1. NCBI lineage: Eukaryota > Metazoa > Chordata > Aves > Accipitriformes > Accipitridae > Haliaeetus > Haliaeetus albicilla. Next base: position 28,163,319 of record NC_091485.1, read on the forward strand.
TTGTAATTAGAGAAATTCAGGTATATGTCTTGCTCTCAATAGGCTAACTTTTCTTGAGGAAAAAATAGAGCCATTATACATATATTGGGGGTGATACAGAGTAATAAGTGTTTAAGAACAAAGCTGTGGATTACTTCACTGAAAACTGCACTTAATCAAGATGTTTCAATAGCTGAATTTGTTTCAAAGAGACCACTTCTCCAACATTATCTTTTCAGGCTAATTTCTGATGATTTTGTCAGGAAATGCATTTTTCTCTGGGCAACATTTCCCAGCAGTGGTCAGCACATATCAAATCAGAGCTGGAAAGTACAGACAGTTTATGTAAAATTAGAGCTGTAGTGTAACAGGTATTTTGTATGTATTATACCAAGGTTGGGATTGTAACAGACACTATATTACAATGTATAATTATTTTATTGCTAAATCTGCATTCTAAGCAGAAAAAGGGAAGACAAAATTAATTTAATTTATTCTAAATATTCAGTATCTTTTCCACTTGATAAACTGTATCCATAAAATTAATGGAGATTCACCTCAATCCTAAAATTCTTCTTTTAAGTTTAGAATTGTATATGCTGTCAGAAACTTTAAACCAAATTAAGATACTGAGGGTGTTTTGATTCAGAAAAGAGATTTTAGTCAGAACTATGTAAAAGCTTAATCAATAAAATGATAAATAGAATATTTAAAATATTATACAATTATATTATTCTTATTACACCTTGATATAATATTATTCCCACTGTAAATTGTAATTGTCATGTTACAAAATAATGTGAAAACAATTAAGAACTTACATAGATTAAAATTAAAATGTTCAAAGCCCATTTTAATATTTCCCCCAAAGAGTTGGGATTTGTTTTGACAGCAAAGCATTCTGAGGTTTTTTAATCAGCAGTATCTTCTTGGTGCATTTGCAATGGCAAATCCCTTATGCGGGATATGTCTACTGATGCAACATATATGTTTGGGAAAGACAGCAAAGGAGAAATTCAATTCACCGTTCATCTTGTCCCCAGAATTTCAGCTGATGATTGGCAGAGCTAGCTAGCAGGCACACACTGGAAGAGATTTAACCTGTGACACCACTGCTATTTCAAACCTCAGCCTTCCCCACAAAAGTTGAACAAGTAAATTTATGTCAATTTTACTGTCAAAAAGAAGACTTGGATTTTTTAACATATGCTAACAGGAGCGTATTATTAAATATACATATAGCTATTAATAGCTGAGTTCTCAAAATAGCAAGGATATCTTGAATACAGCTCATGGAATTATAGCTGGCACAATTTTTTCCCCTATGCAGTATAATGTTCCAAGTGGGCTAGGCTTGTTCATGTATACACTGTGTATCTCTCTCTCTCTCCAAATTATAGCAATGTATTTGCATTCCGGTAGTATTACTTGAAAAATAAAGTATTATTCAAGGTGAAGAAGAATATCATATAGCCCATATTGAAATATATAGCTAATTGAGGATGCATCTCTCCCTCCTTTTCCTTCTGAACTTCACATTTACAGTGGGACGAAAACATGGACATGGGCACTTACTGCAGATGTGCTCTAAATCAAGACCATGATTTACTGTATCTGTGGGGAAGGAACTGTTTCTAGTTTTATGTTTGAATAAATGAAGGGGTCCTGGTGCAACCCATGAATGCTACTTTTATATTAATAAATGCCCTTTTGTTCTATCTCTGCCTCATGACAGTTTTAGAAATGGATCAGAGTTCAGACCCAAACCCTGTCACCTCACAGTACTGAACACTAAACAGATATTTACAGCCAACGCAGAGTACCTGTCTCTGGTGTCTGGGGTGGCTGGCACAGAGCGCTAAGTCATTTATACCAGCATTTGCTGGTTACCCCGAAATTTGGTTGCTATGTGTTGATACTGAAATTCACACAGTTCCAACCGTCTGCTTTGAGTAAATCTTTTTTTCTGACTTCCTTGGGTGGATTCCCATCTCCTGCACAGGGAGCTATAGCTACCTTTGGTAGAGAAGACCAGTCAGAGGCATAGCCAGGAGAAGAAATATGAATAAAAAGAAGGTTTTTGTGTTGATTTCAGCTCTTTGGGTCAGTGGTGGATGACCCAAGAAAAGACTGCTCCAAACTATCACAGCAACTGAGGGAGTTGCAAATATTTTCACATCAATCCCTCTTTCAGCTGCAAAGAAAGAGCTGGCTGGGCTTAAAAAAGAATGAAAATTGAAGTATGCTTAAGGAGGTTCAGCAAATCTTAGTTGAAGGAAAACTGCAAAAGTAGGACAGAAAGCTGTAGAGGTATTATCAAAAAGTGACACTATCATGGTTGCACACTGACTTCTTTTTGATGAAGTAAAAACTTGGTTGATTCTGATGTCTGCAAAATAGTCACACTCAGATGTGCTGTAAAAATAAATGGAAATATCCTGTATGGAATAGAAGCAACTACACCAGTTCTGAGTTGAGGCTAAATACATACAGACATTTTCATACAATGTACATACTGGCTGCTAGCAGTTGTGGTGATTCACGTACTGGCCCCCATGGGAAGGCCATTGCACAGTTTTGTTAGGGAAGAAAACACAGGCCATATCTATGTTTGTGACAATTCCCAGCTGGCTTCCCTGCTAGTGACAGAAATAATTAGCATAAATAGATTTTTAGCTCTTTAATGCCTCCAACAGTATATTGCAATGAGAATACATTTCCAGAAAATCATACAGTTTGTTGTAACATTTTTATGTTTTATATGTGATTTATTACTACTTATTATTTATTATTCCGTTGTCTATTGTGAATATATTTGCACTGAAATACTCTTTAGGGAAGGGTTGCCTCAAAGTGGAAAATGAAGTAACTGTGAAGTGACTGTTCCCAGCACAGAATATACCTATTATATAGTCAGACTACATCTATTGCATTTCAATGTATTGCTCTGTGATTTGGCTTACTTCCTGACCAGTTTCTAACTACGGAATTGACATGTTCAATGGCAGGGCTGTCTGCCAGCTGTGATGTACAATAAGGTAAAGATCTGATCAGATCAAAAGTTTTCACCTGAAATCTTTGTGTGCAATGAATGTACTTATTGAATCACACTTTCCTGCGTGAGCGGACTAAATAGGTATAGTTAAATGGTTGCAAAGTTGCAAATGACTGATGGAGGGATGGCCAAGCAAGTGCAGAATGACAGACTATTACTCAGAATGTGACCTCATATAGATAGCCCATATAAGTGTGTATGAACACCCTTCACCATGGGAAGGATGATAAATATGGCTTACTAAACCTTCAGCTGTGTGACAGACCTGGTTCATCATCTCCATCACAGAACGCTTTGTGATACCTTTGCTTACGCAGCCACCTTTTCTGGTGCTGGAAAAATACAGAGTGTTATGCTCTACATGCTCTTTGACTGTTGATAATGAAAGTGTATATTGTGCCATCTATTCATAACAAGCACTTAAAGGTGAAATCATTTATATATTGGCACCGCTTTGCAACTGGAAGTTCAAGACAGGTAGCTGTGTTTAAATGAAGGGAAAAGAAATTCTTGCTAGAAAAGTTAAGAGTTCAACAGTGGAAAGGCCAAGAAAAATAAGAAATCTGCTCTTTAACTGTCCTTGTCCATTACACAACAGACATTAAAAGGTATGGATTTATGTCTCTGAAAAATCTGACAGTTAAAAAGGACAATGTTGGGGCATTTGATATATAGGGACAGGTTCACTAGTGTTCTCTGGTCACTTTCTGCTGCTCTAGTAATGCAAAACAGCCATAAACCCAGCCAGATTTACAGCTGCTTTGTTTGCTAGAGCAATGAAAAAGCTGCCAGGGTGTCCCAGTGAAAATGGCCCATATGCTGTGGCCTAGATTCTCAACAATAAGCACCTAAATCCACATTTAGGTGATTAAATAAGTGGCCTGCTTTTCTGAAGTGCTGAGCCTACTTATGTCCCACTGAGCCATTAAAGAAGAAACTTGAGTTTCTTCTTTTCTGATGTGTGAGACTCTGCCTGCAGTGGCTGTGGGGTCAGGCTGCACCTGGGGAGTGAACCACACAGAGTGACTGTTCTGAAGATGGGGCTTGTAGATGTCAGAACGTGTCGCGTCTGGTATGGGATGTGAAGAGCAAGGGATGCCCTGTAGTGTTTGGCAAAGAGAGGGATGAGGTGCACCCCTACACCCGGGGTGTGTGGAGAGGAGCTGGTTAGGTGACAGGCACTCGGCACTCGAGACGTGACAGTCCTGATTCAATGCTCAGCAGCCTGGAAAATCAGAATGTGCCTGTGTGAGCCTAAAAAGGGTTTTACGAAAGTAATTAATCCTAATAGAAAATACACATATTGTTAACAGCAAATTGTCACTCCTTGAAAGCTGGACAAGAAAATGCAGCAGTACATCAAGATGTCTTGCTTCTACTATGCATGTTTTCCAGCTATGCTTCTCATCGTGTTGATTTCTGCAAGGCCGACAAGGATTTCTCTAGATTCTAGAGAAAGCACGAAAGCTACACCTTACTTAACAGACAAAGAAGGAAATGGACACTGCAAATGCAGAGAAAAATGAAGATAGATGGGATCTTGGACCTCTTCCAGATTTGAAAGCCAACCTTTAGGCAGGGGATGTAGAAGAGATAAAAATAAAGTAAAAGCAAAACAAAAGCAAAAACCATGGCAGTGCTGCTCCTTTAAAGTGATTAACTATTTTTAAACCCTTTACTTTGGGAATGCAATGCACTGTGTTATTAGCTTTTGGGGCCAAAACAGAAAGTTGGAGGCAGAGATGGTTCTAAAACAGATTTCTTATAGCCAAATCAGAAAGGTTTGTTGCAATATGAACTTCTTGCACTATTGAACTTTTCCTCCTATGCATTAAAGGACCAGATTTGTAACTTGTTCAGATTGGTACAGAACAACATACTTCAGCTCAGTGCAGTTTATTTATGTCAGCTGAAGATAGGGTTTTCTCTGTTAAACTTTCCAGTTTGTATCAGTGACAATGGACCAATGATCCAAGCATTCTAGAATTTAAGAAATGCAGCCTACCAAGGGAGCTTAATTTTCCAGCCAGTCTTCTGCTATAAGCAGAATGCAGAGGATGTTAATTTAAATACCTTGATTTTCTATGGATTTCTGAGGGAAGGCAGAAGTTTTTTGTTCCTTTCCATTTAAAACTCATTTGTAATTTTCAACATCACAGAATCTTTTTTAAGTAAAAAAGGAGTGTGACCACTTCCCAAAATGCAAAGTAAGTAAGGAGGAGAACATAAGCACAAAACACTATAGCTGTAAATTCTAGTTTTCAAGTATTTCCTTTAGCTATGATTGTTCAAATAAGTCAAATGGCAATGTTTAATCTCACTACAATACTCTGATAGACTGTAACTTAAACAATGAGTTTATCACACCACAGCCTGCCACTGAAGCAAAATCTAGTATGCTTGTTCTAATTCAGGAGGTTAAGATAAGGGCCATGATGATTGTTGAAACAAATGCATTACAAAATTGAGATGATTTTTCCACTGAAAATTTCCTGGAGCAATTTTTATGCTTAGCTGAGAAATTGCAAAAAGGAATGAACTTTAACTTGTAAGTGGAGAAGAGCACAGTCAATCTTAGGTTGAACAGATCTTAAAAACAAAACAAAACAAAACAAAACACAAAAAGACCCTAAACCGACGTCCCCACCCCAAACAAACCCCTCACTCAGTCTCCTCTTTCACATGTTTTGAAATGTAGCGTTCAGCAGCAGCTAAGTCTCAAATGCTTCCCTTTAAAATATCTGGTCTGGGAAGCATGGATCTAAAATATTTTATCAGCTTCTGTTAGAGCCAAGAATCCCCTTAGTACATTTGCTTCGAAGACGGAGCGATATCAGAGCAAGGGGCAGGGGAGGCAAACGTGCTGCTGTTCCACATACGCTCAGTCCCCTTACAGAGCATCCTCTGGGGGATTTTTCCATACGGTTCCTAACCTTAAGCTAGCCTTTCCAAAGGCTTTCATCTGTAGCAGAATGGGGTATCATAAAATGTGTGTTCACCCTCAGGAGACATGGCAAAGGTTACTAGGCATTATTGACCTGCAGTGTAATAATGTCCCTCAAGACTAACCTTTAAAGCTTTCAGTTCTGAGTAAGTAAGACTAGCTGGATCTTTTCTATGTCTCTGGGAATATTATAACGTTTCATAAAGCTATGTATAAAGAATACTGAAAAAGGGCAAGAGGAAATTGCCACCTTCTCTGAGACAGGCCTGCAAGGCACATTCGTACTTGGCTTACACAAATCTCTCCTCTTTGTTAAGCTGGTTGGTCAGACTGGTATTGCCAACATCAATACAATCTTGACAATGGTAGGAAGGAACAATCTGGCTATGTAATATCTTCATCCTTTTGTTTCAATAAATAGAAAGAGGATTAACATACAGCTTTACTGGATCCATACTTGGTGTACTTTGGCTAGCTACTTTGAATTTGATGGAGCTTTACATTAGTTGAGAATCTGGCCTCCAGTTTAGATTACAGGAACAATTTCCTGCATTACTAAAGGCTTTTTTTAAAATAAAAATGTCTATTATTTTGCAAAATTAGGGAAATATAAAATTTTCATAAGCTGCAACAGATTACAAGACCTATCTTTTTTTCTACAGAGGTATATTTTTCAGGCCAGAGATGCCTAATAAGTGGTCTAATAGCCTTCATCTCAGCTTAAAAGACAGACAAGCCGAGTTTTAATTTTAAAATGAGATAAGGCTTGTAGCAGAAATTTTGAAGAACATCTAAGCCATTTAGAATCATAACTGATGGAAATTTTACATTTTGAATAGCCTGGTCTTGTGGTTTCACAGAAATGGATCAGGATATATTTGACAGAGGAGGGCTATGGGAAGGGCAAATTTAGTCCAGTACTTTCTTCCTACAATGTCAGTGGAGTTTATTTATTTATAAAGCAGAAACTGGATGCCCCTTCATACTCTTGTGTCTTTCAGTGATATTGACATTTACAACAACATGTGCTGGAATTGCTTCTCACATCAACCATCAGCTGCTTTACCAGTTACTGCACCAACTCAGAATGTTAATCATAAAACCAAAATCCTTTAGGTATTTTATACCTAGAATATTTTAGAAAATATACTTCAGGAGTCCTTGAGATAGCTGGAAATTATATCTACAGCAGCTTAAGAAAGACCTGTCTACTTTTTGTTTTTCCATGTCAACATTTAAAAAATCTGGGGAAAAATGATCCCCAGAAAACCAGATTCAGATTCAAGCAAGAGAATAATATTAATAATAAGCTCAGTAGTGCCTGTCAATCTCTCTTCCAAATTTGATCAGAAGTACTTGACCTTGCAGAGAATTCAAAGTTAACCCTAACTACACAGAACAAGAAGAGAAGGGTATTTCACAGAGAACACTTGAGTACAGTTCTATCTCATTAAAACTTCACCTTATGCTTTAGCACATTTTCACTATCAGAAATGCCAGGAAATAAATCTGTGCCTTGAACTATGTGATATATGTGAAAGAGCTTGGTAATTTCCATCAGGTTCCTAATAGACAAATATCCATATCATGAAACTGCTACCTATTAGAAAATCCAAGGAATGAAAAATGAATGGGAGCCGATTCCCTTAAAATTTTCCCTCAGAAGACTAGCTGTAACAAAGAGCTCCTGTAAGGATATCTCCTGTAAGACCTGGTGGAGAGCAGCACTGTGTGTATACTGATGGATCAGTGGCACACAGTACTTGAAAATCATAGTTTAGGAATCACAGTTTCACACTCAGATATTACTTTAGCAAACTGCATTTTTCTCCTTTTCCATTTCTTTCTAAATATTTAAGTTTTTTTCTTTTAGGCTATGCATTATTTAAGTAAATAGCATAAAGGAATTTTTTATGGTCGTTAAACTGTTTAAATCTGTATTGCTAACATATTTCTTCTTCCAGTGGTCTGATTCTAGTCATAACAAATACTTCTTAATTCAAAGCCAAACATCTTTCTTACTAAACCATTTAGATGAGTTGATTTTTTGGGGAGGAAGAAACCCTAACCTTTCCATAACTGCAAATCTGGAGCACTAATAATCCATCTTCTCTCTTTTAGACTATCAGCTTCTAGGTGAGGTCTTCTAATTTGGCAACATGAGAAAGGTAGAATTAGTATGATGTGAGGAGATCTGGTCATAATTCCTTTTAGCCTGAGACCCTCTGGTCTGGTAAGTCTCAAGTTTTGAAACGAAAGATAGCAAGAGAACTCAACAAACAAAACCATCACCACTACCAAAAGCAAATAAGAAAGGTTGAAACTAACAAGTGCAATACGTGTTTACATTGGAAATCAGTTACCACCGAGTACCACTAAACAGGTAATTTTCAGCAGGCTAGCATCTAGATTACCTATCTAAGTGAATATAGGTTATAAAGCCGGAAAGCCTTGTTAAGTCAATTTTCTTGCTGGCAATGCAATCATGTTGAATACCTTTCTCCCTTAAGATTGTTAACACTGTTAGGGAAAGAGCCATTTCCTTATTACCAAAACCCAGCAACTAAGACTAATGCTTCACTAACACTAAAAACTCTTCTTACTTTCTGTCCATATTGATGTTTCTGTCATTGCAAGGGGAGTGATTTTATCAGCTGAGTTGTTAGAGATGGCCAAACATTCTCTTGTGAATGAACTTTCTTATTATGGTTAAGCAAACTCCAGGTCAGTTCAGAAATCAGTCCATTAGCTGCTAAGTTGTGGAAGGGAAGAATTTGCAATAGGAACTGACAGCTGCATTTTAAGATAGAAACTGGGGAACACTCCTGAATGTAATTGGTAAGGAAACAGCAGTCTGCAGTCTCAGTTCCTTAAGAACTGTTCAGCAGCAGAGCAAGACTCGTAGAATACTTTTTCTTGCCTTTTTGTTACTGCAAACATGGCCTAGCCATTGCACATGGTCACTTAAAAACTTGCAGTTAGCTTGCTGTCAATGCACAAGTGTGTCCTTCTCATTATTGCTGCTGCTTGACTTTTATTTTAGCTTTGGGAATGATGCTAGGACATGCTCCAGCCCAGCTCCCAAACCTATATAGGGGCACTCTCTGCAAAGCTAAAAGCATGGCCTCTGCCACTTCTCCAGTTAAGTCCATTGGTCAGGAGGTGACTAAGAAAGTACTGAGATACTCCTCTGACTTACATTGTTACCTACAGGTGAGTGAGTTTCCAAAAGATACCCAGATCTTAGACAGCATACTGAAAAGGATCTGGCCTTGCAGGTTCAGTGTAAGCCCCAAGCACTCTTGTGTGGAAACCACCTCATTTCTGGTTCCCCGTTTGGCTAAGGCAGTTAAGCAACTACTCCATCACATGTCATGGAGATGTCACATTGTTGTCCACATGAAAAGTGGTCAGCCCAGAACAGACTCCTCACATCCCAGCCCACAAACTCATGCTCAGAAAAAGTGTTAGGAGGTGAGGAATGCAAGTGTGAACCCTCTTGTGTTATGGACAGTCCTAGCTCACAGGCATCATTGTGAAAGAAAACTAGTTTACCCCTTTGGATTTGTATGTTTGACTGGCCGATTCCTTCCTGAGGTGAAAGTATGAGCTTTTGAATCATACTTCTAAGGCACTTGATTCTCTCATATTACATCGGGAGGGTAGCTCATTGCTCTGGATTTTGGATGATACTTATGGGGACAGGTTCTTTAAAACAGGCATTGTGCTGTCTGAGGTAGATATATATCAAAGCTTTTTGGTCAGGCCCTTGGGGAACCAAAGGCTTAGGCATCTTTGACTTCTGTTGTCAATCAAAGTCAGTAGGAAGCACATTTAAGTCTGGAACAAATACCACTGTGGCACTTCAGTGCTAAACTTGCACACAGGTTCTGCTTCTATCATTACTGAAGCAAAACGTAGTATACTATGTGTTAAAGACTTTTCCCAAAAATGCTCAGAAGTTGTAGTACTTTCTTCCTTCTTCTCACAGCTGCATCTGGTTCAGTGTAAAATTCATAAGCGAGATGCACACTTGCGGGAGATGCATTCTGCAGGATGACACCTCTTATTCAGTTTATGATTTTGTGAATATACACAGCAAATGCACATTTTTAGAGTTTGTCTTTTTGCTCATTTCATCATATCCCTGCTATGAACGGATGGGAAAAATGTGTGCTTTCCAAAGAAGGGTGTGGTGATGCCTTTGACCTATGATTTCCAGGGACCGTAGTTTGAGAAACCCTGGAATATGGAATATTCATACACAGTTCCTGTGGTGTCCCTAGATAAAGCTTCTCTTTAATATTTGATGATGCAATTTCCAAATAGTCTTTTAGTAGAAGACAGTTGGTGTTTGGATCTAATTTCATATAAAGAATAGGGGGTCAGAGTGCTTGTACTTGAGTTTGTTCCATGTCCACCCAAAGAAAATTAAGCCCTTTTTTCCTGCTAAAGTTCCCTGTAGAGTCTCTGTATCTCATCACAAGTATATATTGTAGATGATCTAGTCTCTTCCTTGGTGAAAGATAATATATAAATGCAGTATTTTTATTACAATCATAGCATATATTTTTAAAAAGCACAGTACTAAGATACATTAGTGCAAAATCATTTTTACAACAGAAACATATTTTTAACAAGCTCTGAAGCCAATATAATAGCAATTACTGATGTAATTCACTACCATAATAAAGTAATTTATTTATCATAATAAATTATCTCAGAATTAGAAAATAAAATATTACTTTACCTACATTCTGTCAGAGGGGGGCAGATTTAAGCATTCTGCTTTATATGAGACATTGGAACAGACAAATCAGGCAATTTTATATTATATAATAAAAGGCCTTTTGAAAGCTAGCCACATTTGGAAGAAAGAAAAGAAAATGTAATTCCCAATGGAGCTGAGAATCCAACTTCTTCTTTAGAAAAAAACCCCAGAAGTCTGAAACTGAAAGAAATTTTTTTTTTCTTTTTTCTTTTAGGTGAAGAAAAAACAAGTGTAGATCCCAGATTCTAGGGATTAAGTTATAAAAAGCCCCTCAGACTGACCTCCAGTATTTTGGAAGAAAGCCCAGTGTGTTATAGGGAGTAAGAGAAAGAGAAAGATGGAAAAAGCAACATTGGTTTCTTTTTTGTACGCTTACAGTGCCTTCAGGGACTTTATCTGGGTACGTTGGGTAAACAACACAATGGAATTATACCGGTAGTCTCTGCCTCGCCACATGTTTAAATTATGCAACAAATGTTTGATTGGTGGCTTCTTTGTACTGAATAATGCCTGATCACTTCGTCCCCCTGGTAAAAGAGAACACTACTTAGAGGGAAGTGAGTTAGAAAATAAAACAACAGCACACAAAAATTTGGCAGCAAAATTGCTGTGAGAGGTTGAAGCATCCTCTCTAATATAAGCAAGCAACCCTGAGAACTGGAAGCAAAAGATTTCAGATAGCTTGGGAATTTGGCTGCCTCTGTGGCAGATACAGTAAACAGCTTCAGAAATGATTGTGTATTTCTGCTAATCACTTAGGCCATAAGATAACAGCTAAGTTGACATTTTGTGTGCAAGAAGTGAAACTGCTTACTCCTGTTCCCAATTTTCTGTCATTTTTGCAGAACAGTAACTGTCAGCAGTGCACCCTGAGTGCAATAACGTTACAGCACATTGGCAAAAAGACAACCTTGAGACTTATGTGCCCCCAAACGCAAGTCCTCTCTGAAATGCTTTCATGTTTTAAAATGATAAATGTTACTATCTTCTCTGTGCATCATCTAGTAAGAATGCAAAGAGTGCAGAAAAAACCTGGTAGTCAAAGGTTACTTGGGCCTTCCTTTTTTAGAAATATACCCAGAGCTTGCTCTTTAGCTTGTTTTCTTATCACACTTCAACATGTAGTACCATCACTGCTGTTTTGTGGTAATTTCATGACTTGGTGTTAGAATTGGCTTTGGTAATAGAACTGATTTAAAACATTTCTCCCTCCTCTTCTTCCAGAGATGCACATTTTTGTTTGGACCCAGAGATTGTTACATGCCAATTTTGCTGATAAAATTATTAATGAGACCACACTGTAATTTTCATTGACGATATAATCCCTGTTAAAAACAGCTCCCTTTTTGGGGAGATAGAAGTAGTATTATAACTAAAGGTGTGAAGAACCATTAATCTTCCATTAAAGTCAGATGAAAGTTTGCTCTTCACCAGGTGATGTAAAAACTCACTCCTGCAGGTATGGCATAATATTGTTCCAGACCTTGGTCTTAGGCATTCAGAAAAGGACTTCTTTCTTCCCTTGCCCTCTTCCTTTTCATTTACTAAGAAATGCAACAAGACTGAAATGATCTATTCATGGCTTGAAGGTAATATCACTCATAGTCTGTAACGTTTTCTTCTGATGTTATGCTTTTTCTAGAGTTACAATTAGTTTTAATGCACTGAATCTATCGCAAGTATTACTTTGCTCTAGAAAAAAATAAAATTGTTGAAAATTGCCTGCCCAACCTCTATTTCACATTTCTGCCTGCACATAAATAGGTGCTTACAGTTATTAACTTGTTTAATTTTGCAGGCAAATGTGTGATTTTAATGCTTAAAGGAGCCTGCATATGAACTTCAGCCACCCATTCTACCTGTCTCAGTGGTGAACATCCATAGCCTCTTTGGAAGAAGCACATCTAAAATAGGAACGGGTTTGTGTTAGAAATCCCAACAATCTACCCTTTCCCCTAGTGAAGTTATGGAGAATTTGCCAAGGAGTGGGGGAAAGATTCTTTTGAAATCTTGCTGAATGCTTCTATCAGTGATATGGAAAGTGTCAAATCACATAAGGAGTAAATATGGAAAGTATATTCAGTTCAAGCATTTTGGGAAGCAGAGAAAGAAAATACCTAGAGACATGAGAAATAAGCTATATGGTGATAAAGGAGAGTAGAGGTGGATGTTTCCATAGGAACCAAGAGGAAAGAGATTTGTCTATGTTCAGAATCACTTGCATGACATTTAGAAAGGGGTCAGCAAGTTTCTTGGTACAGTTTTTCCTTTACTTGTGCTCTTGAAAACTCTTCAGGTATTTGGAAGGTAGAAAGAGTTTGGAAGCTGGACAGAACTCAAGACTAGGGTAACTGCAAAGTTAATGCTGCCTAATTTACATGAGGTCTTCTATGATATCTTTAAGTGCTAATAAGTGTATGTGTGTATAAGGAGCTGATGAGTACTAAATAGGCTATATGTGTCTTTTATGGATTGTTGGGTCTGTGTGACATGGAACCTAATGCTTTTCTCCTGCAGAATGATGAGAAAGCAAATAAATCTCGCTAAAGGAGTACTGGCCAGAGGAAATATTACTATTTTTGTGTCCCTAGAAGTACCGACTAAAAGCTTTTTTTCCTATAAGGGGAATGTCCAGGCAGAAAAATGTAACTTGTTTAGAGAACAGAACCAAAATGCTTCCAAAGCCCAGAAATTCCAGCAGAATGCGAGATGCCTCATACTGAAAGAGATCTGGGGCTGAAAGCAGACAAATAGCTAGGTAGGAGTTAGCAATCCATTGCAGTGGCAATAAAAAGCAATGTGATCTGGTGCAGTAAACCAATGGAACAATCATTCTGCACAGCAGCATTGTTATTGTACCTCTCTGGTCAGATCATGCCTGGACTATTGCCTTCATTTCTACCACCTTCATCAAGGTACCAATAAATACAGGGTTACAACAATGGAAGGAGGGAGTTAAAGGTGAGGAACAATTAAAAGGTCCCTACCGTTTTACTTAGCCAAACAGCAAATATGGAAATGGATGAGCTGATATACAACAAATATAATTATGAAACAGGATGAGGAAATGATCCAAACTTAGAAACACATTATGGTTAAATAAATATAGGCTGCATATAAAAACAGTGTATTTTTTAATGGAAGTGTTTTCCCTGTGGGAATGCCATCATTTTTACAGCAAGCTTGGGGAAAACACTGGAGAGCATACATCAGAGAGCAATCATGCACTAGTAGTTACAAGAATGCATTTAGCATGTCTTTCTCATTATCATCTTTATTATTCTATGAATCATATTCAGTTAAAAATAAGAGGGAGGGGAATAGTGAGTTGCAGGAAAGAGGGAAAGGTGTAGTTATATGTTCCTCTTGAAGTTTGTAAATGACTGCAAGAGTTAATCAGGAATAAAAGGAAAAATACAGAAAGCAAAGCATGAGGTAAAGGTCAGTGGGAGGAAAGCCTGAGTGCTCAGAGTTCTGCCATGAAATCACAGGAGCTTTATCAGGTGACATTGATTGGGACATCTCTTCAAGGAAACGCATTTTCCAGAAGTCTGGACTTATTTTCCCTACAGCTTGAATATCTATAGACCCCAGAGACGAGGTTTCTGGTAATGCTGCTTTCTTAAGACCACACATCAAAGAAAAGCTTTGCCTTGAGGTAACATTAAAAGTTAGTGAGAAGAAATACACGAGACAGCCAGACTGTACGGTTTGGAGTCCCTCCATACCAGTGGTGGCACGAACGGGGCTGGGCAGAAGCCAGCTGAGAGCCTGGATTAATCGGGGGAGTTTGTTGCCTTCTTCACTTCCGTATAAAGCAGCAGCTGCTAGCCTTTTTAAAATGGGTTTCAGATTGATTCTTGACAAACTTAGGTATAGTCTCAAGGCCCTTATTCTTTCACCATCATGCAGATTATTGTTGTTCTGGCAACCCATACTAGGATCTTGAAAATGACACACTATGGTGTGTAGGAAAGCCAGTCATATAAAAAGTCAAGAAATAAGCTAGTGCAGAAAATTCATGTTATCCTTACTGGCTTTGCCATTTCGTTTAAATGAGAATGATAGAGTTATGTTTCCTTCACTATCACTGTAGTTCTTTCTTTAGTTTTCTATAAGCCTGTTGTGGAAGACAGAATTTAAATGTCATGGATCATTGCCAACAGAAAAAAAAAAAACTTTTCTTGGGTGGGGGCAGAGAATGTCAATAGCTTGTTTGAGCCTCGGATTCATTTTGCAGACGCACAGCTCAATTCAAGGAGATTTGGTAGGATGAGATAAAAAAGCGTTGACAAAATGTAGAAAAGAAACAGACTTTCAAATACTTATGGAAGGTAGGTAAGCTGCTTCTCTGAAAGGGAGCACTTTAGAGGCTGGTCTCATGCCAGGCGTAAGCTGCAGATTTCTATGTAGCTTGTCTGTGTTTCATTCCTTTCCTTGGGTTAGACATGATTTCTCATCCTTCCCAAATGAAAGGTGGGAGGGCAGAAAGAGAAGGGGAGGGAACAATACCTTTTTCTGCAGTTTTGATGGTATCAGAAAGAGGTGATCCAAGTGTAGCACCACCATTGTTTTATGTCAAAGTTATCCATACACAAATCAAGACAGTGTGAAAATATATCTGAAGGAAAGGCCTTGATTTTAATGCTGCACTTTAAGTGGAAAATTCAGCTCTCAAACAATTTTTAGAGTACAGTTCTCTTTTATTTTTCTGCCAAGACATCCATATGAAGTTCTGTGCTTCTAGGCTAAAAAAGAGTGCTTTATGAAAAGAGACTGAAGGATGCAGCTTTCTTAGCTATTTTACTCCCTGATTTGGCAAATAGATTTTAATGGGATAATTTACATTATTAAAACTAATCACACCATTGAAGTATTTGTCTGAAATAAGGTCCTGTGTATTATTGAGATCATCTTTTCCTGAACAGGAAACAAGATTAGGGCTTTGCAGACAGAATTATCAGTTCTGATAGGGTGTATTTGATGTAATATTTCTCTCTCATTTTGAATCTTCTTAGTTTAAAGTTAGATTCTCTTCTTGGATTTGTCATCTTTCACAGATTTTTCTGCATACTTGCTACCTATGGAATCTGTACACAGTTACTAGTGCAGACTATTAGTCAACCTTCATTTGGAAATAACTTTTCCCATGTAGATTAAGGCAGGTTTTGAGCAGTGTGACTGCAGAATAACTCAGTTCAGCTCAGTGGTACTAATCTAGTGAGTTTGTATTAATGTGAATGACAGTGGGATTTGTCTTCCCAAGTGGGATAACAACTGGGGAATGTTGCTCCATCTATGCAGGTCTTCTGCTTTTATGAAGGCCATTATGACACCAGTAATGCATAGGCTGAATGAAGTGTAGCCTGTCAACGAATTAAAAAAAAGAATAGAAGTAACTTTAAATATGTACATCCTGTGCACAGTTTCTCATTGTATAGATTTTTGTATCCTTAGTTAAGCCCAAATATTTAAAAAAACTAAGGACAAGATCTATCAGTAGACTAATATGAAAAACTCAAATTGTGAAGTATCTATGGCAAGTAAATATGAAAATTAAGGGATTGAACGAAGAGATAGTTTCTTACATATGTTCAAAGTCTTTTGTGCACACAGATGTCCATTTGCATGTGCCACTCGCTATGGGAAATATGTTAAGTGTGTCTGTGAGAATCTATATGCAACTTCTTCAAAATGAAGCTCTTCATGTGTAGCTATTGTATTTCCCAAGGGATCAACTATTAGGGTTTCTTAAATCCTCTTCAGAGTAGCAATATAATTCAATCCAAACACTAATTCTCATGAATGGTGCTCACTATATGTTATGGTGTATTAAAACTGTTTTAGCCTCTGTCTGGGAAATGGTAATATCCTGAGCCCTATTTCTACATAGATTTTCCATATGTTTTGGCCCAAGCAAAATAAAATGGAGGAGAAAAAATGGTGCAAGGCTTAACATCCTGTCTGTGATTAACAGCCCCCAGGGACTTTATGTTGTCTGATGAAAACAGTACAAAAATGCTGACTGTACTATATATGCAATAAACAACTCCATGCTGATACAGTGCTAGAGAAGAAAGGTAAAACAATTTCAGTCACCATATTAATAAAACCCTTAAATTAAATATGTCTGTAAGTTCTCATTTAAAGCTTTCTTAAGAAAATGAGTGGAAATGTAACTCAGCAAATAAGTATTATGATTCTTCTAGCAGTAGGCTGGACCAAAGATAATCCAACATTGCATGTGGTCCATAACTGAAGCTGGGGTGCAGGAAGGTGAAGTACTGCTCAGTGAACCCTAGGATACCCAGTGACTCCCCCGTGTTTGCATCCCAAAGCCATCCATGCCCTTCAGCAAGCCTTGAACTAGATTTTTGTGGCATAAGGATCAAAAATAACCCAGGTGAAATCCATAAATTAACTCCAGGGCAAAATAAATGTCATCAAGAAAAAGAATCAGGACCATCACATTCACAGGCAAAGAGTCTGCACATCATTTTCCTTATTCATTGGCCAGTAATGACAACTTCAAAAGATTGTATTTCCATTTACTTCGACAACAAACACAGTCAATCTATAGTTATTGAAGCTGGTTATTTCAATACCAATTTATTAGCAGCATTAACATGAATGCTTATTATTTTTAAATGTGAAACAATGTCTTTATCACTAATTTTAGAACTAATTTTAATTTGAACTTGACATTAATATAAACATGACAATGCCACTTTGCCACTATGTATTGCCATCATGTATTTTTATATTCTCATGGGAACTGACAGAATATGATTCATAATGACAATATTAATATAAGCCTATGAATAACAATAAGGATTTATAATAATATTAACATACATAACATCATCTGTATTGAATCTGTCGACATTAATAACTTAGATTTTTTTCTGTACGTGGTATACATTTTCATGTGTCTATAAATGTCTTCATTAATATACATTTATGATTACTATTAAGCTTATGCATAGTCTCTTTTATTATGCAAATAAGGGTTATAATATACACTCAAAGACCGTAACTCTCCATACATCACTTTTATCTTTAATAAATCCTATAAAAAGGAAGTAGGTTAAAAACTCAGCCCCATTAATTAAAATTGGTTTGCGTTCTTGAACTAAAAATGTTCATAGTAGAGGATGTCTATTGAGCTATTAATTACCTAGCTCTATTTGCCTATATAATATCTCTCACAAAAAACTATGCCAAAAAAGTATTTTTCAGACCTGACAAAAAAAATAGTGAAAAGAAAGAAATTTACAGCTTGGAGTGAAAGTTTTACCTCTACACACATCCAGGTACAATTGGGAACAATAAGACGGTCACAAAGGTGGTTCTACATGATGCATAGTTGTTGGAGGGCATATGGTACATTTCACTCTTAACTGAGACTTTTTCTATCCTTTTAGTGCTTTATGTTAGAATCTTAACAAGATTTGTTAGTCCAGCTTGTTTTCTTTAAAGTACAGTTGCTAAAAAAAGCCAAGGAGGAAAACTAGTGTCACAGCCATCTGTGAAAAGCACTAAGCAATAAATGTGTTGAATTGTGATGAGATCTACACCAGTAACGATGAAGGTCTCTGGGGAAATCTGCATATGCTGTTGATCTTCTGCTGAACTGGACCATCAAACACATCACTAACATTACATGGAAATGAAGCCTTTTTCTCTATCTTCCTCTGCTGTGTTTAAGAAGAAGAGCTCATCTGAACAGATTAGTAAATAAACTGTCTCAAGATGAGGATGTGACTGACATCTTTTAGCCCCAAAGAGTTTCTAAATTATCCTTCTGTTCTTGTGAGAGTACAATTAGATTAAATAGTCCCTATTGTCCAGGTTGACATAAAAGCTACCTGGAAGTGAAGGCTTTGATTCAAAAAGCTGCTTCAGAATGTCTGTAGGCAACTTGTATGTTCATATTGAAAGTTCAGGTTGGGAGCTTTCCTGAATGGAGATGGATGCTAGTTGCTGAAATCCACACAGGTCAGTAATACAGTCACACCTAATGCAGAATTCATGAGGCTCAATACCATACTCCTCTCTCTAGCCTGTGTCATTGCTCATTAGCAGATATATCTTGTCATGTATGATTAAAAACGTATTAATTAAAACTACTGTGTCAAAAGGTTAACTATATGATTTATGCTATTTGATTATGAGTGCCTTCAGAGAAATGATAGGCTGGATTCCTGTTTACACTGGAAGGCATGTTGCCTTTTAACTCAGAAAGATGAGTTTTACTAAGGGAAAAGAGGAAGGGCAGGCTGAGACAATACTGCTTTTTCTCAGAAATAGTTTCAAGGACCCTTTTCAGGTAAGCTAGTGTTGGGATGGGCAGGGGGAATTCCACTCTGGGAACTGGCCTGACAGCTATCGTTGCATATAGGGTACAAGGAGGGACCGTGGAGAATGATTGCTGCTTCTGGAAGGGGCTTCCCAGCGCTGCATTCCAGGGCACCGGGCAACACAACCTGTCTCTCCCCTTTGGCGGCAGCAGTCACAGCCAAGTTCAACAGCCAAATGACACAGCCAGGTTCTGGCAGGAGTAAAGTTGGGAGTGGGATCATTTCCCACTCCTCCCGATCCATCTGTTGTTGAAACGGTGGTTTATGTGTCTATGAGTGGTTTTCATGCCAGGGTCAAATGTGGACAACTGTGATTCCCTTGTAGGAAATGCTATATGCAGTTACTACTATGGATGGCTGCTGTCACAGCTGTGAATTCTGCAGTACAAGGTACTGTTTCAGCAGCTACATAAAAACCCCACAACTGCTAGAAGTAAAATTAATCAACATGTTTAAAAATCTTCCCAAGAAATGACACTCACTAGTGGCGTTGGTTTTGGTCCTTTGGGGCCCACATAGCATACTAATGGGACCATCAATGTTTCACTTGCGTTAGGATACAGTCTACCACAAACTGTTAGATAAAGTTGGGCCAGATTTCATGTAATCTATTGTATTTAAGTTCCTTGTTCTCTTGGTTCTGTGCACAAGATCTTTTGGAGAGCAGAATCAACATGGAATTGACTAGAGAGATGATTCTGGTCCTGGTCAGTTCTCATTATTTCAGCTGTGTTGAATAGTGCGTTTGTTGCCACTCAAGATCTTAAGGTCTGAATCACACCAGGTGAACCTTGGAAGCAATGGAATCCCAAGTACAGAGTGTCTGCCCCTGTTATCATTGTAAATAATGATATGAGAGAAAGAGTAAAAGGAAAAGCAGCTAGGGAGGGAAAGCATATTGAGATGGCAAAGTTGGGTGGAAATTATTTTTTTAGGCATGTAGGTGCAAGGGACAGATATTTCATCTTTATTTTTCTGAACTACAGTTTTTGTCATTGGTATATCGGTTGTACTCCTTCCACTAGGATCCTGTGTTGTCTTCAGGACTCTGCATGCTGGACCTGCTACTGGAGTGGGAGTTGGGGCTAACAGCTAAGGAAAACAATCTTTTCTCATGCTCTAGCCGAGATATCTCAAGCAAATCTGTCTGAAAATTTATTGACCTAAGCTGTTTGTTTTCAAATATTCAAAGAGAAAAATCCAAGAATCACCACCCCACAACTTTCTTAGAACAGTGTTTAAGAGTCCTGCTTTAAATCCACAAAAAAGACTGAAAATCTCCACAGAAACCCTTAATTAATGCGTGTTCTGTCATATAGAATAAGAATAGTGAAAAAAGTGTTAGGTATGAAGTAACATGCAGAATATTAGATTAAACTCTTCCTTTGTAGGGCTTCATAGGTATTCAAGTCTTGTTTCTGCAATATGCAGAATGTGTGGTTGAAATTCTGTGTTTTATTTTTGTTTAAGATGCAAACTCTCCTATTATATAGTAAGAGTCATGAATTCAGTTAAGAAAATTGAATTTATTTTATAAAACCTATTGACAGATTTCTTCATAGGATAATGGAAATCTGCTATATCTCTATTACATAGTAATACAGTACAAATCTTTGATTAGGTGCTTTTAAATTCTGTACTATTTTTCATTTGTTCAAAATGCCATTTTGACACCACCTATTATATCACTTTAAATATTATGTATGTAGACATTTTCAGAACATTTGGAAGTAACTTACTGATCAATGCTTGATTATTCTTGCTTTTTAACTAACAACTAAATCTCAGAACTTTTCCATTGTCCTTATAGCTTACTCTAAAGCCTACTGATAAGCAGTTTAATTGATTTCAGTGGTCTGTAACTCTAAGACTTTATCAGAGGGGCTAAAAGCCATGCACAAGCTGTAAATTATAGCTGACTGACTTAGGAAGTCACTGGGAGTGTTATGAAGGTATGACTTTATCAAATTGAGATCAACATTTATAGCTGATGAAACCAATTTAAAAATATTTGGAAATATTTCCTCTTATCTTTGGATACTGTTTAGTAAGTTTTTGCCCAAGTTAAATTTATGCTTTGGATCTTCTTTATTTTACAGCCATTTATAAAAAGCAGGACCAAGTTGGTGAAGAGCGATCGTTCTCTTCCCAGGAAAACTGGATGATTCTGTTAATATATCAGCTGCAAAATATTCATGTTAACCTTTACATTGTCCCCTACTGGCTTCAGCATCATCATTAACTGAAGTGTGACTCACTTCCCTAAGGATAAATTGTTCCATTTAAGAGGCCACATCAAGAACATGACCTGCACAAGTGGGGAAGAGGGCTATGCAGTTTTACAGATGCTGCTTAAGAAGTGGTATTGGAGCAGGGGATGCAAATAAGAGGAACATAATAACAAGGGTTACAACTCCATTAGGCTATACTGCCCAGCTGATTGCTCTTACTCCCATATGCCCCATGGAATACCCCTGTGAATAAGTGATATACAGAGGTACTGAAAAGGCACGAGAAAGCTGCAGGCAGCTGAGCCGTCTATCTATTTGCTATAGGGAAGAGAGAGACTGTGGGTGTGCATATAAATTAAACTATTGGCTGGTCTTCTGCACTATTTTTGCTACTGTTAATCTTCTCCATGAAATGTCTTTTCATGGCCTGTCTCCTTTGAGGAGGAACATCATGATCTGATGCAATTTGGGACTGTCCTGACCATGCTGGATTCAGAGCAGCATTATATGTTTCAATCTCAGCAGTTCTTCAGCTCTCACTGAAAACAATAAACATAAGGCCTAGAAAATAATTTTTTAAATGAAACTAATGTACAGAAACAGATACAACCATCAGCTCGGTCTTCACAAACTGTTGTATACTCAGGGCAGCAGAAAAAGAAACAACCTTAGATAGTTAAGTCTATATAATACCACAAACTGTGTAATTGATATAATTTAGGACCAGTTTCAATAAACGTGCCACCCTTACCAGGGCTTCTGTGAACTTCTGGACATAGGTTTTACTGAATCTTGACTTTCATAGTTGCTCTAAATTATAGACTTATACCAAAAGAGCAACATATTAATAAATACCACTCTGTTGCAGCACAAAAATTGGGCCAAAGTAATGTTAGGGCTCTGATTTAAACAAAGAAAAAGAGGCGATTTAAGGGAATAAATACCCAGGGTGACATTACAGCATAAATTTTGGCAATCTGAATTGCAACCTACTGAAGGCAGAGTTTTTCTTAATGGCTATAATTATTTTGGAGACTTCCCCTCTGGAGGCAGTTCAGCTTCTCAAAAAACCCTGTTTCTTTTGTCCTTCTGTTTGCCCTTATCCAAATCTATACACTCTAAGTCACTGTAATATTCAAATAATGAAAATCCTTAATGGGATGTGTTGAGGCAGTGTTAATATCCTCAGTTTTGCATGTGGAGAATTAAATTCAAGGCAGAAATAGAAGGAATTGACCACAGTTTCACCTAGAAAGTCTGTGGCATGGTAGGGAATAAAATGCAAGGCTTCTAAATCTAAGGTTACTTTCCTAACGTCTGACCCATCTAAAGTCTGTAATAGGTCTCCTTCCCTATGTCCCAGCTGAGTATGCCTAAATATAACTCTAAGATATTGTGTTGATCCTTAACTGGCTTGGTTTTCCATTGTCTTCCTCCCATTACTGCATTTTTATTCTGTCTTTCTTTTATACAAGGTTTTCCTTTTTCTTAGGAGACAGCATTTAGAAAGTAAAGAAATAGATCAGTTGATTGCTGGGTGTCCTAGTTTCAGCTAGGATAGAGTTAACTTTCTTCCTAGTAGCTGGTACAGTGCTATGTTTTGAGTTCAGTATGTGAAGAATGTTGATAACACTGATGCTTTCAGTTGTTGCTCAGTAGTGTTTAGACTATAGTCAAGGATTTTTCAGCTTCTCATGCCCAGCCAGCAAGAAAGCTGGAGGGGCACAAGCAGTTGGCACAGGACACAGCCAGGGCACCTGACCCAAACTGGCCTAAAGTTTTTAGGCCATATTCCATACCATGGGACGTCCCATTTAGTATAGGAACTGGGGAGTGGGGGCGGGGAATCGCCTCTCGGGGACTAGCTGGGTGTTGGTCGGTGAGTGGTGAGCAATTGCCCTGCGCATCATTTGTACATTCCAATCCTTTTATTATTGCTGTTGTCATTTTATTGGTGTTATCATTATCATTATTAGTTTCTTCTTTTCTGTTCTATTAAACCGTTCTTATCTCAACCCACAAGTTTTACTTCTTTCCCAATTTTCTCCCCCATCCCACTGGGTGGGGGGGAGTGAGTGAGTGGCTGCGTGGTGCTTGGTTGCTGGCTGGGGTTAAACCATGACACTGGGCTAGTGGCAATCCCTAGTGTTTATTCAGATTTTGAAAAATGTGCACTACATAATTTTGAGATGTGACAAAAACTGGTAAGCGGGATAACATAACAGACATGAATTTCACCTTTGTTTTTCAAATACCTAATTCTTAAATCTTAATCTTCAGTTAGGAAAAAGAGGAGAAGAGAAGAGAAGAGAAGAGAAGAGAAGAGAAGAGAAGAGAAGAGAAGAGAAAAGAGAAGAGAGAAAACAAAATGTGTTCATCCATCCTTTTCTTCACCAGATCTACTGGACAGGAACATCTTGTACTGCATTAGTGTTGAAAGACATTTGGTTGCCAGTTCTGTCATCTTTAGCTGACCACATTGTTGCTTTCATTGCATAAGAGACTGCTCTGGGAGGACCTCATTTGGATGGAAGAAGAAAATATTCTTTCTCAGATAGAATGAGGGCAAATCTAGTCATCTTCAGCAGCTTGATACACAAGCCCCAGTTACGTCAAAGCAAAGTCTTGGTGAGATCAGTAGGGACAGAATTTCTGACGAAATCTATATGTGTCTTAAAAGGTTAATGTTCTTGCTGGCTAAGACCTCCAAAATTAATTCTTCTACAAGCAGGTTTACTGAGTAGCCTCCTTTGAACCCATATGACCACAAAGTCATACAAGAAGTAGTGTACCCCACTTTCTATTGATCTCAGTCCTGACTTTAAATATTCAAAATTTTAGCAATCATAAAATATCCAAATGTGAAGCAGTTTCTGCAGTTAACTAAGGCTGACTTTCAAAGCTATAAGCTTTTTGATCTCCTAAAGATCTGAGAGCATTTTGTAGTTTACACTTGCATAGAGGTGTTTCAAAAGAGATATGATCATCTCATGTTCATAAAAAAGCATAATCAGTTATTTTTATTTTTTAAAATATTTGAAGCATTTATTTGTGTGATTTTTTTCCAGAAAGCCCCAAAGGTTTATGAGACAAATGATCCAAAAAAGCATTAACTTTAAAAGAACATAAGCACACATGCAAATTGTATATTCATATTGTTTCTTTCTCATATAAGAAGTGGAAGTATTCCATTAAACTGAAGAAATCTGTAGCTTAATGCCTTTTCTGAATCATATTTTCTGTCATCTTTAGTGGAAGGAAATACATATAGAGCTTAAGGGGCAAGAGCTGACGGGTAACAGAAAGGTTGCAGATTAAGAAGAAATACTGAAAATTCTTCAGATATCTATTTTCTGTGTGATGTATGATTTTGGAACAATCTGTGTATGTTTTAAACAAGTAGAAATCATAATCAAGAGAAAAAATGAGCTGAAACCATTTTATAAGTCAGAAGTCTTTTTTTCTGAATAATTTCTAGTTTGCATGAACAATCTAAATTACTTGAACTCATCAACAAAGGTTAAGATATCCACATTTTGAAATAATTGAACTTTGCTGAACCATCAAACATATAATTTCCACTTAACTAATTGTTTCCATTGATTTATTTTTTTCCAAGAGAATAAGCAGGTCAGTCAGTTATATCTGGAATATCTGATATGGAAAGAAGATACATTCTTAAACATTCTCCACACACTGATTTTCTTCTCTAGAAATGAAGGAATGGAACATTTTTAAAAAATGAAATGAATTTGCAAGACTGTGCAGAGTTGGCAATAGTTTCTTATTGTTTTGCCAAAAGAATGTTGAGAATGTTAGTTACACTTGAACCAAATCCTGTGATTTATTTTAGAGGCTGTGTTATTCAATTTGGTGTTTAGCTTCCTTTTCATCATCTCTGTATATATATCCGCTGAGAGCAGAAGTTGCTGGGCACTGTTTATGATTGTTTGGTATTTCTTACAGGTATACTATGTGAGTTCCTTTGAGATATGCAATACAAATCTTTCTTTGAGCATGTGTAGCCCATAACCGAAAAAACCCCCAAACCCTAAACTCCCCCCTCCTACCTTCTCTGACAACTACTTTCAAAGAAGCTCTCCAGCTCCCTTATCTCATTAGCACACCTGACGGTTCTGCCCAGCAGCTCTCCCATCTTTCTCCAGAGCCCTGGCAATGTCCAAAATAACTGCTCTAAGCAATGTGTTTGGCTATTGTTTCAAGTGAAATATGGACAGAATATAATGTTCTTTGTTTGAGTATCATATTTTTCTTTACTACAAGCTATTGTCTGCCTGAACATATGTCTGATGGAATTGGAGAGCCTTATGCTTTCCTGACCTACTAAGTACCGTTCTACTTAAGTAAAACTATTAAACAATATATGATGATTAATGTATATACATATTTAAAGCACATATAAGCTTATAACATGTAGAAAATGCCAACACCAAGATGGTCTGAAGAAATATAAGCTTTTTTCTGCGTTAAATGTCCACCTTGTACACGTCATGCTTGGTCTTCCATGGTCTTGCTACTACTATACTATTTTTTGGTAGGTTGCTGGTATCATTCATTGCAGAGGATGGATAGTGTCTGTTGAGGTATTTAATATAGAGTTTATTTTCAGTATGCACTCCATGTCATATTACTCACACCATGTGTAATTCTGCTCTGATGACAGAACAGTTTTTTTCCCCTTGGCTTGCTTGCCTGAAGTCTTCATCCACTTTTGCTGATTGAAACGTACCAAGGCCCTGGTATGATCAGCTCAACCAGATTTCTTCTCCATGAAAACCAGTGCATAAAGAAATAGGGGAAAAAATAGGGGGGGGAAAATTGGAGTAGTAGAGATGGTGTAGTTCTGGATCTTGTTCCATCATACCACTGGTATGTGAAGGTGACACATATACCCAGGTGATCCCAGGTGCAGAATATATGTGTAGCCACAGAGCTATGTGATGTTTTAAAAAAATCCTATCAGCCTTCCATCTGGCTTGCTTAGGTAGCCAAGTACTGCAAAAATGTTTGCCTTACATGTGTAAAGAATTTATTTTCAAAAAGGCCATTAGGTAATGTAAGAAGATATTCTCCATTTGCGTGGGAGTAAAAAGTGTACCAAGAAGCTGCAGCTTAAACTTTCAAACATTGGAACACAAAAACATTGATTTTTCAAAGCCTTTAACCTGTATAAAGCACATGGAATGTATTGATCTGTCTTCATCTGTAATGACCTGTACATTTACAGGTAATCTAAACCAAGCACTGGAGGTTATATTCATAGAGAAAATGTAAAGTGTGCATACATTTCATTCAGAGCATGATTAGAAGACCCAAACTAGAGAGGGCTGCATTGGATCTGGGACTGGAAGGTTACATTTGCATTTTTTGTAAAATTAGTGTCTGGCTTAATAGGTACTGTTTACAGTCAGGACTACGCACTAGCAGGACAGCATTATTTTCAATACTTAGGTTATGTCTTTGTACCATGCTGAACCAAAATGTGTGGATGTAGAAGTTCGACCACCTTTAGCTTGATGAGTTTGTTTCTGGCCCTTGCACAGCACAGATGAATAACAAGGTGCCTAAATGTCCTTTTGCGTTTCATTGGCATTTACATCTCCATTTAGCCCTTAAAAATCTAGATGCACCTTAAATTCTGCTAGCAGTTTTTCTTCAGTGCCTCTTTTGGATATGCTTATAATGACCCAAGTCCAAATACAGTCAAGCAGCTCAGTTCCAACTTCCCAGCTATCTCCTGGAACAAAGAATATAATGCTTTATACTCTCTCCCACAACATCTGATGCAGTATGAGTTCTCTGAGGAGAAAGAAGACAGCCAGCAAGGAGAGGGAAAGCAGACTGAAGAGAGTGATCTGAGCCAGAACTCCCACCTCCCCAAGGAATCCTCTAGCCAACAGTGAAGCCTCCCCTCTGAGGCACTATGATAGTCACAATTACAACAGATGCTGGGAGTTGTTAGAACGGCTTGATTTTTGTTCAGTTTGCTACTTATATGCAATGTGCTGTGCTCTTTATCGTTACAGCTAGGAGGAAGGTTACCTGACTGATTTTTCCTGAGTATTTTCAGGCAGGCTGAAACCTCATGTGAATGCATGGTACTAGGCTGCTTTTTCTCACCAGGGCAGAGGAAGGCCTGTCTCTCTAAGCAAGTAGTGTGTCCCAGGGTAGCAGCAAAACAGTTGGCCCTGAGGACCCAACATCCATGCTATCTGCATTGTAGGGAATTGCTTTGGACGAACTCTAGTCTAGTTCTGCGGGTTTGTGCTGGTTTTGTCTGGGATAGAGTTAATTCTGACTCTCTTCCTTATCTCACCATGGTAGAGGGCAGAGTGAGCAGGCGGCTGTGTGGTGCTTAGTTGCCGGCTGGGGTTAAACCACAACAGGGTTGAATGTCCTTTGGTGTTTGGAACCCATTAGGTGCATTCATGGAGAACTTCTGGGTTCAACCCAAAGACAGTTAGTTCAGGTGCTCCAAGACAGTAACTTTATGCACTCCTGCCCTGAGTTAAAAAAACAATGGAGATAATAGCTTCAAATCCTGGAAGGCAGAATGGCGCTACAAAGGACAAACCCAAGAGGAAGAGACTTGCTAGTGTGAGTACCTGCTTGAAGACCCTGAGGGGTACAGGGGGCCAACATGCAGCAGGGAGCAGAAGTAGAACTCAGACTCCAAGGATATGGAAATAAAGACCCCTTTATAGGAACACAGAAGGGTCTACATAGAGCTTGCCTGATGCAAGAAGCTACTCAGAGTTGCTGTAATGGAAAGAAGGACTGATTGAAATCATATCCACTATGCTGGGATCTAGTAGACAGCTGGTAGATCTGTCTTCAAGCCTTTTATTTAAGTGTCTCTTTCCCATCAGATATAAATTTCAACTATTGACAGATCTAGCTTTTTCTAGTTTGCTACTTCTGTGTTAGAATAAAAACTAATTCTGTAAATGGGAGGTCTGATGTACCTTTTTGTGTTTTCAACAAATGCTAAAGGGCCTATGCATTAGGGTTTCTGGATCTGTCACGTTAAAGAAGTAGTTCGCGATGTGTTCAGTCATTTTGTTTAGCTTATGCTGCTTCTTGTCCCTCTGACTTTAGTAAAAGAAGTAGCAGGAACAAGATGGATTTTGTGGAATATTTCTCTAGGTCAGTTTGCACACATGATTTCATCCACAGGTTTTCCACTTAAAAAAAGGGGTCTTCAGTCTGGCCCTCATTCTTTAGCCCAGCCCCACTGGAAGAAAACTTTCTGCCAACAAATATCATCTTATCTGAATGAGGGAGACTGAAAAGTGATGTCAGATTTATTTCTACATTTTAAACAAATATTTTAATCTGCTGTGCTCTTTGTCATTTTAACAGTGATTGCATTCAGTTTATCATTCCAGACATTTCTTCCTGCAAACTCCTTCACCAGGTTTTGAAAACACTTTTTTCTTTTGGGAGAAATATTTCACACCCCCTCCCCCTTTGTCTGAAAAGCACAGTCATGTGAGAACTGATTGCTATTCACTGAAAGGATGTTTTCCCTCAGAATTAATATAGCTTTATTTAATTTATGACATCACATAACATGATAAATTATGAATTAAAAATATCATTATTCGGTGTGTGAATGCTTGTCATCCATTTTGATAGCAAATTAATCCTGAAGCTTTTGGAAAAAAAGCTTTCAGCAGCACACAGTAACACCGTTAGTAGTGGAAGCTCAGAAAAGTCCCAAACATTTGCAAATGGCCAATCCCACATTGTGCACTGCTCTGCTTTGTCTGGCTTTTGTGATTTACT
Organism: Haliaeetus albicilla; assembly: GCF_947461875.1. Taxonomy (NCBI): domain Eukaryota; kingdom Metazoa; phylum Chordata; class Aves; order Accipitriformes; family Accipitridae; genus Haliaeetus; species Haliaeetus albicilla. Next base: position 28,192,468 of record NC_091485.1, read on the forward strand.
AGATTTTCTTATATAATATATTGTATTCAAAGCTAAATAGAACGAACTGTTTAACACTCAAACAATAGCTGTTCTGTAGATAGCAGGATTTAAATATGACACATGCATTGCACATCAGTTACAGCAAGGAAGGAGGTATGGATCCATCTACCAGTACTCTATAAAGAAGATCATTTACAAATGACTAATTTACATATCTGCCCCAGCATGCAATTTTAAGTCTTTTTGAAATGATTTCTTATAATTTCCTATTGGGCATTCATTTGCTTCCAAATGCAGCCAGACATGAAAAAATATCCTGCATACACCTAGGTGTATGTCTACAAAGAGCATCTAGATTTTGGAAGAAACATGAGAATATTTTTTTCTGTTATTTCAGTACTTCCAATTCTGATTTCACTAGAAATGATGAAGTGATGAGCTAGAAAGAATAACACAAAGCTAATTAAACTCCTTTGTATCGTAGTATGTTTGAATTTGTTTGGCTGAAATTTCAGTCAAAGATTTGTGCTGTTTCTTGTTTAATCTGAACTGATTTACCCATTCCAGTGAATCCAAGAATAGATTTTCTGTCTTTGTATGATTCTTGACTGCCTGTAATCTGAGGAAATGAAAAAGGAATGAAATGACTTTTACATTTGCTGCGAGACAGGACTTGGCTGAAATTCTTTTTTGTACTCAGTTTTTAAACAAAGGATCCTGAGAACAGCTTCCAGCTTATTCAGCATTACACATAAACTGAATCAACAGCACCTCTAGGTTGAGTTTCTAGCTGTGCTGCTTCACTCAAATATCTCACACTGCATCTGATTTTCTCTTTTTACTGATTATAGCTGTTATGTTTTTTGTTTGACCTAGGCTAGCTTTTCAATTATGGGGAAAGCAAATGAAAGTAGGGGGCAAAGATCCAGCACTACACAGACATCATAAATTCCAGTAATATGAACCAGATAAATATGGCTCAGAAAAACATGGTGAAACTTTATTGGTGAGTTTGCCTTTAATATGCTTTGCAGAACTTTAATAGCAGCCAGTTTTGGTTGTTGTTCATTTCAGACAGAAAAGGTGAAATGTGATTAGAGCTACAGCTAATTTGTGTGGTCTATGTATGGCTACAAGTCACTGTCTGCCTACCTTATTTACAATTAGGACAACTATTTGTGGTGAGTGAGCTGTATATTAGAGAGAGAGAGGCAGCTGCAAAGAAAGAAAAAGCAATAGGAAAAGGAAAAGCTTATTCAGAGGTTTCTGCTGGGGGAAAAAAATAAATCGAGGAAAGGGCAAGCTGGAGGAGATTCTGAGGGTAACTTGCCAGGGCCCAAGGCTGAACATCTAAAGTAAAATGCATTCACTGTAAACACAGTTTGTTTGTTGCTTATTCTGGTGCAAATCATGTGAATTGCACTAATGTCTGTGAGAGGGCAATGTGTTTCCTTCACTGAAACTTAAAGAGCAAGCTGGTTTAGAGCTGAGTGGAGAAGATGGGAGCAAGTAAATAAGAGAGAAGTTAAGCCCTGGGAAGTTTGCTGGAGTGATATGTATGTAAACAAACACCTAGAAGATCTTTGGTGATAATCAGAGTTTGACACTGCAAAAGGCTTTAGCACCTTTCTCTAAGAAGACAAGCATTCAACAAAGTATTTGAGCACATACAATTTCAGAGTCACAGATAGACCCATGGAAGACACTGGGACAATTTCCATAGTTAAATAAATGTATATGTTTAGGTAGCTTGCACTGAATCTGTGTATGCCATTCAAAGTGCCTTTTGTAAATTCTGGACTCTAAGGAAGAGTGTATCAAATGTGCTAAAAGCTCAGATAAAATAAAGATTCTTGAAGAAAAGAGTATTCTTTTGATAGGCATCAGAGCCATATAAATTTAGCCCTGTAGTGTAGAGGAAACGAGAGAATGATCAATATAACAGTTGCTCCAATGACAGTTCAGTGAAACTTTGAAAATATTTATTAGATATATATCACTGTTGTCTTAACTGGATTATCAGAAGCAGCACATAATATGCCATTAATTTATTCTGTTTAATGATTGTTTAAGCAAAAGGTTTGTAAATTGATCCTAGCTGCTTAACAAACAATAGGTTACATTGCTAATAGGTAGCAGAAAGAATGCTTTTTTAAAAACTCCAAGTAAACCAAAGGACACAAGTTAAAGCAAATAATTTTTTTTTAAATTGTGTCAGCCATTTGTAACTCTTTTAAATTTTCCATTTTCTAAACCCACAGTAAGAACAGGCTTTTTATTGTTAAATTTATGAGGGAGAAAAAAGTATCATTCCCAAAACAAAGACTGCTAAATTTATCTTTTTTCTTTTTTTTTTTTTTTTTCCCTTCACTGTTTTAACAGAAGTCTTCAGGTTCATACAAGGAGTCAGTTCTGGTCCTGTCCATGTAAAACAGGAAGACATAATTTCTTATCAAGAAACAGCTAATGCCATAAATATACATTTCAAATATGCAACCCTAAAATCCAAAAAATTCTAACACTAACATATTGTAAAGCAAGGCAAAGCAGCATTTTAATGGCAGCCTTAATTCTGTCTCTGTTCCAGCAGTCATTCTCTGTTCACCATATCTGCTATAAACAAAACATGCTTTTTCAGGTATCGCAATGGAGTACTTATGATTCCACCTTCGATGACCAACAAGAAATCTAAAAAAACATAGGCCTGCTTTGAAGAAGGTAGAAAGGAATTCAAGGTGGAAAACAATCTATAACCTTGATTATGGATTCACTTAGTTCTTCTATACATATGCCAAAAGTCCACCAGAAAACATGGAAACCAACACAACACACAGAATTTTAACAGCGGCTTGACTACTTTTGCATTTACAGTTGTTGCTGTTACAATAACACTCAGGGCTAAATAGGGTCTTAAGAGTCTGACTAGTTTGCTAGAAACTGTGCTATAAAAGTCACTGGGATGCTCTTGTTTTTTTCCAGTGTTATAACTATGGTGGATAGAAGACCTGACGCCCATCTACAAAACCTGCCTTGGTCCCTTTATGATAGTATTTAATTTTTCTGTATACTGCTTTCCTAATTACTAACTGGAGGGAAGGTGACGTCCTCTGAAACAGATCCAGACTTGAGCTCTCTGTCAGCTCGCTAGAGATGCTGACTAATAAGACAACCGTTCAGTATAATTTCAGCTATTTTAAACATTGCTATGCTTATTCAAAATCACTGCTCCATTAATGCCTATGCTTCCCATACCTCGAGGCCTGCTGTTGGAGTCAAGGCACTGCCATCAGAAAGACAATCACAAAATGGCAGCCCAAGTACCTGCCTCAGGTTTTATATCGTTTTCATACATTTAACTTTAATTACATGTTTTTCACTATCTGCACTGTAAAATAGAACCCCAAAGCCTTGTATTTTACCTCCTGCACCATCATCCAGATGGGTGGGTGTGGTTTTTATTCTAAAACCTTTGTCACTGAAAAAGACAGGAGAAGAATATTGTCTGCTTTTCAAGTAACATGTGGAGCTGCAGTACTGGCAGTGGGAAGAATCTTGTTTTGACTTGCAAAACGAGCGCGTTTGATAAAAAAGTCACTGAGGGAGAATAAATGTGAAACACTGAGATATCATTTTTATAGCATCACTTTTCTGATTATAACAGCCACTTTAAAAAAAAAGTAACCTTAGCAATAATTTTATTTATAGTTTACATCTACTTTAAGTAAAGCTGAGACATGGGAATGCAGCAAATAGTACCAACAACATTTCTGAACAAGCTGAAAAAACCTGTATTTATATTCAGCTGCATAGGATGAATGCAAGGAATAACACAGAGCTTATACTCCTCATGTGTACATGTGGTCTTTATTTTTTTCATTAACTCAGACCACTTTACATTTTCACATATAATTGGCTTCATACATTAAATGTGCTACAGATGGAAAATGTAAAAAAAAGCATTAAACCAGCTTGAATTATTGTAGAAATAGATTTGGAAAGTTGACTTTGATATCTGTTGCAGCTTAGGGACCTGAGGGGATGCAGTAATAAAACACAGTACTGGGACAGTGTAAAAACCAGAGCAACTTTGCCCCTGGCCTCTTCCTGGTGTGGAAGTTTTAGTGGTTAAATTACAAGAGTGAGGTAAAGTCCCTTCCAAAGGGAAATGCAAAGCTAGACTCCAGAATGCTTTGGAATAGCTGCAAGTTTTCATTAAGAAGCAAATATTTTAGGAGAAACAAGAACTTATAACAGCTTCCTGAAAAACCAGTCTTTCTGTCATTACTCTTTCTCATTTCTTCTCCTCCAAACTCTACTACAATAGATCAGATCAACATATCTTTCTAATTTTATAAAATTGATAGTAGTTACAGTCCTTACAAGCTGAGGCCTAAACCAGGTATTATTAAAGAAAGCAATGTATTATATGATATTGGCCACACTTTGAATGATGAGGATTGACCAAATGATACCTGTGGCTCCCTAAATTATCCTATGAATCTATAAAAAATGTGTAGTTAAAGTAATGATGATTAAAGGACTAAAAAGGATATCTTGACCTTGTTCTACATACAGGCAGGGAGCCTGGAAGCTCTGGAAGTGGTGGCCATAGAGCAGAATTGCAGCCTTGTCCCAGTGGCCAGGAGTCTGAAGCCTGGAAAAACTTCAGTGTTTTCCAGGGTCTGAACTTGAGCGCTGGGAAGTTCTGCAGTGTGGGCTACCATGTCTCATCATGTTAGTAACCATCTGATTGAAGTTGGGCCCCTTGGAAGTGTACCATAAAAATGTTATCAGGACATCTCTGCCTTAATTTGTGTTCCTCTATCTTCACTGAGGTTAAAGACATGATAATGGCAGCACAAATCAGACTAGAAATCAGGGAAAACCTCCCACATTTCTGACTCAGGAAACACTCAGAATATAGTTATGAAACTGAATCTGTACATAAGCACTTTGGGTTTTGTTTTCTTCTAAGGCTGAAGTGCTAGCAAAAGAACCAGGAACAAGTTAAATTTTGAAATACAGAAAAGGGACAAAAGTATTGACCACTGCTTCTCAGTTGTTATATTCAGTTTTGTTTAGCTTTACCTTGATTAAAGAATTGTAAAATAAATCTGATGGTCAAAGTATCAGTCAAAATTAAAGCTTAGAATTTAAAACAATGGTCTTACTTTTAGATGAATTTATTTTAGTAAACACAGGTGGGGAAGGGATAAAGGAGAGATAGAAAGGAAAGAAAAGACCAGGTCTTCATGAACGTTCACTAATTTATAATTATTTAAATTAAAAAAAAAAAAGAAAAACTATAAGATTGACACTTTTAGTTATCAATAAAATGGCTTTAGCTTTCAGTAAATTTTTTTTTTTTTTAAAAACACTGAGGATTTTCAACTGAATTAACTTTATTTTTCTATTTTTGGAAAATACAGGTTCCCTGGGAAAATAAATCTTTGTTTTTTCCTACAAAAATCTTTTGATAAAGAGGTTTAATCAGCTTCAACTTATAGGCTTCAACTACTTAACTATTAATACTCTGTGACCCCCGTGACACACACTACATTAAGTAACCTGAGTGAATTGTGCTCCCTAATGTGATGCCTTGTACTGAGCATCCCTTATAAACAGGAGATACACATATATACTTAAGCCTGTATCACTAGCCATTCTTATTATATGTGGGCTCAATATGCATTTTCTGATGCAGCACCTTTCAAAAGATTTGCTGAAAAGGTGTGAGGAAGAAATCTCAGTGCATTATAAAACCTGGGTAATAACCCTTGAGTATAAAAAAAGGAGGCCAGAACTTTTGCAAGCAGGAAAACAACATGTGAAATGTAGAAAGCCTAGAAGATTAGTGTGGACACCTTGAAAGGTCATAGGGACAACAGACATGCCTCAGCTAAATAAACAGACATCCTTGAACATCCTGCCTCCAGCCATTATCCTGAGGGATGTAGGTCTTCCAGTGGTCTCATGTTTGCTAGTCCCATGTGGATACCTCAAGATAAGGTACCTCAAACTGTAATACAGACTTATATATGGGCAACTGAAGCCAGTTCAGAGAGCTTGGGGAGAAAGAAAGTTAACTCAAGATAGGATGCAAACACTCTTTGGGTCTGGGGAACAGTGTAGAGAGTCTTCTTCTGTGACTGGGGAATACCAAAGAAAGCTTCAGTAAGTTCTGGTGATACTGGTGTCTCAGTTAGTTCTGTTCTTTCCTTCCAATAAATCTGCTCCCCCATTAAGATGTTTCTTTTCTAAGCCTAGTAGCATCAGTCTTTGACTCCTCCCTTGAATAATCCAAAAACTCTTCAGGTAGTACATGCAAAAAAACTGTTCTCCAAGCATGTCCTACTTGTTTCCCATGTACTTATGCTACCTGATCATCCCTACTTAATTTACCATACTTTTCCCCATTTATTCATCACCAATTTGTTAAGTGTTTTATGATCAATATATCAAGGATAAATAATTCCCTAACTGGCACATCTTACACTTGATCATTTTTACTCTGTTTTGAAATGTAATTCTGTTTTGGAAAGCACATATTAATCTTACCAATAAAGAGTTAACATTAGTTAATAATTACTGGTTCCTTGATTAAAAAAAAAGAGAAAGTGATCCAAACATGATGAGGTATTCCGTCTCCAAAGTAAATTAATTTCCAGCATTTGTTATTTTCTGATCTTTATGTGATTTAGAATCCAGCCATCCAAAATTTTTTTTTTTTTATTTAACAATTAGAGCCAGGAGAGTAACTCAACAGACACACACACAAAAATCTGAATTGGACCACATTTTTTTTTTGTGTCCACTGTACAGGAACATTTACAAAACTGATTTTGCAGAAGTTCACAAAAAATAAGAAGTGTTGAGGGAACTAACTCTAAACTTGGTATTCGTGAATAAAAATAAAGAATTTCTTGCATGGTCATCCAACCAAAGATAATACTGGCTGACTCATCTGGACAGTCACAATGAGACAACATAGACCAATAGCTGAATTTCAACCAATGTATAATAAAAGGCTTTAAATATGTTCAGAAAATCAATTCAAATAACAAATGCTGTTCATTAATAAAATCGTGCCTTTTAATGAATTTCATGACCATCAAAAGAAATGCATTTCTTTGTGACAGTTTTTTTCTCTTCAGTGGTAAAGGCTTGGCTTAGATTTAGCCTCATAAAAACTGTGGGGACTTTGGGTTTAAATGGGCGAGCGTTTAACCACTTTTGTGCCACCTCAGCTCTTCAAGTTAATCCTTGCAACCAGCTAAGATGGTGGAAGAGATTAACAGGCCTCATACCCTGCCAGTTAGCTGTTATTGCCCTCCTTCTGGAGAGTAGCACCTCTCTTGCACAGCTGGAGAAGGGAACGTTCATCTACAACTCCCTTGTTCCAGTTTAGCTAACAAACAGATGTATGTTGAAGGCTTCTACTGTTTTAGCTCTACTGAGATTTGTGATGTTTTTTCCCTCTCTGTCCCCTGGAGAAGTCACAGGCTGACAGCTCCAGATGCAGTTGGTAAAGGCGGAGAATCTGGCCCATTCATGGTCTGTACTGGAGCCATGACAGTGTTTCCAAGACTGTGACTAGGAGGCGGTCAAATGCTTAAAGACATTCTCAGTTCATGCATTTGCTAAAACTGTCCTGGCAACCTTGTTCCTCAATTCTAAGTTCTCATTTAGAACATATTTTTCTTCTTCTGCACACAGATATTTATTCCATATTTTTTCCTGCAATAATCTAAGCATTTTGTCAGAAGGCTTGTCCATATGTTCTTTTAAAAATGTTTTTATTGCTCTTGTTAAATCTAAGGTATTTTTCTCTTTCTTGGCTGGGATTTTAATTAGTGCTGTGACATAAACCTTCCTAGTGCTCGCTGTTTGTTTACTTTCCAAGGAGCCTCTATTACTGTAAAAAAAAAAAAAAAAATCTCTAATTTGTTTATGCCTTGCACAGTTTCCTATCTTACAAAAATGAGGCACTTACTTAATTTCTATCACATTGATTTAGGCTTAATTATATCCACCTTGACTGGTAATTGCTCTTTTTCCTTTTGTTTCATGCCCTGTTCCATGCTCTCAAGGCATAGCCAGTTTTCCAGAAAGCAAAATAGGGGTTGATGAGAAGGAGTCATCTTCTCCTAGAGGACTAATCTCTCTACAGACTGTATTCACTCTGGGGTAACATCACAAAAGTCAATGAAATTGCAGTAGGGCCACATCTGGCCCCAGAAGTCAATTAAACTACTCTTGTTACATGGGTCTGCTTCTGCTTTCATTCCTGGTCTACCTCTTAAGTTTGCCAAATGCACACCAATAACCTGATTCCAGTTACCCCGTTGTACTGGTTTGATGCATTCCTGTTAGTTTAATAACCAAACGGCAGAAGGAAGAGAAGAAGAGAAAGAAAGAATCCTTCCCATTCTGCGATCCACATGGTACCGGAGAAGCTGGCTGGGCTTTGTGGGATGAGTGCGGACAGAGCACCTGTCCTCTTCTTACGCCCTGGTTGACAAGGATGGCAGGGGGAAGCGGCAAAGTCAGTGAAGGGCAGTGGAAAAGGGTGAGGTTGTGGATGATGAGCTCATGCAACTGCACAGCACTATCCAGATTGTCGGAACTACATACATTTCCTTTTTAAATCTCAATTTGTCCTTGTGACCTCTGTTAAGTTAGGCAATCGCAAGGCAATGAAAAGCTAAAGGGTTCATTTCTTAACAACCACACCCCCCCATCAAATCAAATGGAAACAGACCCTATGTAATCCCTGCTTCTACAGTTTACAACAATAAAATAGATTTTGGAGGTCATAAAAACAAACTGCCCCATATTACTGAGGAAAAGATTGATGGATAGGAAGAGATTTCAGCAAAAAATGCTTCCATTGCAAACATTACTCTAACTTCTTTTCCCAGAGCACGGCAATTAAATTTGGAAACAAGTAACTTGCTATGCTCTCTATACAACTGATCTATGCCATTCTATCAGTCTCCTTCCCTGCATTTGACCCACTAAAATCCCTTACGAAATTTATAAAATCCAGCTCCCTTTGTTCTTTTAATTCAGCTGCAGCCACTCAGAAGTCATTCCTGTATAATAGGGTTAATTCTTTAGCATAAGCACTAGATGAGAGTATAACTGTGATAACCACCCTGGAGGCAAGTAACATTAGGCCCATTTTCAGAGGTCTTCAAACACTTGCTCAGAATTGCCTGCAGACCTTGTGCAAAGCTGATCTTCGAAGTATGGGGCTTGTCTGAGGATGAAAGTGGGCACTGTCATACATAATTAAAGAGAAGGTCAAAATTATTTAAATATTTGTTTTTAATGGGAAAAATATTACTTGAATATATTGTATTATTCACTACAAAGAAACCTTCAGACCGTGTGCTAAAAGTAATATTTTCACTGACATTCACACAAGACTGGGACCAGACATGAACTACAGTAAAAAATACTAGGTATAATTGATTTATGTAACATCATCCTTAGATGCAAATAGTAAAAATAATCTAACAAATTGAAACATTTGAGGTTTTGCTGGTATTTTATCTCCTGAATATTGGTTTTATCTGTATGCTGTCACCACAGCAACATAAGCTTCTTTTTTTGCAGTTGAGAGAATTCCTAGGGACTTCAAACTACAGAGACTTGCTTTTATTCACTTAAAACTGAAACCTGCAAACAACAGGAGAGAGGACTGCTGTCTCTTCAACTGCACAAGTTTTTTGTGTCTGTAAATTCTGTGTCCCCTAGAGGAACTGAGTTTTAAATAGACATTCATTGTATGGGAAGAGAAAAGTACTGGTGGTTGTGTGTAATAAGACCATTGTAATGTTATGGGGCATCGCAGTGATAAGTCTGGGGTGGAAGCGTACTGCTGGTGACTTACACTGAACAAAGAATTTGGAAGGCAATGTTCTTGTGGGAGTTGCAGACCTGCTGTTTTTCTAACCTAAATTCTGTATATGCACTTGCCTGGAGATGACAGTGTAATTGGCATGCATTATTAAGAACAATATGGAATTGGGAAAAAGCAAACATTTATGGTTTTTCTGTTATTCTTTAAAATGAAGGATCTAGATGAACCATACAGACGCCAGTGTAGTCAAGTAGCATTGAGAGGGAACAGTGGGTATTGGAAGTGTCATCACAAGCTTGTGACTTTGGCTCTGCTCGTGTTATTTAACACCCAAGTGTTAGCGTGACACCAACTCAGCAAAGCAAGCAAAAAGACTAAAAGCAACCTGCGCTGGGGCTGAGTGGCTGCTATCAAAAAGGAGAAGTAGAACTTGAGTCTGAAGTACTTCATGGGCTGTGCCACATCACATCAGGCAGTAACACAACTAGATGTGTCAGTCTGATAAACTGTTGGGCTACAATGTCGTCGTTCAAAAGTTAAAAGGAATAAGAAAAAGAAGAAGGTAGCAAATGCTGTTGCCCCGTCTCCTTGCATCAAGCTCCCTTCTTGTATTTGGGCAATTTGTTGTTCTTCAAGGAAGTGTGTCGAATGAACGTAAATACAGAGTAGCCAGAATGAAAAGGTTAAACACATCTAATAGCTCCCTGTGCATTTTTTCATGGTGGAAAATAGGTGACTAGCAGCTCAATTATGCTATTAAAACTATTTACTCGTGGAATGAATGGGCTAGTTATATTTGTGCCTGTGGGATATTCAAACAATGTTTTTGAATGTATGAAGGGTCACATGTGGTTCCTCAGAATCAAGGTTGCTCCTATTGCTTCTGATTCATTCTGTGGTGGATATGATGAAAAGCTTGCATGTATGCCATTTCCCCACTCTGTTCTAACAAAGTGCAATATTTACTAGCCTATTTACATAATTTGAATAAACTTGGCTCACTGAGTATGTAAATCATATCAGTATTTAAAGTGAATGGTTAGGTTCACTAAATGTCACCAAAATCACATGGATACCTACAACCCCTTGTGAACTGCTATAGATAAGGACCTGCAGTTTTCTGAACACTTTTGATTTACTTTAAACAAATCACATCTTGTTTTCAAATACCTATCACAAGAGATGTTTCTGGAAGACTGCCTTTTACCTCCAAAGTTCTGTCAGGATGCTCGATCTTTAAATGGAGCCTTCCATTACTTTTATACAAAGACCAGGTCTCAAGCATTTTGCTTCTCTTTGAAGTAACACTGTTTTAAATAATGAACAGTTGCCAGGAGCAATGGCACAGGCTTATTTGTCGTTGTGTATTTGTCTGTCTGATCATTATTTCTGCTCTTTGGCCATCTCTAACCCGGCAGGTACAAATAAATCCTCAGGGCTTAAAACCTTCCTACAACAAGGTATTTTCTCCTGTCACCTGTCAACAGCACCTTTTTTTTTAATTTTATTTTTTTCCTTTTTTTGTTCTGATATACACTGGTTTTTTTATAAAAACAGACCAAGCTATTTCTGACTTTATTTCTGTCTCTCTTTGACTATAATTTCTGTGAATATAACTTGATGCTCTACAGACAGTAGAGTTGAAAAACATGCAGGAAAAAAGTATATTGCTCAATATTTTTAAGAACAAAGAGAAAAAAGACTAGCACAGCAGTAAAATGGCTACTTCTTTTAATTTTTCATCTTCTAAATGCCATGGCAGTAGAAAAGGAAAGGGTATATGCATCAGTGATGAGCAATAATAAAAACATGTCGTATGTAAACACTATGCCTAATAATGGCACTTCTACACATCCTGAACCTGATCTGCAGCTGGTGCAAGTAAGAATAGTTCAATTGAAATCAACACATCATTTTCATTCCTGGCAGAAATAGCACATTCCATGAATCAGTGGTAGATTCTGTATACTTCAATGAAGACTTGTCATTATACAACTTTTAATGTTACCGTATTTATACTTTGTGGGGGTATTAAAATATTGAAACTGAAGGAAGAAATTCTGCAGATCTGACCAAAGAGTGAGTCTCTACCACTCTGCTGGGAATTGATCCATTGTGTCTAGGATTCTCACTGGGCTGGATAGCAGAGTCATTATGCTTAAAGCATGTTTTAAGATGCATTAGAAAGAGATGCCCTCTGTCTCTATTAACAAACTTCTTGTATACCTTGGAAGTTACAGTTGTTTGGTGTGATGGTTTATTAAAATGGAAAGTTATCATGAAAATGCTCCTTCTTTGCCTTTCATCAGAAAAGTTAATGAGAACAGAAGGGAGAAAGTAGTTCAAGTGGTAAAATAGTGCATAGCATATTGACAATGTGAGACTGCATGTCAGAATGTTGCTCTGAGGGGACTTCCACATCCTCCGTTCAGAGGATTCCCCCCTAGCAGGGACTCTGCTGTATGAGTTTTTTCTTTCTCTACACTTGCTTTTTAAGAATTTGGTTTTATTTTAGAGGAATTGAGGAGATTTCAAAATATTAACCAGATTTTCGTTTTCTGAAGCTCAATTACTGCTGTTTCAGAGAAGCAAAACTATAAAGGATCTTTCCATCAGCAATTGCTGCACTGCTGCAGAACACATTCACAAATCATCTGCTTCTTAAACCAGTAAATTTGCCTTTCATTTGGATTCAGTAGCTTCTCTGTGAGATTATGGAGAGATGGCATTTGATTTTCTCCTATAATCTGGGAGGCTTGCAGGTATGTTTTCTTTAAAGTTAACCTTTCAATGTTGTTTCAAAACTCTGCAGAGTTCAAGATCCAGTGAGCTTGTCACACAAAGCTTGACATAACCTGAATTTAATTCTGGAAGTTATTGATCAGTTTTCAAACCCTTCATCTCAATTCACTTCGAATGATTTTCTTTGTAATTAGATGCCATGAGATGACTTTTCCCTGAAAATTTGCTAATAAGTGACACTGCAAATTCATTAATTTAAATATCCTAAACATATTCTAAATCTACCAAGTGATTACGTATCTTAATTGGAGCATTAAAAATCTTTGGAATGGCCAAAATATTAATATTAATTAATGAGTAATATGGTTTATGCTCAACAGACTATGATACTTACTTATGTGATCAGATTTGATTTAATAAGAAAAAAATCTTGGCTTCTTACAAGTAAACTACGACACTTAGAAATACATTAGAAATAAAGGTCAATTTTCAACAGAACTACGGAAAGCTAGAATCAGTGAGATGATATAACTAGTTCAATATTACTGATGATTATTCAGACAACTGCCTGGCAGTTTTGGAAATGTGCAAAGATACAAAACTATCAGGAGCATATTCACAAATCAATATTAATCTTAAAAAATCTCCTAGAAGTATCATATGCTGTAAATTGCAACCCTGTAGTCTTTATTCTCTAGCTTTAATGTTTTAGTTATCCAGGTGGATAACTAAACTTGGTCATGTGACCAAGCCACTGACTATAACAACTACTAAATAATCAAAAAGAATACACCTTAAAGAGGTTATTATGTTGAACACTGTTTATCTCAAAAGTGTACTTATTGAGATCAGCACTGACTATAACAATTCATGACTAAGCAAGATACAAATTTGCAGAGATTAATTTGAAACTTCATAATCTACATTGCTGTAGCAGTTCCTTGGTAAAGCAGAGAAGAAATTACAGGAGGTTTATGCTTTGGAGGAAAAAAAGTGGGACCTAAACTCCCAATGCATACTTTAATTCTTTTAATACTGCAGCAACTGAGTAATATTTTATGGAAGCACATGTCTCAATAGGCAAATTTTCCCCTTACAAACCTTCTAATGACTTCACAGAGCATGTCAGGAAAAACTTGGTGTTTTCTTTTCTGTCTGGGTCATGTGAAAGTTCTGCACGTCAAACTCTTAATTCAAGCAAAACCATTCCAGAACTCACCTCTAGCTTTCTTAAAGTGTCACCTTCATGGCTGGATGTTCTGAAGCTTCAAATTTTGTGCTGGGAAATAAACATGGGTCAGAACTTGAGAATAAAAGAACAAATGAATGAACAAAAGAAAGAAAGAGCAGGATTCTGTCCCTGCTGATACTTCAGGAGATGTGGGAGATGATTTTTAGAATTTTGAAAGTTTCAGGCAAAATTTTTGCTAATAAGAACATGCTTCCTCACATTCTCTTGCAAAAAAAAAAAAATAAAAAAAAATTGCAGCTTCATGGGGCCCAGAAAATCCTAATACAAATAAATGGTGATATTACTCAGTTAAGAACCAGAAAAGAAGTACTCTTTAATTGCAACAAACCAATCTACTTCAGTTATTGAGCACATGGTATCTGAATGAGCATATCAAGAACGTCTTTGTTCTATTGGAAGTCATAGACAGTTACTTGATATGGGCAGTAGAAAAGCAGGAACAGTTTCCAAAGGGTAGAACATTTAATGTTCTTCCTTTTAGATTCACTTAATTCATCTCTGAATGCAACTTATCCCAGCACATACATATGTATCAGTAAAAGATCAAGTGTGTTTTTATCTAGACCCAGTCAAATCCCATTGCTTCTGTTAGAGCTGCATATTATATTAGCAAAGGTCTGTGTATGTATATTGGCAAATAAGTATTAGTAAATGGTAGCCATGCTTAAAAATTACCTAGATGACTAGTCCAGACTTTATCAGTTAAAAACTGAATCTATAATTTATTATCAGTTAAAAACTGAATCTATAATTTATTTTCCTATCCTATATAGAATTAAAGCAATATTCAAAAACAAATTCATAATTCCTCTCTGTGCTCTGTTCTCTCTACATGATTATGCAAAGTTTGTATCTGACGAATTAAAATTAGAAGCTACAAGATAATATATTTCTAGGTTAGACTGAAATGAATGAATGAATAAATCGATTAATGAACCAACATCAGGATATTAAAAAAAAAAGGAGGCAAGAAGGACTGAAGAAAAGAATCTGCAAAATTATTACCTTAATGGTATAAAATGAAATAATATCCCAAGAAATAACTGCCCAGTTCCCATCTTCTGCCTCAAAGTGACTATTCAGTTTCCTCCAACTACAGTTCAAAATGCTGGGTGACAAGGACTTCATTTCAAGTTGAAGGTGTATCTTGATGTTAACAAACAATATGGTACAAATCCTGCTAAAGAAACTAAATGCCTCTATTCTTTGAGTCAGATTTGCAACTGATTTTTACCAGGCACAGATCTTTCCTCACTTATTTTATTCCCCTTCCAGATTAATATTACTGTTGAGCAGACATACATCACACCATCTGATATAATTTTTGACTATGTCAGGTAAAGCCAGCCACCTCAGCACATGTAGGATATGTTCTCTTCAATTGTAGAAGGTCAGTGTATTTTTTGATGTATTTTTTCAAAGCTGCTGAAACTTCTCACCCCAACAGTAACTGAGAGTAGTTAGGTATTTGGCAAGCAATCATGTCTAATGGACTTTTTTGTTAAATTACTTTATTTTTTCCCAGCTATGCAGTTTCTATGAAAATATTAAGCTTCTCAGTGAGTCAGCCATCTTGCCAAATTATGTAGACCAGGTCTCCTGCAGACAGAGTTTGGTTCTCTAGATGAGGAGTCATTTACAACCGCAGATTTTTGAATCTACATAATTCTGATGTTGTTGTCATGAAAGCTGGTAGAAAGGCCTCAGGATCATAAGATCCGCGCTCAGAAATCGTTTCAAGCCTGCCCTCTTGCATGATGGTTTCTGAAAGCTGTAACCCTTGGATTTTCATGCCATTTGAACTGGGAGGGTGACAGTGACTGAATGTGGATTCATGTCAGCCCCCATTAAATGGTTACCTGGGAAGACAAGTGTCCCTGCAAAAATGAGATGACAGTTGAGCTTTCCTCCAGAGTGCTAGAATTATTACTCCATTCAGAGTCACTGAGTGTGCGATGTGTAGGTACTGAAAGAATTCACTGTAGCGTGGTACATAGTACACGGAGCTGCAAATAGGGTCATTCTTCTGTTCAGAGCCCCAATGCCCAGAGTAATTAACTTCACATGCCATGGCTGAATGCTGAGGCTGAGTTCAAGTGAAGTGGTGAGGAGCCCAGCCCTGAAGGGCATGGTTGCTTGAGTTCGTTATTACAAACACAATGAAAAAAGTAATAGTTTTTGCCACACAATGTTGCAGTGCTTCTACTCAGGAAATGAATTTTTATGTGTTTTGTATCTCACGAATTCTGCATATTTTATTCCCTAGAGTTTAGTGAAAAAAGCACTTTTTGTATTGCTAAGTAACATGACTAATTGCACAAACAAAAACCACTGGCCTCATACACTACGAGGTTGAAATGTCAGGAGCCATCAGGAGGTCCCCAGGAAAGAGTGCCTGTGTCATTTTAAATAGTCTTTACATAGCATGATCTTAAGGCAAACACAGAATGTTTTAGCCAGTTTGTGGTTTAAGATTAATAAGAGCAAAAGTTATTTTTTAACTATCCCAGGCAAAAGATCTTCAGCACTGCAGGTATAAGATTTTCATGTAAAAATTTGTGCATATCATTGTAAATAAAGTACAAAGTAAATAATAAATGCTGAGAACTCATTCTCTTCTTTAAACAAACCAACAATCCTCCCCTCAATACTAAGCCATCTGGAATGCCTTGATTTGAGTAAATTATAGCAGTCTAGTCTGGATAATACAATGCTTTCCTTCCCTTCTCCTTCTAATTGTGGTACTGATTTCAATCCTCAAATTTATATTACGTTTTTTGAATGGGGTTGGGAATAAATAACTTAAGCACCAGCCACAGCAAAGGCAGTCACCACCAGTGGGCATCTCCTGAAGGTGTGCTTTATTTCTTGTCTTCTGCTACTCAGTCTGCTGTCTACCTAAAGCAGGTCATCTCCATGTTCCCTTTCAATTTGTGCACTGATAATAATATCTGTGGATGGATTTTGAGTTTGAGCTGGCTGCTGCCTGCATTCAAGCTTCAGAAGCAGACAACTTAGAAATCCAGAGGTTAAACATCCCAGATTTCATTAAATTTTCCCTGGCCTCCTTCCCTGTAATCTAGGGGCTCCACTTACATACTGGAGGGGAGTATGTGGGGAAGTGGGTGAGAAATAAGAGGGAGGGAAGTTATGCAGACTTCTTTAACAAGCTGTTTGTTGTAAGCAGTTTTGTTGTTCTGCATCTCTCCCACAGGTTTCAGTGAATTGATGTAGACAATCAGCATGTAAGTAGGCATACCTGTTATTTCGTCTCCCGGGGAAGTTTCATATCAAAAGAAATAGAAGTGGCTCAGCAGAAGTCATCTACAGTGAGTGGTGAATGCGTGAGGGTTTGTCTTGCAGATTATCTTTATTACAGTTTTCAAACCTCTGGTTAGATGTCCTGATGAGTGTGATAATTGGGTAACATCTTCCAGTCTGAAAGGAAGCTGCTTGATGAATATTTTTACTATGGGGAAACCATAGTCTTTGAAGTCCTGTATTTGCAAAATGTACTGGATGAAAAATGAGTAAATACTTTAAATAAACCATAAATTATGGCCTTCAAGAGGCCATCATGACCAGCCTTTGCTCAAAGATAGCATAAACTGTATCTGTACTTTGTTTTCTGAAAATCCCTTATTCCTGTGGAGAACTACTTCACATACTGTGAGTTATGATTAAAAAGCTGTGGTGAATTACTGAATAGTCTGTGTGTGCTGGGGAATTTAATTTGTAACCTACTGAAGAGAAACCTGCATCTATAAAACAGGTTGAAGGACAGAACTCATTGTCCTTACTCGACCAGTAGCCTCTTAAAAACTCTGAAAATCAGAAATTTCAAGACAAATGCCTTTGAGGTTTCCAGGGAAGGGGGTTCAGCCAGTACTCTCTGTAGCAGTAGTAAAGTGACCTGCGGAGTTCTGGGTCTTTGCCCGGGGCTCAGTAAGCTGTTTAAAGTGGATGATAGCTATGAGTCTAAACAAAATTCACTCTGTCCTAGGATGGATCCCCACATGGAGGTGGCTGTGAATGTCTTCCAGAAAAAATTCTGTAGCCTCTCCCTCAAAACTTCTTATAAAATCCCGGAGTCATGAGCCGTGATTCAAACCACTGGCTGAAACCCACCAGTCTTATGTTGTAAACTGTACAAGTGGATTTACAGAGCTGCAATCTGGACACAGCTGCTAACCTGTTCCTTTCATCCCCCTGTCATTAAAAAAAATGCTGCTTTGCTCTGCAAATAGGATCAAGTTTTGACAAAGGGTTTCTGTAAGCAGTGGAAACAATAGGTAGCATTAGTCTGCTGGGCAAAACATATCCAATAATGGAGCCTCATGTGTATGTCATGTAAATAACCAGGCAAATTATTAAAACTAGAGTCAGAATACCACTACAAATACTGTTCTGCAAACTGAAAAATGATGCAGTGCTGGTCATGGAAAATGGGAAAAGATCAGGAAAAAACCCTGTAGTTTGGTGGGTCTGAAGAGGCAAGGAGAGGAGAGAGAGAAGAAATAAGTTAGTACTGCAGGATAGAGCTACGAGCAGCCTTACAGGTGAATACATAAAATTTGAACTTGATGTAGCTGATAAGGGGGAGTTAAAAAGGATCTATATTTTCACCATTATTAAAAAAAAAAATCATGCCTTTTGAATGCATCAGAAGGGAGCAATTAAAATATCAGAGGAGAACTCTTCATCAGTACATTCATTCAAACACTGCTGACCTTCTCTTCCATTTACCTATTTACTGCTTGATAGGTACTTTGTATAATTTACAAGGAACAAATTAGTACTTCCTAGAACATCAGAGAAATATGTACTCCCAAAATCAGTTGCCAAACCCAGGCTGTTTCTCCTGAATGAACGAGCTCACTAAAGATATGAAGAGCGATTTGAAATTCGCCGACGTGAGAGTATGTGAAGTTGAGCCAAACTGCTGCTTCCCTGCCAGTCTGGTTTTTGTCTTCGGGATAAGTGGCAGCCTCATTGAGCAGTAATACAGATAGCACAGTGCTACCTAAAATGTTAGATACTTATTAGATTAGTTACAATGGGAGGAAGATTCTATCAAATCATGACTCTGTTCATTAAATGACCTCTAAAATTATGGAGAGCTGAGAGAAAAGGTTTTCAGCATACAAAGAGATGTCTCCCTATATATTAATTTAAAGAAGGGAGAGCAGACATTGCATGTGGTGTCAGATTTGTAAATCTCAAAGGGTAATGTACGATTTCATTATCTTAGATACTTTCTCACTGGATGATAAAAGAGTTACCAACAGTACAATTTTCAACAGCTGAACTATGCCTAATGGCACAGATACAGTACAGTAGATCTTTTTAGAATTTACAATGTAGTGCTGAGAAAGCTCTGGCCCAGTTGGGAGATTCTGACTTATTCAAGTGGTTCTATTTAAGTCAATGAAATGACTTGTGCCAGGCTTCTTTGCCTTTTCATGGGAAAGGACCTCTTGAATTCAGCTGATTGGCACATTTGAATTTCAGTGATAATGGTCTGATTATTTACTAGGTTTTTTTAGATGGGGAATAGTCTTATGAACATCAATATACATTTTTTTGTCATTCTGTACTGGAAATGGGGTACTATTTTATTTTATAATTGAAAGATTGAAGAGACTAATTTATTATTTGCTTTATGTAGTTTGTATCAAGGCATAACAAAATCTCACTGGATTAAATTCTGTAAATTTCCCAATCCAAAGTTTATTTGAGACTGTTACCAACACTAATTGCATTTCTAGGTTGCTGTATTTTTTTTCTCTAGATTCATATATTTTTTAAAAAGTTCATTTTATATTTGCTCAGGGCTTTTCTACCTACTGGGAATTGTAGCATGCATAATGGAGGTGCCAAGATTTATACACTAAAAAAATCAAGAGAATTCATAAATTTAACAGCTGAAACAACTACATTTGGAAAGCATGATAATATCTCTTAAGAGACAACACAGTTGTACATTTATGCCAATCAGCCACTTTGCTATTGCTTTCCTTAATGGTGAAAGGTGTTTTTAGTGCACAGAGTTCTGCTCCATGAATGATAGATTGAACATTAGGATATTAACTCATATCAGCTTTTCCTCTGAAATTTGGACTGTGTGCCTATACACAAGTACATCCATATTATACAAAGCAAGTAACTGATCATGCTGTTAAGTCAATGCAGGATGCAATTTTAAAGGCAGTTTCAAGAAGCATTTGTCATTGGGGTTTTTTATCATTTCTGGTACTTCCTCTGGTGGAATTCCCATTGCTCTGTTTATGCCATAAAGAGGGCTCTGAAATTTGGTGACTAACCTGTTCCGGGATGTATGGTTGCAGGGCACAGAAACAGGTGTCAGCACTTTGACAGAGTGGCCTGCAGCTGTCTCACGCCTCTGTGGTGCTCTGGTAAGGCTGGTACAAAGAGAGAAGCGAGCACTTTGAAACTAGGTGACTGCAGAGATGAGTCACAGATGGTTTAAAAAAGACCCAGTTCAGCACTGAACTCAAATGAAGTGAGAGTATTGCCAGCTTTTTGAAGCTCTACTGGTTTGTCTTTATGAGACTTGGCTTTCTACGCCTTGTCCCATACTCAACTGTGATTGCAGTTTCAGACTGAATAGGTGCAATAACAAGAAAAGACACAGCCAGGACCTGTGGGTTATCTATCTCAGCTATTTTACTGGCTTTAGGCTGATGCTGTGGTTGCTCCAAAAGAGCAGGGAGAGCATAAGGTGAATGTCTCTCACAACCTGCTCTCTGTGCTGGAGGCAATTATGTGTCATAGGTGTTGCTGTTCTGGCAAGGATCCTCTGAAATCATCTCATCCCTAGTAGAAGGCCTATCTTTCATAGATACCTTATGTGCTGCTTCTGTCTGCTCCTTGCTCCTGTTTGCATCAAGATATAGCTATAATAATGAGGGGCTACCACTTAAAGTGACCATAGTCAGAGAGGTTAGTAATCAGATAAGGAGGAACAGCAGAAGAAGTAGACTTACTAAGTAAATGCAGCTCCTCCCTCTTAAGCAAAGTTTAAGACAAACCAAGATAATTTAACCAATCTCACACTTAGAAATATCATTCCATTTCTAAAGAGAAATGTGTGTGATTTTTACAAGAAAGTAGCACTCTAGTAAATATACTCATGGCAAGATTATTTGCAGCAGAAAGTACTGAGAAAAGTTTTACAATACAACTGCTATCTTCTACATTGGGAATACATCTTCTGGGTTTCCTACTTAGCCATAAGCAGAGAAAACATGCTCATTATTTTAATATGACTTGCTTTCAGCCATGCCTAGCATGTGCCTTTCTGTGTGGGGAAAAGAAAACCAAAAACCAACAGCCCTTTCTCCATTTTCTGAAGTCCCTGCACTAATGTTCCAGGTGCTCAGGGAGTAAAGACTTGCTCCTGAATCCAGATGTTTGTCATTTATCTCACCAAGAGCTGGGACTTGTGAGAAGCTGAGTACTTTCAGCTTTCAGGAAAAGTAGTTATTATCTCACACCAGTCAATAGGCTGACAGCCATCATAAGTGCTGTACATTTAGAAGACATTTTACTAGCCCTCCAGCATTATACAATTTTGCACTTACTTTACTAATCTTTATTAGTTTAATAGACCATTTCATACAGTGCACTTGTTGTGACAGTTGCAAACCTGTATTTTGCTCAGGTACCTGTGCTAAAATTTTAATGCAAGCTGAAAAACTAATGGTTACAGTCTGGCCTTTCAGTGGCATGCAGTAATTTTTGCCATTTAGCGTACAATGCAGTTTTATTGAAGTAAGAATGTTGCACAGAAAAGAAAAGCAAGCATTTCAGGGTTGTTTTTTTTTCTCCTCACTGTATAGATTGCAACCTTTTAGGAGAAGGCAGACATAATTGTATAAGTGCTGCTTCCATTAAAGAACAGCTGATAAGGCTAATACTTTTGAAACTGTGTAATAGGAGTTTGTAATATCTAAAAATACTGGCGCCTTTTAGAGACTTGATTCTTAACTCTTAGAATACTTGGGTGTTAGTGAGAAATCTATTCTGGACAAATAGTTTAATGAGCTCTGGAGAAGAGATGGACAACTGAACTTTGTTTTGGGCCAGATGACATCTGCAAGATACTGTAAGGGATATTCTGGGAATCTGCCAGAGGAGGAACAAGAAGGTCTAAAGACTAAAGATGTAAGGCAGTAATCAGCATTTATATGACTATTCAGTAAACAAATACTTTGTCTTCCTGCAGTTACAGCTGTAATGATATAAAGGAAATTATATCATTATAGTGATGTTGGAAGGATCGGTTAAAAACTGAGCTGTCTGGGGACAAACTACTTCCTATGTGGAAGCATCTGATATTTCTTCCATGTGATCAACATGAAATCATTGTAGACTTCAATACAACAATTTTTTCCTAAGCCCAGCCAAAATTTGTGCTGCATTAAAGTAGACAGGACTCTTCTCAAAACCCAGTTTCAAATCCTGTGCCTTTTAGGCAGGAAGTTTGGATTTTGATGTAAATGCATGTATAACTCATTCTTCCATTCAGATATTCATTCACATGTCTCAAGAATGTGTTTGTTCCAAATATAAATCTACAGTTACATAATTTGCATAAATAATGTGCAGATAACACTTCAGATCAAGACTAGTGCCTTACATTGATGCTATACGTTGGTATAACTCTGGTCAACTCCTTTTGTCTAGGGGTGGAAGAGACCTCCTCAATTCTATTACGTAAGTTGTGCAATTGCTCTCATCACCAAATATTTGAATACTATCCAGTAGTGCATTAAGCTGGGTGACTGTGCTACAGGTAAAATATATTTTCTTATTCTCTTCCCAAGAGCAGATTGTGAGCAATTGCAATTTTGTTTTGGTAAGGTTTTAATTAGAGAAGGTTATTTTCTCATACACATTCACATGCACCTCCTTCAATAGTACAGGTGTTGTTAATTGTTCATTTTTTTCATGTAAGAATATGAAAAAGGGTTGAAGAATGTGCCTTGCACAAGGAGAGGCAGATCTGCATAAAATGATCATGAATGATAATCAGTTTGGATACCACATCAAAACTACAGGCAAGTGAAGATGCAAGTCAGCCACAAGCTGTGGGATAGTAATAGACTTTACAATTACTAACACAGGCTTTAATCCTGTGCATTAGGCTCATCTACTGCACCTATGTTTTCTCAAGTCCTATTTGTTTCTTGATTGGGGCAGGGTAAATACTCATATGCTGTTTATTTAGGAGTTGCCATTCTTATTATTATGTGTTAACCAGCTATACACAACACTTCTGGTTTGAAAATATGCTGTTTACAAGAAATATGTAAGCTATTTTCTGTAGCTAAATATGGACTGATATAAACCTTTGAGAAGAGGCATGTGGCACCAATGTGGCAGGGTTGGCACATGATAGGGCACTATTAAAATGAATTTTTTTCCCCTTTCCGGCAAGTTACTTATGCAAACCCACTACATTTTATGTTAGGGATAGGGATCTGAGCAGCCCCTGAGCAGGCACCTTAACACTATTACAAATGAACTGGAAGGAAGGAAACTGTGGATGTCTATCAACTATTTCTGTAAATATCATAGCTATTTTTCAGGGTCATTAAACGGACTATCCATTATGATTACGTCTAAGAGTCAAAGGTATCTAAGCATAAGTGACAATAAGTATTTATGGCACTGTGATTCACAGTCTTTCTTCATATAGATTTGGAACATTTATGTAATTAATTACATTGTACACTTTGTCCAGCTAGGTGGTTAATGTTAGTCTGGAAAACTCATAAGGTAAGAACAACGAGCTTGGTATGCTAGTAATGTCAGTTGTCAAAGAACATTATACTAGTATTACTGTGAAAGCCAGAAGGCTCATAAAAAAGAAATGTATTCATGTCTGTACATTTGAGGGACTTAAAAAAAAAATGACGACCTCAGCTGTTTGAAAAGGAATGTAATTTTTCTTTATGAATGATGTGGTCCAAAGGAATTAATTAACTTGGCTAGCCCTCTTGCAACCCTAAAATTCTGTGAGGACTCCAAAAGCTCCAAACGTCTGTTAGCACAGGTGATCTTAAAGGCAAACCGTGTGAGTGGTTTTTTTGCCTTCAGACAGTGTCATGCTGTTTTGACAGGATTCTGAGAAAAGGACTGGCTTATAGCATGCTGCATGTCCAAGTAAATATTTCAGCACCTGGTAGGTGAGTTTTCCATGGTATGCATTGCCTAGCGATGTTTTCCACAGTGTGCATCCAGACAAGATTATTTTCATCTGGTATTTCATTCTTTTTTCTCTTTTGCTATAGAATTGCCAAAGAAATGCTATTTGATTTAAAACCGTCTCACAATGAATTTGCAGGGCCATTAGAGCATTCCCTAAAGAATCTCTTGGAACACACAGTGTCTGGGGGAACGCGGAGACAGGAATGGGTTCCACGGTGGGGACCAGCTCTAAAGCATGGAGGAGCCTGTGATGAAGCTGTCAACTTTCAGGAAAACCTAGTCAGTAGGGAGTAAAACACCATCTTTCCTCAACAGCACAAGCTTCCAGAATAATGAAACTTTACCTTGTCTTGAGAACAGCTTTTCACAGAATGACAAGCCATGTTTCAGTTCCTGACCTTTGCCTCAAGCTGCTCTGTGGCCCAGGCCCGCTGTGCAGAGAAGCTCTGCAGACATTTCAAAACGGAGGTAAGTGTCTTCCTCAGGCACATAGGAAACAGCTATCTCACTGGCAGTGAAAGGCAGCCAGTGAATGAAAGAGAGGAGCTAAAGCATTGATCAGAAGATGGGTAATGCCATTCTTCAGTGACTAAGGGCTATCATAGTCCCACACTCTTCAAGACACATACCTGCAGTTCATAATAAAGTTAGTCTCGGGAAGTGACACAAGCTCTTAAAGACCACAGACACAGTAAGGACATGTCTCAGAATGTACTAAATCATGGGAAATGCAAGATATGCCAACCTTATTTACATGACCATGACTTGATTTCCACAATAACTATAATCTACTACTTTCTCATATCTAACAATATTCTTTAATTCAACTAGCAAGAGACAGGTGTTGTGGTTTTGGTGGTAAAGGTTCAATCATCACTTGGGACCAGAGGCTGTCAGTAAATGCAGCCACAGATAGGTTGTAACTATTAGTGGGCAGGATCTGTTGTACTACTTAAATATACAAGTTAAGATGAACAAAATGGAGGAAGTGGTGTAATACAAGAACATGTAAGAGGAGAAGGAAATTGCTGTCAGGCTCAAAGTTAGTCTAGAAGAAGTTAGATATTAGTCAGCCTAAGTTCTATTAGTATAATTGTTAAATGGGGAAATTTTTATAATACTTGTTGCAGAAATCCATACTTTTTCATTAATGTTGAATTTTTGGAAAATCATGCTAGAAACATATTTTGACTTTCATTTATATATCCCCTGACTCCCCCCCCCCCCCAAATACTAATGAAAATTGTCCTGACCAAGAGGGTACTGTAAGAAATGAGTATATAATAAATAAGCTCCTTACATTTACTTCTGCTCCTATATATTTAGTACAGATGTACATTAAATTACTTCAGATGGGTAAATAATAAGTAAGATTTAATCTGAATATATAATAATACTAGTGGAGAAGAAAGCCATGTCATACAAAATCTTTCTAATAAGAAGCCTATTATAATTAAACCTGTAGATAAAAGGACTTTGATTTTTATAATGGGTTTGGAAAATAAAAGACATAAGTTTCATCAACAATTAAATAATAAAGGTTGTAACCTGAAATTAAATACATATCCTGCTTCCAAATATAATGATGTTGGACATACTATACTTGTTCAAACCAGTCCATACTACAAATTGGACACTATCAAGTGTTTTAGAGAGAAGTCTAAGAACTTGCAATGGTCAGTAACCTTCTTAGAGGGAAAGTTTCTTTTTTGATCCTAACCACTCAGGCGATGACTAGTGCTTTGAAGCCTGAGGAGTAATAACACCAAGGTAGTTATGTTAGTCTTAATTAACTGGAAGTGTGGCTGTTCATTGTCCTCTTATTAATGTTCAGTCCTGTGCTGGATCACTCTAAGATTTTGACCTCAGTGCCACCCTTGTGGTAAAGACTTCTACAGGTGAATTTTGTGTACATAGAGGATTTCCTTTTAACATTTTAAAAAATGTTCTCTCTCCAATTTCACTGGATGCTTCATTGCTGGTTTAGTAGACCGCTTATGAAAAAGGACTACTAGAAGTGTTTCTCTCTATACTATAGCTTGTATTAGTATATTTATCATGATCTTTCTTTCATTTTCTTTCTAACTAAGGCTTTTCAGTGAACCTATGTGGACATATTTCTGGGTTGCTAATATTCTTGTTTTCTGTATTCAGAAACTGCCTAGTTACAATTCCACTCACAGAAAGGGACTAAACCCCGTAAACTACGGGAAGAAGAGACAATGGTATATATTTGATGTTAAAATAATTAGTATATTATGTACCTGTGTGAATATGTACATTTTACATATATATAAATGTATTAAATATTTTTTCCCTTTTGTGTATGTCTACTATTTTGATTTTCAATAGTTAGTATTTCACCATTAATTTTAGGTATGTTCCTCTCATGCTTCTTATGATGAGAAGAAATATATCAATCATCAGGGCTATCCCAGGCAATTCCTCTTTTCTTCCCTGACACATGGCAATTAATTTAAGGTGTATTAAATTTTATGAGCTGAAGAGACAAGTCAATTCAACCCAGATCCACTAAAATGTTTAGATGTGAGGTATAACAGGAAATCTCTTTCAGAGCATGGATTTGCAACCAGGTTAGTACCAGCTTTATCTCTGGTTTGAAAGGAATGTGCCTATGAACCCTAATTGGAAGCTTATGACACAATATATAAAGGACCTGAAACAGAAAAGGAAACTTAATCAGTTTTGAATAAGCATAGAAATATTGAATTAGTTCTTTTCCTATGCTGTTCCTTTAAAAAACAAACAAACAAACAAACAAACAAACCACCCCCCTCCCCAAACCCCCAACAAAGAAATCAATAAAGTTATTAGAAAAAAATGAACTGCATTAAGGTTAAATAGAAGTTCAGCTGGCTTATTTGAGGAACTGTCAATACTTCTTATCAGAAAAATAAAAATGCATGTGTTTTACTGATTGTATCGATTATATTAACAGAAACCATCTGCTATCCAATCCTGCAACCCAGAGTTTTGTTTTCCAGTCATGGTTCCTGAAGGCACAAAGAGAAACTACTGGCAAAAATCTATCTGAAAAACATTGGTAGCTGATCATCTATGTCACAGTTGCATTCTTAAGTCTTCTACTGTAGCAATACCATTAAAAGTATTTCATTTGATCATTATTAGCTGACAGAAAAATCTCCATTGGTGTGTGATAGTATTTGACAGTTTCAAGCATCATGTGTAAAATGATGGATTACTAAATACAAATGTGAAGTTTAGGAGAGCAGGTATCAATTTTTAGAATAAAATTTATTTCTGATAATGTTTTAGGAGGAGCAGATCAAACTGAGGATAATTTTCTCTTATAGAAGATGTTTTGCTTTAGGTTGACTTAAAGACTATCTCAGCTGACTTGGAACTGCTTTGTTCCATTGTGTGGTTGTCTTAACAACCTGTTCTGTTCCTCTTTACCTCCCTCTTGCATTTCTGTATCTTGGCTTTAGACTGCTTTGCAGTCATTTCAGTACTAAGATTTCTGGAGTAGGAAACAGGAATTTACCTTATAATGTCTATGTCCTGACTTCCTCTTGGTATTAACTTCCTACTTATAAAAATTCCTGGGAGGGCAAATGCTAAGCAGGAGTTAAAAAGTTAAATCATTTATGGGATTCAGAAACTGGTCCATAACTGAAGCCACCGACCATGGAAGTACACCTACACTATTGCACATGATGAATCAAGTCTATTTCCCTCACGTCTTAGCTTTTTTGGTTTGCTTTTGTTTGCAAAGCTGTTGATGCTTCCATTTTGTTGACTTGGCTAACTTCATTGAGTTGGAAAATATTCTCTTGCTAATCTTAACTATGGTTATAGTGCTATTGCTTGATTATGGCATAATCAATATGCTAAATCTTTTAAACACACTGTTGTTATGCTTTTATTCTGTTATTTTTGGTTTTTATTTGGGGAAATAGTTTGCTCTGATCCTTTGCCTTCTTTCCTCTTCTCTACTCACTGTCAAACTTTCTGTGAAAGAAGTAAGATGTCTGAAGAAATGATTTTGCCTGTCTTTGCCTGACAAGACCCTGAATAGGATCGCTGTTATGGTGATACAAATACTAATGGATGTCAAACCCTAACTATTATGAATATACTAACAAAAGGGACAAGAAATTTTCCACTGCAAATAGATCATCCCTGATGCATTTCCATCAGGTTAGTCTTGCACTGGAACCTGTAAAATGGGGTATGACATTAAGAAAAATTTCGGGACTAATCAGTGCACTCGGCCGGAAAAAGGAACTACTATGGCTTCACCTTCCTGGTTATAACATAACTTGAAAGCAAAGAAAAATAAGATATGCTGTTATTCCAGATTTCCCCTGGCATCCTCAGCTCATTAATACCTTTGCAGTGTGGAAACTGTTATAAGCTGGTTACTGTAGTATGTCAGTTAAGCAAAGCAGCAGCTGTAAACAAATTAGGAAAATTCAACGCTGCTTATCTGAATTCAAAACAAGAAATTAAATTGAATGTGGGCAATTTTAAATTTGGTCACACTGTAGATAAACAAGGATAAGTAAATATGTACAACATTTGCAAATATATGCAATATTTTAAAACATTTTCTTATTTTAAAACCAAATATTTGTTCCATTTAATAGCTACCTGTTTATTTTTGCACGTGAAATAATTGCTCAACTCTCTGTCTTTATTAAACACTGGGTTTAGAAAAGATGAGTTTATACAAACAAAAACTCAGCTTTGCCTATACCACACTGAATTGTTTAAAAAGTAATCATGCCCTCTCCATAATCTGGTGGTTTGTATTTTAGTTTTTAGTACATAGCCAGACACATCTGTATGGTTTAGAAATATTTAATGATGTTAAAGTGTATTCCATAAACTTTTAAAATCTTTTGGCACAAACCTTTATTATCATTTTTATTTGATATTTCACAAGAATCGTATTTCCCCCCACCCGGCCTGCCCGCCCGCCTCTCTCTCTCTCCAAAGTAGAGCCATTGAGAATATGTGGATTATTGAAGAGATCTTATACAATAAAGATGTCACATTTTGAAGCTATCTGGAGAAATAACTGGTACTTTGAACGGTCATATTCAACTAAAAATAAAAATACATTCCATCTTAGCATTTTCAGATCTTTAAACAGTATGTCCTGAGCTTCCACATCAGGCAGAAGTAAGTATATCTTTCTTTTTCTTTACATGCATCTATAAGGTAAGTACTGATTCATTTATGTGGGAAATGCATCTGCCTTCCTAGGGACAACTAGGCAGCTGAAGGTACTTCTTAGAGAGGTGTGTTCACTGGAGTAATACAGCAAAATACTGAAATAGAAACAGCGTCTCTTGGGACAAATACCTCTTATGAAAAACAAAAACATTAAGCTTTACAGTCAGATTCATACACTTGCAGTTTCCTGGAACTGCCAAGACATATCAAGCTGTTACTCTTGTTCTGAAGATCATCTGTTGACTCCAACACTTCATCTTAGTAGGAAGTGTCATTGCTGAGAGCTGGGTTTTGCATTCCTTTCTCCAGCAAAACTCCCAGCAGAGTATTTTGTTAAGCAAAGTTAGCAGGATATTATACAATAGTATGTATTCACATGGTTAATCTTGTTCTCACTCTTCACTCTAGACACAAAAGAGTTTTAGATGTAGTGGGAAAGGAAGGAGTACTGCAAAAGAGAATGGAATGGCAGTGATGGTACAACGTACTTTGTTAATGGACAAAAGTTGACTTCTGTTTTGATAGCTTGGTGTCATAACTTAATGAGGTATACCTTTTGTTTCCACTCTATGCAGGCTCAAAAAGATGGAAAATACAGTAGACTGTACCTGTGATATAAGGGAGACCATTCTTTTCTTTTCATGGTTTATTCTGGCTCAGCGAGAAACTGGTCTAGTAGGAAAGGCAAATTCCTTTCCCCAAAATTTTGTGAATGCTGAAATAAATGCTGTAAACACACTATGTTTGCCAAGCATCAGTATACATTACAAAAAAAAAAGGCACTTTGACAAAGTGCTTTTATTATTGATTGACTCTGTGGATGTTGTCTAGAAGATACTGGATATGGATCTGTTTTCTGGTCTGATTACCAATATAAAATTTACTAAGATTCCTTGTTTGGCACAACATTGGTGTTCAACTTACTTACAACTGGAAGTTTCACCACCTGTTAAATCTGAGAAACTTCAAAGAGTTCTGAAGGTGGAAAAAAAAAAAAAAAAAAAGGAACACTGCACCTTTCTTGCCCTACACAAGACAATGATGATCCAACTGGGAAAAATCCCTCTAACATGATGAATTGAGGAACATGCACTCTGTCAGACTTTGAGTGACCATGGCAATCTTGTACATTCGACTCTAATTACAGCTGAAAGCAATCAGCAGTCATCTGATTTTCACAGCTGGTAGTAGATTTCCTTATCCACCTATGAGGAAGACTAGTAATTCAAAGCTGTTCAGTCAAGGTGCTCCACCTTTGTCCTCAAATGATGACCATGAGGTACCCCTCAAAAAGACAGGATGGTTTTGATATCCATTTAAACTATCAAGGGAGCACAGCAGTGAAACCAGAAACAGGATGTCTTTGTTTACCACCATGTAGAGTCCAGGTACCTTTGGACCAAAGTGTTTTTTTAAAATATTAAGATACGATCAGTAGACAGAATGTACACATATGTAACAGGAAAGGCATGCTTGTTGTATGTTTTATGTGTCTAGGGAGTACAAACATAAGGAATGATATATATGTTTATTGTGGAACCATTTTCTTCTTTGATGTTCATAGTATATTATAGAAAAACAAAGCATTACTTTGTATGAGAAAAATCACTTCATGGCATAGTTATGTGAATCTCTGTACATTTAATAACTGTGAGAAAGAATTGCTTTAGCTCTCTGGGGGAAAAAAATTAAATAATTAAAAGAGTCTGATTATATAGCTAATACTACATTATGCAAATATGCAACCCAGGGAGGTTTGGCACAAAATGCATTGATTTATATGCTGTTTAAAGGCACCTTATCTTTCTGTTTTGTTATTTATAGGCTGGACTGTGTGTTTGTTTATGTGGCTGCATATCCAGAGAGAACTGAAGAGCTGCTTCTTGCCTTGGTGTCTCAGCCCATACTTTGGAACTGCGTGAAATGGGGATCTGGTCAGAAAGCAGGGTTTAGCATGCACTCATACATACCATGAACTTCAGCCTAAGCTGAGAGCCCTCGGGCAACTTCAAGAAGAGGGAACGAATACTTCCCTCTTGGAAGTTTTATTTGTTCTTTGGGTGATGGGTCAAGTGAAAGAATGTTTGACAAGGACAATTTTACAATAGATTCCTGTTAAAGTATGGTGGTGAGTCACCACATCTATTTACAGCAAAATGATAAATAGAGGTACTTTTCAATGCAGAGTCTCTCTCTTAACAAAGAGAGTTGAATTTAAAAGAGAAGGAA
This sequence comes from Haliaeetus albicilla, assembly GCF_947461875.1. Taxonomy (NCBI): domain Eukaryota; kingdom Metazoa; phylum Chordata; class Aves; order Accipitriformes; family Accipitridae; genus Haliaeetus; species Haliaeetus albicilla. The sequence goes on from NC_091485.1 coordinate 28,224,000, forward strand.
GTCCTCATTTAGAAGGATGTCAGAAAAGATTATAAGAAGAACTAACAAGAATTCCTAAGCTATGAACTTGCTTCACTGGTTTGTTGAATAAGACAAGATTTAAGCATATAAGTTGCATCACTGATTTGGGTCACACACCTCTGTTTATGCTAAGTGGAAGCAGGGAGTCCCACAGAAGCCTAATTCTGGAAACACAGAATTAATGAGTACTTCTGGTGGTAGCCCTGGAGGCTAGCAATGTATTTTTGATTTTGCCTTTCATTTGCTAAATTTTTAAAATGTAGTTTTCATCCTAGTTCATGCTAGTGTCAGTGCATGTGAGATCTAAATTAGCGTTCGTTCATCCAATGTTGCTTCCACCAGATGGAACTGGTGACGTTCAGCCTGTCCTGGGGATATAGCTGTTATAGAAACAGTAAAGAGCCATCAGGTGGTGATGGCTTTTGGATATTACTGACATGGATCAGACTTGATCTGTGAATTGAAGTCTTATATTTTGTGTCATTAATTTGTAACAAGTTACTGGTTTTAAAAAAAAAAACTATATTAATGTAAGTTGTTAATTTATGCAAAATTTTCTATGCAGTGTTACTCTTCTGTATATGTTCAGGGAATAAAAAAAGCTGGAATACTAAAGTGAACTATCATAGATGCAGCTCCATAGCTTTAGGAAAGCAGCAGCTCACCATATCTTCCCATTAGTACAAGAGAATGGTTGAGATTTATCATACTGTCTTTCACAAGGGTAGACGTTCTGGCACAGTGGACTGAGATGCCAGCAAAACGTAGCTGGAGACTGTACTAGTATCTTAGCATGTATTTCTGAAATGTTTTCTGCTACCAAACAATGGCTTACGATCTGTTGCAAAGCCACTGATGGATTACTTATCACCCACCCCCCCCCCCGCCATGTTGAGTAAAAGCTCTGGAAAACAGTGATAAATTACAAGACAGTTTCCTTAAAATTCAGCACCAGCAGTTTATCTTTGAAGTGAATTTTCCTTAGTGTTTTTCTGATTTTATGTGACTGGGGAGAATTCTCTCTTTATCAAAGGTCTTTTACCCCAGAGCCAAGATGTTGATGGCTGATGAAAGTGTTGCAGAGCCTTGTTACATTCAGCAGCTTAAAAGCCAATGAAAACTAATTTTTGTCTTGTTGCACTCTTTTTTTCCTTTCCTCCAGAGGTCTTTGCTATTGGCAGGGTAAGCTATTAAATGCTTCTTTAATCTGAATCAGAAGACTTTTCACACAAGGTTTAATATTTTCTTTTAAGTAGCCTGTTATCAACTGAAGGAAGGCTGAAGACTAGAGAGGCTTCATTTATCTTAGCAATGACAAGAACTGAGGAAAAAAAAAATTTCAATGTACTATTGATGAATGTTGCAGCTTCCTGTGATTAAAAGCTGCATTACATGTGGATAGCAGTAGTGGACACTATTCTTTGAAAGCTAAGGCCATACCTAGTACTTTAATTGAACTGTAAACGCATGGGTAATCAATACAAGGTAAGATTTGTTAGAATTAAGATTTCAAGTGAAAGAACAGCCAGGCTGGAAGCAACAGTACCTTTATGTCTTATTTGGGAAGAAACCAACAATTCTTAGACTTGGGTCATTTCATCATTGTCCTGGGAGATACAGGATCATCAGGTTTAAGCAGTGGGCTTGGAAAGTTTTTTTAAGTGGTTTGCTGAGCAGCAATTTTGGAAATACCTTATTCTACTTCTCTTTCTTCCTCTTTCATTAAAAACAAATCATAGTGAGGCAGGACATTGCAAGTTGAGGATTACTTCTTCTCTTTTTCAGGCCTTACATTGCAGTGAACCACTGCACAAGAGCCTGGAGCATCTTAGGAGCCGCTATGGTGACTACACATCAATGTCAGCTTTCTAACTTTCCAATTTGAACTAATTTCCCACACTTCCTTTCCTCCACTCCCACCTTAAAGAAGACAGATGCATCTCTGTGACCTGCTTTGACAGACATTTAACTGTTCTTCTTAGTTGCTTTTTTCACATGTCTTGCTGTTCTTACCAAAGCTGAAATCTGAATATCCTGGCAGAGAAGCTGAAGACTGATTAATGCTGTCTTAAAATTAAACTATAGTGCTGAGGTTTATGTGGAGGAATCTACTTCTGTTACTTGATAAGATGCAGATTTTTGCTATGCAGGCCTGTATTATCACTGTTTTCTCCTCGAAAAATACCTGTTCTCTGTCTCTATTACTTGTATCCTGACTGATAAAACCATAAATCTCATCATTTTCCCAAAACAATCAGCTTTCAGGTGTGTTTTGGTTTGGCCAAGAAGCTCTTATTCTACCAAGTGTCTTTAAAAAAAAAAAAAAGAAGAAAAAAGAAAAAGTACTTTTTGAAAACTTACATGGTGAGGGTGTCCTGAAATGAATTAACAGCTTCTTAATTTTCCCTAATATTTAGACACTCTCTGTCACAGCACGAGTTTCCTCTTTCTACTTTTAACTAACACCCTTGCTCTCTCAAATAAGGTGTCAATTAGTGCTTCTTGCCTAATTTAGTCTTACGTGTGTTCATGTCAATACACCTCTTTATTTTGTATACTCTTGTAATAAAATGTGTCACATTTGCTCTACTGATGTTCCACTCAAAATTAAACCATGCGTCTTTTAGCCTCACAGCCCTCCTTCTACCCTTTATAGACCCACAGTCCTGATTATTTCCAAATCACAAAGGAAGAAGCAACCCTTGCATACGATATCTCACAAAGATTATTTGATTTGGGGCAAAGAATGAAGATGGTTGCAAACTGGATCTCTAATTTGAAGGTGATTGCAAGTTTAGCTGTCAAGTGACCATAGTAATTAGTAATATGAGAGTCAGATTCACTGATTACCTCTCACTCTATTATTACTCAAAGCAAAAAACCCACATGAAATCTACTCATCTATTTGGAGCCATATTTAAATAATGACAGGGATCTCACTCTCTTGTGCAGGGGCCTTTTAAGTCATTCTGTGTTCAGTAATGTAGCTTTTGTGTGCTAATTTTAGGCATTAGCCGCATATTGTTGAGACCAGAGGAATTTCGCTTTCAGCTCCTATGGCAGTGTGTACTTTTTTCCCAAGTACTTCCTATTGTAGTTATTATCAGAGGTGAACAAGTTGGAACAAGAGGGAGGAAGCATTAATGTAGAGTTGATGGTAGCCTGAGTGTTTGCTGTGTGCTGCTGATAAACTGCTGGTGCTTTGAATCCGCGTTTTCTACTTCTGTTAAAATCAGTTAGGCACAGTGTAGTGGTGAGAATGCCAGAGGTCATCAGTGCTAGGTCAAGCCTGAGCATTTTTTTTTCCTTAATTGCAGCAGAGGCCATTTTGGCAACAGTTCTGCAGCAGATGATAGGGCATGGCAGGCCTGTGTTTACTGTGGCCTCCTGATTGCAGATTTTCCAGCTCTCTAAAAGCTTGGGTCCTGAGGACAGCATTATTTTCATTTTTAGCAAATCTGCTCACAATGTTTGGGTTTGCAGACTTATTCTTATTGTGTTTTATTTCAGGGCAATACAAAACAGCTGTTATAGTGAGAAGTTATTTAAATGATATACATTGGTTTATGCACAAGTGCCTGTACCACTGAAAAAACGTGATAAAGTAGAATAATGCCTCTTATTACTACTTTTGGTGATATAAAATGTTTCTAGAACTGCAGCATTGATATCACTTAATCTGAAATGAAATGGGATTGTGACGGGAAGGGAAGTTACGTTTCTGAACACCACTTATTCAGGTGCTCTAGCTGTGAATGAGCTGTGCCATATATCACCAGTGAAGAATCTTCATGTACCAAAGCATACTAAATGTAGGTGTATAAACAAAAGAAAACACACCCACGAGTTGTCTTGTTTCACTTGTTTCAACTACTTACAGATAGAAATGTAAAGACCAGCAAACCAGGGTCCTACATGGGTTTGTGCAAATCCAAATGTCTATGCATTCCTGAAACAATGACTTAATTAAGTTTATTTTGGTTGGTTCTGTAGGATGATCATATTTTTTCATTAATAAGCTACTGAAAGCTAATTCAATGAATTTGATTAATGTTAGGAATAGACTTAATTTTATTTAACAGATACTCAAATACAGGTAATGAAAGTTTAAATAATCTTGGAAATTGCTTAGAAAAATTTTGAAGGCCGCATGAATTTTCTTTGCATGTTGGTAAAGTGAAAACCTTGCCATGAGACTGCCCTTCTGAAGGGGTAAACTATAACTAAAAAGCGAGTTCATGGTAAGCTCCTCATCACACTTAAAAGCAAGCTAAAAAGGAAGAAAACGAAACCAAACCCTGCCCACCCATCATGTCACAAGGGTGTATGGCATTGCTGTGTTACATGGGATTTATGATTACACCAGTTCTGTTAGGATATGGAGACAAGGGTGAATATGATTGTCTATGCGATGGCCTTAGAAGTGACCCTGCAGCTCTGTTTGAGCTGTTGAAAGACACTGCATTGCTGTTCCACACAAGAAGCTGGGAAATATCAGCTGAAAAACAGCTCTAAATACCTCTCCCATCAGCCTAGTGTGGATGTTTGTTCTGGGTCTGTGTGGCAGGGTTTTGGTAGCAGGGGAGGGGCCGCAGGGGTGGCTCCTGTGAGAAGCTGCTGGAAGCTTCCCCGGCTCCAAGTCAGACCTGCCGCTGGCCCAGGCCGAGCCCATCAGTGACGGTGGTAGTGCCTCTGGGAGAACAGATTTAAGAAGGGGAACCTGCAGTGGGGGAGGAGATTGGAATGTGAGAGGAACCCCTCTGCAGACCCCAAGGTCAGTGCAGAAGGAGGGGAGGAGGTGCGCCGCAGGAGGGGATGCCCCTGCAGCCCGTGGTGAGATGGCAGGCTGTCTCCCCCAGCCCATGGAGGGGAGCAGGGGAGCAGATGCCCACCTGCAGCCCGGGCAGGAGCCCACAACGGAGCAGGTGGATGCCCCTGAAGATGGCTGTGGTTCCATGGGAAAGCCCACTGTCGTGGTTTAACCCCAGCCAGCAACTAAGCACCACGCAGCCGCTCACTCACTGCCCCCCCCCACCCAGTGGGATGGGGGAGAAAATCGGGAAAAGAAGTAAAACTCGTGGGTTGAGATAAGAACGGTTTAATAGAACAGAAAAGAAGAAACTAATAGTGATAATGATAACACTAATAAAATGACAGCAGCAATAATAAAAGGATTGGAATGTACAAATGATGCGCAGGGCAATTGCTCACCACCCGCCGACCGACACCCAGCCAGTCCCCGAGTGGCGATTCCCTGCCCCCACTCCCCAGTTCCTATACTAGATGTGACGTCCCATGGTATGGAATACACCGTTGGCCAGTTTGGGTCAGCTGCCCTGGCTGTGTCCTGTGCCAACTTCTTGTGCCCTGGCTGGGGATGAGAAGCTGAAAAATCCTTGACTTTAATCTAAACACTACTTAGCAACAACTGAAAACATCAGTGTTATCAACATTCTTGGCATACTGAACTCAAAACATAGCACCATACCAGCTACTAGGAAGACAGTTAACACTATCCCAGCTGAAACCAGGATATCCGCGCTGGAGCAGGCTGTGACTGAAGATCGGCCCATGGAAAGGACCCACGCCAGGGAAGTTCATGAAGAACTGCAGCCCTTGGGAAGGACTCACGTTGGAGAAGTTAATGGAAGATTGTCTCCTGTGGGAGGGACCCCATGGTGGAGCAGGGGACGAGTGTGGAGTCCTCCTCCCCCTGAGGAGGAAGGAGAGGCACAGACCAGGTGTGGGGAGCTGACCCCAACCCCCTTCCCCTGTTCCCCTGCTCCACTGGGGGGAGGAGGTGGAGAGAACCAGGAGTGGGGTTGAGGGCTGGGGGCAAGGTGTTCTAAGGTTTGGGTTTTACTTCCTAATATCCTTGTTTTGTTTTGATCGGTAGTAAAGGAAATTGATTTTGTTTCTTCCCCAAGTTGGGTCTGTCTTTTGCTCATGACCATAAGTGGTGAGTGATCCCTCTCTGTCCTTGTCTCGACCCATGAGCTTTTCTTTATATTTTCTCCTCATCCCACTGGGGCTGTGGGGGGACGATTGAGCGAGTGGCTTCAAGGTGCTTTGTTACCTGCTGGGCTTAAACCACAACAATGTTATATTGGGAAATATCTTGAAGATATTGGATTTGGACATAAAAAGCAATAAAAGTTTGCCACATTTGTTATATTACAGTGTGCTAAAAATCCAGGTGTCCAACAGCCCAGGGGATGACATGAGCACAGTAGTGACCCAATGTAATCCATTTTTCTGGGGAGATAATGGAAAGGATAAGAAATGGACTCTTAATAGGCTAGAAATAATGAAATGACATGTACAGATTTGAAAAAGTATTGTGAACTATATGTAGACACATTTCAGACAAGGATATGGTCACAAGCTTCTCATTCATGGTTAAATTTATACACTAACACTGACAAAATGCTCAGTTGAGTAATGAAGTGTGTGGTATAGATTATCCTTCCTTTTAGGGCATGTAAGGACACAGGTATTTTCTCTGTCTTCCAGCAATACTGATGTTTGGTAGTATAAGACAATTTCCAACTTGTATGTAGGAAGAAGGGAGGAAAAAAGTGTGAATGAAAATGTTAACTTTTTTAAAAACTCAAAGAAGGCTCAGTAGAAATTCAGGCCTGCTCTTATTTCAGCTGATCTTATTAAACTATTAAAAATAATAATAATAATAATAATAATAATAATAATAATAATGACTTATTATGTGACGCCTTTGAAGTTCTTTGATGGATATCTGATCCTAAAAACAATGCCAAGTTCTGTGTACTTAAGCCTGTCTGCTGTGAGCTTTTGTACTCATTATAACCAATTCCCTGGAGCTATTCAATGCTCTGGAACCCCCACACCTTCCCCCATGAGCTTCCTTCTGTCTGTGAGGACTCCCCTGTGGTATAGCTTCCTTCCTGAGGAACAGTGCTCTAGGGAAGAATAAGGTTTAGCTTCCAAAACTGATGGGAGTTTTAGAAGAAAAACAATGTCCTCTTCAAGACCCGTGTCGGCTTGGTGCCTGGGCTTCCTAACAGAGTTGATCCCAGAGGCATAAGACTGCAGGTGCTGGAGAAGTTTTGAGTCAGGCTTGATGAGTCTTGCAATTAATTTTGGGCTAAGTGAGGAACAGAGAATGAACTGTTTTTTGGTTGTTGTCGTCATCCATCCCCCCCAAGCCCTGGACATTTTCAACCAATGTAAGTAACTACTTTTTTCTGCCAGAGCACCTGAGACCTCTGAAATGGTAATTTTTCCTTTTCATTTTTTCTATGAGTGGTGAAATCTAGCATTCAGGTGCAAGGTAAGTTCCCTACTGGAAAGCCACCAAACAGAAGATCATACAACCCATGTGGAAGATTGCTGTGCTCCACTTTCTCTGTTACCTCTATGCATGGATGCGGGAGTCCCGCTATGCATACCACGGGCACTTCCCAGCCCCAGTGTGCCACTGCCTTCCTACTTCACTCACCCTTTGTCCACCTTTTGTCTACCACAGAAATGCAAGGAATAGGTATGCAGAAATAATGCCGACAGGTACCTGACTGGGATGATTTCTGGATCCCAAGATAAGCAAACACAACTTTCCTGAATTTGATACCTAGTTCTTTTCATGGCAAAGATTATACAGATATATCCTACAGGAATAATTTTCCAAACGCAATCACAATTTGGGCTACCTCTGAAATTTCTATTGCATCTTTTGCTAACACTTTAAGGTGCAGTTTGTAGCCAAAAAAAGAGTTGTTTTTTGTTTCAAGTAAGACAGATACAAAAAGTCAATATTGTGGATGACCACCAGGTATTTTTAAAGGGTTTTGGCATTAAAATAAAATTCTTTATTTATCTATACCTATTAAAAGACACAGACTATTTTAAGATTAAGTAGTGCCATTTAAGACCTTGTAGAAGGTCTTATTAGTTAAAAAAAAAAATTAATAAAGACTTAGCTAGAAAGTCTGGAAGAAATGTCCTCAAAAGATTGAGAAATTCTTTATTCCTCACTTGACTAGACCAAAACATTCATATAAATATAAATGTATCTATAAATGTTTTGAGGAGAAACCAGTAAAAAGATTGTACATCTGGAATGAAAGTTATATCAGCAAAGACGCAGTCCTTCTACACTCTTTGTGTGAAGTCCCAGCAAACATAAGATGCATTAGGAATTCAAGATAAGGCCTCAGATTTCAACAGGACACCAATTACTGTGTATGAGTTATGAAGGACTTCTATTGTTTCCCTCTGAAATATTTTTTCGAGTGAGTTTAGTACACATGAAAGATACGAGAATGACAGCTCTGGAGAATGAAGGTTTCTGTTTATCTGTATAACAGGCAAAAAAGCAGGCAACTGAAGAGTGAGTTTTCTCAGCACAGTTCTGGAAGGAAACTTCTACTAGTGGGAACACAGTAATATATTTTGACCTTTATTAAATGATCTGAAGAAACCATACCAGCACTGTGAGTCCAAATAATCACATTTTCTAAACATATCCTGCATGCAAACCTAGTTAGGTGTATTCACGGTTGCTTTGACTAATTTTAAAAAAGACACAGTGAGCCCCCATAGAATATTCACAAATAACTAAAAAGGATATTATTCTCTTTTTTTTATATACTAAAATGCTTCAGTTTTCATGCACAATCAGCCTTTGACCTATCTGTTTACACTGCTACAGAGGTATCCATTAGTGCCAAGAGTTGTTTTTTTCTAGATGTTTGCAGAAGTAGCCACCTCCACACCAATTCTGAAAGCACTGCAGCTGAAATACAACCACTGGACTGTAACGATACAACAAAGCAACAGGAACTGTGCAATAGTTGTATTGTCACTAAAAGTCCATGCCATGACTTTAGAGTCTTTCTAGCTGTTTTGGTAACACAATGGCAGGAAGCCAGTTCATTAAGCAAGGCTGTTTTTTGTTGTGGTTTTGGTTTTGTTTTTCTTTCTTTCTTTCTTTCTTTCTTTTCCTTTTTTTTTTTCTTTTCTTCTTTTTTTCTGATTTACATCAGCAGCAGACACAGAGTGCTGGTGACCAGATCACTCTCTGGTCTCAGTTCCATGGCACTTATGCACATGTCTAACTGAGCAAATGAATAGTCATATATTTACATGTAGGTACCGTCTTAGTGCAATCCAGTCTTTCAGACACAGCAGTCACCCTTCTTTATACCTAATTCAAAGTTTTAATAGAGAGTGCCAGCAGCTAGAATGCAAGCTACTGTTCCCCAGAAACCCTTGGATAAATTAGAAGACATGAACACCACTCTTAGTGCAGTTTTGCAAACAAGACTAAGCAAAAATTAATGGCTGTCTCTGGAATGGCTGTATGTTTTCAGCATATGCTCCAGGGCATATTGACATTTGCCAATTAACAATTAATCACCCTGGGGTGTGGACAGAGAAGAGAAGGATGGCAGCACTCCCGCAGTACAGCTGTTGGAGAAACCTTTAATTATCCATTTCACTCCGAATTATCGGTGATGTGGAAGGGAGGGCTTATCCTGTTCCACTTTCAAATGGGTGCTTTTAGATGACTCACATTTTCCTCCACAACTTTCAAGAAAGACAATCCAGTCCCCTTTTCATCAGCCTATTTTGTAGTCAATAGCCTTGTGTTTCATCCTATAGGATTCAGGCATCTCCAGACAGTATTGCTATAAATCTTGATGGATGACAGAACATTAAATGAATTCCTGTAAATTTTAAGTGGCTGTATTCTGGCACTGCTGAAGAAACTCAGCAAGCATGTAAAACAAGATGGCAAATGCTAAGCAAAATGATAGTAATAACTGAAATCAGAGGTCTGATAAATAATAGACATACTTGTTTTGTTGCTGAATTTTAGTTTCCCAGACCAAGGAAGGGAAATGGAATATAGATGGAGACAAATATTTATATGTTGCCAGCATGACAGTGTGTTGTCTCGCATCACACTGGATTAGTTGCAATAAATTCCTTTCCTTCCTTTCTGGGGTTTAGACTTTGTGATTAAGGAGGTCTTTTGTAGTCCTGGGTGTCTCTATTCCTTTCGTCCTGTTGTTAAGGACAACAAAGACTATTTTCATTTTAGATGAACTAATCATAAATGAACCTCAAACACAGGTCTTTATTGTAGGCTGTTGTATAAAATTGGACTGACGTTCAAGCATTCTGACCACTTACAGCTCATAATAATTTCTGGGTGCCAATCCTTTTTAAAATTAAACTCTGAATGTGCTTTAGTATGATTTTTGACAGGGATCTTTTGGTGTGCTGTGTGTGATTTAGATGCGCAAGTTTCAAGACTGAGATGGTAAGTGTGTGTCAGTCTACATAAACATATCTTAAGCTTTAAGCACCTAAGTAGTCAATCTGGTGTCAAGTCTCATGCCTAAGACTAAGGCTGCGCTTACGTGAAATAAATATGGATTTCATTACAATAGGGCATTAGGGTCTGTTTCACAAGAATGAACGTAACCTGCATCAGTCAAAAAGAGGACACGTCATTTGCTTCAAAATAATGTATTCAGTGTTTTCAGTGAAATGTTTATGGCACTTCTTGCCTTGGGGCTTTTGCTTCTGCTTTCTCACTCACCTGCTAAGTTCTTCTGCTTGGGACCCACCTTCTGTCAAACCCGTTATTTGGAAGTGTCACTGGAGCAATGACATAAGAGGGAGGTGAGAAGCTGACATATGAGGCTCCGTGTACAGCAAGGCTCCATTGCTCACAAATGATCTGACAGGAACCTGTTATAGGAAGAGCAGAACCTCTCTCTTTTGAATAGGGTGGTATCAGTTCACGTGAAAGGGATAAGCTCCTAATTCCAGACTTGTGACAATATATTTTATTGTATCCCTCATTCTACATAAAGATTTGGGGGTTTTAGCTCTTTTAAGCCAGTACAACTTTGTGGATTTCAGTGCCTTGGTCTTATTTCAGATTTGAGTACTGATCACTAATCTGTTACACCAGTTTCATGCTAATGAATCCGACCCTAATTCTGAAATGATATCTGCCATCTTTTAATTCTACTGTACATCACCTGGCAGCTGCATATGTAGTTGCCATATAATTTATGCTTTGCAGGTGTCAGTAACTCCATGTCAGAAAACAGAAAGATGCTTGGCTGTATTTGGTAATTACTGTGTTACTAACAGGGTAATTGCACGCTTATTTCTGTCTACAAATTACATGGTAGTCGCACTCAGAATTACCACTAAAGACATCTTTAGTAGTTGCCAGTGAATAATTGCTTCTTAATTACAATATAATTACATGCTTATTACTGTCTAGTAGAATAAAGCACTGCTTGATTCTATGTACTTTGTGGCATTGTTATAGCTGACAAAGGTCCATGGATGTCATTTGTATGAACACTGTCTGTGGCAACTCACCAAAATTTTTGAAAGGGTTTTTATCTAAGGATACAAAATGGCTATCTCTAAGGAGGTGGTACCCCTCTTTAAGCAAACAGTTTACCCTGTCAGTAAAGTCCCTCTCAGTTAAAGTTAAGCCTGCCATGGTTTTCAAATGTCATTGTGACTTCTCTGTTTTAAGCTGACAGGAACAGTGTCCATTGATGGACTAAGGGTAAGAGTTTGCACAGAGGCTTCCACCAAGAAAATTCCAGCCCAAAGCTCCAGATAACTGCACTACACTTTCCCATTGGCAGTGATGAACTCTCATCCAATGGTTGACTCTAAGCTGCCTCACCATAGCCTGCTTGGCTGTAAATTAGAAAGACGAGCTAGTACAAAACAGCACATGCCATGAGTTCCAGGCTTTCAGAAGAAGATGTAAGGCAAAGCTTAACATGTTTCTCAGGATTGACAGCTTCTGATAAATTACAACACATAAAACTCAGGGGTCTAAAGGTGTAGAAAGAGTAGTATTTTATTTACCTAACTATGGAATAAAATTTTTAAAAGTATCATTAATCTTTACTCTGTCTTTGTTTATAAGCAGTGAAAAACAGCAGAATATTCAAAAGATTAATCTGGTTTCAGGGAGTTCCACCCAAACAAATCCCAGGGAACCCAACAGAAATGGTCTACACATCATACCAGTAGAAAAACCTACTCCAGATCTCATGAAGAAACAAGCCTTTAACTGGCGTGAGATCAGATTCTGCTAAATTTCCTGAACTTTCTCAGTAAGGGGTACTTTCCTCACTGAGCATGGCCTAGAGGAGCTACAGGCTTTAGCTGCAGGATCACCTTACCAAGAAGCGTGGACTTGCTGAGATACTGTTAATCATGATTAAGTACTTTACTGTAAGATTTTAGAGTCTGGTTTATTGCAAATACAATAGGCAAATTAAATGAGGTTCAGTTAATCATCAAGATTTGGATAGCCTGAGTTCTGCAGAGTGTTAATCACAGTTTAAACAAATAGGTAGCATTTTCAACCATTTATTGCATGCTGTGCCATTCAACCGGCTTTACAAATGAATGAAATTCGTCCCGTGATTCTGCACAGAAAAACAAAACAAACTAAACAAAACCAGGCAGTGGAGAAACTCAATCTCTGTTTTGATTTCTCAGTTGTAAAAAACCTTTCTGTTTGCTAGTTTGTCATCCTCCCTAGTGGCACTTTCAGGCAGTGCTTCTTTACATACCTTGCCAGTTTCAATAATGCACTGATTTACAGATAATGGGGAAAATATATTCTATCTCAAGTTTCAACCTGAATCTGATCTTTCATATAGGCAGAAAGTGAAATGATTAAATGTAATAGAGATATAAAGGTTTCAGCTAATCATGGACATTGAAAGAAGATGAATACTTTCAGTTAACATTCAGCTATGTTTTCATATAGTCCTTCTAGTTGTCCACTCTACTTACATTTTTCCCCCTCAAGGATAGTTTACTTCTTGCTCACAAATTCTCTTGTTAATAGATGCAGTTGAAATTCAAAGAGCAGTCAACAATCACTGTGAGAAGAGTCACTAAAACTATTTTCTTTTTCACGTACTCCTTTGATTTGAGTTCATTTAAATCTAACTTGAAGACCTGGCAATACAGTAGGCTAAAATAATGAATTTCTTTGTGCTTCACTAATAATACATATTGTTTGAGGTCAGAATTTTCAAAATGATTTAGCATGCATGACACATTAGCAGTCTTTATTTTCAGAGACTTCCTTTTTAATCTGAAATATTGCAGTTTATTTTTGAAACTGAATTGCTGGGGTGGAGAACAAACTGCAGACCACTCAGTGGTATTGCAAATAATTCAAAGGGAAATGCGGTGTTTGAAAGCAGTATCATTTGCTAAAGGGCATTTGCCAGCAGACGGAAGCATGAGATAGAACTACTGTCTCAGCTGAACTCTGCAGCACAGCAAAGGCTAGAGCATGTGTGTGCTGGGATTTAGAAATTAAAGACCTTTTACTGAAATATTATGAGATTTGAGTGTTTAAGTAAACAAGGAACTGCTGGACTCCACGTATTCTCAGAAGCTGTCATCAAATGGATAAAATGGTGTTCTCTTCATGGTCTTTGCGACACCTAGCATGATTTCACTGAAGTGTATTTATGCTTTCTGTGTACTGAGAGTTTTCACTAACTTTTTGTCTTTCTAGTGTTGGAAACCTGTTGTTGACCTTTTGCTTATGATCCATCCAATACCTAAACCAAGATAAATCTGCATCATGGTTTATAAAAGCTTGGAAGAGTTAACTGGAAGTTCCGAATCTACTGGCAGAGAGAGAAGTGCAGTCAGAGGGGCTCCCCATTTCGGAGTTAGATCTCCAGTTAGAGGGTACATGCTCAAACACACCAGGTTCTTGGAATAAACTTTTTCACCTTCAAAGATTTTTGCTGAAGCAGCAATCTTCTGTCAAAAGCATCGAAGCACAGGAGTGTTATATAGAGTGGAGAGAAGAAGCAGCTGATCTGGAAAAAGGTCCATTTCAACTTGACGCATTCATCCTAAAAAAATCAAGTAAAATGTTCATCCTACATGCTCTTGATTCATGCATGCTCCATTACTGGAATAATTGAACCTTGAGTAGTTCCACTAATCAAAAGAAACATAAAATCAAAACATAGGAGGAAAACAAAGAAAAGGATGGAAAAATCTGGTGGGCTGAGACAAAAGGCTATGAAGCAGGAGATCTGAGTTTGCAGCTTGCTTCTGTCTTACATTTATGCCATTCGAACAAGTTTAAGCTCTTTGTACTTCAGTACCCCAGGTATAACACAGGAATAGCAACCCTTCCTCTGTTTCCCTTGTCCACCCTGACTATTTAGCCTGTCAGATGTCTGGCACATGGGCTCACCTCTCAGTGTTTATTTACAGCATTCCAGTTTTGATGGGGATGTCTGTCTGACACACATAATTGATGTTAATAACATGAATCAGAAGTGTTTTATGTGGACCTTTCCTGTGTGGCCAGGATTTACAGCAAATGATTATAAATGGCAAACACAGTGTGTTACCCCCTCATTCCCTCTCCACACAACCTTTGAGGATGGTTTCTGTTCATTTGCTGAACTGTCTCAGCATGCAGTAAAGAGCCTCCTTTTTAAACTCTTTTTTTGATTTGATCCCTTTGTGCCTCTGAACATAACTATAGGTTCAGGGTTTCCTGAAGTTTTTATGCATATAGACCTGATGTTTTACAGATATGCCTCCTTACCTAAGCATAGTATTGCAAGCTTTCCTGTAGCCCCATTAAAAGAAATAACAAAGAGAATAGCATATAATTAGGCTAGTGTCATGTATACAGCAGGTTTGGGCTTTGCTATTAACAGTAATAGAGAGTATTTACTTAACAGTGTCTGTGTGCTGTATCCGTGCATGGTCTGGACAGAAAGTCTCAGGAGGAAGAAAGTTGCTGTGAATGAAGTTCTCTGCAAAATACAGATGTGGTGCTGCCTGTACCTGTTTTATGTGTCAGACAATTTATGAGAAGTTGAAAATGCAGCTGAAGATGAAGAGCAGTATGGAAAAGAGAGGGGTATGAGTAAAGCTACAAAGGCAGAAAAGCCTGAGGAAGTATATGAGGAGCAGCTAGTTTGGTAGGCTCTATTGTCTGAGTGGGCAGTGATGGGAGGCGAGAGAATAGGGAGGGAAAACTGAAGGTGAGGATGAATGGTTTTATTTTTAATTGGATGAGGAATCCAGGAGGAAGGTGCCAGCAAGTGGCACCCAGGCAGCCATTTACTTTCAGCATGTTCTTCTCGTCTTTTTCAAAAAGCTACCCATCTTAACCAAAATGTTCAGAATTTCTTTTACAGATATTGTCAGAAAGACACACACAATCAGTTGTCTATAAATTGAAGCTTCTGTATGATATTTTGCTGTAACTGTGGATTTGGACACCGTAGAGGTAAAAGACGTATTGCATGCACACTGTACAGAAAAATCTGATTGCAAACAACTAGAGGCTGCTTAACAAAGAGTGTTACGTCACATCCAGAAAGAAAGAATAATTTCAGGCTGACAGCATGATTTAAAT
This sequence comes from Haliaeetus albicilla, assembly GCF_947461875.1. Taxonomy (NCBI): domain Eukaryota; kingdom Metazoa; phylum Chordata; class Aves; order Accipitriformes; family Accipitridae; genus Haliaeetus; species Haliaeetus albicilla. Next base: position 28,239,475 of record NC_091485.1, read on the forward strand.
TTTATTTTAACATGCCTCTAAAATGTGTTGTGACTAATCCTATGAAAAGTTAACATTTATTTTTGAATAGATGGACTTAGGTATGCATAAGAAAGAACACACTCTCAAGTAGCAGATCATTTTTATATTAGCCAAAGCAAAAGCTTCACAGTGAATGTATGTAAATCACTAACTTTCAGTGCACCGAAGGGAATGTACTTCATGCTATAACTTAAATACTAATGAAATCAAGTGAAAATGATAGTCATTAGTCAGCTGTGCCTTGATAGGGTTCCCTGTGGACTGATATAAATTCACCATTAGAAATGGATTCTCTCACAGTCCACAGTGAGCATTTAATCCTTCTGTAAAGCAGATTTAAATTTGATGTTTAATATGTGGGTTTTTTTCATTTCAGGTCTCTCATGTTTCCATATATGCAGCTTGTGTTTAATCTTTTTTAAGTCACTCTAAGTTTTTTATCTGCATTCTCTTGGTTTTATGTGCATATTATTGGCCTATGCGAATCATACAGCCACAGGTATTAATGATAATCATAGGAAGTGAGCTAATTAGCACACAGCTCAAAATAATGATGTCTCTCACAGGCCAATGACCCACTTTGGTTTCAGTTCATAAAAGGAATGTTACCTGATAGAAATTTAGGGGTAGCATTTTGAGTGGTATCCAAGAGGACAACTATAAACATTCCTCATCTCTTTCCTTAGATGAAAATAATTTTAAATACTTTTCCAGCATCTGATTCTGACAGATTATTTGAAAATAAGTCAGCAGAGGCTCACATGCCCGCACATACACACACACATTCACATATGCAACTTCTGAAACCTTAGCTGAGGTCATTTGAGAGGAGTGAGGAGTGAGACTCTTGCCAGCATTCCTGCAAGTCGAATCCTGCTGCATGGCATCAGAAGTACATGCTACGCACTCACGTTTTGTACTAATGCTAGCTCCTCGTTCCCTGACACTTTTGTCAGATCTGCATAGGAAACACCAATGGAGCAGCACCAAGCCTTGATTTGAACAGAATCTTTACTCAGAGAAAACTCATGCTGAAATGAATAGGAACCCTTCTCTACATAGGAAAAAAACATAAGAGAATGGAAAATCTATGGCATTTCTTAGGCATGTTGTACTGTCTTCTGGTTTTCTTGGCTTACTACTATATCTACATAATATTTAATATTAGACAATTGCCAGACTATGGAAGAAACAAAGTGCAGTAGCAGTGTCTCGCATGCACTCTGCCCTTTTATAGTTGGAAGGGAAATCTCTAGGAGTAATGAGAATTACTGTGGGCTGTGTGTTATATAACATTATAAATTATAAATCATAATGCTATGTAAAACCAAACCAGAGAATGATCTCAAGCACAGACTACTGATTGTCTATATGCTTAACAGTCAGCATGTTCCCTGTCTAAGTTTTGGCTCTTGCCAGCCAGACTTTCCAATAGAACAATCAGGCATGGTTCAGAGCATGGCAGTATCATTCCCAAAAGGAAGTATGGACAAGACAGCACAAGATTTGGTTCTCTCCAAACATCCAGAGTAAAGTTCAATCCCTGAAATGCCCTTCCATACCCTCATTTTATCCTTAGGCATGCAAAACATGCCCTCCTCCCACGTGGCCTCCTCCCCCAGCCTTCCATTCTACCAAACCGGTCCTTTTCCTTGTTTATTTAACACAGATGTACATTAAATATCTTCTCCCTAGTCAGTCTTTATGCAACCCCCCCAAATTCCTAAAACTTAGGAACTAAGTACTTGGTACTGGATTTGAAGGAAACCCTGATGTTGTTGATATTGAAGACACTGTTGTGGCAGACAGACGTACATAGTTGTTCTCTGCTTCTTTCATAAGCACACAGACCTGATCTGACACCACCTGGCAGCCAGGTGCTGGAGTGCTGCTCTCCTGCTCTTTTGATGGTGCCCAATCCCTGGTGATGATGCAAGCAAGTTGGTGGGACTTACTTTCCTCCTCATACCTCCTCTCTAGCTGGTCTGCTTTTTCAGTCTGATTACAAGCCAAGTATCATTGGTCTAACCAATCTCTAATCAGGAGTTCCCCAATCCTGCGTTAAATTAAACAGTTTACACTGACTATACTGGACAGGAGTTAAGCTAATTCCTATTTCCATATCATAACAAGATAAACTAGTGGAAAGCACCTTTATGTATAACTCATTGAATTGTTACATTTGAACTTTACCAGTATGGGAAAACCAGACAGCTTTTGTGTAATTCTATTGATTTAGACATTTTGGACTAAATTTTGAAAAAGTTTGGCCTTTAACCTAGCAGCCTTTGTGTGCAAAAGTAAAAACTTACAACCTGTTGCTATTGCTACCAAGAATCATAGCTCAGAGCAGTACATGATTTGCATGCAAAATCCAATCAGAAAACATTAAAGAGAAAGAGAAAACAACATAGATCAGCCAGAGTTTTCAGCACTGTCCTGATTTACACAAGACTGGTAAGAAGCTGTGGGCTCGACATGTGGCTCCACCTTCCCGTCCCAACGTGCATTGTTGTGATCGTGCTGTGCAGTCTGTCATCTTGCTTCCCTAGGGCTCCATCTCCACAGTGTTTTTTTCCCACTCTTATCTTTCACAGTGGTCTGGCTTCTGCCCTGAGGAGTGCTGTTAGGTGGGAAAGCGTGGGGTAAGGGAGAGCAGCGAGAACTTTGGAAAACATGATGAATGTGCCACTTATGTTCAGTTTACAATTAAACAACGTTGAGGCTAAGTATGCCATTTTATGACATATTTTGTTTTCACAGTTGCTGAGCAGGGGGTGACATGAAATTAGTAACTTACCCTCTAAATCCAAAACAAATCAAAAAAAAGCAAACCTAAACTTTTTTTTTTTTGCGTAACTGCCCTTCGTAACAAATGTGGAACTGCTGTCTAATAATTTATGCTGGCTTGACGTTAGTTTGTTTTCTGGATGAATATGTTGATCTAATTCCAGAGGCATCTGCCTGCAAAAATACACAGAAAAGAGTGTATTAAGCTTAGCCGCTGCTTAGCAAATACTTGAGGGAGAATTGTCAGGTCAGATTCTGATTCAGCATTGGTAATCTACTGGACTTAAAAGAATAGTTTGACTGCTAAGGCTTGAAGCCCACAAACAAAGCATAAGAACTAACGACAACTAAGCACTAAGGAGTGCTAATGACAACTCCTTCCTCAGAAGAGGCTATCAGGATTTTGAAAAGCCCAATTCTTGCTGTGGGTATGTGAAGAACTTAGTTTAGGGAACCTGAAAGTGGCAGACGAGAAAGCTTTTTGTAAAAAATGAGTATGTGGACTACTGATCTTTTAAAACAAAATGAAGCACTGACAAGGCAGTGACTTTGTTGCTACTGATAACATACACACATTTTGTTTTAAGAGGATTTCCAGATGGAAGAAATGCAGGTTCCTGAACTCACTTCAACCTATAGATAACTACACCTCTTGATACTTGATATTTTGGTTCAGTGAACTTAAAGTGTGATCATTTTAAGGATTATAGAATAGTAAAGTTGGTGTTATATGTGCATTTATCAATAATATCAATCATAATATCCTCTTTTTTCACAACTAGGACTTCAGGTTTGATGCAATTACTTTTCTTGGTGTACTTCATAGTTTCTTAAGTGAACTCTAGTGGTCAAGAATTTCAGTAAAATGGAGACATAAAAGGAAATAGAATTATAGAAAAGGCCAATTTTTCAAGGCCAACTGTAAGACCCATAGTACACGGTCCCTCTTTTTTATATCTAGCTTATCTACAGAAAGTAGCGATGTCTAAGATGTCAGACGTCAGTCTCAGTTACTTTTCACAGCTTCTCCCATTTGCAGAGCCATAGCGCCCAGCATGATTCCCTCATGGAGAGTTGGTCTTTCCACCCTCACATACTCAGACAAATTGGGTAGCAACAGCAGTGAGTAACACAGAGCTGCAGGAACCACATGGGCACACGGACTGAAGTACTGATGCTAAGGCTTGCTGGGGAGATGTTTATGGCCTCTAGAAGATCTCTTCCAACAAATTTGATTTGACAAGGTGCAAGGGTTATGTCTTTGGCCTTTTCCACAGACAGAACAGGTTCTCCTCATGCCTGGGCTCAATAAAAAGGTGGAAAAAAATCTGATGGCTAAAATTCTCAGGAATCATCTGCAAAATGCTCTCTCTCCTTGCTCTCCTTCCTCCCCTCAGGCCCTGCACACAGTCTGAAATCAGAATTTACTGCCATTTTGTTGATGATTCAAGAGGCAGTGACCTTCTTTCCCAGAAAAATAATGAGTCATCAGCACAAAGCACAGTAAAATGTGGTCTTTGAGTGGCCCTTTTTCCATGTCTGGCTATTTATCTAAGGACTGCGAAATACATCATGAGCATTAATGCCCATAAATTAACTGGCAGAAGGTGTGTTGATACTTCTAATCCAGAACAGATTCCTGATGCCTTCAGTAGGATCAACTCTATTTTAGCCCTACCACCTTTTGGTGTGTTTATTTAGCTGATGATGACACACTAGCTTAGCAATATTTAGCAATGTGCTCAAGGTCCTGCATGAGCACTGTGGCAAATCCAGTAACGAACACAGGGATTTTAACTCCCACACCTGTGCTTCAAATACATTTTCTTGGTATGCTCCATGGATGTTACTCAGACGGCTCATAGGAAGCAGATGTTTTTGTTGGAACTGCCACTTTTCTGGCAATAACATCATTTCAATGTGATGGTTATTTGAATAGCACAAATGAGTGGGAGCTGCATGACCTCCCTGTGCTTTTGTTATATTTGTTTGAGAGTTTCCTTTCTGAATTTTAGCTTGAAATTGTATTTTAAAGGCAGCTTCTGGCACCATTCATAGCAGCACAGCAGCTATTAATTCTGACTGCCTTGCTTCTCTTTTTTTCTGCCCTTTAACAAGTTTTTCACTAGCTTTCATCAGTGCAGATGAGGCCTGTGAACCTGGCAAATATAAAATAGATCTGTGAGGCTCACTCATTAGGCACACTTTACTTAAATGGGGGTGCAGTTTGCCATGGTGCCAAGCCAGGCAATGCATACACGTGACCAGCACAACTGGCAGGGATGAGAGATGGGAGCTGGGGTTTGCTCACTGCTCTGCCTTGTCCTCAAGCTGCCACATGCTTCGGTGATTAACCTGCATTACTCACACAGGGCTAGACACACAGAGAAGGCTGTACGGTAGGTAGGATTCAAACATATAAATCCTAAAGCTTTGACTTGAACTATGCATAGTTAACCTTAAAACATAAAACATTTACTTAGGCATACAGCTCAGGATCACAATGTTTGCTATTCTTTGAGGTTCAAAAGTTTTCTCTTTCCTTGCACAGCAATGCAGTTTGATACATAACAAAATGGTGCGTGCTGCTGGTCATGTGTATTTGTACATATATCTTTACACATACATCTGTATGCATATTCATAGTATATGTGTGTGTGTGTGTCTGTGTACGGACAACATACACAAAGTGTGTATATATGCAATCTATGCAAAGTTGATCAGATTTCTCTGATGCTCTGTGAAATACATGTCTTTTTTCTTAACTAAGCTGAAGGAGAAAAGAGAGAAGACCAATATGATACCTTTTTTCTCCAGAATCTTTGCAATGAAATAATGCAATGTCAATGCTGCTACTGGCTGACAAAAAATCCTTACACATCTAGTTTGTACCACCTGGCATCCAATAGTGTACATCGGATCCCTTTCCCTTTGACCTTCTTCATCTGCTTGCTTCCCTGTTATTCCTGTATGTGCAAATTATTTGGCACACTAGAGAAGGAACCTGGGTAATGACCTTACTAGTACTAATGAAATATAAATGTTTCCTAGAAATATAGTATGTGTATAAGATATTTTATAGATATTGGAAGAAGAAATGTATCCCTTACTAAGTATTTTTTCCCTTCTGCAATCCTCTAAGATGTCTGTAGTTTTCTCTCCTATTTTGCTTTTGAAAGTTCAGAACTCTAGACCTTGTTTGCATCACAAAGACTGCAATAGTATTAGGGAAAGATATAGCATACCTCTATTCCTAGATCAAGTAAACCTAAAATTTTATTAATTACATCTCTTTTTACATTATATCTGTTTAAAAATTCTATTCAAACTATAATGTCATCATTAAGCCTCTTTCAGCATGGCAGAACTGACAATAGTTAGTTCCAGTATGTAATTAGGACATATAAAAATCTTCACTATAAACAGAATTTTAATACCTACGACATCATCAGAGGAGAGATTTTATTTTATGGATTGCTTTTATCCTATTTTGAGCATCTAGCATGAGCTGGTGTCTTTGTTAATGTGCAATGAAACAATGACAAGATCAAGTCTAGCGGCATCCAAATTGTCTCACGTCAGGAGTAGTTGTGGGCTTTTTTCCCCAGCAGCCTCACATGGTTATTCAGTGCTAAGGTAATGCTGCAGCAGTTCAGATACAACATGCAAGATTTAATAGTTTAGACAATATTCCACTCTTATTTAGTCAGTCTCTGTAATTTATTTTCCATTACTGATTTATTTCTTTTCACTAGATGTGAAGATAATAATAGAGCTAACTTTTGTTTTGAATAGAGAGGTATTAAAAGAGTATTCTTTATCTTCCTGTCCATATGGATTTAGCTAGCATTAATTTTCATTTGCAATCCTGATTGCAAAAGTCACGCACAGAAATCTCATCCTTATATTGCCCAGTGTTCTAACTGGAGTACAGAGGTGTCAAATACTATCAGGTACTAAATTAGCAAGGACATTTTCACTGAAATTGATTTCTTGAGTCTTTGGAATCCTTGAAATCACTCAAAGACCTTGTTGCTTTTCAGGTACCCTATTAATCTTTATAGGGTTGTATTGACATTGTTGGCTGCAGCTTTCCTGCTCTGCTCTCTGGGCAGATGTGAACAGACCACAAAGGGGCAGGGATCCACTTCTAATTCAGAAGAATCCACATCAGGTCTCTAAATTGAACAGAGAAATCATATTAAAAGCAGTCATAATCACAAAGTGTAAATGAGATGTAGGGTGCTGAATTATTCCTGGATAAAGATAGCATCCGTGTTGATCTCTCTGCTGACTTATTTTTGCTTGTCTCTAAGTATGGTTTAAAATCTAATAAAGAAGTAGTTCAGAGCTAGGTGAGTGATTCTTATCAAAACTCAACATCTACCAAAAAATAATAGTAAAAGTGGGAAAAAAAAGAAAGAGAAAAAAAGTAAGAAAAGGGAAGGAAAAAAGCTTGGAACAAGGAGTAGGGAGTCTGGTAGAGGGAGGGAAGGAGGTGGACTGCAATTGTAAGACCCCATTTGCAGGGAAACAAAGAGCAATCAATGTAATAGCAGTACAAAGCAGTCAAAAAAGGACAAAGGCTGCAGTCTGACATCTTTTATTCCTGAGCCCAGGTGGAGCTATAATTGGCAGTCCCAGCTTGGAGATGAATACAGTGTAAAAGAGTCCTCCCCTTGGAAGAGCAGACAAAGAAGTGTCTTGGGTTTTTTAGAACAGTCAAAGAATATCTCTAGTTTTTTAAGGGGTGGGGTGGGGGAAGACAAAATAAAGTCAAAGTGGTCACGGGGGGATAAAATCTTGGCATGTTATGAAACTTGTGGCTGGAATCTGTGAATTCCACGGCTGCTTGAGCTCCCCTTACCTTCCTGCTTACAGCCCTTACAGAGCAGCAACAGTCAGCTAAAGAGTGCCTGACATCCTTGCAAAGTGTTGCTGGCCATATCTGCTATTTCGGGTGCCAAACACTGACCTCTCTGTTCACACTTAACACGGATGACAAAAAATCTGGGCAGGATCAGTTGCGATCACTGACATTTAGATTTAACTAAGGCAGAATGGCTGCTGTCTTGCTACACAAGAAAGAAAAGGCATTTTTCCACTGAATATCCTCAGCCATTGCTCAGAATTCCAGCTATAAGGCCCCTTTCACAAAGAAGTACACAGAGCCTTTGTGTTGAAACATAAAAATATTAAATATAGGCAGACAGGTAAAAATTATTTATGTCCTTTTCAGTGTAATTTACTATCAATACTTTGCATCTCTATGTTTTCCTGGCTTCAACTCTGTAAATTTTTTTTTTTATTAAGTTCATGAAGCACCTCTGAGGTACAGACCCCAAAGTACATAGATTTGGCGATAAAGAGTCCTTTATTCCTTTTCTGAAAAACAGCAAGAAAAATATCTGAAAATGTATAAAAGACAACAGCTGGGGAAGAAGAACAGCATTTACAGCCTCCTCCTAATAAACTAGTTTCTTAGGGAATAACTGCATTAAAATTAATCAGACACCTACTCTTAAAATTAACCAGCAAAAAATGCTCATTTTCTTTTCAGACACTACATGCAAGTGTGCTTAACTATCATTTACTCAGTGGGGGACATGGATAAAAAAAGCACATAATATGAATGCATTGGTTTACTCCTTTCTTTTGGACAAGAACAGATCAGGAATAAAGACTTAGTTCTCTGAGATTGTTAGTTTGCAGTCATTGACCTTCTGTTTCAAGTCTTAATTTGAATTCTGGGTGGAATTTTTTTTTAACATCTAAAAATTCAGCTATTAGTTGTTGGCCTTCCAACAGAAAGCCTGTACATTTAGGACCTTAGATAACCTTTTTAAAGTGTTTCTTTACATGTGTGTGGGTATGTATGTGTCTGTCTATGCGTGTACATATGTACATGTATGGATACATGTCACACTTTAAAAAATAATGTAGTGATCATATTGGGTCTACTCCAGTATTCTCTTGCCAGTAGTGACCATCAGCAGATGCTTGGAGTAAGTGCAGTATGAATGTGATGTGTGCATCTAATATTTTCCTAAAATAGAGTATTTTCAGCTGAGAGAATTTACAGAGTTGGATGTGGTTCCCATGTGCTTAATAGTGCTTGCTGTGTTTATCATTCAAGCATTCGTCCAGTGTATTGCTGAAGCCATGTAAACTGTTAAAACTTACAAAGCTCTTTCCAAAGGAGCTAGCAGGCTTTTGGGATTTAACCCATTGGTTAAATCCTGCTGGGATTTAGGTTGCAAGTTCATGCAGAGTTGCTCTTAGGAAGCTAGTCACTGGTTTCCATACAGCTAGAAAACAGACTTTCCATCAAGTCTTAGTATCACAGCCAGCTGGCAGGGGAAAGACTGTGACCACACAGTTATATTAAACACCCCTGGACCATTCTCTTCAACTGACACCAACAGGCATGGGATACCCAGCATCCATATAGAAATGTATTTCATCCTTCAACACAGGGTCACATCGTCTGTATTGCCTACTGGGAAAAGTCCTTGTCCAAGCCAATTCTCAAAATGTACTTGAAAATTGTTAGAAACTGTTGATGTAGAATCAGGCAAGTTGGCTGGGTCAAAAGCATGCCAGAAGTGTTTCTAGAAGCTCAATATTGTAGAGGAATGAGTTTCAGTGCTCAGGAACATCTCCAGTCACCCTTTAATTTACTTCGATGATCACAGCCTTTGAAAAGCAGTAACTGTTGGGAACAGAGTTCTTTGCTTTGTTTCCCGACCTGCCATCCCAATCCTAACTGCTGTTCCTGAGCATCTCATGCAACTTCACTCCCCTCATACTTGTCCTGGTGTGACTCCTGTCTGCTTCTGCATCTTCAGCCTGATCTCTGCCTCTCCCCTTTGGCCTACTGTTTGTGGAGTTCACAGTTAAGGCTCCATGCAGCCTTATAGCCACAATATTTGGTGATCCATACAAGCAAAATGAGATCCCAGTTAGTTATTTTCAGTCCAGATCGCATGATGCTGTCAGTGCTGATCTTTTCCAGATCCTCATCCTCAAATATATCTTGTGATGTGTAGTCTTTCTTCAGTACAAGGAGAAGAATCTTTAGAGGAAGTCACTATGAAGAGATGTGGATGTGGATTTCATGGGTATTTCCTCATGGTGAGGAAATCATGCAGATATGTCCTGCACCTCAAAGAGCTATATTTAATCAGTACATAATGTGCTTCAGACACTATTATTTGCTCCTGAGGGCAAATGGTGTGGCCTGGCTTTGTGTCCACATAGCTTGTGTCTGTTCCACTCAGAAGGCAGCATGACAGATTTTAGTCTGCTTAGTGGGAATAGCTCCTGACAAGTGCTGTCCCCCAAACCACATCCAGGCATTGTCTGACATGTGCCAAAACTATGCTAAGGAGTGTGATAATGATAAAAGGATGCACCCATCTCAGTATGGTGCTGTACTGTACTTCCGACTGTGCCCTGGCCTTATTTTATGTAGCAGAATAGGTGTAGGCTAAGTCATCCCTTCCTCAGTTACCCTCCATACCATGTGGACTATTCAGACAGTTCAGTCTACAAAAGTAAAAACATCTGGAAACAGATGTTTTCTCTGCCTGAGCCTCTCTCAAGTGCAGCAGTAGATGGGGTGTCACCTTTATTCTGCTCCCATTTCTGTTTTGGATTGATTCATATACATTTCTGCTTGTGTAAAAACTAGGATGTTAGATGTGAATATCTAATTAAATACATAAAGTAGGTGTTGATCTTCTAAATGACATCACTTGTAAAAACAAGAACAGGGAGAGGATGATCACAGTTGCTACATGTGGAGAAGTTGGTGAGCAGCCTAAGCATTGCATCTGCATACATCACAGCCCTTATTTTCACCTCAGATATGTCCAGCCTAATTTGAAGGGTCAGCTCAATGAATTCAATAAGACAAATCTGTTTTAAATTCCAGGGCATTTTGCAATAAGGTAGTTGATTTTTTCACTGACTCACTTTGCTACTGGGCCTTCTATGATTGCTAGGCCTGAATGTCAGCCTGCACTTGTTTGCTTAATGTCACCCATCAATTATAAAATGGCATTGCTCATCGGAATCAATGTAACCAGGTCAATGAAACGTACACCATAAACAACAAATATGATGAAAATTAAGGAAACTTTTCTAGTGAGTACGTACATGGACAGTGATTCAAGACTGTCACTCATTTTCAATTCTACCTGGTGCTCTCTAGGCTACTTTTTGCAACCCATTTATCCAGACTTTTCTCCAGCATCTTTTCCATCCTTACAAGGATAAAATAGGATAATGATGTTGAATTATATTAATATGTATTAGCTGTATACATGCAATGAACTGAGATGTGCAGGAAAATGTGCTCATGATTAGATGCATTCCGTTATACATGCAAAGCCTTGTGATTGCTGATAGTCTTTCTCACTAATTTTTAACTTTTTGTATAATGCATACACATATGGTTTCTAAGCGTATTTAAGATTATTATCATATTTTTATTCATGGAATTTATCTGCATGCAAGCATTAAGTATTAAGTTTCATACCAAAAGAGCTTAAAAATCAGCTCCTAGAGTGGGAATGCTAAAGACAGGACAAATATAAAGCCTAGGTAGGAAGTTGGGACTTCTGTTGTCTGACGGATAAATTTTATGCATTTTATTTTTCACTCATCCAGCCCTGTGCTATTTATCACTTGTGTTTACCTGCTGTACTTGCCACACAGGCTGCAACTGCCTGAGGCAGGGACTGTTTTCTTTGTTATATGTCTGTATACTATATAGTACAATTGATCCTCGATTAGGTGCCTAGGCAGTAGCGTCGTGTAAATAAATAATAATAACTTTCCAGCACATGGCCTTTTGTGACTGAATTAAAGACAGAGTGAGATGGTGAAATAGCTATATTGTAAATTGAAGTCAATACGGACAGCAGACAAGCTTTGTTTCCCTGAAGTCATCACAGAAGTAACATGCAAGAGGTTAACAGCGAAACCTTATTTTGGTTCAGAAGAGCCAATAACTAGCAATGACCTATATTCACTTTATTTCTTCATATAGTTGGGATGACCTTCCATACTTTTCAACCAGGACACGGCTGGATTTGCTGCCAGTGCCTTAGAGAATGACAGGACTGAGTGGTCTTCATAATCTATTAATCCTGGTGTACTCTACCAGTATAAAAAAGGCCTGTTAATTAATACAAGCAGTGCAAACAGTGTATGAAGTAGACACTTGTCCACTTAGAAAATATTTGGAATAACATACTCATGGGAAGATACATTCATCATAGAAGACTACAGCTGCAAGACATTTGTGGTCTTGCCCTACTAGTATTCATTTAAAAAAAAAAAAAATCATATTCTTTCAAGTTTATGTCAAAAGAATATGGAACTCCTTAGTAGTTGTCAGCTTGAAAGGAAGGTCAGTGAGGAGCAGTCTAAGGGTGTGGCCTTGATGGCCAGCTTATCCAGTATCAAGTAGCTGAAAAAAGGAAGAGTTAAGGCTGTGAAAATCTGAGTTCAGGCATCATAGTGTTTCTGCAGCCACTGTTAGCAAGTGTGCAATAGCCGAACGTGACTGCCATAGGGAGCTTCTCAGGTACGCAGGAGTCAGCAGAAATGGGAGGTTTAAAGAACTGAATTGGTCCTTGAACAAGTCCTGAAGGTGGATTTTAGCGTCTAATGTGTGGCCTGTGTGATGAAGCTGACTGGCCATGATGGTCCCCTCTAGACAAAGCTGCTGCCTCAGAGATCAGCTTATGGACGTGCATTTTACTGATCTGTTCTGTAGGTCACAGTGGCACTGGTAACTAGGATGAGCTCCCCACCTAAAAGAAATTGTTGAAACAGCTCTGTTGATCATAAAATTAAGAAAGGAAAACACTGCAAGGCAGGCAAACCTCTTAGGAATAGAAGGCAATCAAGACTATCATTATATATTAAAATCAACTATGCCGCAAAGCTTACTTCTCAAATTCATAGCTGCCAAGGTCTTTACATAATGTCTCTAGTAAACTAGCTTTATTTCTGCTTTACCTTGATCTTGACTCACCCAGTCTATTCTTATCCATTTCAGGAAAATACTAAGACAAAGATCTCCTGGAAAAGGAATTCAGAACTTCCCTCGTGACAGTGGTGATATCATCATCTTCATGATGACTTGGCTAATTTTATCCATTGCTTTTGACTGTGTGTTGAAAATGAGGGGTACCACAGAGCCTTATGGCCATTGTGGGGCTGAGCAATTGCCTGATCTCATTCTTGGGAAATTCCTGGAAGCAAGAAGCTGGACCAGCCTCTGACTAATCCCGTCCAGGCCTGACACTGTCTGGCAGTGTTAAACTTGCCTGGTTTGGAGTTTCATGGTGACCTGTGATCACTTTCATTGAGAGGCTTATTAACATTTTCTGCCTGATCAAATTTTTACTTGGTAGAGTTTTGATATGACAGAGATAGATTTAAGTCGTTCTGACTGATCTGTATTTTTTAACTTTGGGAAGTTCACACTAGAAATCAAAATAGTGAAAAAAGCAAACAGGGCCTGAAAAAGTCTTGAGATGTAGTGCACATACTAATGCCTTCCTATAGTACAAATGTTTACACACTTCTGGCAAGGATTGAGTGATTTTTCCCTGTTTTCACATTTTTAAACTTGCATTAAATTTTAGTGCAGAAAATTAGCAAGTCTTCCATAGCCATCTGGGACCACCTTAAACAATATGTATGACTTGCCTGTTTTACCCTATGACAGCTTTGAATTTGCTTAGCAGGGACTTAGCAGTATATGTGGTGTATCACGTGCAGCTGTCAGAGTGGAGAAACTAAAAGCAAGAAAACACAGGAAGTGGGAAGGCTTGCAAATAAGCATTGTAGGATAAATTGTTTTTTCTGGATTACATTGTTGTCTCGGCTTTTTGAAGTTTTGCATGCCTCACAAAGTAGTTTATGAGTTCATAAGGTTCACAAAGGCAGTTGGTGCTCAGAAGTACTGTTTTTTCCTGTAATGTAAGCTTAATTGCCACTTGGAAACATGTTTGAGCTAATGCAAAATATTCCTAGGTAAAGAGAATCCTGTGCTGTTAAAGCGCAGTACATTGAATTGACGTGTGTGTGTATATGTATGTGTGTGTGCATGCATGTATTATGCATTTAAATTGGATTTTCCTCTCTCCTTCTTTCAACTCCTTTATTCACAGTCTCTCAGTCTTGGCTCAGTTACTGATCCATTTTTACATCTTAGGTAACATTTTCAAAAGTGCCATTGTGTGTAAGAAAGTAAATAGCATTCAGGCTCTGAAGGCAGTTTTGGTGCTTTTGAAAATGGGGTCAAAGTTTCCTTGTCATTTGGATGAATAAAAATTTTTACTTTCTGTGCTTATAACAATTTATTATTAGTATCACAGTAACATAGAGGAGGCCCAGTCATGGGAACAGAACTCCATTGTGCTAGGTTTTGAATAAACATGTTCTAAATAGACAGCCTCTGACTCAGAGGATTTAGGAATTATTTTTCTTCTGTTTGTCCCTCAGTTTTCTTTTTATTATTTACTTTTAAGCAGAATGCAAGTAATGTTAAAATTTAAATCTATTATGTTTGAGTGGTTTGGAAAGAAGCAAAACTGAATTCACTCATCCATGATCTTCAGTAAGGGAAAAGACCAGTTGCAAAGCTGAACTCTAAGAAAATGAAAATGACAAAAATCTGAATAAGCAAACACTTGATTGAACAAGGAGAAAACCTCTCATGTTCATGGAAAAAAAATGTTAGCATTAAGAAAAGCACATTTGCAAAAAAACCCAATAAATAATCTAATGATTTTGCCAATATAAATTAATAACTAAATGATATTTCAAAACACCATAGGAGCAGTATGATGTAGTTTTTGCTAGTTTTTCTATGTCTTGACTGTGATCACATGTGAAATGAAAGTGATTTGTGAATCTGTAGGAAAGTATGGCTGAGCCTCTTTGATTCCAAATCAGTGCAGCTATCTCCCTTGGTCTCTTGGTTTGTTTTCAAGGAGGGAAAGCATTTCTGGGAAATATCTTGACTTTTTGCTGTGGGAACAGAAAGAGAGAGAGTATTATCATGTGAACACTCTGGTATTCAATGGTCAAATTCATATCTACAAATCAAGTTCTACAGGTATTTCCAGCTCACACAGTTCATTTAATCTTCTAGATGTTGCTCAGTGATCACAGAGTTACTCATTTGTTAAGAAATAAAAAAAAAAAAAACAAACAACCCCAAACACAGAAGGTATTTTAAGAACCTGTTCTGTGTCACTCATAGTATAAAACTGCAAATAGCACACAATCACGTTTTGTTCTCTTGGTTGCTTGAATCATCTTTTATTTTGGATGGTACAGCCAACAGTTGAGTTCTCCAGCAATTCTGTTTTCATTACTTTGTACTGCTGCTAATGACCCATACAGGCATTTATCAGATGTTAAAAATTCCACTTTATTGGTTAATACAATTTATTAGATTTTCAGGTATTGTACATTAACAGAGACACCTATTATTTATTTACAATAGGTAAATTTTATTTACCTATTAGGTAAATAAATTAGATTTATAATCTAATAAGTAAATAAATTAATAAATAAGGTAAATAATTAGATAGGAGTGGGACTATGTTAATTTATAAGTGTCAGACCCATTGGCTTCACTTAGCCTCTGGAAGCACTTAAAGGACTCTGGCTGTTTGAATAACTGTGGTCAATATGCTTTGCCTGTGTAGGTATGTACATTTGTCAGCGGGGTATAATGACTTTTCCCCCTTTTCCTCTTTGCATGGCCTACCTAAAAGCCAGCAAAATTCTAGACTATTGTGGTAAAATGTTTCTTGAAAACTGCGAGAAATGAATGGTATTTCCTTCCCTACCCTGCTCTTCAATTAGTGCAAAAATATTACTGATGTCAGAAAGTCTCAGCTAAATCCTAAGGAGATGGATATGCATCTAAGCTCAGATACTTCTTCCAAACTGACTGGTATGTGTGTGCTGTGGTGTGCTCAGGTTCTCATCCTCTGCCATTGGGAGAGCAGCAGGACTCCTCCTTTCTCCATATTTCTGGAATTCTTCATCACAGAAACCACTGTGTGTGGAGACTGGTGTTTCTCCTGATTTTCTCACAAAGTGAAGTTGGAAAATGTCTGGGACATTGTATTTGAACACAAAAGCTCCTGAGTCCCCCCGCTGGAGATCAAACTACTAGATGCATTCCTCCATATCCTTAAAACCATAGAGTATCAAAAGGATTGTGCAGAACCTAATTTCACTGTGTTAAACATATGAGATCTCAATTCATTCTTTAGCTTTAATGTCCGTGGGCAAATAATAAGTGAATTTTTTCTGTTGCATTTATAAATTTCCCAAATTGATTAAAACATTTGTACAGAAATTGAACAACTGTATTTGAACTAACTCTTTGGAAAAGGAGATTAATATATCCTAACTAGGCTTCTTTTGAGGGGTTGTTTTTGTTGTTGTCGTTTTTGTTTTTTAACCTGGAGCTGCCTATGAAGTCACTGAATTGAGGAGATAGTTGAGGTCTGACCTAAAAAGAGTAGTGAAATACAAGGTTTCAAAAGTATTTTAGCAGATTTGTGAACACAAACGAGAGAATGGAAATACATTCATAAATGGAGTCCATTTCCTCCTTCATTCCTTTCTTTCCCCCTTTCTTTCATCTCCTGTCTTCTTTTTCTCTCCCTAAAAGTTGATTATTGAAACTTGCACCATGTTTAGATTTTCAGCTTGCTAAGTGCTGAAACGTAACAATTTACTAAGTAGTTTTCAAATGGCCCCAACTTCTCAAGCTCAGGTGGTCTTTTGTTATGTGACGTAGACAGAAACGCTGCACAGAATGACCCATGCACAGAGAAACTTGCTAATCAATAGAAAACATTAGTAACAATGATTAATAAAAGTGTCCTGAAAATCAGCGCACAATGGGGATTTGAAATGTTAGTGATTTCACCAGTGTTTCAAGATCAGCTTTAGAGTGACCTACCAATGTCAGCTCTACCTTAGCATTAAAGTAATTTCATTTGGCAGGAATCAGTTAAGTGTTCTAAGTTTTTAAAATTATAAGAGCCTTTTTGCTGAAAAAGCATTGTATCTGCAATCAAATGTTCCACTGACCTGGCCATATTACTCACACTCATCCACAAAGGGCAAGATTATTGCGTTTCAGCTCTGCTCCTTGTAGAAGATAGAGGTGGAGCATTAGGGAACCATCTATAGCTACTTAATCTATAGCCCTGGTCTTGGCAATACCTACAGCAGTTACTGTGCTTACTGAAATATGTCTACTTATATCAGTGCAATGATGGAGCTCTGGTTCCTCATGCCCAATTACACTGCAGCAAGATCCCCTTCCTGCAACTACAGGCAGTCTATAAAGAACTGGAAAAAAGCAGCTGGTACAGGCCCCTGAGTCAGCCCAGCTGAGTGAGTTGCAGGTTCATCAGTGGTATTGCACTGGAATTTTCCAAAAGCCTACTTTTTTCTCTTACCTCAGCAGGTTGATGCTTTAAACCAGGAGGTTTTAAAAAAGACATTTTGTATGTGAAAATCTCACATTTACTTTTATGTCCTACACTGACATTTTAAATGGAATTTGTGAAGTTGCTTCCTTTGCTTCTTTTCTTCAATTTTCTGTTCATTCAGACTAAAAGTTGGTAACTGCAGCAAAAGCAAAACAAAGCCTTTTTGGGGACATGGACTTCTGGTTTGCAAATGAAGTAAGAAAAAGATATTTTCCTGTGTTCTTGAAAGTATTCCTTTGTCAGAAAATCAATTTCTCCTCCTGATCCATTTCTCTTTGTAGAAGAATTCTTTGCCTGACCTTTGCAGCCAGTTTCTGACCTCTTTGCCTCATTTTAATATGTGTGTGTACATGTATATTCAATGCTCAAAGCGAGCATGCTGGTACTTTTTTTCTCATCTTTGTGCTAGATGAATAGATTGCATGCTAAGGATTTTCTTCTCCCTACCATGACCACCGTGAATATGTATACACATACACAGAATTCCATCTAAGAAGTCCCTTGTTTCTAAAAATGTTTAAACAAGAAATAAAACCATAAAAATACTTATAGATTGGAAAGTTGACATAAGTAGCTGGGAGATCCAGCTGGTTTATGTGTAATCTTTCATCTCCTTCTATTAACACAAGTATGTTTTATTGGTCAAACTTACTTAGCTAAGAACATTTCCAAAATACAGATATGTAAATTGTGTTCTGTCTTGTTTTTTCTATGATTTTTGTATTCGTGCCACAAACATCTGCTACTAGCACCAGTCTTAAGTATGAATGAATAACAAGAAGCTGACAAGCTTTGTAAGAACATTTCTTCTATTTTAGTAAAGAAAGTGAATGCTACATCTTGATTTTTGCTTAGTTAATCCTATTACTTCCTAAAATAATTCCTCATGACTCGTCAGAATTAAATCTAACAGGAGCAGCAAATGCCAGTTAGGTCTCACTTAATCTCATCCTAATCTGATGGTGGATGTGGTGGCTTGTTTCAGCATGACCTTTATGCGTTTCTTTGTTCTTAAACGACTAATTGTGTTTACTTAATCAAACAACTTTATACAAAATCTGCAACACCAAAGTTAGCCTTCTTGTTTTAAAGCTTCATTATTACACATGTGGAGAGTTTCCACAGACAGGCAACAAAGAAGATCTGAAATATGGTAGTCATGTTTTTGCGAAACATTGTTTATTCTGCATAGAAAAGAGCTGGAAGGATGAGGCAGTTCAATGCTGAGTTTCTCTGAAGATACCATTTTAGTTTCTAGGTGTCCTTCCAGAGAGCTTTTTTGTGAAAGAGAAAGACAAGAGAGAGATTAAAAACTGATACCACAGGGAAAGTTCTATGTAACTGATTAAAGGCTATAATTTTTTTGCTTTCATTCCTATGTTATATTAATACAGTTTTCAAATGTGTGAGTTAACTAGTCATGGGTTTAAATAGGATTATCAAAACATGACCCCACATATTAGAAAAAAGAAAAGCAAGGCAAGGAAGTGCAAGATGTCAAGCAAATTAGTGGAAGAGTTGGAAAAAGAAGACAGACCTACCCAGACTCTAGCATATGAGCATAATTTCCTAAATCTTAAATAATAATTTTTTTTTTCCCAGAAAAATATTCTTAGAATTTCAAATACTGGTATTCTAGTGATATTACAAGCACTTTTTTTAATCTGAAAATTTTATCTGAATTTTTTTGGTCTGAATTTCCACCTATCAGTTTGGTCATTTTAGCACTATTAGTCTTTCAATACTGATCTTGATTAACTTGAAGTAATTTGAAATTGTAATTGTTGTTATCCTTCCCCCCCCCAAATTTATTAACTGTTAAGAGGAATAGTAGTACAGCAAATTATAAAAAAAGTGATCTTTTATTTTGGCTGGAAAAAATTCCACTACCTTCCCTTGCAAATTTTTCTTGAAAAATTAACAGATAAAAGCAATAAAAACTGTTATAATGCATCTGAATATGTGAAGACTGGTTCATTGTAAGGGCTGTCTATAAACAAGGAAGGCAATAAGTAGTTCTGAGTGGCTTTATAGACATAAATGTGGCTTGTAGGACCTATGAGTAATACAGACTAAATCAGACTATTATTTTTTTACTAATTTCAGGGCTTCGTCCCAGTAAAGATGATCTGAACACTGAAGCCAAAGCCATGCATGTACAAAAAAAATCTTGTTTTGTTATCCAAAATACATTTGATTTTTTTCACAAAGCCTATTCCTGCTCACTGATCATACTAGATCTAATTAGTCATCACTTCTTGCTTCTAAAATTTACATGCACAATAGCTTATTTCCACAAATGCGAAAGACTCTTTAGTCAAGGAAAATAATTAAAAAAAAAAAAATCTAGTTGTTGGCTGATGGGGGTATCTGAAGGAAAAGTGTATCAAATTAAGTCCTCAATGAAACCAGAATTTGCATTCCTTTCCTAAAGAATTTTTAGGACAAGTCTATCCAAGAGAAATCAAAACAAGTAAACTAGCTATTGCCATTTGATCCTTTGTGTCAAACCTGTCACCTAATTAATCACCATTCTCCTTCAGGGCCACTTCATGCTCTGACAATGTTCCAGTTTTCTTTGCCCCCATCTTGATCCCCCCACATCCAACAGTTCAGTGTTAACAGGGTGGGATGTGGAAAATAAACAATTTGGAGAGTGAGGAGTAGCGTGCTTCTTTTTAAAACTAGGGAGATTGTTATTGCTGGAGGTACTGGACAATCTGGTGCACACTATTCTCTGTGCCACACTTGCTAAGTTTCATAGGTGTTTTGAGCATTTAATTCCTTTTTGGATCACTTGAATTAATAATGCTCATAGTGCAACTGGGCAGCTTCTATAGCCATGCAAATTTGCCTGGAGATGAAAGGCCATAGCAATTTTCAGATTCAGCAGGAACTCTTATTTGTTTTCTAATGAATTTTGAAATTAACCCTCTTTGTGGCTTTAATTGGTAAGATAAAACAGTTCCTTTTTTATGTTAAAGCAATGGAATCCAGACTCCAAAGGAACCTGTAAACTGAGACAACAGAAAAAGTACAATCTCTCTAGTGCCACCATACGAATTTGGAAAATGCCCAGGACCTATGTGCCTATACTTAGTTTTTGGTTTAGTACTGTGGCAATGAAGAAGGCCAATACAATCAAATCTAAAGGACATTAAATATGTGTTCCTAACTGTGGCTTGACAACAGGATGCATTTGCATCCAGTCTTCACCTCAAAGACATTCAACCTTAATATTAAGCAGATGAGTCAGGACTCTCCGTATCACCAGGGGATTCAGACATGTGTTCCCCCCCTTCTAACTCTTCCATAATTTATACTTGTGCGCCAGAAGGTAAGGAGAGTTTTGAGGGAAAAGATTGTTGCTATGTTCCTCTAAGATGTGGAGGTATTATCTTACACTACAGGACTTCCATACCGCTCCCAGCTGGCAATGCTTCCTCCTTACTGGGGGGCCATGTCAGGGCTGGATGGCCCACTGGAGGGACAGCTGTGGGGCCAGGGGTATAAAACTGCCTGCTTCACTCTCATCAGGGTGACAGGGGAGCCACTAGGCAGCCCTGCAGGCCATCAAAAGTATGGGGAGTTGTTTGGAGGGCAGAAAGTAATGTTAGATTTTTTTCTGTAAGCTGGATTTTACTGGCACTAGGCTAACTAATAAACTATCATCTATACACTGGTTTTCCTGTTCAGCCACACGTCCCATAATCAAGAGTTCAATTACCCTGGAGCCCATAAGGAATTCTTTAGAAGGGAAGTTCTTGCCCTTTTTCTTCTGGATTCACCTGACTAGTATAATGAGTCACAAGGGTAGTGCTTCAGGTGAATTAAAGTGTAGGTTTGATACTATTAGGGAAAAAAAAATAAACTTGTTGCTTTGCTTGAATTTTCCCTTCCTCATTTTTCTCATTACGGAGATATTTCTTGCACTGAAAATTGTTAACAATATATTTTAGCTAGATCATATTTTTCTATATATTTTTGAAATGCTATTCCACTTACTTTTGTAAAATTAGAAAATTACCATAGAAACTGTTCCATGTTTTTAAAAAGATGTCATTATGGTAAGGAGAAAGTAAAAATAATGCTCACCTTCCAACAGAAGAAAACACACAGTTATATTCCATCATTTACCTAGTTAATTTTGCTTCCTATTAAAAATAAATGTTCTTACCAGTAGTTCATCTTGGTAGCCTCATTTAAGTTTACGGAATAGGAAATAACAGTAGCTTCCAACTGTATACTGTGGATCTCAAATGACAGCACTGGAAGGGACATCCAGAGGTCATCTGGTCCAACCCCTCAAGCTCAAGCAGGTCCAGCTAGAGCCAGTTGCCCAGATGGCTTTTTAATATCTCCAAGGATGGAGGCTCTGCAACGTCCTTGGGCAACCAGTTCCAGTCACCCTTACAGTAAAAAAACCACCATTCTCAGAAGATAAAGTGATATTTTGAAAGAGAGACCATTAAGGTGGAGACTAAATACACATCTGTGGGAATCTTAGGATGTTCTGCATCTTTACTTCCTGTTCAGTTCAACAGAAGTTGATGGAGTTGATAGGTTCTCAAACCCTCAGAAATACTTTTCTTTACCTGTCAGAACCAAGTCTTTTGTATTTGACACCCTTGTTTGTGTCCACTTCAAAGGCTCAAGAACACATGTACTCCAATTTGTGCACTTAGGGCATGTAGGTATCTTATTCTGATTGTGCACAATTGGAAGCCAGGATGCATGTAATTTGAAAATATAGCTTTTGGAGTTGGGGTGAATGTTTAACATATTAAAAGTTCATCGGCTCTATGATCTCTTCTGCACTGGTGGCACAACAGTTATTTTTGGAGAAACAGCATGAGATGTCATAAACACAGGGTTATGACTTCCCTCAGCTAAAGGAAAAACTGATTTGTGAGGGAGAAAGCTATTCAAACACTAGCATCTTTAATAATAGCAGAGTGAATAAAGAATATTGCTATCTAAGGAAATTGCTTTTTATATGAATGTGTTTAGGTTGTGGGGTTTTTTTAATGCACTCAGCGTGAAAGGCTTCTTTAAAGGAAATTGAAGGAATTTCTTCAGGGTTTTTTTATTTTTCTTTTAATTTTTAAGGAATTCTTCTGGTTTTCCCTCTTTGAGGAAATTTAGGCAAAAAGGGAAGATAACTGATTATACGCAGCCCCTATTGCTCATCATGCATTTGGAATAGCTTAATACTGACATCATTCATTAATCCTGAGCACAATAATATACTTTGAGTCTAAAATCTAAAGACTAAATCCCAGGCTTTCCAGTCAGACAGGGCTGGGAGTTATGGCTGGGAGTTTCCTTTGAACAAGGACTAAAGCAAGGTGAACTATTCATGGGAAATACTTAATTTGGTTAATTTAATTCAGTTTTTTATACCTGAAATTTTTTCACAGGATGAGATTTTTGCCTATTAATTGGTGTGTTTGAGTTTGTGTGGAAAAAATGAATACATTTTACATTAAGGCATCTTAGCTTGTTATTCCAAAACTGTTTCCTTCAGCTACTTAATATTTATTTTTGTTAGTAAGCACATGAAGGCACCAAAAAGCATTAGGCACAGTACGCACCACAGGCAAAGGAGTGGAAGAGAATTTTAGCTGCTCCATTGACCGATGAGGTGCATTCTCTCATGCCTGCCCGCACACCTCAGGGCTCACATCAGCACGGTGCTTACACCACTACACAGAGGGGCATAATGGACATCGCCAGTGCTAAATGAGGGGAGAGGAACAACACAGTTGAATAACTGTGATCTTAAATAGGGATAAGCGTTTCCACCTTATTATTTTCTCTATTTACAAGTGCTATTTTTTCCTATCTGTCTTTTCACTCAGTCCTCAGAAAATTGGCTGATTTCTTGGGCACCTTTTTGGGAAGATAGGTCTCAAAGACAGATTTATTCAAATGTGTAAAGAAGAGAAGAATTTAGCTGGCAGACAACAGGTTAACACAGATGAAGTGACAGGAATGCTTGCATTTATGTTGACAAAGAAGCAAACAGGGCTGGCATGCAGATGGAGATGAGGAGGTAGTACATTTGCTTCTGAAGAGAACACTGTTCATAAGCAAGGAAAACCTGGAGCTGTGGAGATCTTTGAAAGCCGAATGTGCGAGGAAAAAATAATTAGGTACAAATTAAAGTATTGGAAAAATAGTCTCAGAGATACGGTTATAGTAGTTATAGACTGTGGAATAACATATCAAACAGTACCTTTCTTCAGTCATTTAAAAGTAGAATGTAACAAAAATATCAGAAATATTTATGTATATATGTAATATATAAATGACAATATATTATAAGTAATAATACATATTTGTATTCTTTATTACAAATGAAAATATAAATATGACGTAAATCACGCTTTGATATATATTCTTAATAGAAACATATTTTTATATTTCTCATAAAATTCCAGAACAGAGCTTATTTATATTCAGTGGTCAAAATGGAAAGCTAGAAGTCCCCCCACCTCATTGAAAGCTATTCATCAATGTCCAAAAAGTGTCAGTATCCGTGATTATGGTTCTGAGAAGTACTGGGAAGGCATCATATATCAGCCCGTTTTGATCAGTGGTTATATTGCCTTCAGTTATAAACTACAGCAGTTCTTTCTCCAGCTGCAGGAAGGAACTTACCGCGAAGCAGCTGCTATTCTACGATTTTCATCTGAATTGTTGCTGCTCCCATTTTAGCATGCAGCCTTTGGATAACATTTGGAAAATCAATCTTTTGGCTGCTTATCCAAACCAAACCTAACATGTTGAGATTTGTCCTTCACCATGGATGTGCATTTGTTTTATCAGTCACATCAGTTAGAGTACTTTTAATTATTGTAATTATTCAGTAATAACCTCATGTCTGACAAGAGAAAGGATACCACTGCATATTGAACCCCTTATCCAAAAGTAGGAAGGTTATTGAGTGAGTTCTATTTTAGGAAGAGGAAAAGAGCAGATGAAAGGCAATATTCAATGCCCTTCGTAATAGATTTATAGCTTAGTAACAGATGAATAGCTATTAAGATAAACACACATGTATGAGTCCCGAATTCTGATACTACTTTCCTGTTTGTGAATTCCATTTAAATGTGTATCTTTATCAAACTTTAACAAAGAAGACAGGCTTTTTTAAAGTCCCACTTCCAGTACTTCTGAAGTTTCACTTGAAGCACTTGATTAAAAAACATTTACTGAGGACAATCTTTCTCCATGGGAGCACAATGAAAGAATCAACCAAACCAATTTCACTCTAATTTGAGAATGCAGTGGTAATACCTTTCTGCTGAACCTGATCTGTCTCACCTTGTACCCTACTGTGTTGGGGATGGGGAAAGAATGTGTTTGAGCACATGTCTAATGGGCTTGAATGGTGTAGGATTGAAACCTATTCTGGTAATGGAGCTTTATAAAAGGCTCCATGGTCTTTGAACCTGGCTCTTTTCCAAAGCAGAGGGGCACTGTTGTAGTTTGCTTGTCATTTTCTGCACACTAAATAAAAATGAAATCAGACTCCAGAGTAGGTCCTTTCCAGATCACCTTTGAAAATCACCGAAGCATACTAGCAGGGGGCAGCAATGGAGGAAATTAGAGGCCAAAGTGTTTATTCCAAATACATTGCACAGCTCTCACGAGGAGTAGAAGGGAGCAGCTGAACTAGCACGGGGCATAACAGAGCAGTCAGAGGGAAGGAGAGTGTTCAAATAGTTAATGTTAGAGGTGAACAAATTAAAAAACACATAGGCTTGTATGTGATTAATTTCCCTTCTGTTTTTGAATTGTTAGCAAACATATTTACAGAGGTTGGTATTTCTTGCTGCACACAACACACACAAATTTGTGCAGCTGAAAAAGAACAGAAATCCAGTCTAGATATGTGCATTGAAAAGGGTATGATTTTTTTTGCCATTTCATTTCTACTTCAGAGAGGTTTTGAGCAGCTAAAAAGGCAAACCATCCAAGGCATGGGACACTGTAATGGTGCTTTTCACTCTGCTAAGCACTGAAGTCCAGTCCTGCCAGCACTAAATCTGGTGGAATGAACCATGCCCTGAAGCTGATCTTGCAGGATACAGACCTTCACATCCCACCATGCAAAACAAGAGAAGCTCAGCACCTCTTCTGAACCCATGGCTCCCTCTCCTGCTTTACAGATGCCTCCCTGGACTTCAGGAATTTTTCTTTGCACACGTGTTCTAATTGCAAAGCTGGACTGAAACAAGTGTTTTAGAGTGTTTTTAGACAGTAAAGCAAAACAAACAGGTTAAGGTAAGGGTCCAGGAAGCAGAAGGTTATCAACAGTCTTGTGCCTTTGCCTAGTCAGAACTGAATGTTAAATCCTCAGTTGCTTCAGATCATGTGGAGCATGGGCTATAATCAGTCATCTCCAGACTATCCACAAAAGAAGCTTTTCTTCATGCTCGTCTTTTTCTCTTGTTCATACAAACTGGCAAGTTTGTATGGAAAGCTACTGCATTTAAGCATCCTATTAATTGAAAATTACAACTTCAGGGAACAAAAGTGTGTCATTTCAGCCAAAATGGAAAAAATACTGGTTTTGTTTTTGAAAAGCTAGCCATTTAAATTATCTTAAGTGATAATTTTTTTGTAAATATTGTCATTTTCTTAATGTTAAAAACCTGAATAGCTGAGTTAGTTACACATTTCATTTTGGGTCAAAGCAAAAGAGTATTTATTTTGGTTTTTTCCTTCCCTATACCACCAAAAAAAAAATTCAGAAAACTCCAGTACAGCTGTAATACCAGACTCTGTCCAGTGTAAAAGAAATCACAGACTGAAGGTCACCTCATATGACGAAAGGCAGAATTTTATACCTGCTAGCACTAAGTTGGCCCTTTATTATAAATGGAGCTTGATGTTATAATACCATATTAACTTTCTTCCTTTTGTCCTGTCTGCATTAATTGCAGAGCCCTTTTGAAGAAATTAGTGTGGTGCCAATTACTACAAAAAATCTGTGAAACTCTGATTCATACCTGTGATTCAGGGGACCATGCTTATCTTCAATTTCTTTGAGAGCAAAAATCAAGGGGAGATTGACGTTTCATTCCCCCTCTCTTTTGGATGCAAGTACATTAGTACATTATCTATTTCTAATCTGACTCATAAAAGTCGTGTTTCAAACCATAATGTTGTGCTCTTTGTGACAGAGGCAGGGTTATCTTCTAAAGGGCTCTGTGAAAAAAAAAAAATGAACAAACCCTTAACTCCACTAAGCTTGTCTGCTGTTGCGTTTTTGTTACCATTTGGTAGTTCTGACCTTTCTAACAGAGTCAGTAATTTGCATGAAAATTAGTGGGGATCTGGGCATTGTCCCCATTCCAGAAGTCATGCATGAAATATTGCTGCGCCACTGACTTATGAGCCTACAAGCCATTTTCCAAGGCACTGAAGAAAACGCTGTTACGGAAGGAAACTGAAAGTGGGATGGAGTAGTAAATAAGGTTAGGAGACCAGCAGAGGGAGGGCGCATTAATTTTCTAGCCCACATTTTTCGTTGTGAGTTATTTCATTAATCCTATTTTGTTTGTAAGCAACTATTAGCTTTTCCTGTTACTTCTTGATTTTAATGACCAGGCAAGGATCAGGTGCCTGGGGTTTGAAGGCAGATTTGAATGCTGTGAAGGAATGCAGTAGAGGCTGTCACCTTTGCCCTTCTCCTCTCCATTTTTGTTTCAAATGTAGCTGTTGGAAACAGTCAAATCATTGAAGAAACACACAAGCACAAAGGAAATGCAGGGCAGGAATTAAGGTCAATGATTATCTGCTGCTTCTACAGTAATTTTCACCTTTTTGAAATGAGCCCAAAGTGGTGCTAAACCGCTATAAAGGCCAAGCAGTATCAATTCACATCCACTCTGTGCTCACGCAACTCTCTGCAAGAGGTGGAAGGTACCAGAGGATCAGGGCCCTAATCTCTTTATCCTAGTCAATTCATGACGTGTCTTGGACAAATTGCCAAGCCACGGCCCACTCCCGCTGAGCCCGCAGAGGGCTAAGCCATGCTGCAAATGGAACATATGGCCCTTCTGACAGCACTTAGGCTGTAATCAAGTCTCAGCATGACAGAAGGATATCTCTTAGATCCATTATATATAGACTTCAGCTCAACTGTTCCTGTTTGTTGCTCTGTCTTTTATAAACTAGGAAGGATTTTCAGTTGGATAAGCAGGATGCACATCCCCACGCGTTATGGTCTGAAACATGTTACGTGTTTATATTCACAGAGAGGCTCTGCAGGCGTGACAGAGCAAGTTGTTTAGCCTCAGCTTTCTGCAAACACAGCATTACTCATAAGAGGCAGACACTGCCAGCCCTTCTTGGTGCTCAGGAGTTCCCAGGTCACAAGGGAAAGACAGCATGGTTTGTGACCATATGAAGGTCACAGAGCCACATACAAGACAAGGCCTCAAAGATGAAAAAGTCAGGTGAGAATCCTTGGGTCACAGATACAGTCATACCTTTCCTGGCCATTGGGAGAGGAGACGCTGAAAGTTCGGCTTTATACACTGCTAAGCTGATCTGATGGCTGACTAATATCAAAGGCTCACAAAAGCTTGTAGGGACTCTTAAAGACAACTAGCCATGAGGAAGGATGAAGGTCTCTTCCACATTGACTCACCTCCTGGCAGCTGGACATTAAAATGACCTATCTTTGCCCTTCCTGAAGGCTCTTAGTGTTCTAGCCGGAGATGATGGACAGTTGGGAGATGTTTCCTTTGGACAAAAAGCTGAAACAGAGTGGAAAGGAGCTGCCAGATTTCTCCTCAGTCCAGAGACAACTATAATGAATGTGCCAGGGCATTTGAAGGGACGTGACAAACTATACTTCTGAGGCAGCTTGGTGTCCAGTCCAGATTGCCTCCAGTTTTCTCCACACGATAGTGCAGCTTTGTACTGCCTTTTGCTGTAGGCTGCAGTCAAAACCACAGTGTAGCCCATAAATAGTGCTTCCTTTCTAGTTCTTCTATGCAAGCCTGCACTGGCAACATAGTTCTCCAAAGTGCTCCTGAGAGTTTCAAAAGATGAAAGAAATTATGTCCTATCCAAACATAATAACAATGGTAATGATAACATGCAAGCAGGTAAGGCTGTCACTTTAGTACAATAAACTATCCACTCTGACATGTTTTCATTTGGTGATCTATCTTTACAAGGCAATCCAAATGGGAAAGGAAAATGTAATAAAACAAAGGGATCAGAAAGGAATAAAAATTACAGGGAAGAAATAAAACAACAGCAGAACTTTAGGGGATAATATCAAAGAAAAAGATGCAGAGGGACAGTCCACACTGATGCCAGATGTCAGAAAAGTCTAAATGCAGTCATACCTGCATGGTGCTCTTTGCCTACGGGTTGAAGTCAGACAGGACAAATTAGGCAGTGATAAGCACTTTTAGAAAAATGTATAGGAGTCTGAGAAAATACTTTGGAGTGAGAAGCTCAGAGGGAATTTGTGTTTCTGCAAGTCCTTGCATCTACTTTAGTAAGAGCCATTTAGAATGCTAACCCTAACTAGGGCTCACAGTAGAGATGGTTCAACTGAGAAGACTTTCTTGAGCAGAACCAAGTGCCCTGTGACGTGAAAGTTAGAGGTGACATGGTGTGTTTGCCCAAGGATGCCGGTTCAAACCTGGACTTGACCTAGCGATAGTATATGCTGCAAGAAGCCAAGGAAAGATCCCAAGAGGCCTGGGAAGTTCACAAGAAACTGTCCCACAGCTTCTGAGGCCACAGGCCGTAATTCAAAATGAGAGTGATTCTTGCTTATTGGTGACTGACACAACTGATGTAGATTTTGACCTCACCTAATAGGAATGATGAAATGTATCACTAGGGCTTCCGGGCTCAGGCCAGTTCCTCTCCTTGCCTTCCAGATATGACCTTATGGAGAAGGTGAATGTGCAGGGCAGAGGAGGAAGCACAACTCCCATAAAACCTATTTATCTAACCTAGCTTTCTGGGAGGCTCTAATGAAGATTGCCCTAGCACTCCAGGGGAAAGAGCAAGTGGATAAAGCCAGACTATCCAGCAAAATGGGAACATTTGTTTTTTGTGTGGTGATCACAAATGACAGAGCTGACCTTTCATGAACTTCAGTTATGGACAGGGCTGCAGAGCCTAAAATTGAATTGGACAGCATGTCTGCTCAAGCTAATAATGCTGCTGGTACTTGTCAGTGGCCATGTCACTCCTGCTCCTGTAAACTGTGAACATAAACTTTGGTCTTGGGAAACTTAGTGACCCTCAGAGAGACACCTTCATAAAGCTTCACCAATATAAGATGAGCGCTGGTGATTTTTGATCTGTTGAGATCTTTTGGGGCAACCTTGTCTGGGTGAAAATGTTGTGACATGAAGTCATCAATAGAGTTATGTAGCTGAGGACTAACTTTATCAAAGAGGGACCTGACTCTTTGTAGAAAGATCAGAACCTGGAAGAAGTGCTTGAAAACAGAGGCCTGTTTCTATATTTGACAATCCAGATTTTACCAGATACAGTGGTGCTGAGGAGATTGGAACTGATGTGATGTCAAAGTGTTGAAGGAAAAACACGTCCCACATTGTATGGGAACCAAAAGCTATTTCTACCAAAAGTGATAAAAAACACCCCAAAACCATGAGGGAAAAATACAAAAAACAGAAAGAAAAAAGAACAAGCTATTAAGAGAAAATGCCTGGAGGGAAATAATTTATAGAACTTTGAAAATATTTTCTGCTAGGCAGTAAGTTTCCACTTGTGAATTAGTCCCATCTTTCATTACAAGGCAGTAGCTTTCCATACATTGCTCTAATACCAAGTGCAAAATATATATCTCAATGTAGACTTTCTTCCAGGGATGTAGTCTTTGAAACTACCTTTGGCTTCATGGGGGTTATATACGATAGGTTCCAAACCTCCAGACTGGATTTGAAGAAGCTCTTAGAGATTCAGCAACTCACAGCTAAAACAGCAGAGGACACATCAGTGGAGTTTGTCTGCATCCATCTGCTGGCAGAACAGTATCAGGAGTCAGCAACTGCTTTTAAGCAACCTGTTTGGGCTTTAGAGAAAACAATGAGGGGCAAAGAGTTCAGAGGCTGGATTCCTATCCCTGCTTTTGAGAACTGTCTAGAATGGTAACCCTACAAATCACTGATCTTGACTTGATTAAGATGTCTTTTTGCAACTATCTCCAACTAATCTATGATAGATGCATCTGTCACAAACTTTTGCTGATTTATGGATTAACTCTTTCATCCCTTAGCAGGATGATTATCTCCATACAGCACATCTGGATGTAAAAAAAAATTCATTATATATCAGACCTCGAACACATCAGGTATGGTTGTTTCAATAGCATTGACATGTCTGCTTTTGTAGAATAGAATCATAGAATTGTTTAGGTTGGAAAAGACCTTTAAGATCATCAAGTCCAACCATAAACCTAGCACTGCCAAGTCCACCACTGAACCATGTCCTTGAGTGCCACATCTACATGTCTTTTAAATATCTCCAGGGAAGGGGACTCAACCACTTCCCTGGACAGCCTGTTTCAATGCTTGACATCCCTTTTGGTGAAGAAATTTTTCCTAATATCCAGTCTAAACCTCCCCTGGCACAACTTGAGGCCATTTCCTCTTGTCCTAGCACTTGTTACTTGGGAGAAGAGACCAACAGCCACCTTGCTACAACCTCCTTTCCGGGAGTTGTAGAGAGCGATAAGGTCTCCCCTGAGCCTCCCTTTCTCCAGGCTAAACAATCCCCATTCCCTCAGCTGCTTCTGATAAGGCTTGCTCCCTAGACCCTTCACCAGCTTTGTTGCTTTTCTTTGGACATTCTTCAGCACCTCAATGTCTTTCCTGTAGTGAGGGGTCCGAAACCGAACACAGTATTTGATGTGCCTAGTACAGGGGAACAATCAGTTCCCTGCTCCTGCTGACCACCCTATTTCTGATACAGGCCAGGATGTCGTTGGCCTTCTTGACCACCTGGGCACATTGTTGGCTCATATTCAGCTGCCTGTTGACCAACACCCCCGGGGCCTTTTTCTGCTGGGCAGCTTTCCAGCCACTCTTCCCCAAGCCTGTAGCATTGTATGGGGTTGTTGTGACCCAGGTGCAGGACCCAGCACTTAGCTTTGTTGAATCTCATACAGTTGGCCTTGGCCCATCGATCCAGCCTGCCCAGATCCCTCTGTAGAACCTCCCTTCCCTCAAGCAGATCAACACTCCTGCCCAACTTGGTGGCGTCATCTGCAAACTTACTGAGGGTGTACTCAATCCCCTCATCCAGATCATTGATAAAGTTATTAAACAGAATTGTCCCCAATACTGAGCCCTGGGAAACACCGCTTGTGACCGGCCCCCAACTGTATTTAATTCCATTCACCACAACTCTTTGGGCACGGCCATCCAGACAGTTTTTTACCCAGCAAAGAGTACGCCTGTCCAAGCCATGAGCAGCCACTTTCTCCAGGAGAATGCTGTGGGAAATGGTGTCAAAGGCTTTACTGAAGTCTAGGTAGGCAACATCCACAGCCTTTCCCTCGTTCACTAAGTGGGCCGCCTTGTCATAGAAGGAGATCAGGTTAATCAAGCAGGACCTGTCTTTCATAAATCCATGCTGACTGGGACTGATCACCTGGTTGTTCTACATGCCACATCATGGCACTCAAGATTTGTTCCATAACCTTCCCCAGCACCAAGGTCAGACTGACAGGCCTGTAGTTCCCTGGATCCTCCTTCTGGCCCTTCTTGTAGATGGGCATCACATTTGCTAACTTCCAGTCAACTGGGACCTCCCCAGCTAGCCAGGATGGCTGATAATTGAAAGTGGCTTGGTGAGCACTTTCACCAGCTCCCTCAGTACTCTTGGGTGGGTCCCATCTGGCCCCATAGACCTGTGTGTGTCTAAGTGGTGTAGCAGGTCGCTAAACCATTTCCCTTTGGATTACAAGGGCTTCATTCTGCTCCCTGTCCTTGTCTTCCAGCTCAGGGGGCTGCGTACCCAAAGAACAACTGGTCTTACTATTAAAGACAGGCAAAGAAGGCATTAAGTACCTCAGCCTTTTACTCATCCTTTGTCACTATGATTTCCCCCGCATCCAATAAAGGATGGAGAGTCTCCTTAACCCTCCTTTTGTTGCTAATGTATTTATAGAAACATTTTTATTGTCTTTCACAGCAGTAGCCATATTAAATTTTAGTTAGGCTTTGGCCCTTCTAATTTTCTCCCCGCATAACCTCACAACATCCTTGTAGTTCTCCTGAGTTGCCTGCCCCTTCTTCCAAAGGTCTTAAACTCTTTTTTCCTGAGTTACAGACAAAGCTCTCTGTTCAGCCAGGCCAATCGTCTTTCCCACTGTCTTGTTTTTCAGCACATGGGGACAGCCTGCTCCTGTGCCTTTCAGATTTCTTTCTTGAAGAATGTCCAGCCTTTCTGGACTCCTTCGGCTTTTAGGACTGCCTCCGAAGGGGCTCTGTCAACCAGTCTCCTAAACAGGCCAAAGTCTGCCCTCCGGAAGTCCAAGGTGGCAGTTCTGCTAACCCCCTTCCTTACTTTTCAAAGAATCAAAAAACTCTATCATTTTGTGTTTGCTATGCCCAAGATGTCCTCCAACCATCACATCACCCACAAGTCCTTCTCTGTTTGCGAACAACATGTCCAGCAGAGTGCCTTCCCTAGTTGGCTCACTCACCTGCTGTGTCAGAAAGTTATCTATCTTCCACATGCTCCAGGAACCTCCTAGACTATTTCCTCTCTGCTGTATTATATTTCCAGCAGACATCTGGTAAGTTGAGGTCCCCCACAAGAACAAGGGCTGGCGATTGTGAGACTTCTTCCTGCTGCTTATAGGATATTTTGTTTGTGCCTTCATCTTGGTTGGGTGGTCTATAACAGACTCCCACCATGATATCTGCCTTGTCAGCCTTACCCTTGATTCTGACCCATAAACTCTCAACCCTATCATCACTGTCATTAACCTCTAGACAATCAAAACATTCTGTAACATACAGGGCTGCCCTACCACCTCTCATTCCTTGCCTATCAATTCTGAGAAGTTTATAGCCATCTATTGCAGCACTCTATTTGTGCGAGTCATCTCACCATGTTTCCATGATGGCAACTATATCATATTTTTCCTGCTGCACAATGGCTTCCAGCTCCTCCTGTTTGTTGCCCACGCTGCGTGCATTGGTGTAAATCACATAAAGAATTATGCATTTTGTTAATGTGATAAAACAAATAAGAAACAAACTCAAGATACTTATATTCCCCAGTTAAAAGTGTGGCTTGGCTTAATTTTCTTAACATTGCCTGCTAGTATTGTGAAAAGTCTCTTTCCTAGGTTGGCATCACTACACTAGCAGAACCATTATGAGGTGTAGTTATGCCAATGTAAATTTGTTTTTGCTGGCTTTGCTTATAACATTTGGAAAGCCAGTGGAGAAAAAACAAACAAGCAAGCAAAAACTAGCTGTTGGTGGATGCCATATTTTTGCTAGAGCTAGATGAATGTAGATGAGCCTTTGAAAGAAATCTTACAAAAAAAGCATATGAATGTGTTTTCACTCTGGAACAGTACTCCTATCCATTCTAATTCTGTGAAAGTATAGTGCTTCAGAAGAGACCATGAGTTCCATAAAATTCTTTTCCTTGTGTGGCTGAGCAAGTTTAGGCCTAAAAATGATGTATTTGGAAATTATATGGAATACTTTTATATATTATGTAATTTAAAATCTCTGTTTTTGTGAAACAGTTAGTCCTAATAAATGCTGCCCTAGGAAAACAAGTATCTTCATTCTTTTGCTACTTTTTGCAGAACGGGTAGGCGACAGGTGGTACCAGGCCGATTTGAGATCACTGTTCTGGAATTCCTGACCGGTGCTTCTACGTTAATTCCTCTAGACCATTCTGATTTTCCCTGCACCCATACATTTGATAAGATTCCCATTTGTGATCCTCCCCCCTAACTATTCCACCCAAAAGTAGATTTGTATGCTTTTCAAAAAGACATATGTGCCATATGGACCAAGAGAAACATGGCAAAGAGTTTTGCTGCTTGCAACACGTAAAAATATTCTCCTTTCTCTGGCTGTCCTCCACGTCTCCATTAAATGATTAAAGACCATATTTTAGTCCTGAATTTGTAAAATAATCTCTTGTTTATGTTTTCCGCTTGGAGATAAAAGTTCCACCTATTTGTCACTGGAAATTTGTCACTCAGCTAATTTTGTCATGGTTTCAGTAAGCTGCGATCAGCAAAATTAAGCCACTTTTATTTGCCTGTTTCCAATACCTTTCTACAGGAAAAGAAGTAGCATGTTGCATTAAGTAGGACTTTTATTTCTGTAACATTTTTTTCTCTCATTATCAATTCAGTGGTTAATTTTACATGCAGAGGTGTTGATTCCCTGTAATGCAATTCATCTTCCTTGAGTTTAGCTGCCACAATTAAAATAAATGCCCCAGGAATTGTTACTTTTTTTGGCTGCATAAAACATGGTCTTAGTGCATGCTTTATGGACTGATGTGCTAATTTTCATTAGTTTGGATGAAAGAAGATAGTTTGGTGTGTGGCCTCTGTAGTTAAGAGCCAATTTATTTTAAGTTCAAGAGAAGACAAAGATTGTGCCTCATTTTTATATGTCTGGTCATCTAGTAGAGTTACAATGCTAGGTGGGGTGAATGCAGAATATAATCCTGAGATATTCAGGAAAGTCTGCATTTTGAATGATTGGTCTACTCCCTGTAAAACCCATGTTTGAATTAGCACTGGGTAAGAAACACTTTTCTTACTTATGAATATTTTCAAGATAAGCAGAAATTGCTGACAATGAAATATGATGAAAAGTCATTCTTTAAGAAATGGCCATGAAACAAAAATTCTGAGTTGTGAAGTAACATGTGATAGTTTGGATCAATGATATAATTTTGTTTTGACAATTTCAACCTGTTTCAATTTGATTTCTTAGAAATATTTTACTGTTTCTACCCTAAGTTATATTTTGAACTGAAAAATATTGTGACCTGAAAATTGGAATCAGTTTTTGAAGGAGGAAACAACATATCATATTTTAATATATATTTTTAATTAGAAATGTTGCTTGATTGGAATTGATACCATTCTGTAGTTTTCCAGATGAAAAGAAAAAAAAAATCATTAAAAATTGCCAATTCCTTCTGTTATCCCCTATTCCTTCTACTATGAGGGAGCCATAAGCAGTCACTAGGAACAAGGACCTGCCTGCCTAATTTATAAATGTTCTGACGGTTGCTTTTAAGTGAAAATCAGCCATGAGGAAGTCTTACTTTTCCTCCTGAGATGATCCTTGCTGTGCCATCTGTAACTGAAGTTAAAAAAATGCAGCAAGTGGAGATAGAGTTCCTTCACTGCTTGGGCACATTACCCTTTCTGCATCATCTAAAAGTTGTCATTCTGCACTGTCTGACAGCACCATCTGGTTCAGAATATAATATCTCAGATATGGCCATTTCTAGAGCTAGATGTGCTGCCACCATATATAACGTGAGTGGTTTTTGCCTTTGTGCTATATCTTCAGAAATTGTAATGCTGATACTGCATCTTCAAATGGTCCAAAAAACCAGACTGTTTAAACAGAGGCAATGAATAATTCACATCAGAAACAGGGGAAAGCAAACAAACAAAAGTCAATGGGCATCTCATTTGCTGGGAAAGGAGGGGATACGCAGTACGCGCTGCTGTCATTTTCAGAGAGTTTAGAATAACCTTTGCCAGCTGTGGAGAGCTCTCGGGAGCTCTGCTAGCAGTGGCAGATCATTTCGAGGATCGCTGGCTCCATACCATCCTTCTCCAATGTGTCAACACGGAATGAGCTATAGCACACAAGGATCTCTCTCTACAGGTGCAGCCTTCTGGGAATCATAATCACTGGATATAAGGCCAGTAGTTTTGGGTAGAATTGTACAGTGCATTTCAGACTGGGCCAATCTTATCTAATTTCTTTAATTAGGAAAAAATATTTAATACTCATAATAGCACTTCTTCCATTAGCAGGTGGGGAAACTTTACTCTGGGATCTGAATGGAGAAATTCAGTCAAACAGTCAAACTGCCTTGCACCACTTTCTGACAAAAAGCATCCATAAATCTGATTTTATGTGGCGGTAGCAATAAGCTTCTGACTGCTTTGTCTCATTAGAGTTGTGGAAAGAAATTGGAATATGTCCCTAGCCTGGCAAACTAGGCCCTCTACCTGTAAATTATTAAACCTTATGCGTGTCAGGTGTGCTCAGAAAGGAATGAGCCAGAGAACAGAAAGAAATAGAGGTTACATCATTAAGTGCAGGAACCAGAAAAGAGATCAGATGAAAATCACCATATTTTAGTTTGCTTTAGCTTTATATTTGCTTATTAAGAAGCATGGAACATCAGAACTATCTATGAAAGGTCATGGTGACGCAGGGAAAAAAAAAAGCACTGAGTGCACGCACAGCTGAGTGAAATGTAGCATGTATACTGACTAATATGGGCATTGATTTTGAAGAAATACTTAGGCACTCATGCTCAGTCCTAAGACATCAGCTGGAAACAGGAAAAGATGCTTACCAGAACTACACAGACAAATATAGCATGATTCAGATTTATGTGAGCAAATACTGGTTCTGCTGGCACAGTGGATGCTCAGCAGCATCGAGTTTTCCACAGCGTTGTTGTATCCTAATGGATCCACCTAGAACAGCTCTCTTGGCAAGTGTCGTTCACAACCATGAGTTGCAGGAGCCCTAACCCGCTCTTGATTTGTTGGGCGTGTCAGATTGACCCTGGCACCTCCATGCATCACAGAGCACCATGCACAACTCTCCCTCGGGTTTTATCTGAAATGATTTTAGGCAATCAAAACCTGACTTGCTTGAGCTCTGTGTTACACCTTTGCATTTTTTCAGGTTGACTGAACACACGCTTTAGTACACAGTGTGTGAGGAGAAAAATAAGAATCAAACAGTTGAACAAAAATAGAAGAAGTTAAATGTAAAATATCTGAGTAACTGTAGTTTCTGAGAAAAATGAAACAAATGTAGGCATCTGATATAAAATTGGATTGTATGCATTGGACAATGAAGGGCCTGGACTGCTATTGCTTCATAGCAGAAGTCTGAACAAGGATGTGCCCTTACATTGTTATCTTAAAGGTACTCCAGAACAATGGCAGTCATCTACAAAGATATGAGTCTCTATAGCATCATATCACTGATTTAGCCATTAAGTGCCATTGGGAGTGATGCTGTTACTCCTAGGAAAAGTGCCATTACCGCCTATAGATAAAACAGTAAAAATCTCCATTTATCTTCTACATGGTGTTATTTAGCAATCAGTTTCTTTTCTACTTCAAAATCTAGAATAAATGAGGCACAGCTGGGGGATAGAATATAGGGACTGGCTGTTCTGAAGCTTTTGGTAAGAGGCATGGAAGAGGCAGCTTTAAACTGCATGGGAATCACACTGCTTTGGAGGGCATGGTTAGCTGGCCTAGTTTCTGGCAGAAAATGGAAGGCATTTGTACTACATATACTTCACCATAATATGTCAGCTTAAGTTTGAAGCTCTATGGTCTGGCAAAATTTGCTACAGTTCCACATGCATTTTGTTTACTGACACAATAAAAACAAGACAAACTCCTGCCATTATAAAATTTTCATTGACACAACAAATGCAGAAATATTCCTTTAATATACCAGCATGCAATTGAATTGTAATGATATGTGAGCACAGAAAGGATGACTGACCAGTGGCAGAGTGAACTCTAGCAGTGTGATTCATTCCAGACATTAAATCCTTATAGCTCTCCTGCATCCTCAAATCAAAACCCCATGCTTTCCACATTGCTCACTAGACACCGAGAATAACATGACCATTTTGGAAGTTCAGTCTTGCCTGCAGGCAAGAACTTGTCCCGTCATAGCAGAAACAAAAGTAGCACAGCAGGACCTTCACTATTAGGAACAGCAGCAGGAATTGTCCTTTTGAAACAACAGCTCTCTTATGTGTGAGCTTAAAGGTGGATATTTCATTTCTATGAATGTCATTTGCAACTGTCTCTATATCAACCCAGATACATAATGAGCATAATCATTCCTGGCAAATAATGAGAAGTATAGTTCCAGAGAAAATATTCACAATTTGGAAATGTTTTACATAGTTACTACGAATAATAGGGAACAAGGTAATGAAACTGCACTGATTTTTCCCAAATTAACCTTTTGATTACTTAAGTAACACCTCTCACAAGTGTATCATCTGAAGGGGTACCTTGTGTGATAGGAGAGA
The DNA here is from genome assembly GCF_947461875.1 of Haliaeetus albicilla. Classification (NCBI taxonomy): domain Eukaryota; kingdom Metazoa; phylum Chordata; class Aves; order Accipitriformes; family Accipitridae; genus Haliaeetus; species Haliaeetus albicilla. The sequence continues at coordinate 28,278,174 of NC_091485.1, forward strand.
CACTGCTGCTCGGGCAATGATCTGGGACTCTTCAACTGTACTACCATTCCCTGTGTGCCCGCCCAAGGTATTACTTGCAAAGATAAATATGTCAGTCCAAATAAAAAGACTATAATGGGTCAGAATGTGAATGAACATAGAATCTTATAAAATACATCAACACAGTGATAACTTTTCTCAAAACACACATTTCCTTAATGACAGAACTGTATCTGTCAGGGCCACAGCAACAAAACCAATTTGTCAATAAATTACATTTACACTGGTGGCATCTGGCTACCAGTGACTGGATGCTTTATAAATACGGAGGTAGATAAATTAGCTAGATTAAATAGATAGATGTAGGATGTTTGGGCTGAATAGCCATGAACCCTTACTTAAGGGATTTATCCTATAAATTCTTGTGTAGTAGATTACTTTGTACTGAAGGCTTATAGCTATCCAGGCTCTAAATCAAAGAACTATTGGCTTGCATGAAGGATGAGGCATGCATCATATTGTATTATAAAGAAACACATGATACTCAGTTGTTCATTTATTAATTTGCTATGTGAGGAAAAACCCTTCATTCTCTGACTTCGATTCTGTAATGAATTGCAAAATGGCACAAAGAAGTATAAAGATCTTTAGTCTTTGGCATTAAATAGGCTTTAAGGTCTTCCTGATGAACCATTAGTACCCGCAGGCTACATGCTGCCTCAGTGGGATTCTGGTGCACTCATTTGCTATACTACACTCAAGTATAGTAACCCTTGTGTAGCTTAAATACAGCAATCACTCAGCAGGCAGTGGCATGAGCTGATCTGAGCCCAGTCATATAGGAAAAAGAATATTAGAGAAGTCAGGTCAGAAATCACACTATTATATACAGCTGTAGCCCATCTGCTGTTTGAAGCAATTGCTTTCATGAATTTAAAAATTATAGCATTCTAAACACAAAGATGAGTAGGGAAAAGAACAGTTGTCGAGCAGTAACAACAAAGCCCAGGCATGACATCTTTGCAGGTAATGCTACGGAATATTTGTTTAATGCTGTAGAAAATTTGATGTTCATTCCTCCTTCATTCTTCCTGTATTAAACCTAGGTTTTGCAAGGGTTTGGACATCTGCACTTTATATATTGGGACAGAGTGTTTTGAATCTTTGGTGATTCAGTCTGTTGCTGTGGACCTGTGTGAGGGTGAGGACAGGCTTGCATGTGAGGACAAGGGGTGGCCCATGTCGGCCTCAGGTTATGCCTCCCAGCATTGTGCTCCTGTCCTCGGTCTCTAGACCTTGTCCAGTCTGCCAGCTTGTCCTGTACCCACAACTCATGGCCCCTTTTGCTGTCATGCAGACAAGTTTTGCCCTGAACTTGTGCTTATAACCTAACCACCTCAGGTGTTTTGCTGCTAACTGTATTTTGTACTTACCTGGACAGAAACAATGCTCAAGGAAGTGTCTCATCTGCGGAACCCAATGATTCTCCTGATCCAGTGCTTTTAAAGCCCTCAGATAAAGTTTCCCCTTACAGTAAAACAATTCTCTCTAATATAGGCGTAACTAGCTGGAACAGCTAGGACATAATGTGGGAATGAAATGTGTTTTAGATTATTATTTAGGGTCTACAAGACTGCCCCATAAAATTATTCTATTTTTAAATTAAATTTTGCAAGCAAGTTGATCTCTTTCCTTGAAATACACTGTATTCATTCTTTCCCCCATTATTCTCAGATGAAAAATATGCTGATTATTTAATAAATGATTCATTGCTTACATCAAATTATCAAATATTTTTGCTTCTGTCCTTATCATATGCCTATAGCTAAACTGCATATATAGGATCCTATTTTTCAGAATAAGCTTTAGTTTGTGAATTTGTGTTATTTGCATTGATATATTTTGGACATTCAATCCTTTATTCAGTAAAGCCTCTTAAAGAACATTGCAAACATTTGCTAATTAACCACCATAACAGTCTTAAGCCCACCAAATTAGCAATATGTAATTAATAGAGTGAGCTGTCACTCATTATTGAAAGCTCGAGATGAAACATAGCAGCCACATAAAAGGATATGGTAGTATTACTGTACAGCTCAGAAGAAAAAAAGTGTGTCTTGTTGAAACTGTGTTGGTAATCTGGGTAATAAAACTAGGCATAAAAAATGCATTTGGCAAGGATATTGGTGCTGACTTCACCATTCACTCAAATATCACTGTGTAGTCTTACATCTTGTCCAAAAGACAATAAACTAGCTTCTGTTCTCCTTTATCCACATACTAACTTAGACTGACATTATCTGAATGTTGTAATGATGTTGATAAAGGTAGTTTCCACAAGCTTCAAGAGCACCCAGTTATTCTTTCAGTTATGACCTTAGGTGGCCATAATAAATGGACTGGAAGTAATCTTCAAAATTCAGTGAGATTAAGTAATATAACTGAAAAATGCTATTAAAATTGGAGATGGGTGACACGAATGCCAGATTTTTAGGAGTGTAATTTCCAGCCAATCCACTGAGACTGGTGGGATTTATTTTGTTTTTATTTCTCACCTATCTCCCATTTTAATATACGCATAATCAGTCTGTATGATCTAAACACTCACTCTGGAAGATTGCTTATAACATACACTAGAATAACATATTAGATATTCATACATTAGAAATATGTTCTTCCTCAAAGAAAACATTTTCATCTGTTCTTTTGCATTTCTCTTACATTTCTCATCAACTTTAAAAGCATGAAGAATGTGTCACACAATATATTACATATTTTCTCTGTTCAGTTATCAAGATCTTGGTATGTTACTTACCATTTTTTTTTTTTAAATTTATTTTAAAGATGGCATTAAAATTCACAGCTGTTTCAAAAGGAATATAAAATCCACTGAAAGGACAGATTTACAGAATTTTAAAACAAATTTCAAATGCTCAGCTGTCATCATACCATCCGTTGCAATGAGTATAAATAACTTCCCTTTAATATATGAAGAATTAGGAGGGGAAAAGAAAAAAGATATTTGCATTGCAAGAAAACTCCAGGTGCTCCTAGAGTTATTTGGGACATTTTCCAGTTGACAATATGGATATACTGTCACTCAGGCCAGAAAGCTTGTTGCTATGGGGACACAATAGCAGCATCATTTGACAACTTGGCAGTTGTTAGAGTTGGCAGACAGAAACTCTGAGTGAGGGCCTGTTGGATGATTTCAGGTGGGTGTGCACTAGGGATGGATGGGTGGTTAAGAAGAAAAAACCCTGAGAAATTCTTTCAATCTTACAATCTCTCCTTCACATATGTCTTTTTTTTTTTTTTTTTTTTGTACAGTATACCTGCTTAGAAGCTTAACATCTTTGAAACAAGAAGGAGAGAAGACCCATATTCAGACATCAACTAGCTATGCATCCATCCTGGGATGGGTATATATTGAACTGCAAAAAATTATGCAAGAGCTGGCAAAGAGAGAAAGCTGCAGAAAAAGCCAGTATGATTTTGGCTGTTCCCTCTGAGGAGTCATATCACAAACCAAGAAGATTATAGTTCCTCTGTAGTTCAGATGTGATGGTAGTTAGCATATTATAGTAACTGCAGCTCAGCACACAGAAAGTCAGAGATTAACTAAGGAGAATTTAAAACCAGGTAGCAGTAATTATTGAAAACTGGAAACTGGTTTATAAGGATGAAAAAAATAACACTGCTTAAGTTGGCTGAATGTCAGATAAGATGCATGTCACTAGTTTGCTAATATTTCAAGAATCTGAACATCAAAGCAGTTAAGAAAATATTTAGTCAAATAATAGTATTCTTGGAAGGAATTAGGGTGTAACTGAGGAAAATAAAATCCAAACTATATACAAGGGAAATAATCCTACTGCTGAATCCATTACATTACAGAAGATCACAGTTTCTGAGAAAGAGTATTCTTCACTTGGAATGTCCCAAGTGACATTGGACAATGCATGGAAAAATGTGCATTAGGCAGAAATTGTGCACTGTGAGGCAGCTGAGAAATATATGAATCTTTCTATTTCTAATGCTGGGAGGGGGTAAGCAAAATCTGGTGACTGTATTGGAGTGCTTTTCTAGCTGAAATAAATAAAGGCAACAAGAATTGAAAAATGATTCTGTGGCAGTGCATGAAGAATTAGAAATGTGCTATATTTGAGCACTTACATCCACAAAAACCTCTGGGTTCCAATGCTACAGGAGGATTTAAGATGAGGAACAGTGTCTGAAATCAGTCATAGATGAGGAACAGTGAAGTTTTCTAAACTGCAGTGTGGTCTAAATATATTAATGGGTGTGGGATTATATTACTGAGGGAATTTGGGAAGGTTTTCTGTTCTTTAATAGTTTTTCAGGGGAATACTATCTTCCCTGTCTCCACCAGGAGAAAGAAACAAAGTGATGAATGTTTCCTATGCTGTTATGGTACAACATAAATATTAGATGTGATCATAGTTTTTAATCTTTGTTTCTACAAGCAAACTGCCTCTGTTTCCCTTCTGGTCTCTTACAATCATGCCACCCAGACTGTTTCCCTTCCCTGTGCAAATCAAAATCAATTAAAGATATCCCCACAGGACTCAATTTTCAGAGAACCTACATATCCACACCTCTAATTGAAGTCAATGATAGCTGCAGGCATGTGGCATCTCTGAAACTCAGGCTCTATAGAGCTAAGTAAAGAAAAACATATGGATTTTGTAGGTAATATACCATGGGAGAAATCTCTAAATAGGCCCTGAAATGATGAAGCTACATGTTTTATGCTATAGTCCAACTTGCAATCACTAGGCCATCTCACCACAGGGGAAAAAATGGATATTGAGAGTTATTGAACATTGCCAATTTTTGCTGTGGATCAGCTTGAAGTTATTTAGCACAGATGTTTCTGTAATTGTGACACACTGGGAAAATCCACATGCTCAATAGCCCTCAAACTTGCACTTCCATCTGTGCAGTGTGATGGTCTACAGTTACTGCACACGACTGCAATATAAAGCACACAAGAATACTGTCTGGCTTAAGACCTCCTGAAAGATTTTTCTTAGCACCATCTGCACTTTTTATCTACCTATGTCCCTATGGTTCTGTGTTTAGAGGTAGTACAATTATAAGACAGTAAAATATATGTGTAGTGAAAATAAAAGTGCGTAAAGAACTGTACAAAATTTAACAGTGTGGTTAGAAAGCTCTCATGATGTGAAATGGCTGATAGGAATTTAACAGTATGCTGTTAAATCCAGCAGTATTTCTATTTATAGTCCTAGGTCAGTTTTGAAGCATATTAGGCTCAAAGATAGGATTTTTATGATTATATTAGAAAAAGAGCATGATTTGACCCACAGCAGTAAAAACCTGGGTTCTGGAAAACATCTCCTCATGCTAATATCTTCTTAGCCTTTGATAACATTCCAAAAAGTACAGGGAAAACCCCCCACCTCTTCTGATTTAACAAACATTTTGGAATCAAAACAGTGTGTAGCAATCCAGAAAATTAGAGAGGAAGACTTTCACTACCTTTGAAATTTAAATAGTCATGAGTGTTAATTATTCATAACTTATTTGTTCTGTTCAGGCTCAGGCTACAAAGAAAAAAAGAAGGTAATCTTTCAGAATTTAGGCATATGCAACTCAGTGCAGAAAGATAGAAGTTGTTGTTGGTATGAGCCAGGCAGGGTGAAAGCTCTGCTCTCATATATTTTTTCCCTATGCTGCTGCTGCTGTGGGTCCCATTATCTACCCCTATCTAAAGAGAAAGTGGAAGTGTTACCTCCCCTCCCCCCCCCCCCCCACCTTGACTTTATAGCCCTGGTAGCAGGGTGGGCTTGTCGTTTAACTTTTCATCTACAGTGAGCTGCTGCTTCTGTTCTGCAACCCTTCCTTGTGGTCTCCCGATCCAGTTTGTTTCTATAGCTAGCTGGTTGTTGAACTGGGAAATGTAATAGTGCCTGCAAGAGGACACTGTAAAATGTTTCCTACCATGCAGCCATGCTAAATAATGCAAGAGAATTGCTGGGTTCTTGCATTTAACAAGAACCCTTAAGACTTTGAGAGATTAAGGAAAACTATTTCAGTTCTAAAACAGACCGTAATCTCATACAATTGTCTGGAACATTCATGGAATTCTGTCCTATAGAAACCTGGAATATTAACATCAGTGTTTCAACTTTTGCTAGAAATGCCATGGGATCTGGAATTGTCAGAACCTCTATTTTACATCTTCCTTTCTTCCCTTCCAGACTTTTGCTCTGGGAGCTCAACTTCATCATGATCTGAAGGAAAGAGCTAACTGTACATCAATGTTGCAGAACCAGCATGTTTCTTGGATGTGTTTTGTCCAGCTCTTGAATCAAACTATTTTTATTTAGATTTATAGATGGTAAAGCCTCAGGTAAACGCACAGCGTGTAGTCATTCAGCACTACTGCACATCTGTTACGGTATTTACATAACATTTTCTTTCTCTCAGAGACAGAAAAGGGCTTGTGCTGTAATACTTAATATTAAGGCACTACCTTCCTTGGCTGCAAGAGTAACTTTCTACCTAAAGTGCATCAGGAGAACCTAATACACAGGTATCTTGAGGAATCCCCTGCAACGGCAATGATTAAATTTTGTATGCTAAATCTAAAGCTTCCACAAAATCTATGAGTTAAATTTTTCTTTTTCTTTCTTTCTTTGCCTTTTTGGAATGACTTTGGGGAGCCCTTAACAATATATGTCAAAATGCAAGAGCTGCATTGCATTGTGAACTGTTTCTCTGCTGACTCATCTGCCACAGCTAATCAAGACTTTTTGGTCTACATACTGCAACATTTTAAACCTTTTAGCAGTAAAGAAATGCTCTTTGCTCAAAAGCTTTTAAATTATGGCACATGGTGGGTGGCTGATAAGTATTTTTTTTTTCTAAAATGGAAACTCTTTTCCTGTTATTGCTATCTGGTCTCCTGTTCTATTTACCAAGTCACAAGGTTTCTGGTGTATATTAACATTTTTCTGAACAGGGGAAATTGTTTCCTATTTAGGCAGCTTCGCACCTTTTCAAGTTGATTTCAACTGCGCCTGTTAGTGACACACAAGCCCAGGTTATTCTTTCCTTGTTCCACTACTACATAAGAAGAGGAACATGGATCCTAACTCTGCATGCTTCAGGGATGAAGTTGGGGACAGGAGAGATTACCTGGGTTTTGTTGGGTGCAACACATTCAGTTCAGTATAGCTCCTCAGCTGCTCTGGTGAGGAGACAAAAACCCACAGCTTCCAGGATTTTCTAGATTTTATGCTCTCCCTGTTGCCTGTTCTGAGTTGTCTATGTTGTCCTCTTCTGTCTGAAGATGTTAGCAACTACTGTCCACTCCAGCAGGTTCCACAGGGGACTTGCATGACTTGGACTAACTAATTTTCCTCACCATTTTGACAACTGGGAAAAAAAGCACAGTCTGTAAAGGAAGAATCTGTGCAGCTTGGTGAACTCTGCAGTCTCTATATGTTGTTTCTAAAGCAGAGCTCAAATGCTGTGTCACTGCTTTCTGTTCTCAGCAGTTTTCCTTTATGTCCAATTAATATCACTAGGCAGCTTTTTCTTCCCAGATGAAACAAGATGAATATCTTTTCCTTTGGGTTTCACCGAAACTTGGAAGCAGAAATTAACTGTATTTAGGACCTATATTGAGTAAGCTCCCCATTTTGCAGTGATGTTTACCCATGTATTTTTCAGTACAAAACTTTGACACATCATCACCAATTAACTTTCTCCATTTTGGAGTTCACAAAAGTAAAACATGTAATACAGAGCTGATTTAAGGATGTTATAGAGATATATGTGTTGAGAAATATAGCACACAATCACTCAAGATTTTTTTTAAAGGATCTAGTCTTTGTTTCTGATTTTGTGCTTACAAAAAAATTAAAGTGATAATTTTACAGACATAGAGCATTTAAATTCCTATAAGCTCTAATACATCCCTTTTACTGAAATTATATTTGTATAGAAGCTATACCTTTAATAGCTTTTTGTTTGATTGCAAAATGATTATTAAAAATCTCAAAATATTTTCATAATGATGGGGAAGTCCAGATGATTTGCAAATATATAGGAATATCAGGTAACCCTGTTGTTTAGAGACATTTTTCGTGGTGAGACACTGATGAAAATGGTGAAATTGGCAGACTATAAATTTCAAAGTTCAATAAACTCATGGTAAGGATCAGGTTTTTGTTTTCTTGAAATATTTCTGGAGTGGAAGTAGGTTATAGATGGGACAGTACAAATGGACTTTAAAACGTTCTTAGCCAGTGAATTACATAGACTGTGTGCTACTACTTAATGATGATGTGTCTTTCTGGCTCAGCTGCACACTTTTCTCTCCATAAGTTCCCTCAGTAAGAGCTCTGCAAAGGTAGAGATACCTCTATTTTTTACCTTAGAGGTATTATGTATTGCTGGCTGATGTCTGTGCTCCACAGTACTATAGTCCAATTTACTTCAGCAGCCAGGAATCATGAAATTCTAGGACCAGAAAAGAACTTCAAGAAATCATCTCATCCCTTTTGTTTGTTTAACTGTTATTTAAAGCAAATGCCATCCTTTAGTCTTCTCTACTCTGAATTAAACAGCTCATTTCCTTTAGTCTTTCCCCATAGGCCATATTTTTGAACCTCTGATCTTTCTTTTTCTTTTTTTTTTTCCTAGACTCTGCATTGATCTATGAGTTTATTGAAGTGTAGTGCCCAGGACTAGACACAATAGTCCATCTAAGGCCATAGTGTTGAATAAAACATTGAACAGAGTAGAGGGATTACTTCACATTTCCTTCCAGTCATACTCTTTCTTATACATCCTGCTGTACATATTCTGAGGCATTTGCCTCTTTCACAACAGCATGACACTCCTGACTTGTGTTCCCTTTGTGACCCCTCACAACCCCTCATTTATTTTTTTTATAAAACTGTTTATAGCCAGTTATTTCTCATCCTGTATTTATGCAGTTAATTAATACTGACTAAGTATGGCTTCTTGCATTTACCACTACTGAATGTTGTCATTTTTTCTGTCTATATCTCCGATTTATTAAGATCATCTTGAATTCTGTCTTGTCCTCTAACATTTCTTTGGTCCCTCCCAGCAAATGGTATCTGTAAACTGAATAAGCCTGCTCTATATTCCTTTCAGGTCATTAATGAAAATATTGAATAGTACCAAACCCAGTAGAGACAGACCATTAGAATTTGTCCTGCTATGTATGTACTTCTGATAAAAAAGAAACCGAGGACACAATTCCATTGTCCTGATATACACATATAAAGATTGGCTAAGAACTGACAATGTGATTTTATTATAGCAGTTAAAGATTTTGTTGTAATTTGAATTCAAAACAAGGACAATAAATATTTCTCCAAAAAGGAACGTGTGTTTTTGTAGTGAAAAATTAGTTTTCTTTTTTCTCTCTGCCCATATATGTCTTTTTAGAGTTCCCACAGATTTCACTTGTGACCTCAAAAATCTTACTAACAAAAATTATGTCAACATCTATACACCTTTGTGAAACATTTTGGCATCAATAAACCATTATTTAAAAAAAAAACCCAACTTTATTTTAAAAGGTGCCAAGCAGCTCTACTATCTGTAACTGAACTACTGCTTAGCAAAATTTAGACTAGTTACCAGAAAGTGCAATGTTACCTGACAAAATGAGATGAAATTGGAAAGAGGAAAAGTGAATTGATTTCAAGGAGATCTTTTTGACAACAAAATCAATGAGTCTGAGCTCTCAAGGGAAGACGTGGAAACTTCTTCATGTCCCTGCCCATGGAAGGGGGTTTGGACTAGATGATCTTTAACGGTTCCTTCCAACCCAAACCATTCTGTGATTCTATGATTCTGTGAACTTCAGTGCTCAGAGTTTTTCAGATTTAAGTGGGTAAGTATCCCACAGGGACCACCAGCTCTGCCCTGACAGGCAAATGAGCCCATCTGAAATCACCCAGAGAATTAATGCAGACACTTCACAAGCCTATAGGTGCTAGTGCCAAGGAGCACATGATCTCCATTAGGCACTGCAAAGGAGGAAAGGGAGTTGATTCTCCTGAGCTCACTATAGTTCAGTGCCTGAAATTGTCTACAAGGCTTAGTACACTGTGAGATTTTTGGAGTTTTTTTAGGTTTTTTACTGGTTTCCCAATGTTAGGAATATAAAGCAATGGTACTTCTTTGTTTCTTTGAGATAGTCTAGTTCTTATTATAGCATTCTTACTATAAACCCTCAAAGAGAGAGAAAAATCTTCACGATTTAAGTTTAAAATAAAATTGTTCCTCTTTGGGAAGAGAAAAAAAAAGAGTAATGAATATCATACCAGTGACTGTAGCTTGAAGAATCTACTTTGAACATGTGAAGGAATAGAAATCAAATAAGATTTTTTCATAAAAGTCTGTTACAGGTTTTTTTCAATTTTTCTCTTTATTTACTCCATGCAGCCAACTGCCCTACTCTTCCTACTCTTTATATGTTATTTTATATGGATAGTAATAAAGTACAAGAGAGAGAAGAAACCGCATGTGACAGATGGCAAAGGCACACTTAATGTGCTATAGGGAAAAGTGTTGCAGAAATGAAGACTATTCAGGAGCTTACAGTGAAAAGTAGTACATTACACATAGGAGGACAAAGTTTTTCTGAATTGAGGAAGTGTGAATTTAGCCTAGCTCCATATTAACCATGGTCCCAGAGTCACTAATGTGCATTAGCACCGTGCTGATTTCTAGAGGGAGGTCTTGCAGGGTTAGGGACCTGCAGCTAGAGACTGGGAAGAAGGTGGTGAACTATGAGAAATACATGCCACTGACCTATTTACCAACCCTCTCCCTCCCTAGCTGCAGAAAATCTGGCAGTCAGACATATTCATCAGTTTTGGCACCGTTCCTTAAACCTCAGGACACACCCTTAAGGAGGGAGACTGAGATCCCTGCCAGCTGGAGGTAGCTATTTTGGCTCAGGGCAAGGTTGCCGGGAACCCACACAGAGACAGTTTTCTCTGGTGGATGGATGTCTACTCCTGGACTCTACTTACGGACAGCAAGGAGAAATCCCTCGCTTTTCATATTGCTTTTGTGCTTGATCAGTCTGTGACTGAATGTCCTCTGTTATTGTGTAAGGACAACTCAGCTCTGATTTTGATTTTTGTAGTTAAATTTGGTTTGGATGAAGGAGAAAATGAGAATATAAGTAGGGAAGCTAAGGAAAGTTTTCATCAGGAGGAATTAACATATGGGGTCTTTTGTTCATATTTGGTTTGCCTAATATATATCCAGTAAGTAATTTCCACTGAAATTGTGCTTGGATTAATTCATGACAATTTTATTTAATGTACATTTTTTGATGGTATAAGGAAAATTCATACAAATTGAATCTGAATGTGTTCTCCTTCTTGACCTTTGCCTGTTTACATGGTAAGCTTGTCAGAAAAGAGACTGTATTTTACTAAGTGTTTGTATGCAGTATGACACAGGGGTCTCTGATCTCAAGTTGGACCCTAGACACTACTGTAATGCAAATAATAAAAAAAAGTTTTTGCCAACAGAGAGCCTATATATATTTATATACCAGGATTTGTCTCCCATTTTGTATTCTTTCCTTTAGAAGTTTCGAGTGTTCTTTGCTAGTCACTCAAGTACTAAATATTTAGCATCAATTCATATGAAAGTTGCTTTGATCTTAGTGTAAATAAACAGGCTCTCTTTCTCCCATGGGACTCTTTCTTGAAAATGATTTCTTTCATCAAGTAGTTTGTCGCATCTCTGTGAACATCAATACTGTTTCCTTCAGAACTTCAGACAAATATTTCCTGCACGTTTACAGGAAACATATTAAACACTATAAATGGCAACCTGCCTTCCACCTGATTCAACAGTTAGAGAGAGGCTTGGGCAACTGAGTGACACAGCCCTCTCCTTACATCATGGCAGAAAAGTGTCATATATGCAATGTCTTTTCTATAATAATGCTAACAATCACACACATGCATAATATATTTGTGTATATATACACATATATGTATTTTTATAAATATATATATTTATGTACATTTACAGACATAAGAACTCTTTCCTTTATGCAGTCTGAATGTTTAAATACTGATGGTATAAACCTTGTAATTATATTTTGCATTTAGTTACCAATAATGTTCCTGGAAAATCCCAAAGCACAAAAACAACTCTAAGAGTGTCATTCAAGGGCAGATCCCTTGTGGACAGGAGGGTAAGCAAACTGGGAAGAGAGGGAGGATAGAAAGCTCATCAAGATGGAAGTTTACCTCTATGAAAAGTTCAGCAGAGTACTTGGTCCTCCTCCAAAACAGACTGTAATCTCTGAAGCCTCATCTGAAAGAAAAAAAAAAAAAAAAAAATCTTGCCCTGCTGCCCCCCAAAAACATCCCACCCAAAACCTCTATGGAACTCAGTTTGCTGTCCACCTCAGATGAATGCTTAGTACACTTTGGGGAGGATTCTAATCATGGAATCCACTCTTAAAGTTTGTCTGCTCTTTTTGCACAAGTTTTTCACTTATACCATTCCACCGTAAAGTGCTCCTGACTTACTTTATTATTTATGTAACCATGTGACCAGAATCTGGTCTTCACTGTCTGAAATGTGATGTATTAGGCAGGAAGCCATGGATGAGTCTATCCCTAGGAAACATAGTTTCAAAATATTTTCTGCAGAAGAACTAATTTGTTGAGACTCTGAGAAAGAACAAATGGTTCAAATGAGTGATTCTTTTCCCTAGCCATCTTCCTGGCACTGATTTCTATTCTTCACCTTGTCATCAACTCTGCAAATTTTGACTTACCAGGAGGTCATTTTGGAAGTTTTCCGTAGACCTCCTGCTTTCTTATAGAAAAAACCAGCCATCTGTGAAGCAAATTTTCATAGCTTTACTGGATTTAAGTGCCTTTTTTTTCACTTAGAAAGCTCTGAAATAATTTTAATTGAATAAAACTCATGAATTATAATGTCTGGGAAACACTGCAACATAATTGTCTCTCTTTGTGATATTTACATTCTAACTCAGTCGTCCTCTCCAGTGTCCTGCTTTGGATCTCCATTTTGACAACGTTATTCATGCTGCAATTGTACGCTTTGCAATCAGTCAAGACCCTGCTATATAATTCTAATTTTGTTAAGTGATATGAATATTGAACAGCTAAGCTTTATTATCTTTCAATGAAGGCACTCTTTATTCTTCCTGTCTTAAGACTCAGTTAATATTCCAAATAAATACAAGGCTTCCAAATAGGTACACAATTGGCCTTTAGTTAATCTTCAAGCAAAGAGATTAGGGAAACTCAAGCCTGTTTGACCCTGCAGTACATTTGAATCTACAAACTATTTCAGTGCTTTTCAGTTTTTCTTCACAAGAAGCAGCTTTTCATTTGTCACTGTCCAAAAGGGAAAGTTCTCTCATTCCTGAACGAGTGGAAACACACACAGAATATGCATGGTTTTACAGCATTTACATACTTAACCAACACGACTTATACAAACCTTCCCACTTTTTGTTCCTAGACTGTGTAGATAATGCTTGTGTTTCATAGCTACCATTAATTCTCAGTTTGATTTTTCTGTTCAAGTGCTGTATATAACTTGGATAATGAATGACTAATGGATTCCCAGAGCCTCGACAAATGGAGTCAACCCTCAATAGACTGAAGTGCTATGAAGGCAGGACCAATATTGGCTCCTAGACCTCAGTCCAGGAGCAAGACTTTCATAAACTTGAATGCATTTTGGAAAGGGATGTGCTAGAGTGCTAGATGTGCTATTCCCAGGCAGAACACTAAAAGACAGTACAGAGGCTTACCATTTTTTGGATGATCCCTGCCTTCAAAACAGACATTTGCATTCATCATTATTTGGATCACCAGTAAGTTGAGATAGGAGTGAGGTGTAGGCAGGACTCCTGAGGGAGCACAATGAAGGTATGACATCTGAGCAATAGGTGAAATACTTCAGTATGTAAATACATTGTTGAAAATCTGAAAATTTGTTAGTACGTGTTATAAAGACCTCTTCCCTAGAGCCAGTTTGAATTTATAACCATTGTCTCACTGAAACACTTGGAAATGTAGGCCATGGTGTCACTTACCAGTATTGTGAATCATAAACTCTTGAGTTTTATCAGGAGCAGGACACAGTTCTGGAAGAGATTTTTGATTGATCCAGGCAAATAATCCCAACCTTCCTACCACAGTGTAATTTAGGGCCTTACTATCCTCTTGGAGTCTACCTCATGGGTTTTGGTGAGAGGAAAAATAAAAATGACCTCACTTTCTAGAGCTGTGAAAGTGTATTAATGAAAATACATATCTATTAACTTGTCAGTTCACAATATCTCATTTTAGAAACAACCCTGTTATGAGGTTGACATACGGACATATTTGACATTAAGTTGAATGTTTGGAGTTGTTTCACCTTCCCTCTGATGAATGCTTTTTAAAACCTATGTTTGTTATTTGCTCATGTTGAAGTCTGTGACCAAAAATGCATGTCACTGATAGTATTAACACGTAACCAAAAACATTGGCATTGTTTGGATTCTGGTTGGTTGAATTTCAGGGAGGGTTTTGCAAATACTATGACTGTACTGTACATTATCATTCATCAAATGCACATTGTTTATATATTTATTTAATATAAGTATGAAACTGTTATAATGTTTCCTGAATTTCTGTCTTTTTTTTTTTTATATAATATTTGCATTGTTTTCCTTTTTCTTACACAGCATTCTCTGACTTGCTTCTGCTGATCTCTAAGTATGAAACCAGCTTCAGCCAGATCAGTAAAATAAAGTGAAGATTTACTTTTCAGGAAGAGAGAGGTGTTGGGTTGGTTGGTTGGGAGTCTTTAACTGAATGACTAGTCTGTTTTATTTTTTAAACTCTTCTTTGTAAAACAGCCTTTGTTAGGCAGTAAATCTCCAGTTAACCTGGTTTCTGAGGCCACTTAACCCGCAGCAATTACACTGATGGGCCAATGCTATCCCTGGGATAACTCTATTAAGAGCAGTTGGATTACACTGCCATTGGATTAAATTGTGGTGGATTAATTTATGGTGGATGAAATAATTCTTCAGTATACTTCTGAAAAGATGCAATTCTCTCAACACACTGGATTCAGGGGGTTCAAAACAGCAACAGTTTCAAAAATATATCGTGGGAGAGGGAATGACCCCCACATTTCAGCCTCCTACATCCCTGCTGTGCCCTCCCTCTCCTAGTGCCTTCTCAGTGTCCTCCTTCCTCCTTCTCTCCTGCTGCTCTCAGCACAGAGAAGAAACTGGGTCAAGCCCGTGGGTCACCGACAATGCAGTATGCACCTCGCCATGTGATGCCATGAGCCATACAGGATTACATGCTTAAGTTTCTCAAAGCCTATTTTATAGGCCCTAATAAAAATCTGCTCTAGATGAGACATTGGAAAGAGGCAGCCAGTAAAAATGTGCACATTTCAAAGGTGAAGGTACTTTTTAGCTAACAGTTGTAAACTAACCATTAGCGCTATTTCTAAGCACAGCTCTTATGGAAGGACTTTCAAAGAGAGCGTTTCTTTGTTCCCTCTGTTTAAAGAGAAAGAAAAGACCCTCCAAAGTCCAGCCGCTCATAGCTCAGGATCCTTGTACTAAAAGGGAAAAGGATCAAATCTTTCACATGCCATTTGGTATCAGTCACATCACGTTATGTAACATGACTGCCTTGTCACAACATAATGCGCTGGGGAGGAATGACAAAAGGCATTTTTCACAGCTACGTTTGAAGAAGCCACAACACTTCAAACAGGCAACTTAATATATTTTCTTGTTAAAGGACCTGCTCTAAGCACAGAATGAAAGTGTACTCTTTCCGAGTCCATCTCCGGAAATACACATGTTCTTCAAACATACCTGCATCATATATATGAACGTGATAAGACATAACCACTTCACACAGGAAAAAAATGACTGAGTATAGGTACATATGTCTTAGTTCCTACAGGCTTATATAACAAGCAGGATGGTACATGGAACATACACAGTTACACATGCTTGATATCTAGAGATTAACTTCCATGATTACTTTGAGTTTGGTGATCCCTAGTGCAACAACTAGTTTAATAGTTTTAGCACAAACATTCAAGTTTCAGTAAATTATATGTTTTTTATTACCATCATAATGAAGTGAGAATGCTTATGCCAGTAGGCGTTTTCTCCATTCCACAGTTCTTTGGATAATGGTGACAATTTATTTTTCCTATCCATCAGAAGCTCCCTTCTGCCTGGTTTATGCCAAACCATTTTGCCTTCCCCTTTCCCTCACCTGCCCCCCCTACCTGTCCATTGTGCTTTTCTCAGCTGTAACTCTGGCTGCCTTTCAGCAAGTTTAAAGGCTTCAGTAACGGCCTTTGTGTTAATCCCAGGCAATGCATATCACAGAAAACAGATGACAGCATTAGCAATGTTGGTTGACTTGAGTCTCCATCAAGACTCCAACACTTGAACTCAGTTCCATCTAGCGCCTATGTACTGAGGGGTGCCTGTTCTTTGGCAGCTGCATGGTCTTGTCACCTTTGACTTGTCTTCCCATCAGTGTTGTGTCCTTTGCCATGCTGAACTGCCATTTCTGGAAATGTCACCTCCTCAAGCAGAGCAATTATGGATATAACATATCAGTGCCAAGAATGAATGATTCAGTAATTCACTGGTGCTTGAAAATGTCAGTTCTAGAAATACTCATGCTTTCTTAAAGTTTGATTGTGGCTAAGGCATGTTAGTCCAGAAAGAAGGGACTCAAAAAGTGAGAGAAACTGCTTAGCTTGTTATCTGCAGACCTTCTGGGAGGTGCTTGTTTCTCTGCTGAAACTCCTTTGCCTCTGACCCAGAGAGTCTGAGGGGGATTAGGAAGCCCAGTTGTGCTAATTAGCAACACCATCTAATGGTTCTGCAGGATGTGGATTATATTTGCTAGACTATGCTAATGTTAACTATGATTTTATGATCGTGCAGAATGGCCTCAATACTTTTAGTTATTCATTGGTATTTGGCTTTATGGTATGAAAGCAACACCTAATATTAGTTCTCAGTACAGTGGGATTCAGCCTTCTCTGGAATACCTTCAGGTTTATAAGAGTGTGAGTAAAAAAAGAAAGAGCTCATGTTGTAATAGTAAATGGAAATTCTGAGATTCTTATACGTGACACCTAAGGAAAATGGGCTATTAACCTCACCAGACAAAAGCACATTAATTTCACACACCTTTGTCAAGAACTACATGGAAACTTCCAGTTTGATAGTCATGATAAAATATCATATGCTTGATGTTGCAGATGTAAAGAAAGAAATAGACATCAATTAAAATTGCCTTAGAGGAATACTAATTTCCATTTTCCCTCATAAAAGTGTGGTTGGAACAACTACTGTTTAAGTGGATTCAGGATTATTTATTGTTCCTAAAAGTGAAAGGGTATTAATTCCAATCCCTGACCTAAAAGATATTTTTAATTTTGGAGTGAAGAGGAACTAGAAAAATACTGAAAATTCTCTATCCTTGACTTCGGTCAGTATCTTGGTTTTAAAAATACACAAATCCCAAGAATACTTGAAGCATATTTCATGCTTCTGGGTTTAAAGAATGAAAATGAATTAAGTTTGGATTGTTAGAGGTTTTTTCATCACAAATGTCATTTGATTGCAGACAGGTTGTTTACAAGACTGAAGCTCATTGCTATTGAAGTAAATGATTCCAATAACAGATAAAATCTGCTCATTTATTTTATACTTCAACTTTAAATTAGTTTAAACTCAATGAAGATATTCTTTCCTTGAAACATATTTGAGATTTTTTTGCATTAAGAAAATAAATTTTAAAGGGAAGATATTGTCTACGGTCCATTTCTTAACTTTCAGTATGACTGGTAAAAATAAAAATGTAGCAATAAAGAATGCCTCCGTATTTTCTCTCCAACTAGAGGGGAGGGAAGGAAAAGAAAAGTCAATACTTGGCGGGAATCATGAGCAGCTTGTTGGCTGAGTAAATCAGTCAGGAGCCCTGCAGCTGGTCAGCTTCACCTCACCGATAAATGTCACAACTCACTGCTGTCAATATGAATTACCAGAAAAGGTTTCTTAGAAACTAGAGATGAGGGAGCTATTTTCCTTTGAATGAATTATACGGGCCAAAATAATACTGAAACAAGATTAGAATAGGTTGCTTTGATTGACTAGGCAATTACTTAAATGTACCCTAGAGGTAAGACAAGCCATGGAAAATAATGCAGGCCAGGTCACAGAATGCAGGAAATTTGTGACTTTAACAGAGATTTAAGAGGTCAAGATGCAAAGTCGCAAAGCAAGTTTGCTTTAGTTTTCAGTGCTAGGAAGGGTATCTGAGGAAGCATAAGCTTTATATATAAAACGAAGGAAGGCAAATAATGTTTGAAGTTATTCCGGAAAGATTTCTTTCCGAGTCACTCACAAGGTGCTTTGTGCAGCTCCAGCAGACTTCCTCATGGGAGGGGGCAAAGACAGCTCCCCCGCACAGCCAGGCTCCCACGACCCTCACTCTGGGAGCAGGAGACAGCCACGGAGTGCAGGGCTTTTGTATTGCCCCTTTGGGATGAAAGGAGGACTCTGAAAATATACAATGAACCCAAATTAGTCTCAGTTACAGAGAATAAGGAGCACCCACCAATCTGTGAGCCGGCTGGGCGGTAAGCACTTCTGACATTTGTTACCAGAAATAACAGAGAGTGGGTAGCTGCCTTAAAACAGAAAAGCACAGATTTTAATTGCTTCTTCTCCACCTTGTTCTCATGTGTTGCGTGTTAGGCTGCACCCAGTTGTTGCCATTGGACCTGACAGGTTGTTGACATGGTAACATGTAATTTGGGACAAAGCAATAAAATTGTAATAACTGAAAAAATGCTACTTTTATGTGCCTGCAAAGCACATGTCTGTATTCTACCAGCAGGTACTATGCTGGTCAGAAAATGGAATCCCCTTTTCACAGAAAATCTGGACACTGAAACTAAAGAAAAGGTTATGGTCACAGAACCCCCCCCCCAACAAATCAACACAAAAACCTTCTTGCAAAAAGAAAGACTTTCTAAAAACTGAAATGGGATGTTTATTTTAATTGAAATATTTAATTTAACAATGATGAATTATTTTCATTTCAATAATAACAGTTATTTTTTATTCAGTGGGGCAGAAAATGGAACTGAACAGAGTAAAAATATATCAAAAATTGATGTAAACATGAGCGCCTTCTTTATTCTGAGCAGAACCTGAAAAACTCGTAACTAATCAAAATGTTCACTCACTTTGGATGTTTTATTTTTAACACAGTTTAAGAAGCGCTAATGCTTTCTTACAGATACAAAAAAAAATAATCAGAAGCATGATTTCTAAAGGAAAAATGTCAAATGTCTCAATGCAAAAATGTAAAATTGAAACACTACATCATCACAAATTTTTCTGAAAAGAATTCTTGGTGGCATCAACATGACTTTGTGAAACATTTTGATTTTGAGTGCCTTAAACAATAGAAAATGGTCCTGTCAAGTCTTTCAAGCAACTCTTTATTTCCTTATGTAAAAAATGGTAATGCACTTAACATTTAATCCAGCATACCTACTTAATCCAGACATTTTCCTACAATATTCAAATTAAACCCTAAATCAGAAAGAATATTTCCACTTCATTAAAATAATGTCTTTTGACTTTATTCAAATGAATCAAGAAAATAATAAAGTTTTAGATTTTCCTTCCAACTGAAGCAAGCACCAAAATGGACAATACATTATTTTGATTATAGTAAAATTGCATTTCTCAGTGGAAATAAATGTTCCAGCACTGCACGGAAGAAGATAACAAAACAAAGGGTGCAAAAATAATGAGTAGTAAGGCAATTTTCTTGACAATGTATCAGGTTCTGGTACACTTAGGCTATTTCCTTAATTATCTATTAAAACTATCTGGATACCACCTTCTTGCCTTTGATATCACATGGAAATAAGCAAGATAAATTATAAACTAGATATGAACATAGCTTCTGCTTAGAGTCCTGGGGCTTCACTCTGCCTGCATTAATGGTACCAGTTCACTGCTTTTCTCTGTGATCTCTGGGAATCTGGCAGTCCAGTCAGAGCTGTAACACCAACCGGTCCAGGCTGGCACCCCAGAGCCCCTGGCATACGGCCACTGCATATATGCATTTCTGTTGAGCAACATGGGCACTGGCACTCCCCAGCAGCCATCAGATTCCTTGAGGTCCTGCAACAGAGCAGGCTGGTACATGTTGCCGTCAGAGATGCTGAAAAACAACAGATACAGCATCTTCCTGATTGACAGTATCAACGTACATGCTCTGTAGAACACCAAAGCTTTTATCTCCACCTAGTTTTGCAGGCAGAAATGCAAGAACTCTGCCTGTATGTTTCACTGGTCCATGACGTGGTAGCAGCTACTCAACTCCTCCTTTTGAATTGAGTTTGCATCTACCACTCTCTGATAGTGCAAATTACTTAGAAAGACATTGGCAAAACTTCTGAGTAGGCAAGTATTGTGCTTACTTTGTGCTGTAAGAAAGTTAACCAGAACATACCTGTTAATCTTGCTCAGTATCTTGGCATGTGTATAAAACACACTACAGAGCTTTTAGTCTAGACAAGCTGTATACTGTTGAGTAGGTAAGATCAGATTCCCATTATTGGAGAGCTGCAACTGAAATGTAGTGCTTTACCCAGGTTTATTCAGCTTTTTTGAAAGTATGCCATGAAACCAGGAACATATAATATTTTTGCAGAATTGGCTAACACCTAGTGTGATACTACATCAAGAAAAAGTGATCAGTAGAGAAAAAAAGTAGTTTTTTTCATGACATGCTTCAGCTTCTTTTATCTTCATTTTGCTCTTCCTCCAGCAAAACTTTTAGTCCTGCATGTGCATTGATATCGTAAATGCTTTGAGAAATCCTTACTCCAGTAATTAGTTTGTTGGGAAACCTATGTTTTATGGGAATGAAGGACACTTCCCAGCATCTCAGATGACAAGGATACCTCTTTCTGTACAGATATGACTACAAGGTGTATCTCCTGACATTGTAAACCAGCTCAGTAGACATCATACCAGAGGCTACCTGTGGGAAAAATGTTTATAAACTCAGAATGTACACTGACGCAGTTTAGTGGTCATGTGAGGAATTGATTTTTGAGGACAGGCATTACTGATGTTCAGTTCTATATATCTATTTGTTTTACAGTAAGGTACATTCACTTAGTTTTATAATAATAGAATTCTGTTCAGGATCCTTATCTTGTCTATGCTTTTTATGTTCCACTCTTGGGAAATGTATTCTCAGCAAATCTTTTCCTTATATTTGTTTTAAAAGCACAGAATTGCTTTTAGCTCCTTCAGAAATATCTCATTACTAAAGACAATTGTATTGAAAAAAAATTGAAGTTAGAAGAATCCACTTCCAAAAAATGAACATGCTTGAAATATTTTATTAAAACACATCTTATCATGACTGTTATTAGGAGCGTATGAATGATAATAACTGATTTGATGGATCTCATCTGTATTTCTGTTTGTAAATTGGTTGTGGCTGGTAAACTTTCTGAATGTATTAATTTTCCAAAATATTTTAGATGCCTTAAGAATTTAAGTCAACGTTTTCAAATAACTCACAATGAATGTCTTGCAACTACTTGATGTGACCTGTGTAAACCACAATATGTGGATTATACAATGTTGACTGTAAGTAGTACAGTTTCATAAACAATTGCAATGGGTTATGATCTACTTTCATATTTTAAAACTAAAACCATTTTTTTCAAAAATATTTGTATTAATTAGATGAGATTCAAATTGATGCTTATAAACTACCTGTTTAAAAAAATAGCACCATTTTAACTCTCTTCATGAACCAATACAGAATAAAAAGTAAATAAAAGTGAAAAAATATAAAACTTTCTTAATGAGTCTCATAACCTTGAAGATAAATGATGGAAATATATTTTTTTGGCTCAGTGGAAATGACTGTGTGAACTTTGTGGAGCTTTGTCTTGCTTTTGATTGGGGGATTATAAAATGGCTATCAACAAGGCAGAAATCAATTCTAATATGGTAGCATTGAATTAGATATGCAAGTTCAGACAAGAGAGACTCCTCTCTCTGTCTGGACCTGGCTAGTATTATGAGGGGCTGTGGAGAATGCAGAAATGCAGCAGAGACAAACAGGAGCCAAGCAGTAAATTGACCCACTCATCTCCCTGCTGGAACTCTCCCAAAGAGCTTTTATTTTATGCAATAAACACCTCCATTGCTCACTTGAAGGTCAAGTAACTGACGATGTCTCACCACTTCCCAGCCCCTCAGTACTTAAGAATTTCCAAGTTATGTTATCTTTTCCTTTTCCCTTCACATCATCAGCTTTTCTCTTTTAGCAGAAGCAGCCATCAGAAAACTATGGCTACAAATAACAGTCTATAAAAGTCCATAGATAGTCCATTCTTACAAATTTCAATCTAACACTGCAGGCAATAAATCAATGCTTTGCCCTTATGTAGCATCATTTATCAGCAATGTCAAAGTTCTACAGCAACATTAGCCTCCTGTAAAGAGGAATCTGAACCCCTAGGGACAGTCTTGGGAGACTGCAAGGACAGCATTCATGGAATTGACTTTACGTGAAATAAAAAGCAAACTTGGATTCTCACCTTCTCTCATTCCTCTTTCAGGTGACATGCACCACTTGAAGAACAGAAAGGGAACAACCTTCATGTATCTTCAGTGAGAAAAAAGTTTCCTTATGTATTCTTTACAGGACAGCCAAGTAACAGGCAGAACAATTATAACTTTTGACAGTCCTTGTGAAGTGGAAATGGATATCTATATGCAAATCACCAAGATAATGCCTGGATCTGAAGTAAAACTAGAAGTCACAAACTCTAAAACCTTTGGACAGTAGCTACACCCCATTTCCCGATTATCCTATCCCACCATGTGCTGTGTATAATATAAAAGTGGGACATGGTATGATAAAAAGGAAGTGTGGCTTTCAACCAGCCACTCTAAAGACATGGATAAGACCACTGAGGGTATTTTCAGAACAGTGAGAAATACAGAGCTAATGTGTGGCACCTCTCTTCCAGGGACCACTGTAAAAGGAGAGACCACCAACTACAGTCTGGAGAGGAAGAGGGACTGGTTTGCTGAAGGCCACCCAAGAATCACAGCACTTATTCAAGGGTCCAACAATGGGACTGCGCTGTTGTGGTTTAACCCCAGCCAGCAACTAAGCACCACGCAGCCGCTCACTCATCCTCCCCCACCCAGTGGGATGGGGGAGAAAATCAGGAAAAGAAGTAAAACTCGTGGGTTGAGATAAGAACGGTTTAATAGAACAGAAAAGAAGAAACTAATAGTGATAATGATAACACTAATAAAATGACAACAGTAGTAATAGAAGGATTGGAATGTACAAATGATGCACAATGCAATTGCTCACCACTCACCGATCGACACCCAGTTAGTCCCCAAGCGTCAATTCCCCCCCCCCAGTTCCTATACTAGATGTGACATCCCATGGTATGGAATACCCTGTTGGCCACTTTGGGTCAGCTGCCCTGGCTGTGTCCTGTGCCAACTTCTTGTGCCCCTCCAGCTTTCTCGCTGGCTGGGCATGAGAAGCTGAAAAATCCTTGACTTTAGACTAAACACTACTTAGCAACAACTGAAAACATCAGTGTTATCAACATTCTTCACACACTGAACTGAAAACATAGCACCGTACCAGCTACTAGGAAGACAATCAATTCTATCTCAGCTGAAACCAGGACACTTCCACTTACATTACCACTAAGTTCACCAAAACATACAAGTGTTCTAAGTGCTGAAGATACAAATTTATGAGAACTACAACTACATGAACACAGTAAGAGTTCCCTAGACTCATAAATACTAAATACCAAACATCATTGCTTTGTGCATGTGCAAAATGAGAAGGTGCTTAAATAAGTGTCTCCTGTTAGTTATCTCTGACACTTTCAAATAAATAGCCATTTATTTAATGTACCATAATCATGCCTCATAAGTTTTACTTACTCGTTATAACTTATTAAATTTTTATAGAATATTATCTTGGCACTATGAGAGCAAGGTTAGACTGAATCATGAGTCAAAATATATACTCCTTACAACTACCTGTGGTGCACACAGTAAGTGTTCCATTAACATTAAGCCAAGTTGACAGTGCTTCCGATTTTCCTGTATGAAGGTAGAGAAGTTGGTGATGACTCCAAAGTAAGGCAACAGAAGAAATCAAAGGGGAGAAATATGACGAGTACTTGTTTGCGTGTTTGTCTGTGTTCATTTTTTCAGTAGCAGTTCCTTCACAAACCATGTGTCCTTAAAAGAGGTCACCAATACAGAGCATGTCCTTCCACCTTGTCATTGCAAATATCCGTATACCTAACACAGAGCGCTGGAAGTGCATTTGACTGCTACAGTACAGCTTCCCCTCCCTCTCCACCTCCCACCAACTCTGCAATAGGTTAACTGAAGCTGCGGTCTATTAATCTTACTTAATCTCTCACCTGTCTGCCTGCTGTTCTGAGTTACAGGGTTAAATATATAATCTGGCTGTGTTTACTGTATTCAGTTTTAGAAAGGTGGTCTAGATTCTTCTTAATTGTTACTTCAGCAATACTACCAGTGATAAGAATCATGCTTGGCCTTCCAGTCAAGTCAGAAGAAATTGGTGAATGATCAATTTATGCAAAGGCATTTTTTTGTTGCTGCTAATATGAAAGAACTCATTAGCATTCTAATAATGCTCTTAGATATTCCAGAAAATAGAGTAAGTCTGTCTCAGAAAAGAAACGGGTTTTTTTGTTGTTTTTTTTTTTTAAGAACATAGTTGCAGAATAACCTGTAAGATATGCAAGGACAGATTTCTGCTAAGAGGAACGTGATGCAGATTCTGCCAGCAGAGAAAGACTCCATTTCAGCTGACAAGGTGTAGCTTCTGCCAATGGATCATAAGGGTCCTGGACTTAGAAACAATTGCAGCAAAATGCAATATACACATACTGTCTAGCAAATGAATAGATGGAGGGATCTATACCTGCTCTTGTATCAATCCTGCCTTTGATTGATCTGCATCTCAAAGTTGCCACTTCATGAATTTCACAATTAAGGATTTAACTTGTTCTTTGTGCAGTTAAGTTTCTTGCTGATGTTGCTGTAAACGTTGTTCCTCTAGTTTCCACTTGTGAACAAAGTCCCTTTCCTTTGTTTCAGGTAAGGAGTCTTAGGCATCAGAGAAACTCTTTCTGGGAGTAGGAATCAGCCTTATGGAAGCTAAAAGTGAACATACTTTCTGGTAGCATTGGGTTTGTATTTATACTATTGTGGCAACGAGACTTTTTCTGTCTTCACGGCTTTTCTCCTCCGTGTTCAGAATTTGCTTTTCCATATGGCACATCAACACTATTGCTCTTAAGTGATCATCCTTTTTCTCTCTTGACTGATATTATCAGGGCAATTTGTGCAGAGGCCTCGCTGTGGCTTTGCTGTATGAAGGTATAAAATTGTCCCACTGATGATTTCTTTGTGTTTGTATTCCTGGAAAAAATAGCTGCTTTGGGAGAGAGACACACTGCCTGAAAAGGATCCTGAAATTGATCCATTGAAATTTTCTGGACATTTTGGATGAACTTGGTGTTAGACTCCACTCCTTTGTCCACCTTGGCACACTTCCTTGTCTGCTAGTTTATTTTTCCGGAAAAAGAGAATATCAGATTTCACCCCTACTTCTGCTCCAATCCATCATAGTCTCCAATACTACCTTGTACATTCACTGCTTGGACCATTTGGACCTTGTTTGTACACCCTGCTCCTTGAGCCTGAATTACTTTCAGCATTATTTTTTTTTAACAACAACAGACAGGATTCCTCCTGTCCTGTAGAAACATCAGTCTTTGGAGATGGGAAACTTCCTGTTTCTGTTAATAGAACTAGGAACTGAAGTTTTACTTTGAGCTCAGTGTAATCAGTTTGCAGCTGATTTTTCAAAGTAATGGTATCCTCATACCTCAGATAACATGCTAACAAAGGACAGAGGAAGAAATAAGAAAACACTTGTTTTTAAACATGCACACACACACACACAAACTTACAGTAACAGAAGAGGAAGAAGGAAAAAAAAAAAGGATTTTGGTGACACTTTGGCTCCCCATTTTCATTTACACAATTTTCAGTATCATAAACTTCCCTGCAATACAGGAAAAACCCACACTGCAATCTTTTGGAACAATGAAGACATAAAACAAGTTACACTCTGAAACAAATGTTTCTCGGGATAATTACTGCAGCAAATGTGTGTAAATAATTGCTTTTTTTAGTTCACTAGCAAATAAAAAATACTAAGGGGTTTCTTGTTGACTATCTCCAAAATATTTTTAAAATTGTTCATAAAGATGGTAAAAATAAATTGCTTTGAGACAGGTAAAGGTTTTATTTTAATTTTGGACAAAATAGTTATATTTGAATGGTTACTACAAAACCATTTCTGATATGAAATATCAAAAATCTGTCTTTTTGATATGAATTGTTTGAATTCTGAGGGATCGTGATTTCAACAGTTCACTAAATTTAAATTTTCTTTGATGTATCCAGTCTGTAGTTTTGTGACTCGTTCCTTCTTCAGACAAACAAGCAACTAGTTCTAGGTCAATATCAGTTACTATGGGAAGTAGCAGTAGGCATAGTAATATGATGTGCATATATACATATAATAATGAATATATAAAAAATATATAAACTAACTGTTATTTTTTTATTAATATTTACTATGCTACTTAATATATTAATGTCATATACTAGAATGCTCTACTATTTCTTTTAAATAATAGGGAGGTAATTTATACACTACTTAGGACTGTTCCTAAAAACAAAAGACCCTGGCACCCAATTTTTGGACTACTATTTGACTCAAAAACCCCATGAAAGCTGCATTTAAAAAAAAAAAAAAAAGAAAGAAAGAAAAAACAGGAAATGTCCATTTGTGGGTAAAGATAAGCTGAAAAGTAACGTAGAGCAAAAGAAACATGTTTTAATGATGAGAAGAATTGCTCAAAAAGAAAGAGCTCAACATGCATTTTGGACAGAAAACTTTCTGGAGGTGATAATTTCATGGACCCATAGAAAGGGAAAAGGAACAATTCAAAATTTGCTTTTTCTCATAAAATTTTTGTTCCTATCTGACAGTTTGGGTAAAGAACTTCAATGCACACTGGTTCCTATCCATATCACTAGTATGTTTTGCCATTGACATAGATAATTGCTTGAAAAAATTATGTTTAATGTTGATTAGAAAATAAATATAATAGCAACTATAAAATCATTCTAGTTGGGAGGGACCTGAAAGAGTCAGATATTCCCATTCCAATCCCCTGCTCAGAGCAGGGTCAGCTGTGAGGTCACACCAGGTTGCTTAATATTTTCTCCAGTCTTGTCCTCATAAGCCTCAAGGGTGGAGATCCCACAGCCTCACTGGACAACCTGTTCTGTTGCTCCACTTTATCAATGTCTTTCTTGTGCTGCAGTTCTCAAACCTGATATAGTGTTCCTGATACGGTCTAACCAAGTGCCAAGTAAAAACCACTCTCAGTTGTTCCTGTGCTATACTCTGCTTTGCACAGCCCAGGGTGCTGCTAGCCTGCCTTGCTGTCAGGGCACACTGCTGGCTGCTGTTTAGCCCACTGTCCAGCAGCACTGTCCTCCAGATCCTGTTCAGCAGATCTGCTCCCCAGCTCATCAATCCCCAGCCCATACTGTTGCAGGGGGTTAGTCTGTCCAAGGTACAGGACCTTGCATTTGTCCTTCAGGAGTTCCTTGTTGGCCCATTCCTCCAGCCTGCCTAGGTCCCTCTGAAAGGCAACTCTGCCCTCGAGCACATTGACTGCACCCCCCAGTTTGGTGTCATCTGCAAACTTGGTGAGGGTGCCCTCCATGTTTTCTTTCAGGTCACTGATAAAGATATTGAACAGGAGAAGTCCCAGCATAGACCCTTCAGGCGCTCCACTTCTAACCAGCCTGCAGGTACAGCACCAGCCATAAACTGCTCTCTGTTTAGCCTGATAATCCAGCTGTCTGGTAGTTGATCCATCTACACCATAATGTCCTGACTTAGATATTGTATTAAAGCTGTGCTAAAACCAAAGTAGCCAATGTCGACTGCCTTCCCTTAATTCACAGATCTAGTTATTTCATCATAGAAGACAGTCACCAGGTTGGTCAGGCATAGTTTATCCTGTTTAATCCATACTAGCTACTCTCAATCACCTTCCTCTACTTCATGAGCCCAGGAGTGGCTTCCAAGAGGACTTGCTAGATGATTTCTCCAGCGCCTGAGGTGAAGTTGACTGGCCAGAAGATCCTTTGATTATTTTTTCAGCCTTTTGTGAATATGGGTAGAACATCTGACTTTCTTTGGTCATTGGGACATTGCCTGATCTTCAAAGTCTTTCAAAAATGCTTGAAAGCAGCTTCATAATGTCATTAACCAGATCTCTCAGCACTCTCAGAGTGTCTCATGGGGAATTCTCAAGGGACACATGGCTCAGTTCTCTTCCACTGCTGGAAGCTCTTCTACTACTTTCGCAGGAGCAAAGGCCTGGGAAAATTTGTTGGCAAAAACCAAGGCAGAGTGGGCACTAAGAACTTTAGCCTTATCTGTGTCTGCTGGCACTAAATTAGCTGCCCCATTGATCTGCAGGGCTATAATGAATGAAAGCTCCTAACCACCAACTCCACTTAATGAAGGGATATAATACTGCCCACAGGCAAATAATTAAAAAGCAGCAAGAATAACAGCCCCAGATACTCCCTCTGCAATTTCATTTTAATTTTTTTAAATGATCAGGATAAAACATAGAAACTTTTCTTTAACTACTAATGATAGGACAAGTTTTCTCAAATGTTCCTCCAATGTGTCTTGTTCCAGGCCTTTAGAAATCTTTTTAATAGCTAAAGGAGTTGATTCTTTGGGCTTTTAGGTCTTGGATCATTTGGCTAATTATTGCAGTCTCAGTTTCTGTGATGTCTAGGCTGAACTGAACTTACTAACTCTTCTTGCATATGCTAACGAAAAAGTGGATAAGCAAAATGCCAAACTGATATTAACATTATTTATTAACTAAAGAGATAGAGGAATGTTTGCAAAGTCCACCATAATTCCCTCTTTCTCCATCAAAACTGTAAAATGAATGAGAGTAACTGCAGACATTCTTAATGTGAGTGTAAGAGCAACATATGATCCCTCTCTTTGACTTTAGAAGGACTTCCTACATTTCAGTTACTATTCTGACACGTTTTGAAAAGGGGAAATGGGTGTTGGTATCTGTCAAATTGCCTTTATTCATGGTACCAAACTGACCATTCACAGTCATAAGATCTTTTCATTCTCTTTTCATATAAAAATTGAAATAGCAACTGTTTTAATCACAAAGACTACAGTATACAATGGTTTTTTCCTGATTCTTGTGGCTGAAGCTTAATGGAGTGCCAAGAGACTTCCTAGTTTTCATTTAAAGAATGCACAGCTTTATAGTCTCCAGAGTTAGGAAAAGAGTTCTCAAAAACAAACATGACAGGTTACAGAGGGGGAGATGAAAAAGGATGGATGAGCCACTCACCTTTATTTAACCTAATGATTTTTAGGTCAATGATAAAACTTCTTTTGGGATGACTCATGAATTTTGAAAGCTTGAGGTTAGCAATACTGACACTGACATAAGTGTCTATCATTGGCTTTCCTGAGATGAATGGAAAGGGAGCTACCATTTTAAGCCTCCTGCAATTTCAATTAGGCATCTCTGGTGGAATAATTCCTACTGATTTTTTTTTTTTGTAAACAGCTAAACCTTTTTTTAAGTGTATTTGTGTTTTCAAGTCATCTAATCATAGTGTTGTTATTTACACACAGTAACTTTTGAAATCCTTACATGTAGTTAACTAAAGTCTGCTGTAAACTGGCTGGTTTTACACTTACTCCTGTGCATTCAGTGGTTTTGGAGCTACATGCCAAAGGGTGTAACTTTTGAGTCGTTTGTAGTTCTGCACGGCTTGTACATCCTGCACCTTCCACATGTTCTGAGGAAATTGTACCAGAAAGGTCTTAAAGATACTCTGCAGTAGATTTAAAACTCGGAGCTTGTATTCTGTATTTTAAACTCTTTAGAAGCTTTTAAAGTACCATGCAACATATGCATGCAAAAATAACTACAAAATATGTTTAGACTTATCGTAGCAAATGCCTAACACTTCCCATCATCCAGAATAACCTGCCAGCATTCCCATGAGGTTGTTACTTTTCCTACTATGAGGTAATGTAACCAGTTTTTCTGCTGGAAGAACTATTCCATATTGAAAGCTTACTGGATGTGAAATTTACAAAAACATTCACTTAAAAAAATATAAAAATCATGAGTAAGGTCTATTAATACAGAAGACTGGAACATAAAAAAGGTAATAATCCTGGTTAAAACCCAGGGCCTACTGAATACATTACCCATTTTCTTAGCATAGTCAGTGGCAAATGCTCTATCAAGGACATACAGAGATACTAAATGTACAGTAAACCTCCTTCTGACTTGTCTTACTAGGTTCTAACACTGAACAACTTCAGGAGTTTTCAGGATTAAAAACCCATGAAAATCATTCTCCTAAGAAAACATTCCTTCTTCTTCACCATATCATATTTATTGTAGGCCTTTTTATAAATGCAGGAAGCACTGAAAAATCCCAGAGGGGAGCCAAATGATCCTGCTGCCTGTCCTAATTAGGTCTTTTCAAAACTGGATTCCTCTGCCTTCATTTTCTTCATTTATTGGTTATGAAGCTACAGTGCTTATTTTGTAAGGACTGCTATGGGGACTGCATTTAAATATATTGCTTTTACAGAATGTTCCTCGTTCCTTGTTTTCTTCTTGTTTCTGGTAGTGCTCTTGATTTGCCTTTGATCATGTCTTGAATTTTAAGGGGATACACTATTAGTCATGAGAGACAGGCACTGCAGTAAACTTGTTGGATGCCATTTGATTTGGAATCTACAGTGTGATGATCTTGTTAAGCACACGGGTAGTCATAGGTAACGCTTCAGATAAGATTATAAGGCTAAACTCCTCTTGATGGTGAGAGAGAAGTAGAAATAGTGTACTTCCTTGTTCTCACAGCCTGGAGCTTTGAACTGGATTAATTCTTAACACAAATTGGGCAAGTTCAGAAGTTTAACTTCCAAGTTAACTCTTAAATGATATCTACCATCCATAGGTTTTAAGGCCTCAGGCTAAGTTGTAATGCAGTCTGACAGAAGACCAGGACAATATCCTTTCTCCTAGCTCCTGTGTGCTATGCTGCAGACAGTGAATATCTGCATCAATATACACTTACCACAGGGTCATCTTTTCTAAAAGCTTTAAGTCATGAAGCTGAAAGACACTTTTTTTTTTCCTTTGTAAATCCATATCTGGCATTTCTTCTCCTGTACTCCTGGCAGACTGGCTGACGGACACCTTACCTAGCTAAGCAATAGCCCTCTCTCCTCCCACAGGCATGCTCACATCTCAAGAAGAAAAGAAAAACAGTCATGCATCACGTATCTACCATTCATCCACCACTATAAACTAAATGGCTGACTGAGCAAAGAGCAGACCTGAATTGTCCAATGGAACCCCACTCAAACCTTTCCTCTGATGCCCTAAGCCACCAGAAGGATACAGACATGACTCGATTATGGAGTTAACTACTCTGCTTTCAGCGCTTACTGTGGTGTTAGGCTGGGGAACTCAAGCCTGAAGCGAAGGGTAAGACATTGTTATGGCCAGTGGACTCTGAATTGTTGTGTCTCTCCTTCGCTTCCCTGCCTTGCGAAGAGTGTGATGATGATGCTCCATGCCATAAGAAGGAACGGCAGGTGAAGCTGCTCTGAGGAATCTTTAGTTGATACGAATGGCTGAATAGGACCCTGGCTAATCTGGAAAGTAGGATTTACAAAGGTAGCACTTGTTATGTTCGTGTCCCCTTTTCTATATTGTCCTTATGCTTAGAAACAAATGTGACTACAAATGTGATATTCAAAAGAAAGCAGGACTCCAGAAAGAAATTTTTAATAGGTTGGCATATGTGCAAAAATCTTTTTTACTGTGTAATGTGTAAATGTTTACATGCTTTATGGACATAATGTTGAACACCACTAAAATATCTTTTTTCATTTTCTCATTTTTATTGTAATGATGAACTTTATGGAAAAGCCACAAAGCAAAGCAAAAGAAAACAAAAACTCAATGAGGTGTTGTTATACATGGAGTTTCATATCTGTCCAGGCGAGATTAATGGACCTGCCTGTGGCTCATGTATTACTCTCCCTAGCTAACCAGAAATGAAACATCATGTACCTCAACTTAGACTTTATTGTTTTTAATTTGTCGTCTATCTTTGGAAAGGACAGAGAATCAATGTCATTCCAGCAAGCTCTACCCTTTGTTTTATGACTGTGAACCCTGGCTAGTCTAGTCTTCGATGAAACACTTCATGTTAAATACTTAGTCAACAGATGAGAGTACTTCTTCTGGGTTTAAGGAACAATTGACATACAGAGAGTAATTAAAGACCATAGGTAGATCTTGAATCATTACTGAGACAGAAATGCTACTATGCTAGAATTTTGACTAGTGAAGAAAAAGTATAAATACTAATATAATGAATCTTCTCTCTTAAATAAGTCCACAATCAGCAGTTGGTTAGTGAACTCCAGCAAACTGATGACCTTAAATCTCATGGCTTTCTGCTGGTTTTGCCTGTAAGTTCATAATAAAGGCTGGAAAATACACAGTCATATAGAAACATAGATACACAAACGTGCATAGGGCAAACATCTATACACAGTGAAAATTATCATCCTTGCAAGCATGAGAACCAACAGACCTTCCAAGCTGATAAGGCAACAACTGCCACCAAATGTCTGCTTTGTAGCTAGGGCTGGGCTGGAAGAGAAAGGTGGCTTCTGTGCATATAATAAGGTCGAGAACAGTTGAAGAGAAGGACTAGGACAATAGGAAAAAAGTGAAGAAGAATGTGAATAAGACCTTAAAGGAACTTGTGAAAGTGGATTTTTTTAATTCCTTGTGAGCAGCAGCAATGCCAAAGGGAAGAACAATTAAATGGAGGCTTGTACTGAGTGCCAAAGAAGTAATTTCTAAGGGCTTTTCTTTTTTTTTTCATTGAGCATAAGAGAAAGATTTAAATGATACAACCCTTAGGCTCATGAGCTTGGCAAACTTCATTAATTTTTTTGTAAAGGCAGTCTTGCTTTGCCAAATAGATTTCACCAAGCTTTCACAGCTCTTTCTAAACCACTCTAGGAAACAAGAAACCATAAATTAAACCAAAATAATAAAGATATAAATCATAGATTAAACCAAAACAATAGTGGTAGAATTCACAGATAAAATTCAAACTGAAGGCTCTTTGATGGAAGAATTCTAATGCAGACAAGTAATGGAGTTTCTATTTTCCTGTTTGCATCATTAATTTGTAATAAAACATGAATTAGGAACAGTTTTCTAAAAGTGCCTTCCCCTCTGTTTTGCAATATGAGACTTATTAGGGAATGTAATCTGTCAAATGCTTTCCTTTTAAAGATCTGCTGCTTCTGGCTTGCATTTGAAGTAAAAGTAATTTGTGAAGAACTGCTATGCAGTCTAGATGCATACTGTTATTTTTGTGTACAACGACTTTTCCCCCCTGCCGTCCTATTCCATTTAACAAAGCAGTGCATTGTCTTTTAGATTTACAGAATGAAAGTGTACTCCTTTACTCCTAAACTGAGGAGTTCAGCAGGTGCCTATCAGGCCCTTTTTTCCCATTTGCCAGTCAAACCACACTATGAGTATTTTGTTAATCTCAGTAAAAGTGGTGTTCATATTGTTCAAGTTGAAAGTACCGACGTCATCATTATTTTCCCTTTCTGCCTTCCTTGTTATGTTACTACATCATTAACCCTCTCCCCAAGGCTTTTGAAAGCAAACTGGAGTAAGTCACATCAAGCATTGCATGGTGCGTGTTGTGTCTGTGCGGAATTCACTATTCTCTGCTTCATTGTGACTAACATTTTATCGCAAGATTCCTATTGTAAGCATCCTTTCTGACAGTCCAAAAGTAATCAGAAAGATTTGTCCATTCCCATTAGACCTGTATGGAGGGAAATAACAGCATCAGAGTTGAATTATGGGGGGAAAGAGGAATGGAATCAGAAAGTGCTGGTTTCATTAGTATCTTCTTGTAAAAAGAGAAAGGCTACTATATACAATTGTTAATACAGAAATAGACATGGAATGATGCCATACATCAAATGGCATTACTTACATCTACTTAGGAACAATGCTACTAATAAAATAAACCTGAATAAAACCCTTTTATGGGGTATTCAGATAAAAAGGCCTGATTCACTGAAGCTTAAAAAAGAGAGAGTAAAAGGTTTTTTTTAAGAAAAGGAGATCGAGAATGATGCCTTACTTGTCTTCACAAGACAGCAGAGCAATGACTTGATATGGAAAGTGTTTCATCTGGAACAGATCTTTTTCAGAAAAGCAAAGACTTTTAATTGTACTGTAGAGTCTATCTAAGAAAGAGCAGGCATGTTTAAGAGACTGTGTCCACACTAAAAAGCAACTTATAGAAAGAACAATTATGAAACGGATTTAAAGAGATTAAAAAATAATAATAATCTTTGTCTATTCAGGCTACTCTTCTCAAAACTGAAGGCTCATAATTATTTTTTTTCCCCCTTTATATTAATTACTGTTGAGATTAATTTAAATTGTGCTGCTTAGCTATTAGCACCAGTGTGATGTACCCTTATGCGCTGCAAGGCCACCAGTGGAGCGCTCTCTGCTCCTGTCCCCAGTTTTTCCCCTGTGCAATGCTATCAGCACTCAAAAGGTACATTGTTTTGCACCCATCTACACAACATGAAATTCATCTTGGTCTCTGCTCTGGGTAGCTCATAAAGAGTTAAATTTTCTGAGGAAAAACATTGAGATTATTAAAACAGTTTCTTATAGAAATTATTCACAAAAAATGAGACCTATTGTAAAATGTAAGGATTAATTTATTAATCAGAGCTTTCTCAACTCTCACATTAAGCAGCTTTGTTATGCTAATTCCCTTATAAATGAATAATGGACTTATTCTCCCATTATTGCCTATCATTTTAAAAGGCCCATTTAGAAAATGAAGATGTTCTTTTTGCTTGAAAATTGTGATGTGTTTTATGGCACAAGTTTTTAAAATTGAATATTTGCTCTCTATACCCTTCTGTTCCCCCCCTGCCCAGCTTGTAGTCGTCAGTCAATGTTCAAATCAAACACAGCCATAACCATTTGTCGTAGAGATGCATAGTGTGTGGAAAGAAAGCACAGTGGAGGCAACGGGCTTTGAGAACAGAGACCCAAATCTACAAAGCTATTTACTTCTCACATACCTGTGGATGTAGCCTTAGGTCCTATAGACATTTAAACTCAAATTCTGCTGTGAATAATGGCGTAAAAGAAGAAAGCCAAGATGGTGCAGCTATAGAAACCCAGCAAGTTCAGTCACAACATAGGATTTGTGTTATAAAGAAAAAAAGATCTTTATTAGAAGAGCTTAGCTTTGCCACACACTTTCCATGTGGTCTTGGAGATTTCATCTTCTCTTACTTGTGTATATATGCGCTGTCAGTCAAGCATTAGCCTCAGATCCAAACCTACCCAGCAGTTAAAGTTACATCATCAGATCTCTTACACTGAGTTCTGTTGCTTTCTGGGGGAAAGTCCAGGCTAGATTGGTGCCTTGATATGTGTTGTCTCTTGTGCACTATGCAGGGATTGGAGAGGAGTGCTGGAAAAGGGTGAACAGCGTTGAACATACTGCAAACAGCTGGCAAGCAGACACACTGACATTACTGTGTCATACGAGAAGTATTCCTGTTCTGATAATGTGCACCCTTGGTTTGTGAACACAAGTTCCCTTGGCCCCAGGTCATGGCTAATATGACTTCTGGAGGGAAAAACCTGGGTACTTGCCGTTTACTACATCCCAGAACAGCCTAGCCCATTCACCTTTTCCTTGCACTCTTACGGACATACCACAACATTAGGCCAAAATGGCCTGAGGTCCTTAAGGGTCTCTGCCATCACTTGTGGCAAGGGCAGAAGGGATTTGTGTGTAACCTAAATAGAGTCTGAGTTCAGGCTGCCTGTAATGCAAGTACGAGTAATTGCATCTCCTCTAGAACTTGTAACTCAGGAAAGTTTTACCAGTTAGGTGTGGCCAAACAATCAGCACTGTGGATGAAATCAGAAGATTTGGCTTCCTTAGGCCTATTTTGGAGGACAAAGAAGTCTGGCAGAATGGACATTGTCTTGTGCCTCAATTCCCTATCTGCAAAACAGAAATAAAGTTTGCTTTGTTCCCCATTCACAACCATGGCTGTAAACTCTTCTGAAGCAGAAGTGCTGCTTCTTATGATTTCCTACCACAAGATCTCTTAATACCAACACAAGAATGCCTTCTCTCTTTTTTTAAAGGGTCAGTTATGCTGGCATGGGTTGAAGGAAGGATACTGTATTCTACTTCTAATGTACCAGGAGATTAACAGAGAGATATGTTTAGATCTCTCTTCAGATCCATGCCCTGTAGGCCCCACTATCTGGTGTGCTGTTGATATAAATACACTTTTTTGCATAGAATTGAACATGCACTCATGACTTTCAATACCATAAATAGTAATAAAAATGTAAATGTTTCAGTGGATGATTCTGTAGTAGCCCAATTTTAAATAACAGATCTGTTTTTGCTTAAGAAATTGGTTTCCTAAGAGCAATTGAACTCTACTTAATTTTCCAATTCAGCTGTTCTCTTGTTTTTGTACCTGTGAACTCTTAGTCCCTTAGGGCTGAAAGAATAGTAAAGTCAGTGCAACTTTGGCTTGACTGTGGCAGAAATGTGAACAGTTCATCCTCAACTGGATGTTGTTAAAGCAAGTGAAAACACAAAGAAAATAAAGATAGCTCAGATTAGAGTACACATTGTACCTCGTTTTGGCTAACAGGCTGTGATCCATAATAACAAGCAGTTAAGTGGTTAATGCTTAGATAGAATTAGAGTCAGAAGAACACAGCTCTTTTCCAAACTCCAATGCTGCTTAGGCACATTTCTCTGTGCTTCGCCTATCATTTGGATAATGAAAAAGAATGACAGAGTTCTGTCATAGGAGTTGGAGTTCAGACTCTTATTGTGACATAAATTCCCTGTTTTTATGTGAGCTCCCAGTGTGACTTCCAATAACTGGGTCTGAGAATTTTCCTCAAGTTACTAAATGAGCGTACGATGGCTTTGCTACCTTATGGTCTGTTTTGAGGACAAGTACATTGAAATCAGGTGGTTTTAAACCACTACCATAATGCTCATATAGGAAAGAATACTTGTATATCAGGTATTTTTCATTTCCTCTAGCCTTGTTTTTGCAAACATATCAGTATATGAATAATCAGGGTGGCAGAAGAAAAAACAAAGAAGTATTCACAATTGGGGCTTAGTTTTAATTTTTAGTGTTGTCTTCTGGATGAACAAAAAAATAAATCCTTTTTTTCTCCCTTAAACCCAAATGGAAGTTCTCATACCAATTCTAATTCAAAGTGACAGGGTCTGCCTGCTGTCAGGAAAAGAGAAGTCTTTGAAAAATAAGCAGAGCTCCTTACTTGACTGTGGGACTCTAACAGACTCTGGGGGAGAAGTTTACTTTGTTTCCTTTGGATATCAAACCAAAGTGTGATTCAGGGGACCAAATGTATACAATAGATTCCTCACAGAGGAGGCATAGAAAGCAATAGATACCTCCAGAAAGTTGAGGGAGAGGGAGAGGGAAAGAGTTCATAGCACTAAGTTACAAGCCAAAGTAGATGGCATGGCCATTTTCCTTCATTTTCATTGATGTTAGTTGTCACTTAGAGCCCTTCTGTGAGAAAACACAAAATGTACAGCTTTGAATGCTCTTCAGGTGGGGGAAACAGGGAAAAATGCCCTCCAAAATAATCCTGCAGCTGCCTTTTGGGCTATTCTAATCCACAGCTAATCCTTCAGCTGTCAGTTATGCTCCCTGTAGCCCAGAAATACTAACACACACTTTTTCTCTTGTCCCTGTGGGCACCCCTTTTTGCCAGATTTGTCCACACTGGTCCTGCAATGTTCCAAGGCTGGAAATTTGCTTGTGATTGACCCTGCTCTTTGCTGAGAAGGCTGTGGGAGAACCACTGCTAGCAATTTGACTGCTTGTGAAACTTTTAATAAGTGAAACGGTGGAACAAACTGGGCCACACTAAAAGTGGAAACAAATTCTATTAGAACCATGTGAAATTAGGTAAATTGACCCTGTACTTTCAACTCCTGGGGCTTTCTGAGTGCTGAACCTCATCTGCTTTGGAACCTGTAACAGGAACAGAGCCAAGCATTTGATCATTATCAATGATTTATGAAACCCACATATTTTCCAGGCAATTATCTGAAAATACTCCTAGGCTGCTGATAGTCTTGTGCCCTTTCCTATTGTCCTTTTTATTTCAGCACTGCTGGTGTGTGCTTTCCTCAATGGAAGTTAAAAATATTCATGTATTTTCCTGACTGCTGTGCTTCTGAATTAAAAAAAATAAAATATCTCCAATATTTCTGATAAGACAGGTGTTCTTGCTTATAAGAAACAAATATAAGTACTCATCTATTCATATTTTTGTAAAGGAAAAAAGAGAAAAAAAATATAAAGGAACATAAAGAGCATGAAAATGAAGGGTATGTTTTCTGTGGGTATGTAAATGAAGGATTTGAAGTTGCGGATTTGGTGACTTCTGAAGGACAATACAAAGTACTATTTTTTTCAAAACCCCTACACAGTCACTGTGTCTGTTTTACACCACCACCATGTGCCGCCAAAGACACAGATAATACATAATGATCACCCACAGAGCTGGTGTTCTGCCATAAGTTACTGAGGACTTCAGAGGGAAACAGAGGTGCTACAGCAAAGGAGCCAGCATGCATGAACTGTACACAAGAATTTAAGGGAGGAAGCAGAGCTCAAGGGAAAAGGGGGAGCTTGTAGGTTCTTGGGTATGCAATATAGCGGGTAAGGCTCATGTGCAGGAAACCACAGAAACACTATATTATGAAGCTAAGCTTTCCTTTACTTGGTAAGTTTTAGTTTGCAGCTACCATTTTCAAGGAGAGATTTATCCCAAAGCCTTTCAGTTGTGTTTTAGAGTTTGGTTTTGTTTTTTTTTTTCCTTCTTGTTTTTCTTCTTCTCCTAGCTTCCAGAACAGATTTCTAATACTGTTAGCTTTTGGCTTTTTTTTTTTTTCTTTTAGTATTTAGCAATTGTTTTCCCCTCCTCCCCCTCCACGCATTTAACATGACTATATTTAAGGATTCTTCAGTCAGACAGCAAGACAGTCTATTGTTACAAGCAGTGTTTGATTTCAGACTATTATATCTTTCAGCTAAAAATATGGACATTTCACATCTCTCTTTTTCCATTTCACTGTGAGGTGTTTCCACCTGCAGGACACAGGGCACTGCCAGCATTTCAGAGTCTGACCTCTTTCTGGCTGATACAGCAAGAAGTTTGTTTAGGCTGGCAAAGCAAGAAGAAAAAGCAAAACTAAACTGCATTTCTGGGTCTATTTAGGAGGGCAGGGAATTTAATGCATATTTAGTAACCAGTTAAAAAGATGGTTTATAACAAATACATCTGTAAATACTGACCGATAAGAAGCCTCTTCCACATGAAGCTGAAAAAATATATATTTTTTAAATGGCTAGTGTTATTATGAGTATTAGAGATGGCTGACCTGTATTTTTCTCTATGCTTTTCTTCACAGTTTATCTCTGTTTGAATTCTCTTCTTGTGATGAAAACATAATCTTTTACCAGTGACAAGCTAGTGTAATTATCATGTTATGAAAACAGACTGTAGAAGAAAGTGAAATGGACAAAGAGGGAAAAATGCTCTGGGTACTTTACTGCTGTTGACAATTAACTGTTAGTCCTCATTTTTATCAGGAAAAAATTAAACTTATTTTGTCAAAGACTTCCCCAGTGTGTGAAAGTTGTTCTTTAAATAAATGTGCTCATTTTAACTTCTCCTGAGGCTGTAAATCATAGAATCACAGAATGGTTGGGGTTCAAAGGGACCTTCAAAGATCACCTAGTTCCAAGCCCCCTGCCATGGGCAGGGACACCTTCCACTAGACCAGGTTGCTCAAAGCTCCATCCAACCCTGCCTGGAACACTTCCAGGGATGGGGCATCCACAACTTCTCTGGGCAACCTGTTCCAGTGCCTCACAGTAAAGAATTTCTCCTTGTATCTAATCTAAATCTACCCTCTTTCAGTTTAAAGCCATTACCCCTCATCCTATCACTACCTGCCATTGTAAAAAGTTCCTCTCCAGGTTTCTTGTAGGTGCCCTTTAGGTACTGGAAGGCTGTTATAAGTTGTCCCCGGAGCCTTCTCTTCTCCAGGCTGAACAACCCCAGCTCTCTCAGCCTGTCCTCATAGGAGAGGTGCTCCAGTCCTCTGATCATCTTTGTGGCCCTGCTCTGGACTCACTCCAACAGGTCCATGTCCTTCTTATGGTGGAGGCCCCAGAGCTGAACGCAGTGCTCCAGGTGGGACCTTACGAGAATGAAGTAGAGGGGCACAATTACCTTCCTCAACCTGCTGGTCATGCTTCTTTTGATGCAGCCCAGGGTACAGTTGGCTTTCTGGGCTGCAAACGCACATTGCTAGGTCATGTTGAGCTTCTTGTCAACCAACATGCTCAAATCCCTCTCCTCAGGGCTGCTCTCAATCCACTCATTGCCCAGCCTGTATTTGTGCTTGGGATTGCCCCGACCCATATGCAGGACCTTTCACTTGGCCTTGTTGAACTTCATGAGGTTCGCATGGGCCCACCTCTCAAGCCTGTCAAGGTCCCTCTGGGTGGCATCCCTTCCCTCCAGTGTGTCAACCGCACCACACAGTTTGGTGTCGTTGGCAAACTTGTGAGGGTGCACTCAATCCCACTGTCCATGTCACCGACAAAGATATCAAACAGCGCTGGTCCCAATACCGACTCCTCAGGAACACCACTCATCACTGCTCTACACTCGGACATCAAGCTGTTAACCGCAACTCTTTGAGTGTGACCTTCCAGCCAATTCCTTATCCATCAAGTGGTCCATCCATCAAATCCATGTCTCTCCAACTTAGAGACAACGATGTCATGCAGGACAGTGTCAAATGGTTTGCACAAGTTGAGGTAGATGACGTCTGTTGCTCTTCCCTTATCCACCAACGCTGTAATCTTATTGTAGAAGGCCACCAATTTTGCCAGGCACGATTTGCCCTCAGTGAAGCCATGTTGGCTCTTACCACTTACCTCCTTATTTTCCATGTGCCTTAGCACAGCTTCCAGGAGGATCACTTCTATGATCTTGCCAGGCACAGAGGTGAGACTATGAGAAATAGACACTAGTATAAGAAATACTATTATGTTTTATTTACTGCCTGCTGAGAAACATAAAATAAAGATTAATCCTTACTCCAATCCATCTTTTTGTCACACTGCATATTTTGTTTATAAACAAATACTGCACAATCTTTTTGTAAGAAGGCTTCATTCCAAGCAGGATACTAAAGCACAGAGGTTGAATGTGCAGCAGCTTTGTAGAAATTTGCAGATACTGAAAAAAAAGTCTGCTTGAATATCTTGAAAAGGGAGAGCAAATATAAATTATCTTGTTCATTTGTTTTTTATAGTATTTTGCAGAATACAATCATATTTCAGAAGAAAGGAGGGAAGGTATGTGTTGTTGTGCTTAAGCCTTCTCAGTATCTGATGGAGAGTTTTGGGGAAAAAAGGTTTCTGAATTGTTATGAAAACCTTCTATAACAATTGTAAATATCCTTCAAGTAACTTGCTTATTTTAGCTGTTTATTTGTGCATGGCATTGAATTTGTCATCTGTTTTCCATCTGTTCCTCTACTTACTTAAGTACTATTTCAGATATTCACCACCGAGAGCAGACCTAGTGATCGAGACTTACATACCATCAAAATACTCAGTCAAGTCAGGTTGGACTTCCACCCTAGGTGTAGATAGACAGAGAGGAAGAGGGGCCTTTAGGTGGATCTCACCATGACACTGTTGAAGAGGGATGGAAATCAGCTGGCCAGTGAAAACTCTGATTTTCTCCATTTTCCAGCTAAATTAATCATACCTTGTGACCACTAGTATCAAAGGCAATCATTGGATATGACAGCTCAATATGGACATCTGTATTAAATATTAACACATGTGGAAGACCAGGGTAAAATGTCCTTTACTTGTAAAGGAGCCAATATTTCACCTTGATGTTCATCCTTTGTGGAGGAAAACTGTTGTGGCAATGTGTTTCGTGTTATATGGGTAACTAATGAGATACAGGTCAAGAAATTTTTGTATTTTGCATTTAGCCAATGTGAAGACAGGAGGTTTCTGATTAAAAATCAGTGCAGGCAGGATCAAACTTTGCAAGCACAAAGGACAGGCACAATCTAAGATCTGTGCCCTTTTCTGAATCTATTTTCAACCTCAAGCTGCTGTATTTGTTTTTTTTAAAATTGTTTAGATGTTTTCTCATGGGGGATTGCCATAAATTAGATATCCCAGTGTTAATTTTAGCCAAATCACATGAGAAAAAATGTAAATTGTCATAAAATAGGTAATTATGCCTCATGCACTCCCTGACTATTCCTTTGTAATTGAATAGGTTAGTTGGACAAATGGCCATAGCAGATTATGAAATAAATAATAATAATAATCTGCACATACATTTTATTTTGCATCTTCAAAGTGTTATACAAACTAGCTAATTAATGCAACAATCTTTCTAATTCCAGTTTTTTTGCTAAAGCACGTACTGATGAAAAACAATGTCAACACATAGGTTATTGTCACCAGGCATATGGTCTGTATCAGTGTTAACTAAGTAAGATGTAGTAGAAAATGATACAAAGATGTAGTGTAAAGTCAGCAGACCAAAAATTTTGTGGATTATTTTTGGTTTTGTTTCAATTTAGCTAATAAAAATATCCAAGGAAACAGTTACGAAGCAGACTTGATGTCAGTATTCAGAATGGAAATCATTGGCCCGTTAACAATTTTTAAAAATTTAACTCTTTTTGTCCACATCTTTTCTACAAACCTTGTGAGTTCTAACCAGGACCTGTATTCTGATAAGAATCAGGATGTTGCTTTTCTTTTCATTTGGGAACACTCGGAGTTTGAGCTTCCCTGTGTGCTCCCTTATGCTGTTCCCTTATAGTTATTGAAGGGAAAAAAATCACTGTTGTGATTAGGACCGCTGTATCATCAATAACATGTACAACATAGAGTTGTTCTCACATAAAACTCCTATTGATGTCAATGAGAGTTTTGGGCTTAACTGACCAATGTACATGAAACTGCACAATTATCAACCTTATGCTAGTATAAGAACAGCGGCAAATTTGAGGGTCAAATTCACCAATAGGTTATGACTGCTTTTCATTGCTACAGTAACACAAAACAAGGATTAAGCTGGTTTTGTAACCAGCTAGTTAAAACAATTTTATTCATAGAGTCTAAGACCAGATAGGTTTGCTGTGATCATCAAGTTTGACCTTCTGCACCACACAGACCTTTGAATTTTATCAAGCGACTCCTGCATCAAACTTATTAGGGTTGCTGCACATTTGCTAGAGTAGCAGATACAGGTCAAACTGACCCAGATAATCCTGTGAGGTAATATGAATAGGCATTTAACCCTTTCCATTCAGATTGTATTTGCCCTGTAACACAGCTGTGCAGTGCTAGCAACTGCAGAGTCTAGGATCTGACTTTCAGGTCTGGTGCTAGTTTAAAACAGTGATGTCAAAACTAGAAGTTGTTTTATATGTCAATATCAGGCAAACATCTCTTTTTAACCTTCTGTTGTATAATACCGTGCAAAAGGTGTTCGTATCACTAGCACTATTTTATTGATGGGGAAATGGTGGCTTCAGAGGATTCAGTCCTTGCCAGAAGACCTGATTTCATAGACATAGTCACATGCTAGCTGTGCCACACTCCAAGGTGGCTAAATGCATGAAA
This sequence comes from Haliaeetus albicilla, assembly GCF_947461875.1. Classification (NCBI taxonomy): domain Eukaryota; kingdom Metazoa; phylum Chordata; class Aves; order Accipitriformes; family Accipitridae; genus Haliaeetus; species Haliaeetus albicilla. Next base: position 28,322,438 of record NC_091485.1, read on the forward strand.
ATGCTGCTCTTGAAGTTGTATAGCCATACAGGGTTGTGTTGTCTATTTCCAGTCCATTTCAGGGTGCAGCCTTGTTACCATGGTCGCCAGCCCATGCTAACAAAAAGTCTCAGGAGCTCTGGGACAGAAGCTGTTTTCCACCCTGCAGTGATTTACATGGACATGGTTGTGCTTTCCAGTGGAAAGGAATGGAAATTTTACCAATTCATCTCCTGTTTCATTTTTAATCCCTTTAGATCATATTTGTCAAAATCAAAACTTCTAGGCATAGTCTGGGTGTGAACCAGTCAAAACTGTCTCTCCCTCTCCCTGGAGCTTGGAATATAAGTGGGATACATTATTTCATCTTTTGACAATTTTTATATGTTTTTACTAATATTATTATGAGAAATTCCAGTGTCTAGTTAATGAAGCTGTGATGAAGAAACAAACAATAAAATACCAAACTTCCAGATGACATTTTATTATACTATTGAATGTACTGGAATTGCAGTTAGTAATGTAACATGAAAAGCCATTGAAAACTGAACCAACATAATCTATCAGAAACACTTGCTTTAAATGTTTTCCTATTCACTAAATTCTGTACAAGTCCTGTGAGTGTTCAGTAATCTTCACTGTTAGTAATTTATGTTGTGTTTGTCTTCTGTTTACACTTTGGGCTACCAAATTTACCATAAAAAGCTTCAGTGAAAGTGTAACATCTGTTTTGAATTTGCCACATTTTAACCAGTTCTCCAGTTGGTGTGCAGACAACACAGGCAGTGAAGTGATTACTCTAGGCTTGCTTACAAAAGAAATAAGTAATTCTGAGTAGGGAATTTCAGCTTACATGTTTATGTCAGTTGTTAAGGAAAGTCTATCATATCATTTCTATTTCTGTAATCCATCTACTTAGCCCTCCATGATTTATAGCTTTTGGAAATGGCCACCGTTGAAATATATGCCTGCTAATGAGAGTTTCATTGTTCTTTAAGCCCAGCTACTTAGATATCTTTAAGGATCTGAGTAGGGAATCTTGTTATCTTTCTGAGATTTTCTTTTATTTCTTCCCAATAGGAGGTTCATAAAAGTCCTGAAAAAATTCCTATGCACACCAATGGAACCAGAGTCAGTAAGTCAGATCTGGCAGGAAAGACACTTAACTTATTGAATTGTTTTACTAATGCCTCTAAAATGCACGGCACTGCAGTCCTTCCTTCCATGAACACCTGTCACATTTCAAAGTGATAGAACAGATTTTCCAGTCATGAAAATTCATTTGTAAAACATTGCAATGTTTGGGCATCTCCAAAAAGCAAATACGTGTCCGAACTGTCTTATGTGAATTGCTTGGTTCAGAGAATTAATATATATATTTGATATATGTATAAATTATTCATGTATAAGGGGATAAAACAGGTATCCAAAAGCAATTCTGCTATAAAAATACAAGCAGAAAGGAAGTAAGATGCATGTATAGCAAGCCCTCTTTCCTGCTCAACCACATTCCTTTGTAAAAAGAAGCAGGTGTTTGCCACATAGGAACAGAAAAAATAAAATTTTTGAGTGTGCTCTATATCTGCAATGAATTTAATGCAATGTACTTGTGCACATCTGTTATATATTGAAGTATTTTTACTATCATCAACTTTAAGGAATGTAAGGAGATAAAAGGACTATAGCTAAAAAGGGAGAAATGGGCTTACATGAAAAAAGATGTCTGCTTTCAGTGAATGAGGTAATCAGTTCTGAAGCTAAAGAAAGAGTGGGGTCATTTTAGAAAGGTGAATGCAGAGGGTGGTTTCTGTTGACTGTACCAACTTCACACATCTGCAGCTGAAGTGACGCAATTCTCAACTTGGAGAGCTTATCTTGTAGATAAGTTCAGAATCAGCAGGCAGGAAGGATCTAATGACTACTTCCTGGAAATCCATTAAAGATCGTATAATTTTTTTTCTGAGAGTCCTCCCACTTTCCCCAATGTTCATTGGGTTTAGATTTTGAGGCTTAATATTCTTCTCACCATTACTTGAAAAGACACACTATAGACAAAAGAAATCAAAGAAAGGACAAGGACTGTTCCTTTTGAGGAACACAGTATACTCCCACATATGCATGGACAATGCCAGAAATGATACTTTGATTTAAAAGTTAAACTATGATTCATTAATATGAAATTGCAACAATTTTTTTTTTCAGAAATTAGAGCCTCAGTGAAAGCCCATGACAGTTGATAGGAATTTTTCCTTAAATCTGACAGATTTTGAATCAGATCCAGAGAGTTAAAAGGGAATTTCACTAGTTTTTCATATGCTGTTCTCTCTGGACCTCCTACAACTTGTCTCAATAGCGAAAAGGGCAATTTTTATTTCATGTCAAGAATTACTCCTACTCAGGTAGCAGTATTTATCGGTCATTTTCTTTAATCCACAAAAATGTATTAATTCAAAGTAAACAACCCCAAACCACCTAATAGAAACATACGGAGAAAAACACTCAGTGACTTAAAACTGTTTTCCAGGTGGTTTAAACAAATGAGGATAGCACAGCAAACATTTCTTTGACCTATACTGTGAACATACACAGCTGAAGTCTGCAAGGTATACTAATAGAATATTCCTTGTAGCATTCAAGTAGAAAGGGCTCCTTTCTGACCCCAGGTTTTTTACATTTTCTCATTATGTAGATTGACTGTTTGATAGGCTAAGGTGACTGATGATAGCTGAGTCTCGAGGTGGGAATGAATCTGATTGTCTGTGAATTGGTAGAGAAATGAATACTCAAAGCAATTGTCAGTTACATTATTGGCATTGCTTAGATGAAAATCAAATAAAACTTTGAAGCATTTAATAATTTTTAGAATGGTCATTGAATGACAATATTGACAAAACCAAAATGATGAAGAGACCAAAATTCGATAAGAGAATAAAAAAGGAAAAAAACCCCTGGGTATTGTCTTTCTTATCAGTATCATTTTGATTGTTTAGTTCTGAGAAGAGACGAAATGAAACGATCTCTGTGGCAGTGGAAAAAATGTCACAGGCATCAGGTACAGGCTGAGGTCACGCAAAATAAAAAGGACCTGCTTTCATAAGGAGCTCCATTCCTTTAGGAAAGCTGTTGTATCTATACTGTATTTCATAGTGTTGAGTGACAAATTCCAGTTTGTTATAAGACTGGCAACATGTGTGAGGCAATCCTGATTTAGATACCTAAGCCCCAAAGATAAGATATGAGATGTACCCTGGTTTTCAGTGAGTATCATCATGTATAAGCCAGTGAAGAGTTCTCTGGGCTAGTATTGATTCAGAATGACATATCCATACAGTATGCTGCAGATTCATGTGGGATTACTGATTTAGCTTTAATACATTGGTCTGAAAACTGCAATGATTTAGGAGTAATTAAACCTCAGCTGTAGGAGTAGTATGGATATGTGTTAAGGTAATCACACTCCCAGTTTAATTTGCCACTGAATTTGAATCAACATCAACCCTTTAGATAAAGATCTGGTCTCAATCTTTTTGATAGATTAGTCCACAGAGAGGCAAATAATCTGTGATTCATAAGCCTGTCAAGTTCTTTAATGTTTTTGGAAGGCCAACTGTAAAATTATAATGGGATACTCAATATTGAAAGGCTAGTTAAAGAATTTTATGGTGTTGGAAAAAGCACTGAATGCAATAACAAATGTTTATAATAAAAGCTGTTTTAATTCATTTACCAAGATGTTCTGAAAATGTAAGCAAGGCACTGCACTCTTAAAGTGCTTCTACCCAGCAACAGACCCTCACTCTCTACTTAGTAAGTTAATGAAATTCATGCTAAATAACTTGTAGTATCCCAGAGACAGAGCTTGGGTTTGGGGGGAAAGAACTATTGTAGCTAATGCTGAAAGCCTGTGTTGTTTTAAGGTTAATCCATTTGTTGGAGCAGAATTTTTGCTTATGAAATTGCTAGAACCATTGACACATCTGCTAAATAGGGAACAATGTTTACCAGCAGAATGTGGAATTTAATGGTAATAACTGCAGTGAATTACTGTGCACTAGAATATCTTCCAAGTCTTGTATCTTTCATCACACACCTTTTTGTGCTCAGTAATCCCTAAACTTACATAATACAGTGAAAATGGCATTCAAAGTGATCTTTATGAACGTTTTTTGTGTTTCATAGCTTGAAGATAAGAGCTTCTGTCTGCTGTGGAAAGTCTCTGTCAACAGAATCTGCTTGATCAAAGCATCCTTTGTCAGTTATTAGTAGAAGGAGTGAAAATCCACTAAATTGTGATTCTCTGTTATCTGTAGCATTTTCAGCTTGCAGCTTTTGCAATTTTCATGCTTCCCAAATTGTAACAATAGGTTAACATTTCAAATGTGTTTTTGGCATGCAGCTAGGAGAAAATCAGGGAAAGTATTTGTTTCTTTTCTTCAGAATATAATTGAGGTGGTTTTTTTTCCCCTCTTGCAACATATTTCTGCTGCTGCTTGTTCTGTTCTCCATCATTTTTGGACTTCTAATGCATGCCGTTATGAGCCATTAGCCATCATAGCTGAATGGGTCCCTGTTTAGCCTTTTTGGTAAACTAAGCTGCTGTCACATGCAGGACACTAGCCAAAGCAAAGTAAGAAAAACTGAAACTAAATCTCTCTTTCATTATAAGAGCAAATGGTTCCTGTAGACAAAACTGAAAGACACAAAGACAGTAAGTTATGAGATAATGTTGGATTCTTATTTGTTCACCTGCTCCTGTAAAAGGTGACTTTCCAGTATGCTCTCTCTTATCTCCTGTTATTCCAACTTAACTTTAAAAATCCTAATATAACGTATTTCCCCCTTACTGTTTCCAATATTTTTAAACAATTGAATCACTCAAGTGACTGACTTCCTCCACTATGCCTCATTAAGTAATTGAATTAAACTGATTCAAAATAAAGTGACACACTTTATTTCACAATGATTGGTTTGAATCAACATTTGCCTTTTTTTCCATTGCCTCTTCATCACAAGCTTTTTCTCTCTAATGTTCCCAGAGTTCTTTTATTGTCTTTATTATGGCCAGCAGTGAGCATAAACATTGTTCAGATCTATCAGCAAATACTGTGTCAGAACTCTTGTGCTCCTATATGATGATTAGGGCTGTTTTTTAAATCCTAATTACTTTCACACCACTAAAGAAAAAATCTCCAACAATTTTTTTTTTTTTTAAATTGTCTAGGCAGATTTTCAGAGAAAAAAAAAGATGGAATTAAAAAGACTGAAAAATATGCAGAAGCTCAAAATATTCATCATAGAATAAAATCAGATTTTGTGTCTTCTCAAAAGATGTCTACCAGATTATAAAAACGACCACTTCATTTTTAGGCGATAATTGAAAACATATGGGAGAAAATGAGAGAAAAATTATTCCTTTTTCCATTGAAAGACTGGAAAAGATAGTGACCAAAGTAAAAGAAAAAAAAAATTCTTGAAGGCATATTATAAAAAATGTTTTAACACAAAGCATTCAATCAAGTTTTTCTTTAATGTCTGTCTTTGTGTTTATGATTCACTGATTAACACTTTAAATCATTGTGAGCTTTAAACTGGAGTAATAAGACCAAATGTTTGAAAATGTAAGGATAGATCACTGCAAAGAGATTCCAGATGAATCTCTGAACTTCAGTGCTTTATTAACATATCAGCTGTATTATCCCTGACATGAAATTGCACTAGATGATACTCTTCAGGAAATAAATAACAAGCCTGAAACCTATGTAACTGTGACACTTCCTCTTCTGATAGCTGCTGGCAACACCAGGTTACTTTACTAATAGGAAAAGTATATTTCTAAAATGTCAGTGATTGCAATCAGATTTTCTTTGACTGTATTTGCTTAATATAGCAATAGAAAAAAAAAAGGGAAGAAATTCTGTTTTTCTTTTCTCTTTGGTCTGAACTTATCCCAGTATCATTAGAAAAACACCAATGCTTCGTTGGTTAAGTTGCTCAACCAGATTAATGTTCTAGTACTTTTTCCTGGAGAATAGATCTAGACTTGTACATTGTAATATAGCTAATGATCCATTCCTAGTCTTGCTGTTGTTTGAAGATTGCTATTTATAATTCCTTATAAGCACAACATGCATTTTAAAGAATATTACCAAGGGGGAGAATGCTACTGATGCTAATCCTTTAATATTCAAATTACCTTGTGGAAATAAAAAAAAGTCAGAACTTTAAAAAATATATAATCACTGTCTATCTTGTGATTTTGCTTTCCATATTTTCATTTTTCTCACAGTTTTGGGAAATTAAATATATTTCATACTAAAGCTCTTAAAATCCAAGAAGCTACTTTTATGCATGTAAGAGTATTTGTATGTATACAATTTATGTTGAAATGAAGGTGCATGTAGCTTTGTTATCTCCTGAATTAAATTAGTATCCGTTAGTACTAAGTAAGTCATTTTTCCGTGAACTGGTATAAAGAAGTACAGAATTTATTCTAGAATGAATACAACAAATTAAAAGGTTTGGAACGTATAGCTCAAATTAAAGGTTTTGGAGGATCTTTAAAATAGTTACTCTGTGAGTAATAGTTACAATCATTAATTACTTCAATTTGGTTTTGCTCTGCAGAGAAAGCTTCTTTAAATTCATAGACACACTCATATGAATGAAGAATGAAGAATATTTCTTTTTATAGACATATGATATAGCTTTTATTCTTGGCTATGTAACACTGATAGTCTGGGAGATGCAGTGTAATTACAAGAATTGTTTACCACCCAGTAAAGATCAAGAAATCAGAATGTCTATTCTCCACAGAACAGGAAGACTGCAGATTAGGAATATCTGGAAGGCAATCAAAAATAAAGCCAAGAAGAGGCAGTCAAAAAGACGTTCAATACAACACTTGCTAAACATATTGGGTATCAGATAAATGCCACTTTCATGTTCATTTACATAAAGTGAACACCTTCCTGATGCTGGTCAGGAAGGATTTGTCTCTTGTTTTGGGCAGTTTCTGGGTAGCTCTGTTTCTAGATCCCCTTCCCTGGAGCAAGTGAGGATACTGAAATGATCGTCCTATAATCCCATCAGATTGTGGTTTTTCTGCTGTGAATTTTGGAGTGAAACAAAGCAGAAACTATCTCAAGGTGGACAGAAACTTGGATTGTGTAAATATTGAGATGTGTGAACAAGTACCAGCCACAAACCAAAGATTTACTTGTGCTGAAACATGCCCACCAAAGACAAAGTCATCATTGGCTTTAGCTCTTTTATGTTTGTAACTCTTTTGAAGGCTTGTCTTTATGTTTTACAACCATCTTATGACCACTGCTATTATTGATGCTACTTTCTGTCCCATATTTTCTATGATTCTATGATTCTATATTGTCTGCTTTATTTGAATGCAACAAACCTCAAAGGGCCGTTGCATTGAGGGCATAAGAAAGTAAACTAATGAGATGCTAGCAGGAGAAATATGGAATATGAAAGCAATGGTGGCATGACATACTCCTTTCAGATCATAGTTAGAGAGGCAGATTGCCCTTAGGACAAGAACACGCACTTGCAAAATGGCATACTTTGTAAATGGGGTGGAAAATAAATAAATAAACAAAACCAATGTCCAGTAAATAAATGCAAAACACAGGGAGATCTGGTTGGTGGGGGAACTGATGGAAGAAAAGGAACCGATCAAGCTACTGTATTACTGGGCTGAGATAGAGAATATGAATTTTGTTAATGAATAATTCAAATAACATGTTTGGGAGCTTCACATGTTCATGGGGATTTAGAAAAATTAACTGAGTCACAGAACTGTGTTGCAAAGGCTGAGGTCTGTAACTGTAGAAACACAGGGCTCGAAGAGACTTCTGGAGGTCATCTAGATAATTTTTCTGTAGGAGGCAGAACCAGTCATACCCAGATCACTCCAGTAACATTTGTATAATTTCCTTAATTATACATAATAAGTCTTTTGAAGGAGATTCTACAGCCACCCTGGGTAGCTGTTCATGACTTTCATTGTTGGCATAATTAGAATGCTTTTCCTAATACCAGCTTCATTCTGATTTGTCTTAATGAACACAATTTATTTTCCTTAACCAACCTAAATGGACAATATTCCTCTTATGACTGCAAAACTGGCTGAAAAGAGATAATGAGCATGGAGGTTGGATTTAATTCAAGGATAGAGTCATAAACATGGAAACAGTACTTTGCTTAGGTGCTAAATATCATAAAAACATGTGCCAGATTGGTCTTCATGTATATACTTTTTTATTGCTCTCCTAAGGACTTTTATTTACTTTTGAGTATGATCCGATACAATAAAAGATATTAACTCTTTAATAATGATTTAAGAAACATAGTACGAAAGATAATGTATGAAGTATCCCTAAATTGACATGTGCAATATATGATGAATTTACTGTTCTCTTTCTCAAAGCAGAATCTGCTGTCTTTGGATGGAGTAAAAGATAGTTTTCTTCCTAGTTTGGCCTTTACCAATCAATAAGTGAACAAGAGAAGAGATTCTGTCCCAGCCAGTTCCAGAACACTTAGACGAGGAACTCTTGCCTCCCACCATAAGGTCATTCTGCTTCAGACATGCAAGTCATACATCTTTGCAATGTCCTGCTGTGCATATTATATCAAACATGGTAATCTCAAAAAGCTTTACTTTGGTCTTTGTTCAATTCATTAATCTCTTCCTTGTCTACACCTATATGAATATACTAAAAGATAAGAATTATTTTGTCATTCCTTAATTTATAGAGAGAATAGCCAATGTATGTTTTTTTTCTTTATACTTTTGCCTTGAAAAATGCAATCCCTCTGTAATGACTTAAGAACATATCCGACTCAGGCTATGCAATCAGAAGTGGGAGAACTTTTCTCTGACAATAAATCCATGAACAAAATCAAAACCAGACAGATAAAATGAACCTTGTTCAGCTTGAATCTTTAAATGCTGAAAAGTGTCTTTTACTCCATATAGCACATAGCTACCAAAAAGATTTAATCAGAAAGAATAAAATAGTGTTCATTTCAATGTTTTCTATCTGTTGAAATTGTTGGTAGGCGAAATGGGTGTATTATATGAAAAATAACATTTACTTAGAAAGTCTCATGTCAAGAAAAAGAAGAAAAATGCTGACAATATTATCTTGGAACAAAATATATTTTTTCAATTCATATGAAGTATACTGCTTTTCCCTGGAGTCTGACCACTGCAGAACCTTATCTGATACACTAGATATAGATGAATTTCTCCATAAACATGCCAGTGTTTATATTTGCATGAAAAAATATCCACACACTGAAACCATTATATATGTTTTCTTTATTAAAAAAAATATTTAATTTTGTCAGTCTTACAAAGTCACTAAATTGTACTCACTGGTGGATACATTTCTGCAATCTGCGTGTTCTCTGTTAGTCCCCTAAAGGACTTATTGTATCTACTGGAAGATAGTAGGATTACTTGCATAAGGATTACTTGTGGTGAATTAAAATTAAAGATTTGTGCCATTTGTTTTATTAATATTCAGAATCAAATATTTCAAAATATGTGGACTGTTATTTTCAGTCATGTAAGTACAGAGTACATATAAGGTAAAGGACTTTAAAGTACAAAATTTCCAGCAAACTTCCCTGCTGAGCATAGGAACAAAACATTTCTGATATGAACTGTTGCTGAACTGAAATTGAAGGACAGAGGTAAAAACATTTTTTTTTTTCCAAGATCTCTCTTCTCATGGTCAGACCCCACAGCAAGAGCTCAGTTGTCAGCACCATCAATGTGTAATGGTCTGCCTGATGATAGCTACAGAAGTAATCCAGGAAACTGACTGGACGAGGATGGATTTCTTCCACTTGCCTGTGGTCACCTATCCATCCATATATGTATTTATATCCCAGGAATCGAGCTCTTAACCACTCCTTATCCCATGAGAATGCACACATTTATTGGATATTTTCTGTTCAACCCCCCCCCCAAATTATAATAAATGGCTGTTTCATTCTCTAGATATCTTACCAGAGAATCAAAGATCAAATTTACAAAAGCAAGCTAAAAGTCTTTCTCAGGGCCAAAGAAATAGTAAATATCCTCAGCTCTAGTTCTCCCCAAATCAATATCACCTCCTGACCCTTTGTCTGAAGACACCACAAAACAAGACTGCCCATCAATCAAAAGCTATTGCATAATAATGAGATAATATATGCCTGAGGAAGCTTACAGTTCTTCTAGCTTGGAGGAACTGGGCAAAGGTAGAGTACCGTCCACCTTATTCCTTCCAGAGGTTCAAAGCTTCAGAATTTTTGACTAGAATGGAGATTTTCCTGGGGGTTTGCTACTCTGCATTCACGCTTCAGAATGTGTGTGTGTGATACATGCACTTTCCCCAGCAGTATTTCTCCAAAACTTTGAAGGCAAGACTTCTGGAAGCATGTCTTATACTTGTGTGTAAACTCTGCCTGTCACCACAAGATGCTAGCCTCAGCTGGGGTTTCTTGGCATTATCTCAATAGCATCCCTGATACCTCCAGGGCCAGGGGGCACCTCCTCTTGTTCTCTTCTCCCATCTGTTCCGAGCATGAGATTGCCCCCAGTGTGAGGTGGTAACATATTGCCGAGTAAGCGCTAAGCAAACATGCGTTGCTGCCAGAATGACACTCTTTCTCTGACTCCAGCACATAAAATGGCTGATCTAATAACTCAGTGCTGGGCAGCTAATTGATTGGGGGAAGCATTACTAGGCACAATTTATGGCAGGACATACAGAACATTTTGGGGCTGCAGAGCCTTGCTAGCAACCTCATACAACTGAACCTGGCTTCATTTCTCAGACACTACTCTTTGACCCAATGCCTTACACATAGCCAGAAGAGCAATTAATTCGTGCCCCAATTTCCCTCTCTTGGAGATGCTCAGAAGGTACAAACATAGTTTGTGCCTCTTACTATGAAATAAAATCCCATTTGATATCGCTATATTTAAACTGGTAGCCCTAGGACTTTGCTAGCTGTCCTTAAAATCCTTCCAGGCTGACATATCTAAGTAGAGGCAACTTAATTCTCCAAATCAATATACAAGGGGAAGAAAAGTCAGCTGGTGTTTGACAACAAGATAATACAAGTTGTATGACTTCTTTCAGCCTGCTCAATTATTATGAAGGCCAGGGATTATTTAACACACTTAAGAGTTGTTAATTTTCATAGCAGTAGCTTGCAGACAGCCTAAATTAAAACAGACTGCTGCTGTGCTGTTACTTTATATAATCTCTCAGTTAGGTGCTCTGAATTTCCAGACAAGTTCATTAAACACAAACAGACAGAGCTGCAGAATTTACACGTGCAAAATATTGCCAAACAGATGTCAGAGTTTGCTGTGCTGGGCCATGCCAATACTGCATTCTTCTTCTATTTGCATATCACCTTATGTTATCTGGTATTATGCTAATTGACGCTATACATAGTACGTGGCCACATGCTATCTGAGTTTAAAATAATGTTATGACATTTTATCTTGAAATGTGGAATAATTTATAAAGAAGCAGTCAGTTTCATGTATTTTCAATTGAATGCAAAAATGATTGACTTAAAGCAGCTGTGCAGGACTGTTAATGCTGTGCAAATCAGGGACTGACCCAGTGTCATAGTTTAACCCCAGCCAGCAACTAAGCACCACACAGCCACTCCCTCACTCCCCCCCACCCAGTGGGATGGAGGAGAGAATTGGGGAAAAAAAGTAGAACTCGTGAGTTAAGAAAAGTTTAATGGGACAGAAAGGAAGAAAGTAATGATGATAATAATAACAACAATAAAATGACACTAATAATAATAATAATAATAATAATAATAATAATAAAAGGATTGGAATATACAAGTGATGCACAATGCAATTGCTCACCACCCGCCAACCAATGCCCAGTTACCTCTGGAGTGGCAATTGCCCCCAGCCTCACTGTCTCCAGTTTATATACTGGGCATGACATCACATGGTATGGAAAACCCCATTGGCCAGTTTGGGTCAGCTGCCCTGGCTGTGTCCCCTCCCAGCTTCTTGTGCCCCTCCAGCCTTCTCGCTGGCTGGGCATGAGAACCTGAAAAACCCTTGACTTTAGACTAAACACTACTTAGCCACAACTGAAAACATCAGTGTGTTATCAACATTCTTCTCATACCAAACCCCCAAAAATAGCACTATACCAGCTACTAGGAAGAAAATTAACTCTACTCCAGCTGAAACCAGGACATCCAGAACCTGATTCACTTCTAAACAGCATTAGTCACCATCTTGTTTGCAAATTATTATCTATTCTCTTCCTGATGAGCTCACAATCATGAAGTAAAATTAGCTGAAAAATCAAGTGAGGTTGCATACAAATAACATGTTAATAATTTTGAGAAATGTTTATACTGCTCTTGATTAGAACATAGGAAGTTTGGCTTGCTGTAAAATATGCTTAATGCAGTGTTAACTGAGCAGTAAGATAAAATTAAAGTATATGGAAAAGGGTGGTTAGATTTCCAGGTGGAATGTTAGTGGCATTTGCAAAGAACATCTGGTGCATGGTAAGAGAGGTATGGTAAGGAGAAGAAAAGGAAGATGACTAAGAGAAAAGGGTTATTTTTGACATAATTATGAGGTTCACAAATTCTACTGGTGGTGACAGTGGGGTAGGAGGATTCCTTGAAAATGATTGAAATGACTGAATACTAGCATCTACATCATGCAGAGAATATTTACTCCAACATTATTTTTCTGACTTTTGGCTGGAATGTTTGTTGTTTTTATTAGCCATTAATAATCAATCATACACCTAAATACAGCTTTTTATGCAGACAGGAAAAGTTCCTGAGAAAAATCGATTAGCCCGATGCTACCAGCTTGAAAAACACATGAACAAATATAACATTGAAAGAACCATGGGAAATATTTGTGAAGGACAAGAATTGATTAAAGACATAAGCAAATGTTTTCAAAATGTCCATAATAAATACAGATCCAGAACTTGTCATAACTGGATTAAGCAGAAGAGGACAGGATGGGAAAAATAATAGTCTGAATACATTGTCCACTAGCTTTAGAGATGAAATTTTAATTATAAGTTTTTAGATTAAAACAGTTATGTCAAATTTTATATTTATAGATCACATTCACATTTTTCCAATCATTTGAAACAAAAATAATTTCTTTGATGTATGTATGCATATACAAATACAGATACAGGTATATAAATATATATAGAGAGAGACATACATATGTATATATACACAACTATTTATCAATTTGGAAAAACAGCCTTTGGATTTCTGCAGAGATCTGAGGAAGTTGTTATCAAACTTGAATTGTGGAACCTTGATCTAGACCCACGCAAAATTTCTTAAGCTGTTCTTTAAGCTCAGACAGAATTGTTTAAAATATAACAATTTACTTAAATTTAAAAGGCAGCTCAAAAGCCCACAAATGTAGAACATTAAGAGCTTATTTCCTGAGAAAGGTGATACAAATAACTGATTTTTCATGTTGGAAGGCAAAGCAAAAATCTGAAAAGAAACTGTTTTGAACAAAGTGAAATTAAGAAGTTCCAGGGTTTTATTTTTACTTATTTTTATTTCCCCCCAACCCAGCCACTCAAATTATTGGGATTATTATTTCATTATAATTTGGGCAGCCACATGTTATATGAAAAACTGCTGGATAAGTAATGTAAGATGCTCCTCTGAGTAAATTGTAATTGTTTCAATATGGAATCAATTTCTTTGCCCTCAGATACACAGCCTCCTTTGTTGTGACTCTGCCATTATTACCTTTTTATCCATGACACCCATTTTGAATGAATATTATAATGTGTTGGTCACTCGAAACAACAAAAATTTAAAAAATGCCTGGTTTTGAAATTGAGATTTGGATGTTCCTTTGAATACATTTGTAGACTTTGATGAGGAAACAGCATCAGTGGTAATAAAGAAGTATAACACACAGAGCAAACAGTGTCACTTTTAAAGAAAAAGTAAAAAGTCAGATGCTGAGGGACAAGAATAGCATTCGATCAGCACAGTCAGTTTAAGTTAGATGGTAACACTGCCTGACCAGACAGAAGCGTAAGGCTCTCATAAAACAGAGAAACTGGAATAAACACACTAGCAAGCAGGATTATGTTTTATAAATGTTGACATGACTTTGGTTTCTCTTGTAGCATGTGTGCCTACATTATTGGTTCTAGCTTCTAATTTCTTCTCTGTTTCTTTCTTTTCTAAACCTTTCTTTCCTCTGATAGATCACTTTGACCATTGGCTGGTAGGCTTTAAAACAATGTTTGACATAATTAACAATGCTATGTGCCTGCTCTCCCTCAGGTATTGACATAGCAGTGCTTTACACCTTCTTTTTCTAACGTGGCAAAGACAGGAATCTGGAGTTGTTAAGATATTTTTTTATCTTTTCAAGACTTGGCATACATTTGGCCCTGTCAGAGCATCCATAAAATCTCAACCAGAACAATTCTTGGGTGCCATATTGTTTGGTTAACCTTGAATGAATCTATTTACTGACTGATTGGAGTGCTTCTTGATTATAGAGAAAATTGTCAGCTATATTGTGGAAAAATTGATTGGATTCAGATTGAGCAGTCTGCCTCTGCACAAGCAGAACAAGGTCCTTTGGGACAAATAATACATTTGTTTCTATTTATTTTCAAACATTGCATTCTGTCTGAGGTCTGGGAACAACTTTACAACAAAATTGTGTTCTGAATCCATGCCGGACTCAGCTGAGGAAAAGCCAGTGGTGAAATACTGAGCTCAGTCCTAACAGAAACTCTTAAACACCATAATGTGATCTGAAGCCATCAAGGCACTGACAGTCATAGCACGTTTAGTGCACATTTCTGTAATCTTTATAGCAACACTCAGCACATCACTGACCTCCTTGTCAATCTGGGTAGCAGCTTGAAAGGGGTAGAATTTAAGAACTAGATTTGAATATAATTTTCCATTGGTTTTTTAGGTTTTGGGGTTTTTTTCTTTTTGGTGAAAGAACATATATTTACTGGAAGAAAGAAGTATATCAAACAGGTTTTAATAAATCCCCGTCAAAACAAATGGAGGTGTTCATCTGTAAAGGTGTACCTTTTGAATGCTACCTGGAAACCAAGGCTTGTATTGTGCATCATACTAAGAACAGATTTTGTGTTCGTAGCTTAGGGGTTTCTAAGTTTCTACTCCACCCAGATTTCTCTTTTAGTTTCTAGGCTTGGAAAAAAGTGCTCAGACATTTTTATTCTTGATACATAGTGGATATTGCCTTGAGTCCTGGGAGCATCCCAGGGAAAGCCCTCTTCAGGAAAGAATGAGGATACTCTCAGTGAGTCTGAGCATATGGGTATTACATTACATTTGTTGACTGTAAATCTTTTAATTGCCCTCATATCAAAATTTTTCTGCAAGTTCCTTTTCTGGGCAATTTAGGGTACTTTAGTGTTTTTCCAACTTGGAATTAAAATTTCATGTCCAATTTGGAAATGTAGACACAACTATTATGTTTTACCACCTTAACTTTCAAATTGTGCGTTTCCAAGTTAACTGAATGTCTTTGTCTTCTTCTTCTTTTCAATAACATAATTTTACTTAAAAACCACAATGTGTTCTGTGGATTCCTCCAGAAAACCATTTTGGGAGCTTTTTATTAAAAGAGGTTAAGAAACCTCATTTTTGGAACTATGACAGCTGACTTAAAAATTTGGGTTCTCTGGCAATCAACGATGAGAAGTACTTTCATAAACAGTTTCCTTCTCTGGACGTTGAAGGCATTTTTCCTGGTACCTCTAGAATGTTTTGCCTGTAGGAAATCGGCAGGACTGATCTGACACGGTTTCACTGTATTAGCACATGCAGACCTCAAATTATAGTGCTGAGCATTTGCTGTTTTTAAAATATAATTCTTGAAGGGTCCTAACGATCTTCATCATGTTCTTTTTCTTCACAAGTGAAGGAAAACAGGACTGCACTCAGGAGGAAGATGAAGTTACATGTGTTTTGTCCCTGTACAAATAAAGCTTCCTACCTCATGTCTCTAATTCTTCCAAATCAATGTTTGAGGCTTTTTTTTCCCAGGGTTTGGCAGAAGTTACAGCAAAGCAGCTGGCTCAGAATCACTCTGGATAAAACAAGTGATATGATCCTGGCTAGAGGAGATCTGGCATATCTGCCCCTGTCTGATATTTGATACTTGTGTGGATATCCAGGGCTTCAGTTCTTGTTATTGTTGGATGATCAGTTTTCAAGCAGAAGCCAGGACTACCTTCCCTTATTTGCATGTGGTGAGGAGATCATAATTTTATTTCTGAAGGCCACTTTGTCACTTTAAGACTT
The DNA here is from genome assembly GCF_947461875.1 of Haliaeetus albicilla. Classification (NCBI taxonomy): domain Eukaryota; kingdom Metazoa; phylum Chordata; class Aves; order Accipitriformes; family Accipitridae; genus Haliaeetus; species Haliaeetus albicilla. Next base: position 28,338,794 of record NC_091485.1, read on the forward strand.
TGTCAGCTGCAAGGTGTCCTACTTCAGACTACTCCCTATGTTCATTTGGAAACAGAATGTTATGCAAGTGATAGACTTCTCATCAGCACGGAAGACAGATAATGAAGATGTTCCACTGCTGAAATGCACCAGTTGCTCACAGTTTCCAAATTCTGATTGTAATATGTACAATTTAAATATCCTGAGCCCTCTTTCCTTGAGAAATAACCAGTTTGCTTAATACAGTGATTCACAGCCTCTACCATTGCAAAAAGATTTGAAACACTTTTTTTTAATTAAAAATGAAATAAAGTTTTATTGGAAACCTTTACTCTCAACGTTTTTGTACTTTTATTACTTTCCTTCCTTTCTTTCTTACTTACTTGCAAAACTTGTAAAAATTCCTAGTAATTTCAATATTTTTTAATGTCTTAGGGACTATGCAGGATCCAACTTGAGTAACTCCAACTTGGTAGTAGACTCTCCCTTATATTGGAAATGAAAATGGTATAAACTTTTGTTAAAATAGCATGGACATCTAAATGGGAGGTTTTTTCAGTACAAGAGAGGGAACTGAAATAGTTTTTTTTCCTTGCTGAATTGTTAGTTTTGAAACTCGTCCTCCCTTCCTCCTCTGAAACTGTGGATGTTTGTGCCTTCAGGGCATGCTTCAAGGATCACCATTTAAAGCTGAATACTGGGAAAGGAATTTGCTTGAAGAACAAATTTTGTGGTGGAATTATAATTTCTCCCATCTACCCTTTAGAAAAACAGGATTTCTTTGGTTCTTGCTTTATGCAGTAAAGGTTGATAACTTTGAATTATGCTTAATTGGTATAGTCATGCAATACAAACATTTTTTTAACCAGCCTGTTATAAATATACAGGTACAGCTATAATAAATGAATGCAAATAAATACTTTCTCTATTTTTTCACTGAAATAACAGGACAATGTGACTGCAGAACTAACCTTAAAATAATTGACACAGAAACCCCACATTCTTTCATTACAAAAAGTCATCAGAAACATTTCTAGAAATGCTGCTTAGCTGTTCCTCTACAGAATAGATTTACATAATTTTAATTGCAGATGGCATCTGCTGCTTTTGGAGTACATGGCCAAAGCATGTTTCTTCAACTTGCATATAAATAGATGTTGATTTTTCATCACATCACTATATGTAACATAACTGAGATAAAACGAGTGTAAGTGCAGTGAGAAGATATTTTTTATTACCCTCTTGAAGATGTCTTGTAGAGGAAAGCATGAAGTTACGTCTAGTGTGGTTTTGAGGACCATTTTTATAAACTTGATGATTGCTGTCTGATTGTACAAAGCAGATTCAAGGTCTGTGTAGAGGCATGTTCCCTATTCTTCCAGTCTAATCCACTCTGATATATACAGATGAAATACTGCAAGTTGGAGGATATCAACCAAGTTGCCACTGTGTGACATGCCTATCATGGGACTCATTTAGGATTGCTTCTTCGTCATCCTGAGGATCCTTCTCCATTGCGCAATTTCTCCTTTGTGCAACTCTCTGCTAATTGCCATAGTCCTTGGTGGCATTTGATATTATTTAAGAAAAATAATAATGTAGAAAATCTCAACACCTCACTTAAAAAAAAGAAAAAACTCTGTCAGCATTTCCCAAGAACTTCAGGCATCACACCCCCACAAGTTATGTACATGTTTGTTCCTTCTGGAAAATATTCAAATAGTGAGAAGAATGTCTCCTTTTCAAAATGAACTCTTTATGATGAATCATGTATTAGATAAATGTAGTATATTTTTGTCTTGGTCCATGGAATTCCTGAAAAGACCCTGTGAACTCCTCCGCTGTGGTCATTATCTGAATTTTTTCAATGGATTTCTTCTGCAATATCCTTTTACTCCAAGAGTTTATGGCGTACATATTGGATGAGAATTCTGTTGCATGGTGGTAATTGTTCACCTAAGCTATGTGATTTTGCTTCCATTTGTTTGTTTACTGTGGTGCATGTAAAGAAATATGGAATGGCTTCTTTCATGTGTAAATATGAAATAGTTTGCCTGAACATTTGTATAGGAGACGGAATTCTGACTTCTTGGACTAGCAGAAGAAAACAAACAGCAAGGCATAAACATGGCTAAAGCGAATTCATCTAAAAGTTCATGTGAATGTAAATGGCAAAAGTCCTCTTTTATTAAAAAAGATCTATGGAGTTTAAAAAATAAAAGTGTTGCTACAGTTGGAAGAAGGATTAAAAGTAAAACCAGTGCACCCTTATTCACCATACTCACATTTATTTCTGTATTTACTTCTAGTCTGGGCCTATGACATGTTTTTATTTGAAATACAGACCTGAACTCTCCAACTTTTTCTGAATAGACTAATTGCTGTATCCCTACAAGGCTTCACTGAACTATTCTGGGTTCAGAAGGCTGCCTTAAGAGAAGAAACTTCTGGACTGAGCCTTGTTTTGCAGCCATAGCCTCAGGGCCCACACTTCACTCTCCATTGTGAGAAGGGCTCATGCAAACATGTAGAGATAGTAGTTGAAAGAAATCTTATTTCTTCACTGGGACGCATGTATGGGTTTTTTCAGGCTTGCTAAAACAGATGCTATGTATACAGATTTAGTAAAAAGTTAGAATCGTGAACAAAGTTAATCCTATGCCATAGCCACAACTGATCAAAATTTCATCAAGACTCCAGTTAAAGTCTTTGTCAGAGCAATGGAGGAGAGATCTTTTTATAAACAATATGAAAAGGTAAGTAACAGAAAAAAGTTAAGTAACAGAAGTAACAGAAAAAAAAGGAAACAATCTTAAAATGGAAAACATTCAACACTTTTTTATGAAATACTTTATGTATTTTTATGAAAAGACGAGCTTTAATTAGATCTTCCACAGTAAAAATACAAGGGCAGATCTCCATCTGAGTATCTTGCATTTCAAAATAACAGCTTTCAGGATTATTCTCATAAATTTTAATTTTCTAGTTTAAGTGTTGTGCCACTTTTGAGTCTTGACGTTGAAGAAAATAACATCTTTGCAGTTCTAATTGAAAATAAGACCATGGAAGCAAGATCAACTGAAAATGCAGCAACCTGTGCTTTTGATGTGTTTGGCATTTTGTTGTGAACATTTCACATGGGCCCAGAAAGAACAACGCTTAATTTTCAGATCCCAGATTGAATTTAGAGCTCTGGCAGCCAGAAAATCATCTTTGGACTTGTAAACCATAAGCACTTGATCCGGAAGTCACTGAGAGAGAACAAACAGGGAACCGCACAATGTCATTCATTCAGAGTTACTTTTTGGCACATAATAGCTGGCTTGAAAGAAGAGATGCAAACAAATACAAGTTCATTCGAGCATAGAAAGACAGGTTTTCCAAGTGAAAACCAGCATCATGTCTGTACCAGTCCCTAGGCCATTTCCAACTTTATTATACTTTCAAGGACATTTTGTCCTCACTTTTGTAGCAATGTACTTTGCACTCAACACAGTTATTGATACACATATGTCTATGGAGAAACTTGCATTAAAAATAGACCCCTTTGTCCAGAATCAATATTTCATTCCTTTTATCAAATAATCTAATTCAACTTTATTTATAATATTTTAGACCTAACAATATAATCTTTGAAAGACAGCAGAACAGGAAGTAAAGGGAGAAGATGGGGGGAGAGAAATGAATAAGAAAGCACGCAAGAGAACAGTGTGCTTTGCTCTCATTATTGCTATCCTGTCAAAAAATGTGCAGAACCTTCTGTCAGTGCATAGACCCTTTCTTCTTTGTTCTTTTTAATGATATTCTTGGAGAAGTTACATCTAAGTTCCTTATGCACATCCTTCACTGACTGTGAATCAGAAGGTATATGAGGATCCATTCATTTACATCATAATTCTGATGTCAACCTTTCCTGTTACCACAGAAACACAGTCCATGACCACGCTTTGTATTAAAAAGGAAATATATGATACCATCAATGATGACAGCTCCCATGATTTAATCCTTGATTTTTTTCCATAAAATCTGACCTTTACTTGATCTTACTGCTTTACTTGCACATTTGATTTTTAATACTGCTGATACCTTGGCTTCATTTACTTCCTCAGTCTGCTCTAATACAAATTTACAAGGATTGGAGTTTCCCAAATGTATCAGGTCTCTGTGGCTTTTGTCTACTAAATAGAATGTTGCATTCTTGCCTAACCAGAAAAACGGTGTCCCTAATGCTTCTAATGCTTATCATAAATTACCTTGTCTTTCATATCTGAAATATAATCTCCCTAGAATATTTTCTTTATATGCCATTGTTCTTTCGTCTGCCTGGTTAGCAGTTTCTACATGTCAGACAAAGCACACACAGATCAAGTCCATTCTTAGCTTTCAGGGGTGGTTATAGGTCACAGCCATTTGATATCCTTTTCTGATGTTTTTTTTATTTAAGTTCTCCTCATGCTGAGAAATCTGATAAGTGAGTTGTATGTGCTGTTATACCTGCATTCCAACTTTTAGAGTTCAGGGAGCCTGGAATTTGTCAGTAAAGATCTGAACCCATATATCACCCAGTGTTTGAAGGTTAGCAACATAAATCTTTCAATAAAAGAACAAAGGTCTACAAGCATGTTCACATTCTCTTAGCTTTCAGTGCTAAGGAAGCCATTTTCAAAACAGCAATTAGGTCAAACCGTAAAAATGCATACTATAATTTTGTTCTTCATAAGATAGAGCCAGTATAGCCTTGCATTTATACTCATCATGTTCTGATTAATGTCTAAACCCTCTGATTTGCCTCTCACTTTGTTCTCTGTTTTGTTGGGGTTTTTTGTGTTTTTTTTCTTTTTTTTTTTTCTCCAGACTTTTCCTCTATATGCTGAATATTCTCCTCTGTTGTTTTTGTTTGTTTGCTTGTTTGTTTTTCTTGACCTTTATCTCATATTTTACTTCAGGCATTTTTCATTATTGGACAAAAAGCACAGTGCATTTGAAGCTACCATTTTTTGATAAACAAAAGTATCTTCTATAGAAAATTCTGTTATTCTAGTTTAGGTATCAGGAGAAGACCAATGGTGATAATACAGAATTTTTCCTTTCCCCCTTTTAGCTCCCAAATGCTTTGCAAACATGATCTTTTCAGAGATGAGGAAAGTGAAGGAGGGATAGTAAATCAAGTGTCCAAGGCTAAAGAGAGGGATTATTGTTGAGCATGATGGAGCTTGTGTCCCTGGACCAGTTTCCTGTTCCTTTGCTCAGATGACCCTTTTCTTTATGGCAGCGTCTTAGCTGAGATGGGGCCAGATTTCATAGCCTTGATGCATTGTTTCCCACTAATGTATTTCTGCTTTGACTGCTACGAGCACAGTACTTCAGTTTGGTCTAGGAGCTGAATTTTTTAAGCTGATCTGTGAAAAGAAAAAAAGGGGCAGTCCTCAGTCTTAGACACAACCAAACATTGCTTATGTTTCTGGAAACTGAAGAAGTTTAAAGGGGACACATTTTGTAAGAAACCGCTTCTTTTTAAGAAAACACTTCTATCTCAGTCAGCAGGAGCAAACTGTACTATGGCAATTTTATCCCTAAACCCAGACTTGTCATTGACTCTCTAGGAATTGGGTCAAGGCATTTCACTCAGACTTTCATCCAGCATAAAATGGCTGGATAATGATCATGAACCAACCTTTTAAAGTACTAAGACATAATAACTATTATTTTACTGTGGATTTTAGCCAAAAGGAAAATGAAGTTTCTGTGTGGGCTTCTCCAGGTGTGTTGACACTATCCCTATATCAAAGCTCTTCCTTACCCATCATCTAAATTACAGTTTATTAATGGAATTTTGGAGGGGAGAAAAAAAAAAGTATCTATCTCATTTCCACAGACTAAGACAGACTATCCCTCTCTTCTTGAATGGACAGAACATTAGAAGACCTTTTATTTTTTTGTTTCCTTCTTCAAAAATGGAAGAAAAGAGAAGATGAGAAAGTTGATTTATTTGAATGCTGCAGTTTCAGCTTTGGCCACAGTAGCGGGCAAGCTGAGCTACACCATAAGATAATAAATGATAGGAGAATAAAAATATGAATAGTTGAAAAAAAAAAAAGCTAGCTGAGAGATAGAAATAAACGTGGAATACATGATTATGACAAGTGCCAGCATCATCCTGACTGCAAATAAATGAGCTAATTTGCATGGGATTTTTATTTATGAATTCAAGACTGAGACTGAGCTATACTAGGAGTGCAGCCAGGAATGCTCATGTTCCCTACACTTCCCGTGGGATGTGGAACACACCAATATTTAATTGTGTCTATATGGAAAACAAGGGACAGTGGGGTATACAGATTTTGGTGGAGATTTCTGAAGACATAATATCTTAAGAAGGCCTCAGCAGGAGTTCACAACCCAGTGACGCTCAGTAGGGGATTTGGTTAACTCAAGGTAAGCATTCAGCACCATTGAAATGATATAAGCAAATCCAAGACAGCTACAGAGGCTTGTCAGATACAGCACTGGACTTGCGCTCTTCTGGAGGGGCTGCTGGAAGCCAGAGGCATTATCTGAGATACCTCAAACAGCACTGGATACCTGTGTGCCTGGACAACCGTATAACCCTCACAGTCAGATGTATGTTTCTGTCAATGTCCGTTAACAGTGGGTACCTTCACATGGAAACACCATAGCAGCTCTAAAAGTGATTTGAAGAAGTATGTTTCAAATATGTGTAACTTTTCAGCCAGGCAAATTATGCCTCATTTTTTCAGAGCTTCATACTGACATAAAACTGGAATTAGTACTTTATACTAACTTTGCAAATAAGTAAAACAATAAGGAAGGTTTTTAAGAGTTAAACCAAACAAAAAGCACCACGCTTATAGGAACACTTTTGAATACCTGTAACAGTAAAGTCAGAGGCCCTAGCTCAGAAACATAAGGGATACTGTAAAACCTTCCAAATAAAACAGTAGAAAAGAAAAGCCATACCTTCATAATCTGATACCTGAAAGTGGTTAGGGCTGGAAGCACAAGCTATGTGCCTTCAGAAGCTAAAGCCTCCCCCTTTTCCAATAGTATCTACTCCATTTGTTAGTCCTATGAGGTCACAAGACACTAAACCTTAAACTGTGGCAGCCTGCTACTCATACATGGGGTTGAAATTCCACCAGCCTGGGAACAGAGCCAGGGCTGCCAGGTGTACATTGCTTCAGGAGAGGCTGAGGGTCTCAGATAAGATGCTTTTACTCTCCTAATTCTGGTTTCCTGGGATTTAGGCAGATATCCCTGGAGAAAGAGATGAATTCCTTTGGGATATCTTTTCTAGGAGGAGGAGGAGGAGCGCTCTACATGAAACACTGTGGGGAAATTTCTGCCAAGGTAATCTACCAAAGATTTCCTCCTCCTAAATCTGTCAACCTGAGCATACCTTTTAAGTATGCCAGCATGGTTTGGAAGGCATGTAAAGAATCTAAGCAAGCATATAAGCAGCTAATTTGAACTCCACAGATGCACTTCCCTTGGGAATTATCTCAGCTCCTGAAATTTCATTCCAATAATTACCAAGGCAAATCACAGAGATTTCCACTTACTAATCTGGGGCTTCCTGAAATCCTCTAATTAAACCACAGCAAGACGGTTTCAATAGAGTGAGGATTTGCTTTTTGTCATGCTCTTTTCTTTGCTTCCTTCCCCTCCACCACAGTCATGTGGTCAGATGAACAACTCTGGTGATAAGATACAAAGCTAATGCCAGGAGCAAATGATCTGTCCCGCAATGGTAAGTGTTCTATAACACAAGGATATTGTTTAATGCAGTCATAAACTGTCTTTACACTATGGCAAAAAATAAGATGGAGCTAAAATTGTATGAGAATATTCACGCAGGACTTGTCAACACCGAAACTTGAATAAGATTTTTAATATTTTTTTCTGATTATACTAAACACAATTTAGTATAATTTTCAAATACAAGTGGTCAAAGCTCTTAAACTTTACTTTTTGCTTTCCTCAACCAGAATATTTCCCAGACCTGGACAGTCCATTGCATAGCCAGGTGACTAAAACAGGTTGCCCTCTAGATTCCTTCTGTAGTGACAAAATCCAGGAAACCCTTTCATCCTTGAGAGGGGTTCTTTCCATACAGCCCTTCTGACCATTGCTAAACACTTCTACTGAAATTAGACACCTGGAAATGTAGCCACATTGGGCAACAGATGAGATTAATAGGTGAGAAGTAGTGCAGGATAAGTTTTAAACCAGACCTGCCTGTGCACTACTTAATTGAGCTCTGCTCAAGCTACAGCCTAGCCAAAATTAGTGAAATAGCGTCAAACAAGCATTGTTGGTTCTACTGACATTTTAAGGTTATCTATTGCTACCTGGAGGTTTGTATACCAGCTTCAAGTTTCCATTTTTAAAAGAGAGGCCTTTTATGACTGCACATCAGGTTTATGCTTTCATATAATTAGTCTGCTCATCTTCTCACCAGGAAAAATAAAAGCATAGCAGAATAGGGATATATGAACCCTAAGGATGAAGGAGGGATGACTGCACAGCTACCTGTGCGTTATCCCATGCCGCATGGCTGTGCCAAATGAGGTGGAAGGGAGGTAGGCTCTAAAACACCCTAACTCTTTATGGTCGGTCTGTGCTTGCAGAGCACTTAAGCAAAGAGCAAAAGAATAGTGCAGCAAATGAACTACATGAAAGCTTCTAGATAAGAAGAAAGGAAAAAAGGAATAGTTTGGAGAAGAGCTAATTAGAGCTAATCAGCAACATAAACTTCAACACTGAATGAACATGGCTTCCAGAAATCAAGTTAATATGCAGAGTGCTAAACACTGATCAGAGGTCAGTGTAGAAAAGATGGGGTTTAGCTGGTAGTCCTTAATCCTGAGGTCCCTGGATTGCTTCTGAATATCTGCAGAACATCTTTATTAGAAACACAGTGATAATCCAGTTAACCAGGGCCTGTGTATCCACTAGAAAGCCTTTATGGCTCTGAAAAACAACAAAAAAAATGAAAGCCAGTAGCATCCAAAGATCAAGACATATTGACATCCTTGCTGTAATAGGTATGGGGATATAGTAATGGTGCACATTGAGAGAAAGTGATATGAAGGGATTTTAAAACAAGATAAACTTACTTGCCCTTTGTCATGAGAGAAGAATAACGAGACAGTAGATGAAACTGAAAGGAAATAAATTCAAACTGATAAAAGGGAGTATCTTTTTATACAATGCATAATTAATCAGTCAAACCTACTGCCATAAGATTTCACTGAGACATAGAGTTCAGAAAGAAAAACAGGCATTTATATGGATAATGAGAACATCTTTAGATAAGATGAAAAAAAAGAAGGATATAAAGAGTAATGCTTCATGACATAAATCAAGCACTAGCTTAATGTGGAAGGCATTAAAAAGACATGGCATAGGAAAGGTAATGCTAACCCACACAGAGATTTTAGTATCCTTTATGAGACTGAACCATTGTCCTGAGCATGAAGGCAGATCCTCTCATGCTTTTGATGTGTTTTATTTATCAGTCCTTCTTGGTTCATAACCTCTGCATCCTCAAAGCAGGGACTGTAAGAGACACAACAGATGTTAGCAAGTAGAAAATATTTGGGTATAACGTAAGGAAGTCTTTGACAGTGAGAGGAATAGGGAAAGACCAGACTTGATTGGCCTTATTCTTTCTGCAGTAGCAAGAGATTGCAAAAGGCTGTAAGTTTTAGCATAGCTGAAGTTTAGCTGCTCCGGCCTGCTGTTTCTGCCTCAGTGGATTCTGCTTCCATCAGCATCAATGGGATTGGAATAAGGCCTCAGGGCAAGCATTTAGCATAGATTTACAAACTACAGTTTTATTTAAGCAACTTCTCTGGGGGTAATGACTGGTAAACCTTTGAAAAAGCATCCTTCCCTGTATATTTTTAAAATGTCAGCTTTTCTTATATCACATGGTGGCAGTTCCCTGCTAAGGAAGTGATTATTCTAGTTCTGACTTGCAGGATGATGAATCACTGGGTGACATACCACTATGCTTTTAAGACTGTTGTGTTTGCATTAAGGGATAGTTGAGCTGACCTGTAGAAGAGAAAGCCAGGCCAGAACTTTCACTCAAAAATAGATGTGAGGTTCAACGATAGTTGGTAGGTTTTCATTATTTCATACTTTTCTATTTTGGGATTCCAGCTGTGGCCTAAAATGGGGGATATTATACTTGTCGATTAAGGCTATATTTAAGCACTTGACTTCTGAAAGGTCCAGGCATGCAGTATAGGGAGCCTGTGGACAGAGTTTAAGATCTCAGACATGTGCATGCAATAGCAGGAGGCAAGCAGACAAACAGCTAAATGGGTTCAGCTTGGAATGTCTAACTTATGTTTGCAATCTACTCGAGGCGGGGGGCTGAGGGGGTTGGTACTAGCACTGCAACTGAGTGTTAGCTATGTGAAGAAGGAAGAATAATGTGCTGCTTGGTCAAAAGGAAGGAAAGCAATATCTGGAGGGAGAGGTAGTACTGACAGAACATCTGGACCACTGGCTAAGAGCAGAAAGGCGCACATGTGAGTACTGTAAGAAATGGGATTAGGATATTCCCAGTGTTTGCTGACTCTCTGCTATCTTTAGGCACAAAAAACAGCAGTCTTTTGAGCTGCTCAGCCCCATTTTGCAAACCACAGACATGGAAAGTGAGCCATCCAAAATCTCAATCTGCTATGATTCATTCCTCTCTAATTTTGATATATGGCTTGGTGTATCACAGTGTGCTTCATGATATGCAGTGTGAGAATGAGATGCCTAGTCTAGGACACTTGGGCGGGTGGGTTGGAGAAATCTTTTTTTAAGAAGTAAGTTATATTCAGAATAGGCTTAATAAAATAAGACATTTCAATTCATTCTTGAAAACTCACTTTCCCAGGGAAAGACAGCATATAAATCTATGTATATGCACACATAATGTGCCCGGCCAGTGTCAAGGTTTTAAGCTCCAGTTTAGCAAACTATTAACCAATTACTTTGGATTTCAAAAGTTTTAGTCACACAGAAGTCAATGAGTATTTGAAGTACTTGTGTACTTTAAATTAGACATAAAGTTGCTGAATCATCAGCAGAATGTTTCCTTTTTCACATCTGGCAATCGTACCCATGTTTTGGATCACTGGCCTCCCCACCCACCACAAGTGTTTGTACCTCTTTCACAAGCGAAGCGAGCAAGGTGCATCTGTAACTGTCTCAACTCTCAGAATAAGAAGCTGGATGGGAGACGTGATTCTCGACACCTCATCCTACATGTAACCCTCTTTCTAATACCAGTCTAACTTGGTTGCACATGTGTCGGTGAGTTCATAACAAAAGTGGAATAGTATGCTTCGTACAGAATGGATTCTCTTTCAGGTGTTATCTCCTTTAGTTATCTCCACTCCTTTCAGAGCTGTGCCTACTTCTACTGACCACACTTTGACCAGTTAAAAAAAGGTAAAGTCTTCAAATAGCTTTTTTCCCCACTTGCGGAAATTTGTTCAGTTTTACGTTTGTTTAACTGTGCAAGGTTTTCTTATATAATACTATACATTGTAATTAGACTACCTTAGGGGGTGGGGAGGCTGAGTTTCTTTTTTCTTCTGTTATTGTTTCAAAGGTAAATAGATTATTCAGTATTTTCTGTGTGGTGTTGTATTGAAAATCATTCTTCTCTCATGGAGAACAAATTTAGTATAACTGCTTGTGTATGTATATCTTTGAGTAAATGTGTATGTGCATAGAAGTTTGCATATGTGCATATGTAGAATTACTGCTGTGAACAACTACCTGTTCAATCAACCATGTTTCACTTCTTTTTCTCTTTATCTCTATGAGCCATCAGTGACAAATCAGGATATGACTAACAAGCTCCACACACTGAAGCAGTATTTTATCTCTAGCATTATTTATCAAAGAAGTCTGTTCCTTGCAGACTGGTCACTGCAACCACAAAATAGTATTAGGCAGCATGTATGATTAAACTGTTTTTGCTGGCAGAATATATTTATCTGGCTTTTTTTTCTTTTTTTTCTAAGGGATTTGAGAGCAGCCCTTTTTCTTAACTGTAGTCAAAATGTAATCACTCTATTTCTATCCAAATGTGCATGTATTGTTCTTAGAGTATTTTTCACTGATAAAGAGCTTCTCAGGTTTTTTCTGTGCTTATCTTGCAATATGAAGAACCTGTTACTGTTCACTACTGAATAGCAGAGATAATAGCCAATTTCCAAACTTTCAAGTGGAGCTTTGTCTTGTACCCAGTGAGTAGAATAAGATATACACCACAATTGGCTTTCCACATACCTTTAGCTACAATTTTTCCACCCAGTCACATGGTTATATATAATACTGATAGAGAGCTGTGAGGAAGGAAGAATACTGAAATTAAAAACAAACAAAACAACCCCTCAAAAATCAAGCCTTTTCTTATTGCCTTCCCTCCAGCTTTCCAGTAATTATGAATTAGTAACCTATACTGAAATCAGAGACTTCCATTTCAGAGAAAACAACATACCCAACATTTTCTGTGCTCTTTCTAAGGGGTCAGTGACCTTAAAAATAAATAAAAATCCATTATCTGACAGTTGAAGTAATGGAGGTTGGAATTTAGCAGGGTCAGATGCAGTCCTGCTGGGAAGGAGGGAGAAACAAAATTCTCTCTGCATTCTTGCATAGCTTCATGTGTTCATGCTAGGTATGACTGGCTAGTGTAGGAATTTCCCCCTTGGTGTCCCCAAGAAGGGGAGGGAGGAGGTAACAAAACAGTCTTAGTTGAAAATTAGGATGTTGCTTCTGAAATAAAGGGGAAGCAGGTGACTTCCTTTCCTACAGAAGAAGAACTGACTTCAAAGGGTCTCACTGAAGCGTGGTGGTGTTTGGGAGTATTAATGAGGTGTTGCAGCTTGCTTGCCACCTGAATGCACAGTCTGGCCCACAGTGATTGTTATTAAAGCTTGTGAAAGGCAAAGCCTGTCTTTCTGACAATGTGATCTCAGCAGTGGGCTTGGCACTTTTGATGAAGATGAGTGACCTGGGGCACAGATGATGACAGTACAGACCTTGACACCCCTGGCTGTTTTCCTAAGTTAAGTTTTGCTGGTTAGTGACTGAATTTAGGCATCTGTTCAGTGTCCTGTGCGAAATCTGACATTTAGTCTCTGTCCAGCTTTTATATGGGCACAAAAATCATTGCCATAAGTGTCCTTGTTGGTAATCACAGCAGGGAGGCTAAAGACTGTATCACAAAATCACAGAATAGCTGAGGTTAGAAGGGACCTCTGGAGGTCATCTGGTCCAACCACCCTGCTCAGGCAGGGCGACCTAGAGCCAGGTGTCCAGGACCATGTCCAGACAGCTTTTGAATATCTCCAAGATGGAGATTTCACAACCTTTCTGGGCAACCTGTTCCAGTGCTCAGTTAGCCTTACAGTAAAAAAGTGTTGATGTTCAGATGGAGCCTCCTGCATTGTGTCCATTGCGTCTGGTCCTGTCACCGGGCACCACTGAAAAGAGTCTGGCTCTGTCCTTTTGCACCCTCCCTTCAGGTACTTGTAGACATTGATAAGATCCCCCTGAGCCTTCTCTTCCACAGGCTGAGCAGTCCCAGCTTTCTCAGCTTTTCCTCACAGGTGAGATACTCCAGTCCCTCAATCTTCTTTGTGACCCTTCATTGGACTCTCTCCAGTATGTCCATGCCTCTTGTACTGAGGAGCCCAGAACTGGACACAGTACTCCAGGTATGGCCTCACCAGTGCTAAAAGTATGTTGTCCCACAGATGGTGTACGTTTACCTGGTGTGCAAGCCAATAACACACAGAGTTGAGGTATTTTCAAATTAATTTCATTGATGTGCATGAACGGGTGTCTGTCCCAAGACAGCACACTATTGTCTCAAAAATTCCCTAATTTGTATACTTAACTAATACATATTCATTGTTATTTTTCTTGATGATTGGTTCTTTTTTCTTCACCCCTCATGTAAATTAGTGTGCAGACTCTGTCGTCTTTCATTGTCTTCTTTTAAGTAGGTGGAATCATTTGAGTAGGTGGTCAATAAGTCAGTGGTCACAATCTCCCCCTGTAGGAATTACCTTTTACCTACTTCTTCCCTAATTTTGGCAGTTTCAAGTGGTTCTTCAAGGTTTATTGACCAGACTACAATCCATTACCTTTTCTGACATAAACATAAAGCCCCATTGTCTAGTAGTTAGTTCCTAAACCCTAAATCCTGTCTAGTTTTTGTTTCCCTGTTTTAAATATTAACTGATGGGGGCTGTACACAGGACTTTAGCAGCTCCCTGGTTATTTCAATCATATTATACATATTAATTGATAACAAGTAGAGGGAAAGGATCACCTCCTTTGACCTGCTGACAACACTCCTGCTAATGCAGCCCAAGATACCATGATGTATGACTGTGAATATTTGTTCTGGCCTCTCACCCACAACCCTGATCTTTTCAGAACAGGGATGATGGCAGACCTGCATGCTGAAGCCTGGACTGCCATTGTCTGTTTGTTACACAGCCATTCCACTAGCAAACACAGAACTTCAGTCTTTATGTTTGTCAGCCCAATGTCTGTTCAAATCTATGCTCTCTTTTTCTTCCTTTTTAATAGAAAAGCGGAACCTTGGCAATGACCATTCACACAAACTCAGTCTTGATATCCTCACCCCCACTGGGTCTGCACACAGGAAACAGCAGGAATGGTGCCAAAAATAAATCTGGCACAGCAGATAAAAACAGCTGGTATTGTCTAAATGGTATTAGAGTCATTTTCATTCCTGCTATAATATCCCATAGTCTAAGGAATTTATATATTTAAACTCTGAAGTTCTTACCAGAGAAACCAACAGTCCAATGTAGAAAAAAAATCAAAGTAATTTTCTGTGTTTCTTTTGTTTTGTTTTGGTGGGTATTTAATTAAATAGATTGAATGAGTTGTTTGTACATATCTAATTGGGAAAGATGCTAAAATCAGGACCATTTTTTTACTGGAATACTACCTATTCTGCTAGCACTGGCACATACTGCCATTTGGTTTCGTTCTGTAATCTCTTGGTCTAAGTTTTATCTATTCTTCGTGGTAAAAGCATCTTTCACATCTACACACAAAGCATGCTGACTCAGCTAACACACACCCTAAAAATCATAGAATTCTGCAAAGTGATGAAAGCATGAAATTATTGCAGTCTGATCTGTAGCTCACACCTTAACACAGAAGCCATGCCTGATGAATTATTCTCTCCCAGTGTAGCCCCTGGTAAACTAAACACCAGCAAAAACTTTGCTTATTGCCATAAACTGGCTATATTTTCTTGTTATCGTGGTTTAACCCCAGCCAGCAACTAACACCACACAGCCACTTACTCACTTCCCCCTGCCCAGTGGGATCGGGGAAAGAATTGGAAAAAAACCAAGGTAAAACTCATGGGTTGAGATAAGAACAGTTTAATAGAACAGAAAGGTAGAAACTAATAATGATAATAATAACAATAATAAAATGATAATAATAATAAAAGGATTGCAATATACAAAACAAGTGATGCACAATGCAATTGCTCACCACATGCCAACCAATGCCCAGTTAGTTTCCGAGCAGTGATCCCTCCCAGGCCAACTCCCCTCCAGTTTATATACTGGGCATGACATCATGTGGTCTGGAATACCCCTTTGGCCAGTTTGGGTCAGCTGTCCTGGCTGTGTCCCCTCCCAACTTCTTGTGCCCCTTGAGCTCTTTTGCTGGCTGGGCATGAGAAGCTGAAAAATCCTTGACTTAATCTAAACACTACTTAGCAACAACTGAAAACATCAGTGTGTTATCAACATTCTTCTCCTACTGAATCCAAAACATAACACTATACCAGCTACTAGGAAGAAAATTAACTCTATCCCAGCTAAAACTAGGATACTTGTGAACCCTAAGCTTTCACCCAGTTTCTAATCAAGTGGGTATGAATCAGATTTTATAAAGGGTATTTGACCTGATATCTAAAAAAAGCAAAAAAAGTTGCTCATCCTTTCTGGCTATTCAACACAGGATATAGCATAAACTTACCTGAGAAACTCCTATTTGCGCCAGTGTGTGTAGTCCCCGGGGTATAAGAAGACAAAAATTACACCTTTTCTTCAAATCTTTTTCTTCCTTTAGAAAGGAAAGCATGGAAGCTTGCTCATATAGTGGAAAGCCAAAGCAAACCAAGCCCTTAGACTTGGTAAAGCTTTAAAATGACTGTATTAAGCATCACAACCAATGATAAACATGGCTTAACAGGGAACATCCATTCACCCACTTGTGCGATGGTGTCCTTGAACTTCAAGTTGTTGCTTTATTCACTTTTCAGTATCACTCAAACATTTTCTGTTATACCAGCACCTGTAATCTATCATTAAAAACATTGTAATCAAGATCTACAGATTACATACCTAATACAAATGCAGTAAAACTCAGCACATGCATTTTAAATAATCAATTGGTATTTAATTAACACACAATTGCTGTCCTAATACTGAATCAAATCCTCTTAAAGTGTGACCATAATTCCCACTAGAGTGGTAATGTCCTGAGAGTGAAAGAAATACCCTGCGATCATTAGAAGAGTATTGTAATTTATAGAGTTTTTGTCAAGAGATTAAGCAATTCAAGAATCTATTACACATGAAAAAATGCACTTTAGAACAGAAAAGAATTATAGTCCCTCCTTCCTATCCTTTAAAATACATTTTAGAGCTATATGTTGGTTTTAATAAACAGATTATCTCAACATTCTTTCCAACTAATGTACATAAAACTTCTGTATAGTACTTTTTATCAATTATGACACAGAAAACTACTTAGGGAAAATGATGCAAACTCAATTTTTGCCAAATCTTATTATGAAAATGTAGCACAAATATTAGCTGTAATGACAAAAAAAAAAAACATTTTCAGGAGACATTTCCTTTAATTTTGCAAAGAGAAATGTGTTGAAAAGTCCTAATAAAAATAAATTCAAGGAACACCTCCTGTTTTCCATTTGACAGAAGTCAAACTCTATCTTATAGTTGGTTATTTAATAAATAAAATAATGAACCATAACACAAATGGTCTAATTTTTAAACAACTTGTCATGCCTCAGCCAGAATGTACAAAAAAGAACAGATTTGAGACCACAATAATGGTTGTTCTGTGCTGAAGCAAGAATTCATGAAACCCATCATTCATCAAATGTAAGTCTAGCAGTTCTGTTGATTAAGGGAAATGAATGTATTCAGCTCAATACATGGTGGCACTTCTTGGGATGGTACCCAGCTTCTTCCAAGGTGGGGTTTCCCCACTGGGAATGTATCTCCTTCTTTGTATTTAGTAGGATTTTCACCAACTTCTTCCCCTCAAAAGGAACTTCTGATTTTTTCAATGCCTTTATAAACCTAGCACTTAAAATCTCCTGAGGCAAAGATTTCTTTGTTCTAATTACTTACACTGTGAAAAAGTATATCCATTTATTTAGTCTCACCACCCAATCATTGCAAGGAATTAGCCTCTAGTCTGTCTGCTGTGTTACGTTGGTCATGGTTTTGTATACTTCTGTCATTTGCATTTTTAATTGCATGATTTCAATGAGGGGCTGAACACCAGTTCTAAAAACTGATCCACTCATATGCAAAAGATTTTGTGATGGCAATGAGTATTGCATTTCAAAAGAGTAGAATATACATAAGTTAAAGGTTTGTGTGGCAAGGTTTTGTTAGCAGGGGGGTTACAGCGGTGGCTTCTGTGAGAAGCTGCTTGAAGCTTCCCTCATGTCTGACAGAGCCAATGACAGACGGCTCCAACACAGACCCACTGCTGGCCAAGGACGAGCCCATCAGCAGAGGTGGTAGTGCCTCTGGGATAACAGATTTAAGAAGGGGAAAAAAGTCGCTGTGGCACAGAAACTGCAGTGGGAGAGAGGAGTGAGAACATGTAAGAGAAACAACCCTGCAGACCCCAAGGCCAGTGAAGAAGGAGGGGGAGGAGATACTCCAGGTGCCTGAGCAGAAATTCCCCTGCAGCCTGTGAGGAAGACCATGGTGAGTCAGGCTGTCCCCCTGCAGCCCAGGGAGGTCCACAGTGGAGCAGATATCCACCTGCAGCCCGGGGAGGACCCCATGCCGGAGCAGGTGGGTGCCCGAAGGAGGCTGTGACCCCGTGGGAAGCCCACGCTGGAGCAGGCTCCTGGCAGGACCCACGGACCTGTGGAGAGAGGAGCCCACCCTGGAACAGCTTTTCTGGCAGGACTTGTGACCCTGCGGGGCACCCACGCTGGAGCAGTCTGTGCCTGAAAGACTGCAGCCTGTGGAAGGGACCCATGCTGGAGCAGTTTGTGAAGAACTACAGCCCATGGGAAGGATCCACTTTGGAGAAGTTCATGGAGGACTGTCTCCTGTGGGAGGGACCCCACGCTGGAGCAGGGAAAGAGTGTGATGAGTCCTGCCCCTGAGGAGGAAGGAGCGGCAGAGATAACGTGTGATGAACTGACCACAACCCCCATTCCCTGTCACCCTGCGCCACCGTGGGGGTAGGTAGTGAATCCAAGAGTGAAGCTGTGCCTGGGAAGAAGGGAGGGGTGGGGGGAAGGTGTTTTAAGATTTGGTTTTATTTCTCATCACCCTACTCTGGTTGACTGGCAATAAATTAAGTTAATTTTCCCTAAAGCTGAGTCTGCTTTGCCTGTGATGGTAATTGGTCGAGTGATCTCTCCCTATCCTTATCTCAACCCATGTGCCTTTTGTTATATTTTCTCTCCTCTGTCCAGCTGAGGAGGGGAGTGAGAGATCGGCTTTGATGGGCACCTGGCATCCAGCCAGGGTCAACCCACCACATAGTCCTTCACGAAGCCAGTGAAATTACATGTTGCTGTTGCTGTTCCACAGCTCTCACACAGAGTAAAACCTCTTCTGTTTCAGATTCGTATGGTTTTGTGCTTGCACATCTACTAGAAAAGTCGTAGAAAGAGAGTCTAGGTAGGTATCAAACTCAAACATGGAATCCTGCCATACTTAAATCAATTGTTTCTACTACTAGAGTCGGGATTTCATTTAATGTGTTTATTTTTTGTTCAAAATGTTATATAAAAATGTATGCACCAGTGTTTGCACAGTAGCTCTGTGCCACTCCAGCTGGTAGACAAACATTTTATCTATTGAACTACTGTGCTTCTTATATATATTGCTTCTTATGCATATGTCTGTGTGTGCTTATATATCTATATTCATATACATATATTTGTATATACACATAGGTAACCCCTTCCCCTATACTGATAAGAGGTGTTTTGAGGTCCCCAAATAAAAATCTGTGTGTAAGTGAGAAGCACCAACACAGATTATTCTCTGGAGTTTTTTTATCTGAAGTGGTCCCTCTGTATCCCCATCAGGTCCTTACAAGATTTCTTATTTTTCAATCTCATCTCCTACAGAAATAACACTGTGTCATGATCACACCTAAACCTTTGACGTCAGTTGCTTACTTTCAACTACATTTTAAAGTGGAAGGTGTCCAACAGCTAATTAGGTTTTCTAGACTTTTGTAAAAACATCCTTGGCCAAATAAAGGAGGAAAACCCTAACCATTTTCTGACAGAAAAAAAGATGCAGCAGGAAGCTGGGCATTATCAAACATGGGACAACCAACATGGGAGAGAATAAATGCTTTAACTGTAGGAAAGCTTCAGCTGGAGCTTATTCTTTCTTAAACTCCAATGTTGCTCAAACATACATGAATCTGTTGAAAAAGCATGCTCCCCATTCTGGTGGGATAGACGTTAATATTGTCATGAAGGACTATTTAAAAAAATAAATATATATGTTTTATATGTGCACACACACATATATATGCACAGACCCATAAATACACATTCATCTATACATGTAAATGGAGGCTTTGAGGCTTTATTCTATGTTTATCTCATGTTGCCATTAAGTTTATGACAATTTGGAGCAATTCAGTGAATCATTCTGTCCTACATCATGATAGAAATACTTTCCTCTTGGAAAGTGATAATATGAAGCTGGCCTCTTGGCACATTAAAGAAAAAAGCATAATAGTAACATTAATAAAAGTAATACTTATTTTTGAAGAGGAAAGCTGGCTACATAGAATCCCAGACTTGATTAATGTCCTTAACTTATTAGTCTCCCCAACTTTATAATTTTTTTTCTTAAATACTTTTATACCAC
Organism: Haliaeetus albicilla; assembly: GCF_947461875.1. NCBI lineage: Eukaryota > Metazoa > Chordata > Aves > Accipitriformes > Accipitridae > Haliaeetus > Haliaeetus albicilla. The sequence continues at coordinate 28,358,995 of NC_091485.1, forward strand.
CTAACTGCATCAGCTATATTGAAAGTTCATTCCATCTCTCAGCACTTTTTCTATCTAGTAAAGACTTTCTGAGTTCTCTTTGTATGTATGTACATTTTCTTTGTCATTTAAACTCTGTTCTGGTTGGCCTGAAAGCTCAGAGATAATCAAGCTTAACTTTGAGGGACATCATAGACAATATGAATTATCCTTTGAAGAGTTTTATGCTAATTTTGAAGCCTGAGCAATTTACAAAAATTTTTTTTGTGATCTTCTGAGATGAAATCTCCATGTATCCTTTAACTGTTGAGTTAATATAGACACATCTATAATACTTCTATTCATGTTTTTGTACTGTGGTAGCTGAGTGTCTTCTAGCAGTGTGTTAAGCAGTGACTTCTAGCTGGAACGTATGACTATTTATTTCCTTCATCCTTTCTTGGGTATGGATATTTCATTTCTTTCATATGTATGATGTATCATATGTTTTGACTCTTCAAGACTTGGTCACAAAGGGCATTGTGAATGCCAAAAAAGTAGGTGAGGTTGGTGGCAGCTCTTAGGTCTTCTAAGAATTCTAAATACAGCCTTGGATAAGCCCAGGAAAGAAGCTCTCCTTCTTTCCTGGAAATGATGGATCACTGTAGTAGAATGTTTCATTATGCTTCTGAGACTGATTTGGTTTTGATTTTTTTTTTTTTCTCTCCCCATGTTACTCATTTGGAACTTGAAGGAATCCTAGAGATTTATCTTTCTGGAGATCTTAAACCAATATTTTATAGAATGAATGGTTGGATATATTTGATGATATTTTGTGTTGCTTTAGAATCATACAGATTCATTTAGTCTGTGGGATAATGTCATCTGGTTAAAAAGCAGTACATGCATGTGTATTTAAAATGTCATTTTTGTTGTCTCTTAGTCACAAACTAAGCCACCTATTTTATAATGACAATGAACTCAGCAACAGCATGCTCTGTGGATAAGCATTGTGCTATTTTTGTTCAATTTATAAGATGGAAGTCAAGCAAAATGAGACATTCAATGTTCAGATAATAAGACTGAAAGCACATGAAGGCTTACTTCTTTTCTTTTCTTGTTGAATACCATTGAACTATACAAAACCTCTAGCCTCTAGAAAGCCAAACAACTAATTAAGCTAAAAACAAAATTCTATGTTAACACAATAGACTAAAAAAATAAAAATACTTCTACCATGGCAGAATGACAATGTTTACATTTTTGTTGTCATTTGTAAGTCATAGTGATTTTCTGTGGATGTGGTTTAAATGATCCAATCTTTTCCTTTAATTAAAAGTTGTTATCTTCTGTTCAGTTGTCAAAGAATAACTGAATTCTTATGGCTAAACATTTAGATTCTGCTCTGTTTTTTACTAGGTTTATAAGACAGAATCACATAATTTCTGACAAATGTCAACAACTTATAGTTTGACTTAGATTTTGGCTTTTTTCCAGTGCACATGGTCTAGTTTAGGTGTCACATTAGAGAAAATCAGTTTCTGCACAGAATATCCAGCCAAGTGCACTACCTTATTCCCAATTGCTGAATGTTGACGTTTTCTTATCTGTATATCAGATTACTGTTTAAAACAATGTCCTTGGGAATTATCAGCAAACTTTACTTTCTGTTATACACTAATATTATCCATGGGAGCCAATTATTGAAAGTGTTATGAACAGATGGTGCACTAAAGAAATAAGAAGTAGTGTTCAATAATGTAACATAATGGGCCAGTACACTACATAACAGTGTTACAAATCTTCCACCTATTTGACACCTGAGGAATAAAATTTACTTATTATTAGAGTAGTGACACTATATTTGGATGGGCAAACACTGCTTTTCATTAAAATGCCTTCTTTTTGGAATCTTGGTGTAACAGGTGATTATTTTTCTGGCTTTGGTGGACAGTTATAGATATCCACATATGTATTCAGGTGTTCATGGAGGAGAGGGTTTATAACAAGTATTTTCGATTTTCTTCTCTTCTTCTGCAGTCCTTTAAGCCAAGGGTTTATGACAAAACAGCTGTAAACCTTCTACAACAGAAACAGTTTCAATCCTAGGTTTTTTTCATTTTAAGTTGCAAGGAAAAGTGGCTGAGCTGGTCTTGACAGCTGAGTAAACAATTATGCCACTGAATTTAATCCCTCTGAATGAAACTACTCAAAAAAAGTCACAGCTAGCTGATGGGGAATATACCCACTCTTTAACTCTGATTAATTTAGAGATCTAATTTTAATGCATTTTAGAAGATATCATCCACTAGTTTCACATCTCTGAATGGTCTGTGAATATTAGCCGGTACCCATCTGTCATTCAGACCACCCATATTAGATAGTGTGGAATCCATCTCTTTATATTTTCCTTTAAGGTCCAAGTAACTTCCCACACTGTGGTATTAGGAAGCTATAGATTCCTATAATGTTGGATTTCTATTTCATAAATAGAAAATAAGGGATAAGGCCTTTAAAAGAACAGCCTTCCTAATGTCTTCAAGTCCATGTTTAGGTACCTTTTATATCTTCCAAAGGGCTGACTTTGAACCAATAGCTTCAAAAGAGCTAAAGGGATGGACTTCCCAGAAGGACTAGAAGAATATTTCTCAGGTATCTATCCCATAGATTAAAAAGCAACTTTAAAGGGCTGTTTGAATAGGATTAAGTATTTCTATTTTTGATAAAAATCTAGGAGGGAAATTAATAAAAATGTGATGGAAGGTTGAAGGAATGTCAGTGTTTCTAATCACCTGACATTTTAGAATAAGGTTTAAGTTGGGAGTGGTATGAATGACCATTTCATTTTATCCAAATCTATTCAGCCATCCAGAATTGCTAAAAATGGCATCAGACATCTCCTTCCACCCAGTAATACAAAGTTTCTGTGCTGCAGGAATAGCGATGGTTTGGATTCAAGTTAAATCTTAAATACAGAAAGCCTTTCTCAGACTCATGAACCTCTTGAATACATTGGGCTGTTGTCTATTGTACAGTTACATGTCTAATGCAGCATCAGTCCCCTCAGAATACATTTGATTTAAAATTATTGTAGTATCTTCATAACCATGAAATGGTAATCCCTACAACAGGACTTAATTTTTCATCTCTCATTGAGTAATACAGTGCTTTGAGAAACCACTGATATTCTTAGATAAAAGAGCAAGGTACTGGTTATTAGTTATGGCTAAACCTCAGAATTTTCAATTTTGAATGAGAATCCTATGGCATGAGATGTTTAACCAAACATCTCATTAAATAATTTAAACTAAATATTTGAGAATCTTGTGAAAATTTAAGACCTGCAACCTCTGGCTGGACTGGATGTATCATTTCCCTGCACTTTTTTGCTTTTTTCCACTATTGGGCTACAACCAGATTAAAAAAAAAGCTCTAATTCACCATCTCCCATCCTCCAGCCAACGTGTTGGCAGCTTGCAGGCTGTCTGCAGATGGTGTCCCTGGGGTCTACTGAGAAAGATGCTTAACTTCTGGGAACTGTCATGGAGGAGACCATGCTTTCCAAAGGACCCACTCAGCCCACATGGACCTGCTCTTCACAGCACAGCAAAGCTAATCTCTGAAGTGGCTGATGGAGACCTTGAAGGTAAACAGTTGATTTAGTGCCCTCACCTTAGTCCCCCTACACACTCAGGACATCCAGCTGGTATCAAGTGTTCATCTAAGGCAGGCTGAGAGTTGTAATTAAGATCAAATGAGGAAACAAGATCATTTTTTTCCTTAAAAATCAAAGCGTGGTTGGTTGTGGGGGTTTTGTTTGTTTTTGATTTTTAACTGACAGCTTTCTCTAAACATTTTAAAAAAATTTAAAAAATGCACTAGTAGCACTGATACTAGCTCAGAATATATAATCTAATCAGTCTTGTGGCTTTGAAGAGTTAAAAATTTATTTATGAACTAATAATTTTTGAAGAAGTAATATTACATCTTCTAGCCCTGTTAACTTTGCAAGAGGCAATTCTCATTTATTATCATGTAAGTTTTTTATTGATTTTTATGAGATTAACTGTAACAAGAAAATTACTGAAAATTTTTGTCTACAGCTTCCTACAAACAAAATGAATGAAGTAAATGTCTGCTGAAGCTTACTGCCTTATCCCTTACTATTCCTCCATATGTATTTTATATGTAAAGTCAACTTAAATTACCAATCCCTGTTATTTTTCTCTGGTGTGATACAATGCAAAAATTTTCTTTTCATACATCTTTCAAAAACATGTTCATTTTTATCACAGAGAAGCATTTTTTTTCCCTATAGCAAGGAATGTGTATTTTAGCTAAAGCATTCCTTTGTCCTATATTCTGAAAATCATATTTATATGAATTTGTGACTCTCTGGATCAGATCCAGAAAGAGAAAAAATTAGTTTTGGCATGACACTAGTTGAAGTTTTTTCAAGTAATATTCTGATTCTGCTGCTGAAAAATGAGAAGAGGATATCCAGATCGTTTCTTATGATGATCCTTTCCTTTATGGGACCTTAATGTCCCTTGGAACTGAATGCAATGAACGGATAAAATTTCCACCACAGAAGATCCAGCTGGGAAGCATATGCTTCATGCCACTTCTCCAAATCAAAATTAAGATCAGAGAGAAATAGCAATGGAGTCTACTGGGAGATAAGTTCAAATCTAAAAAGATGGGCAGTCTAACAGACGTGTGCAGGGAATATGTTGAGAGCGTAAGGAGATTTCTCAGATACACAACCACACTTGCAGAAGTTTTATTTTAATGTACAACAAACTCTGGATTTGAGTTTCAGGACACCAGCTTTGCAAAACCATTCAAACAGGGAACAAAAGTATAAATGACAGAATGTTGCTTCTGCAAGTAACTATTTTTTCATAGAGAACAAATTGCATACTGTTTGCTTGTTTCATAAATGTATATCTACAGCCCACCTTAAGGTGCAACTACCAGGAAAATTCTGGGAGTACACCCATAAAGTAACAATAAACAAGACCATAATCAGGACTTCTAAGCAAAGTTTGTGTCCCAGAACTTTTTCACTGTAAAGAGGCCTTTTTAGTGAGACCATATACCTATTCATTTAAAGGGTCCCACATTATCTTAGTAGTTAAATATGTTTCAATTTTTTAAGACTTAACAATAATTCCATCAGTAGGAAAAATTACAAGCTTAATTTATATTTGTAAGAGTGAGAGAAAGAAAAGGAATAGAAATTGAAAAGATACATTTTTCATTTAGATTTGAAGATTCTATTTCATTCATTTATAACTCACCTGCTGACACACGCTCCTCATCTGATCTGAAATGTCTTGTGTATTGTTATAACTTTAAGTTTATTGTAAGAGAAAGCTGCTCTCATAAAATAACGTTACATGTATATTTTTTTATATATAAAGTAACATCTATTACATTTATAGTTTGTAAGTCCCAACCAGCATTCACATGCCTGTAACAGTAAAATCCCTGGGGCATATGACTAATTGTGAACAAGAAAAGTGAGAAAACTAGGCAAGCAGTATAAATTTCATGTGAAGACTGGAATTAATGTCAAATTTAAGTTTCCTTGCAAACTTCATTTAGGGTATTTAAGATTACTCTGAATCCATGATATACAGAAAGCAAAATAACTATGCATGAATGTATTTGTTTGCAAATCAAGTAATGAAATATTGCATGGTATTCTTTTAATGAATCATCATTATTATTATTATTAGTAGTAGTAGTAGTAGTTCAGGAAAAAATATATTCAAGGTAAGAAAATATAAAAAATAATTATTTTTCCCTGTGGAATAACCAGATCTTTGTGGCTGAAAGAGAACGTCTGCTTAGTCTGGCCTTGTTCTGCTGTACACAACTGGCTCAGTGTCACAATTGTACCAAGGGTTCCATGTCAGTATTTTTTAAGGCTGTTCTGTATGTTACTGTTGCTGGCTCCTTCCTTGTGCAAAAGAAGTAATAGAAAACCTGCAGAGAACTCAGAGGAACATTCTGGATCTAAAAAAAAGAAAATCACTCAGGTATAGAATAATATTTATCTTAAAACTACTTCTCAAAGGAAGACTCTTCCACAGCATTTTTGATTCTGATCAAATTTGGAATTGTACTTTCTCCAGACAAAAGTTAGTTTTCCAGAGGGTGTTAATAGTAATGCAGAAAAGAGATGTAATGTGTTACTGGAAGCATTGCCTTCTCTACCCTTATATATGATTTTATCATTGTCTTGTGAACATTTCTTTGTCGTTATTATGCACTGAATTTTGCACTATATTATTCATTTGTTATGCTTGCTATTGACTTGCCCACTAAGCAGGGTACATATTGTGTGTGGGCATACATTCTTGAATTGTGACTGCACAGCTTGTTTGTGGAGGATTATAGCTATCCCAGGACAAGCTCGTGGAGTCATAGGTACACAAGAACTGGCATTGTGCAAATGAGCCAGTTATAGCCCCAGTTCTGGGGCAGGTGTGGGATAGTGTCCTGCCAGTGTGTCTGTCTCATTCTGCAGTTAGTTTGAGAGAAGTGATAGAAATCTAGGCCATTCTGCTGGATGATATGGCTCAACTTTTCTGGCTCTTTCTGGAAAACCGTTTGCATACTGAAGCACAGCATTTTGGTATCGGGAAGCCTACATGTGCATCATGCACCTCTTACAGACTCAAGCCCTTCATAAATTAGCCTTGTGGGAAGATCATGATTTTATCCAGAAAGTGAATTCTGAATGAGTTTTGCTGAGGAAGCCTCCTAAGGCAGCTACTGCAGAGTACGCGGGCAATATTTTACCCTCATGATACGACACTCTGTTTTCTGTACTTTTGTGCATATTTATAAGGGGAAAGCCTAAAATAATGTTACCTAAGTGAAGAGATGAGATTTCTGCACCTTGTTTTCTTAACTTTATTGAATGGGCCTTGAGGATTGAAATCATGGACCTGAGGGAAATACTTTGGTTAAGATATTGGGAAGCTTCAACCACTGGTCATTATCTTCTAACAGTGAACCCCTGATGAAGCAAGCTCCAGGAAATCAGGTGATTAAAACCTATTGAAAAGAGCGAGACAGTACTGCAGATAGATATGCACTAAAACACTTGAGGGACTTTAGAAAGCAATCTGGGAAGTTGTTCTGCTCCCTGACAGATAAAGTCTTTGCTAAGACAGCACTTGACTTGAGAACTTGCCTTGTGTATCTCACACTAGAGTGACAGGCTTGGTATACTAGAGCATAGAAATCTAATCCTTCCTAATGGATGACAGAGCTCAAATCTTCTGACCTCCCAGGATAAAAATGAGAACAAGTCTTAGATATTTTTTAACAATTCTGGTCCCTTCATATAAGAAAAGAGATATTAGAAGAAAAGTTACACAGAGGGCAACAAGGATGATCAAAGGTATGGCATGGCTTCTGTATGAAGCATGATTAAATAGAGTAGTCTGGTCTAGAAGACAAATGATGGAAGGTAGATATGGCAGAATGTCATGACTGTCAGGGAGAAGGTAAATAGGGAAAGATTGTTTGCTGTCTCTTCTAGTACAAGATGTAGGGGACATCAGACGAGACAAGTATGTGTCAAGTTCTAAACAAATAAAAGGAGATACATTTCCAGGTATAGGTTTCTATGGAATTCTCTGCCACAGGACATTAGAGATACTCTGAGTGCAAAAAACTGAATGTCACATGCATGAAGGGAAGAATTCACTGCCAGCTACACAAGAGTAGTACCTTTCTACACAGTGTCCCTGACCGCTATAGATTTGGCATACATTTTAAGGAGTGCCTTTGCAGTGTTCACTAGAGAACAGCTGTTGGCAATGCCAGGTACACAAAATTGGTATAACTACTTCTTTGGTCTGATATGATATGACCTAGGTTATTCCTGTAAATGTTTCTTGTTACAGAAAATTCTGTCGCCTAACTAATTCCTACTGATGCCCACAATTCCCATTCAGGGTTATGTCTCATTTGGAAACTGATTTCTCCAGGCACAGAGTTAAGTAAGACATCTGTTCAGAGTAGTGATGTGGCTAGAGAAGCTTCCCTTTATACAGACACTATACCAGGATCACGAGGGACTCCATGATAATGCTAGCAGCTCGGGGGAAAAAACAAACAAAGAAACAAACCAAACACTTCAGCATGGTTTATGATATCAAGCAGAAGTAAATAACATTGTATAGGTACATAGATTTAACAATGATGGGACCATTTCCAGTACAGAGCATATAATTGTCTCTGTGTGAAACCTGCTCACACCTTGCATGCACGTGTATGTGTGATGAGTTAAATTAAACCTGCAGGAGGGTAAAGGGGCAACTGTTCCTAGTCACTTTTCAGTGCATTTTTCCTCAATAATTTAGGTATACCAGCATGTGTCACAAAATGGTGATATGCTTTCAGATGGGTCTATATACCCATAGAAGATTTTCAAAAGCTTACCTGAAAGGAAATGAAAATATCTCTCATAATGTTCACCACAATATCTCTTTCTAAGAAACAACTAGAAAAAACACTTTTGCTTTGATAGACACCATAGTGATACAAAATGGGGATCTTTCCATTTTCTGAAAGATCAGTTTTGTATAAGGATGTGGTACCTCTATATTTTAATATTAGGAAAACCATCAGTCTCTGTTATAGACTACACATTTCTGAGCAATATCTTTATCTCTCTATTGATGAAAAGCCATTTTTGCAGAAGAATTGGTGACAGAACAGGATGAACTGTCCTTGTTTACTCTTTTAGTTGGTTGAAGTGCGGTGTTGCACAATAACATCTTTTGGCTGGTTAACTTTCTATGTTTTTTTGGTTGCTAGGGGAAAACATTAATGTATTAGCCCTTTAGACTCTGACATTGCTTATGATTTCAGTCTGTCAGTAATTCATAAGAGCATTAAATAAGGAGGAGTGGGTGGTTAGGGGGAACTGTCATTATTTACATTTAAGACATTTTCATAAAGAATACCTGTCCAGTTACTGTCTCAATCCTGAATCAGTAAATAATGTTTTTTTCTTACTTCTAATGAACAAACACTAGAAGGAGGGAAAGTTTCAGTGATGGTCACATTCAATTCACCAGACCAACACAAAATAATTAAGTTATATTGATTTCATAAACTGGGATCATATTAGACCCCTACATAAACAGCTTTGTCCTTTATACTTTGAAGGTGGCATTACTCCTAAAACATTTCAAGCTATTATTACAGAAAAATATGAGACAGTGACTAATAGCATGCATTTTGGTTGCAATTATGTCCAAACTCAAGCAGAATAACAGAAAAGTAGGGAAAATCAGTATTACATCCATATGTACTCTTCATCTCATAAGCATGAAAAATGAACAGAAGTTGGAGCTTTAGGAGAGGGTTTAAAATGGCATTTTTTTAAAAATTGGTGGATCATAACTGTGGCAGTCCTAACTGTTCATTTTTACTGGTAAATATCCCTCCTTATTTCTGGCTTCCAAACAATGCTTTAATAAACCACGTGCATTACTTTGTTGGTCACCCCTTGATTTCTACTTCATTTTCTGCATCCTGTGACCATTACAGATAGAGTTAATAAGCAGTTAATCAGCTGTCAGTAATATATTTGTTCCCATTTTCAGATAATTACATTTAGAGTGGTCCTGTCTAGAATGTGAAGCAGGTATTAATAATGCTATCCTTTACCTCAGGTAGCTAAGGTTTCTCAGTGGCAGATGAATGCATCCGCTGTTCTCTTGACATACATAAAAAGCTTTCAGCTTCTAGAGCATCCTGTCAGCTCTCACTCTTCTCACTTTAAATCAAGTCATTTTACCCTACACCATTTACCAACTAAAAGTAATGAATTTTATGGTATATTTGGCAACAGTTGCATGTTGATTCATTAATGAGTCTGGTATTTGGTTTATTATGTTGTTTTAAACTTTATCACAATTAACAGAGCACATATTTCTAAAGGAGTGGTTCTCTGTGAATTTTTTTCACACACCTACTTCTCTGTCCTTGACAGTACTGTGACGCTTAAAAGATGGATAAATAGCCCTACCTATAAATCATATATTGATTTAAGTCCATCAGGATGTTGTACACAGAGCACACTGCTGGATAGAATCAAACAATTCCAATTTTACTGAGCTAATACAGAAAATTGCCCATTACCTGTTATACTTTTTCCTATTGGAATGAGACATATCTACTGCTGATATTGCTGATTCTCCTATTATTTGTGTGTATGCATCAGGGTATCATGAAATAAAATCAAGAATGAAAAACCAATGTAAATTATGTTCTTCAAGAAGAGGAAGGATAACTGGTTGGACTCTTTACGTACGTAGAAAAGCCATACACATTTATTCTGACGCATAGTTTATTCATTTTAAAATGGAGTTTTGGACTGAACAAAACTTTATTTAGTGATACCGTGAAAATTTTCAGCTGCAAGAAAATTGAGTTGACACAAATTCTGAAGTATATAAACATTTAATTTCATAGGTTTTTAGAAGTAATATATCTAGACTTTCTAGGTATAGCTACACTGTCTAGTGCACTGCAATAGCAATATCAGAGTTAGCTCTTACAGTGGAAGCTATATCCACACAGATCAATTAGCTTTGCAGGGTATATAAACCCTGAAGAAGGAACACTGCACTGATATGGTTGGACTTTCTCTAAAAACTCAGAGGCACCCCCAGTATAGACTTGTCCATCGTTCAAAAACTACCTTTTGGTTAGAAATTTCACTTTATAATTAAAAAGGGTAAAATCATCCTACAATTAACAATTTTTCTCTTTTGAACTTTCCTCTCACATGTTCAATTCAGAGAAAAAAAGGAGGAATAAATCTATGTTAATGTAAAATGATCTATTTTTCCTGTGGTTTTGTTTGTTTGTTTGTTCTGCCACTAAAACAGTGTGGGAAAAATCCAAACAACCAGCAATGTAGTACTAATCACTCGGCACTAATACAAGTATTCCTCAGGGTAACCCATCCTTGTGCTTCAAGCAGCTTTCAGTCTAGAAGTAAAGTATGGCAGTTTGACATTCAGACTCGTATTAGAAGAGTGTTCAGTTCAAAGGGCATAGTCTGAGAATTGGTTATTAAATATGGCCTAATTCATACACAAGATAGGTGTGTGAAATGAAAGGTAGGCTGAAACCTAAATTTCATCACAGGACCTTGAAGCAAGGACAAGAAATTGTGAGATGATTTGTTGAAGAGCCAGTAGAGGGTTTCAAGGAGGGAATAACCATAGTCTGTCTAATGGCCAGCTAAGCTAATTTTTAATGGACTAGAAAGAACAGCAGTGCTAATCACAAGTACTTCATAGACCTAAGCTGTGTTCATATTTGCTGGATAAACCCAGTATTTCATAACCGTTTCCTGAAGCTTCTTTTATTATTCCCTGAATCTTCTCCTAGCTATTCTCTTTGCACAAAGGGGCTATTCCTTTCATGGTTAAAGTCTGACAGTAATGCACTGGAACACATCAGCATGAAATATGGGGTTTGATTTTTATACATTCTTGATCATATTTTTAAAGTATAGACACTGAAACTACTTTAGGGCATAACTGAAGAGCCCTTTTAAAATGTCCCTGTTGGCCGTATTTTGCTGATGAGCTTGATAGTGAAACTGGCCTTGCTGATATAATAGTATCTTTGCTAGGCTGTAAACAATGGCTTTAATCAAGATACTAAATGCTTCACAGACAAAATGTTCTTTCAGGGTTTCCTGATTTTATGGAGTCAGAGCAAGTGTTTTGCTTTTGCTCTGTTGTGTAATTCTCCCCACCCTCAATGTCTTCTCATCCTTATAAAGCTTAACATATAAAGGCAATTGCTTAACCTATTTTTAATGCACTGACAGCTGTTAATATTATAGATATGTTGTAAGTAATTTCTTTGCTATGTCTTGTTGAAAAGGAAAAACAAGGTGTGGAAAGAAATTCCTCCTGGAAACACATTTCTTTCTGTTTCTGAAGCATGTGCATGAGAAAGTCAGAGTTGCATCCCTTTGTACTCAAAACCCTCTCACCTTCTAAAAGGGTGGGCATCAGCATATCTACACTGGGGAGTTTATGATTACTAAACAGTGAACCCATGTCTCCACAAGAAAAGTAAGTAATTTGGGACCATAAATACACATTTGGCAAGCACAAATAGCTTGCCATGCGTGTGGTGGGTTGGACTCAGCTCACAGCCAAGCACCCACACAGCCACTCACTCACTCACTCACCCCCGCCCCCTCCCGCAGCATGGGGAGGGAGAGAAAACAGGGAGAACAAGAGAGAAAAGACTAGTGGGTTGACAGGGAAATTCTAATTGTAACTGCTCAGCAGTGGTCTTTTGTGACCAAGGAATGATCTGGCTTGGAGGGAGAGGAGGCCCAACTGCAAGAAGGGGTTAAACTGGCTGGAAGCAGGAATGCCAGAGACTGAACAGACTCCTTGCAAGGGAGTGAAGTTTCCCTTCAGTGTTGTCTTGCAGACCATCCTGGAACAGGAGCACTCAGGGGCCCAAGCTCAGGGGCCACCTTTGGGCAGCAGAGCTGGTCTGGGGGATGGACCCAGGGCCGGGCTGAGGTGCCCCATGCAACCGCTCATGGGAGTGGTGCTGGTGCAAGTGTCTGTAAGGAATCTGCTTGTGACCCGTCTTTGCAGACTCCATGTAGAACTGCATATTGCAGAAGAATCTGCCCAATTCATTGTTCATTAAATTATTCTTTTATATTTAAGCACAAAGTTGTGTTTAATTCACCTTGAGGGATACCATAAAAATCCCCCAACAGGTTCAAAAAAAAAAGACAGGGAGATCATTTAGCAATTAGTCTGTGGACAAAACAGACTTGGCTTTGAGGAATTTAATTTCACTTATCATAGATTAATATAAATATTTGAGTACTGATTAGGATATTGGGATGCAAAGTAAACAAGAAAAGAAACAAGCATTTACATACATATGGAAAACACCTTTTCTCCCCCTTTCAGTTGGTGTGAGTTTTCTCAGCTTCACTCCCAGGCTCAACTTCACTTCTCCACTTCAGACACCTCTCCTCCCTGCTTTGTTATAACCAGAGGTTATACTCATTCCCTTCAGTGAGTCAATGAGCAGCATGGGGAGTAAAGGGGTTGTGGCCAGGGCATAGTGGTTTGTCCTTGCTGCCCTTATGTTATCACCCTTTTCCTATGCTTCAGCATAGGTCCACCATGGGGGTTACTGTCCCTTTGGGGGTGTGCCCTGGAGTACCACCTCCTCTAACCTTGGTGTCCCCTCTGCTGCTTCTTGCTCTTTTCTTCCCTGCCCCTCTATCTCCCTAGCATTTTCTGCCCTTTCTTAAATACGCTTCCCCAGAGGCACCACCATCTTGGCTGAGGGGCTGCAGTGGGTCCGTTGGAGACATCTGGAACTGGTTGTGTCCAGCGTGGGGCAAACCTGACCTCTCCTCATGGAAGCCACCCATGCAGCCTGCGACTGCCAGCACCTGGGCACCGACACCCAATAAAATTTGCATGCAAATTTGCAACTGTACCTTAATTATAGGTCTGTGCATTGCTGGAGATCTTTGACAATAGGGCCATGGGAGTAAACATTCTTCTAGTCAGAGAGAAACTCAGTTTGCTGTTGCTGCCTGAGTGCAAGAGTTTTAAGTATACCAAAATCAATCACCTAAACCGTTTTGGGAAGGATTTTGATATTTCAAAGTATGGCTTCAATGCTTACTAGTGAAAAAAGCAGAGAAATCAACAGTTCTTTTATTAGATTTATTTTATTTTGAAGAAGATGAGAATTTTTTTTTTTTTTTTTACTTTGTAATATGCTACAGCATACAAAAGAAGCAGTGAAATGAAAAGTCATTTAAGCCAAACACTAAACACTTCAGTTACAAAATGTAGAAATGGAGCATGTTCTTCTCTTCTGGAAGGCAGTTCTTCATATTTGAAGTGTTTTGATAAATTATGACTCCACAGAGTTTTCTCACGGAACTCCTCTTGTATGTTCCCCCTTGAAATGCAGTCTATTCCCAGTGACATGTAGAAATCAGATCTGTAGCTTCATCAGTTCATTTTTGTGCTCCTAAGGGGATGTTCTGAAACACGAAGCTGTTACTGGCGCAACATGCCTGGACATGGGTAAATTTTATGTAAGGATATTTCCTCTACCATTCCGATGAGTCAAAAGGGAGGACAGGAACTAGGATGGGCATGCCCGTATATCTATAATCTGCTAAACCTATAAAAGAACCCCCAAACTTACTGTGGCCCTCAGGCAGTTCTGCTTATTGGGTTAATGTATTATAGAAGAAGCAGCTATGCCCTTAATATCTTGTTCACTGATACTTTCCATGACAAAAATATTTTTACTGTAGTTCATCCAGGGTTAGAAAGAGTCCTTAAATATTTTAAAGAATCACAGAATCATAGAATCATTTAGGTTGGAAAAGACCTTTAAGACCATTGAGTTCAACCATAAACCAAAACCACCATCCTTCAGTTCGCGTAGGGGTTTGTCTGTATTATCCCTTAGGGTGACCAGGAACAGCTGCTTAGGGAAATGGTATGAAATGCAGGTATAGGGCAAGCAGTCATTTTGTGATTCTGAGGCTTGATGCACAAGTCTGCTCAGGTGGGGGTTATTTCTGAACTCTTGAATGTTGTTGTTCCTTGTTTAGGATTTGGTTTTGACAGAACACCAGTATCACCCAACCACCCATCCACCCATGTGTGCAGTATTTCAGTATGTCACCTCCTAAGTACATGATTAAGCAGCACTTAAGGTGAATAAAACAAGATGGCTACTTCTTCCCTCACCAAAATACCCTCCGACTTGAAGGAAGATGTGTGAAGCCCAGCAAAATAGTTATACCTCTATGACTATCTTCACATATAACCCTACCTAACAACAGTAAGCATGAATGTTTCTGTGGTCTTCCCACCCCCAATTACCAAGGGAAAAAGTGTCTCATAGCACTGGATATAAAATTCAGATGTCTGAAAAGATGGAAGGGGACCTCAGTCACATGCAAGTCATTCGTCACAGAGTCTGTCAGCTACAGTCTGCCTGCCTGTACCCATTCTGATTATAAAATGGGATAACCCTAGTGTGGTCTTCTGTTTATCCGAGCTGCATATTCTGGGAAGGGTGTCCTGTGAGCTGTGAATTCCTGGAAAGAAGCAGCTCATATACCTGCCTGCTGTGCAGTCTGCATGCAGGAGCACAGAGTGGTTGTAAACCTTTGCTAACACCTACCCTGCAAATAGGTAGGGTGGGATAATTCTAGGTGCCCTGTCAGTGTTTGCAGCTCTGGATTGTTCAGTGCTATGGACAAGTAGTAGGTGGAATTGTCTCTTTTTAATCAAGGGAAATCAAACTGACTAATTTGAGATTTTTCATCAGACTTAATGGTTGCTTATCAGTCATATTATTTTGGATATATTTTTTTAGAAGGCACTAAAGCAAAAAAAAAAAACAAAACCAACCCCAAAACCCCAACCCACCATATATTGCTTTATATGGTGTGAAGGATGAATGCCACACTGGGCTATGAATTCCAAAACAAAACTTTTATGCATGTAAAATGCAAACTTAGTGTTTTTACTGGCAAATGTATTTCTATTCAAAATGAAAAATGTAGGCATATTTAAGGGTCAATGATATGGAATCATATTTTTAGCAAAACCAAAGAGGTTAGTTTACTGATTTCCATATAGAATACATGCAGGCTATTTTCAAACTGAGATTAGACACAGTTTACCTTTTGCTGACAGTCACTGTTTCCCCATGAGTTAGGATAGGCAGGAATGCCATTCCTATGCTAATCAGACAAGAAGACTCATTGTCACAGCAGTATATCATGGAATATTTGTATTTTCTATTTTACTATGCATTTTTCCCCAGTTACTAAAAGGTGCATCCAATTATGCTCATAAATTCATCCATTAGTCCTGATACCATATATATCTGCCACAGACTAGGGAAAATTACAATAATATGAAAAAAAATGAAAACTGTTAATGTAATTCTGTCAATGTCTCAAAAAGGTTGATGAAGCATTTCTGTAGTTTGCAAATGCTTTATGTATTTATCAGTAGGAATCAGTGAGGTGCTCAGAAAATGACTCTTACTTGACAGCTTTTTTTCTTTCTTTCTGTCTTTTTTTGTTGTTGTTTAATAGCAAATGTAAACCTCACAGGTCGGTAGTCTGAAGTAATCAGACTGGACCAATTTTTAGAACAGTGATGAAGGTACTAAAATAAGCATACCAAGTCAAAGAGAATCTGGTGAGATGTTGACACCTCGTAACAACCAGCATCTATAGCAAACAAACCAAATCTAAAGGAAACAAGAGAGTAAGCTGCATTACTGTGTCCCAAAGATATTTTGCTGATTTGATTTATAGTATACCTGGCCACATGCATAATAAATGCCTTCACAAGAACAAGGCACAACAGCACCATTGGAGCTATGCCCTTCTACCTCAGTAAAAGATACAGATACAGCATTTAACTTTATAATGCTTCTACTTTTTTCCACACAGAAATGTCCCAGCTCTGTTTTCTGAAGTTTGATGTAAAAGGTAAGAATGACAGGATGCATGGGAGAAAAAACAGCAATCCCATCTTATTAGATGGCTCTTACCTTTGATCGCTCTTTATTTCTACCATATAAACTTTAGAACACCCAAACAATATAAAATAATGGAAATCTGGCAACTTGAGGGCTTAGAACCAAGGAGACAACTCCATAAACTAAAGAAAGTCAAGCCCTTTATGTGTGTTAAACACTCAAAAGAACAATCCCAGTGTCATGAATTTATTTTTATGGCTAGGGTATATACACTGATCAAATACAGAAGTAATAGATTAATGGGTATCTGTAGATTCCCACCCATTGTAAGTTGTTGTTGTTGATTTGCCCTTTTCTTGAGTGAAGCCTTTTCAGACTTGTGGCTTTGGGTAGCTAGTAAAATTGAGTGGCCCGAAGAACTTAAGTTTTGCATGGCCAGCATGACTCTGACAAGAGATATTATAATGTCAATTAACTGAAAAAGAAAAAAAAGTTCCCCTTTTTACTGCAAACTTCCTGTCTCACTGACTCAGGTTTGGTTTCAAGTGAAATTGTTTTATGAAGGCAGCAATCTTGCTGAGCGCTCTAAAAGCTGGGCAGAACTAGATGCCATTCATTTCTTACTGATGCATGATTGCACACTGTCCCTGCTAACAATATACAAAGATACTAAGATGAGAGGGAGATGACATTTTGCAAAGCTCTGTAAGAGTAAGCTTCAAATTCAGATGGAGTAGAAAAGTCTGTGTTTTCAGGTAGGTTTCTGACACCCCATTATTATTTCAGAATAGGAGTAAAACAGGGTGGTATTACCATGCTTGGTGGGGGGGGTTATTTTGGTTGGGGTTTTTGTTGTTGTTGTTGTTGTGGTTGGTTTGGGTTTTTTTACCCTTGCTCTGGTAAAAAAAACAGAAATAACACAATGACACTTTCCCAAAAACTGAAACTCAATATTTTACTGGAATGTGGGAATGTGTAAACTAAAATTTTGAATTTCACACAAAAAAGGAAAGACAAGAGTGCTTCATGTTCCCCTTCCCATTTCAATCTACTTTATAGAAGATCCAATACTGAACAGAGACAGGCAGTCTGAAAAATAAGTTAGGCTGGATTCACCACTTAATTTCCAGGTATCCCAGTTAGACGTCTAAAAAATCTCGGATATATTTCATGAACAAAAAGATACCTTCTAAGATCAAGTTCTTGTCTTGTTAAATTCGTTGTTGGCTTTGATCCTACAGTTTTCGAAAGGGAAGCCTTGTTTTGCCAAATGGACACACCCTTGGATACGTATGTTCAAATGGAAACAAATAATAAATCATGTGGTTGTAAAATCAATTACATTAAACTTAGCCAGATATAAAACTTAGTGAGGGGGGAACTTAAGATGTTTGCTGGTGGGTACAGGAAGATGTAGCTTCTTTCTCGTTAGCTTTCTGATTACCTGGGGGGATCTGGAGGGGAGGTAGAAGAAAACAGTGTTTCTAATGAAGTCATTGCATTTTCCAGAAGCACATGTAAAGCAGAGTATTTTTAAAACAGAAAATTCCTAATCCGAGGCATGAGTGGTAGTTACAGTCACAGTCAATGCTGGCTGATTCTGCCACAAAGGACTGATGACAGTCTGCGTTTCTCTGACTATTTCAAGGACTCATTTGCCCGAGACGTCATCACCTCTGGAGTCACCAGCTGAAAGAGGAAGTTGGGAACAACCAAGAAAGCATCTGTGTCTGAGACTGTAAACCAAGACATGTCCCTTCCAGAACCACATTTCAAACAGGAACTTTCTCAATAACTTGTTTTTCCTCTTCCCACTGGCTGGTGGCACCTGGTCCTCTGCTGAGCTGTGATCACATAGCATTTTACTCTAGTTTCACACAAGTTTAAATGATGACATAAGCTTCTGGTGAACCACAGCCATAGTATTTCATGGAAGCAGCGTTCTGATGCTCCACAGCTTCCAGTCCCTTGAGAATTCAAAGCTGTCCATGGAAGTAAGCATGTAACATAAGAGTTCATTTATCTATAGGAAAAAAAGGAAATATTTGCCTGTTCTATTAGAATAACCAATGTGTGTTTTTTAGAGTTGGTGTGATGTGTCTTATTTATTATTCATCTTTTTGATTGCCTTCTTCCTATATTTTCATATCAACTCCAAACTCTTACATTTCACCCTACCTTTTTTCTCTAAAGATGGTAATAATTTTGGGGACAAATGGCTGTATTAAATTCATATGCCTTTTCAAATAGTACCATATCCTGCAATCAGATACATCATGGGTCACTCAAGGTGAGTTTGCAAATAGAATTTGCCATGAAGCTGTTTACATATGTATGTATACAAATGACAAATACAGAACACAATGTCAAAAAGCAAGAAAATGCAATCAAGAATTTATATAGTGGCATTACCATTCAAGTGGAAAAAAGCCTCTGTAAAACAATGAAGTCACCCTGGATCTGTCAGTTAAAAGGAAATACCAGTGTAAGTGATTACCACTAATATTACATGTAGAAAAGTAGCATCTATACAAGCAACAATTTTTTTTAGAGTAGCTATTTGTTGGTATTGAAAAGAAAAAAATACTTCCCTCTTGCTTTGTCTTTCTCCTTGAAGGTGTTTTCTTTTTATGAGGAAGTGCAATGTGAATTGGAATAGATACAAGCACTGGGTTTGAATTCAATTATTTCCTGATTTTCCTTTTAGGGCATGACCTGTAATCCCATAATGTTGTGCATGCCTACAAGTTTAGGTTCTTAAGCAGAGCAACCGTGAGATCTACTTTAGATCCCCAGTGCTCTTTGATCATTTTTATTTATGCACTTTATGTTACTGAGTACCCCACTGTGGCATCACCTGCATCCCAGTGTTTTGCTGCTGTGAAAACACAGAATAAACAAACAAAAATCTTATGGTTCAACAAACTCCAAATATATTGTTTAAAATTCTAGGGTTAAATGATAAGAAGAATATCAATGTAGAAAAGACATAGATGAAAGCAACATAAATCTTTATGCAACTAAAAGTCACTTGTGCTCCTACTTTCCCTGTGTCCTTTTTGCTGTGCCCATACACACATGTGCACACAGCCAAGTCATTGTGTTGGGAGTTCAGTAACACTCGCTCGAAAAGCATGTAAAGTGGACAGAGCAGTACTTTCTCCAAGGAGAGAGCTGCAGAGGGAGGGATAGGATTGGCACCAAGATGTGCAGTTAATCAGATAGGTACTGTCCATCCAGGACTGTTGCTAGGAATGTGTTTCCACTGCACAAGGCAGTGTAGCAGTGAGATAACAAAGCTGAAGGTCAGCTTCCTACTTCTAATCCAACTGCAGCAGTTTGGAGCTTAAAACGGTCTGCTTTATCTTGCTTTTAATAACAAAAGAAAATTTTCCACCTAAGAACCAGAAAGGAGTTTGAAGAACAGTCCCATTCTTCTTAGCTCACCATTTACAGAATATTCCAGGGTCAGCTCCTGTGGTCACAATTATTTGGCATATACTAGTCTGACTGAAAGCAAAACCAGTAGCCGTGATAGCTTAACTGCATTTGGAATGCAGAATCTTCCACAATGAAGGTCAAATAAAACAACCCCAAACACCCCAACAAAAAAAAAAAAAGAAAAGGAAGTACCAATATTACACTGATCACTCAATTTTGGAGGAGTCATGTGAAAAAATTAATGATACACTATGACTATTTTTATGGAAGTTTAGAAAGGAACTAGCTCTCTTATTTTGGATTAAGCCAAGACTGAAATTTTTCTAAAGTCATATTCCATTATTTTCCTTAGAAATCTTAATATAAATATTCTTTTTTAAAAGAGGGTAGTGTTTATTTGAGGACTGTTTCTAGTGAATTACAGGTCTTGTGTAAGTTAAGCAGTGGAGCCTGCCATACAGTGAAAAGGTCTTTTGAGTGGTTAGATCTTATCTAATCATTGAGTAGTTTTGTCTAAATAAATATTGCCAGTAGTAAATAACACTGATCTGCAGCACAGCTACAAAATCCAGTCATGCCGCTTCTCTCACAGGCTGTCCACTTGTACTAAGGTGTGTGCTACCAGTGTACTGTGCACAAACACTTGGTGACAATAAAATTTATGTCAATACACTCATGTGACCTCTTGATCTAAACTGACTGGACCCTGGTGTTTTGAGGTTAAAGGTGTTTGAATTAATGGCCTGTGCAGCAGAGTTCAGGAACTTCAACAATTTAAATCTTCAGAAACATTCCACCAACATTTTATGACCATAAATCAAAGTAGTTCAAACTCTTAATAGTATTGACAGGAATTTCAAGTATATTTGAAGGGAACTAAGCTCCCATTTCCCCTTGGCACTTAGCTGGATCTCTGTTTCCTAAAATCTGGGCTGTATTATTCTGCCCATGACCCTAAGTCACATGGCTTAAAATTGGTGAATTCGCAGGAACTAAATGGACTTCATGTGCAGAAGGGTACAACCCATCTACTGGGAACTTCTGTATAACCCATGCAATAGAACTTCATCCATTTATTCCTCTCTATGCAAATTACTCATATTTGACTAACGAATAGCTATCTACTATGTGTTAGAAGATATCAAATGATGGAAACTCTGCACCTTTCCTAGGTGGTGTGCTTAGGTTGTGTATTTTCATTGCTTTATCACTGTTTCTTTAAAAACAACAAGTGTTTCATTTAAATTTAAAGTAGACTAGCTTTAATTTCCAGAGGCTTCCAACAATGACCTCTCTACAAGACAAAAGACTTCCATTTTAGATTTTTTTTGTCCCTATGAAGAACATACATACACAATATATATATACAATGTAAATAATGAGTTCTTCCTTTTGATTAAAAAAGATCATCCTCTCACTCAGAGGCATTTTTTTCTCCAGTTTTTGCATCACTTTTGCTGCTCTTCTAAGCTTTTTTCTTACCTTTTTTCAAAGAGTAGGCACTAAATCTGAAGGAATCCTAGTATCAGCATTGAAAATGTCACATATAGAAAAACACCTCTGTACTGAGAGATGTTTCTCTATTACAATCCAATAATTGACTATGAAGCCTTTTGCCCCCTTACTATGCAAATGAAAAGCAATTCAGCCTGTAAGAAATAGTGAGTTTTTTAGCTGGCGTAAGTGCAATGAATGATAAGAGGTAATAAATATTATGATTCACCTTTAACCTAAAAGACAACATTTAGCTTGTGTCTCCTGGACTAATAAACATTGTCCTGCTAGTCTGCAATGTGTGTAGATAACAAACCAATGTTGTTGTGACGCTAGGTATATTGATACCTGTATGGTTAACTTACAGAAGCATGACAGCCATGGTAATGCTGTCAATGCTGCTGTAATATGTACTTACTAGTGCTTAGGTTACTCCCAAAATAAAGCAAGGCACATGACCATGTATGGCTTTTGTACAAATTATGAGCAGATTATTTAAAATACAAAATTTTTGAGGGGTGTTTCTTTGGAGCTTGTTATCTAAGACAAGATCTATGATATCTGTCACTTATCATGTTGCTGCCAAACCATAAACATGTGAAAAGAAATTACTGGTAGGTTTTGTTCTAATGAAAGAACTTCTCCAGATTTTAGCAGTATGCGATAGTTAATTCACGTCTTGTCTAGCTTCTGTTGTGCAAATGTTCAACACCCCAGTAACAACTTCAAATTTCAGGTGACTACTCATAGGGACAAGCTTAAGAAAGGAACAGGTGTATAACTGACCATGCCTCTACCTGGCAGTCAACACAAAGGAATTAATTAGCCCTATTTATCTTAGCCTCTCACAGGCAGCTCATGTTGAATTGTTTTAGTTCTGCTATGAGCTCTAGTTTTCTAGGATACAGTTGCAAATGCTAGAGATACGGCCTCTAGTTCAGTGTCTCTGTGACCTTGTTTCTTTGACTGCATTAGGACTCATTTAATGACAGGGTTTGATGTAGTCAACAGTTTCAATTGCTTGGAATGAACACCTAGCCACCATTATTTGATACTCTACAAATCCATACACCATTTGAAAAGCAGTGATTTGATATTTATTTCCAGACCACTGAGAGAAATATTGAACAAGGTCAGGTCTAATACTAATGACTGCAAAACAGTGCTAGCAATATCTCTGTTCAGAGATGGTTCCGTTTTGAGAACTACTTTGAGAACAGTTAGTTAGCCAGTGCTTAATCCATTTAATGTGTGCTTTACTGATGTTATGGAAAGTTCATATTTACATTGGAAAATCCATGATAAAAAGTCAAATTCCTTACAGAAGTCTTAAGTATCTTACATCAATACGTCAAGCAGGAAAACATCAGGAAACTATAAAAACTCCAGTGCTTTGGAAAACTGAATACCCCAGAATGATCACTTTTCAAGAAAAAAGAGTCCCTACTTAGTGCCAAAACTGTGAAAATCAGCATAAATGGCCAGTATAGGTTTAGTGGAACCCAGTTTTCAGTTTTATTTGTGGCAGAATTTCATAAGGAATCACTGTGATTCAATTATAATTTCCTTCCTTCAGTTTTATAAAGCTTCATAGGTTGAAAAAAGGGTCTGCCAATGAAAAAACATCATAACCTTTCCCTGGCTGCATGTGTTAGTTATATGTGAAAATAAAAGTACGAAAAAATGAAATCAAGACATTAGAAATGAATCTGAGAAACCTAAGTCTAGCAAATTGTTAAAGACTTTACTAGGAAAATCTGACCTTCCCAGTGAAGTCAGCTTTTTAAATCTACCTCATTAGGGTTTTCTGGGTTGGCTTTTTTTTTGCTTTTTTTTTCTTCTTTTTTTTTTCCCCAGTGGTGAGACCCAACCAGCATTAAAGATAGTTATCTAGGATTGCCATTCACTTTCTCTAGCCTTTACACTGTGGCAATTAGGTATGTGGTTAATCTTTTAGGCACCAGCTAAAAAGAAATCCTAAAATGAAACCTCTTCTGAATCTCTCTCTTTGACTGACAAGAGGCATCTAAGTGATTAAATGTTAAAGTCTGAGGAGGTAACTCCTGTCCCCTAGTACTCGTTATTACAAGGTCTCCTTAAAGCGCTCCAGAGAGCTTCTTAAAAGCAGACTTGTGCATTATTATTTCATATCACATTACAATGCATAGTCCCAGGAATCGCTGTCAGGCATAAGCCAGGTGACAATGTGGAGTAAATAGTGACCCTAAGATGTCACACACATCCTAAGAAAGAACTTACCCAATTTAGTTAAAAGATCATTCCTGTCCACTCAGGCCTCCAGATGCAGAAGTAGTTGCAATTCAGTACTTGAGCCAAAGAATGCATAGATTTAAATACAAAATAAGAAAAAAAAAAAAAAGAGAGTTTCTCAAGTGAACACTTTGCATCTACAATTAATAGCAACCGTATCACTGAATGTAACCAGAGATTTATCCAGGTAAAACATGTTCATTTGCTGCTAGGTAGCATGATAATGATTTTTATTTCCAGAAAGACTGAAGATCAAAGGGAGCCATGCTGGGCTAGTAAGCTTGGATGGTGGAACTGTCAGTTGAAAGACATTTTCTGTTCACATCTTTTGCCACAGAAAGGCTGAGACTATCTTGGAATTACAGCTTCTGGAAAAGAAAAGTGGAAAGTTGATGTATGCTTGCACTGCTGCTTTTCCACCCTGACTCTGTTGTGCCATCCTTAGGACACTCACTGATGTGTTCTATCCATAGATTAGCACTTTAATCAAGCAAAAATGGAGAAACACATTTCACTGTGTTTCAGATTCTGGTGTGGGGGCAGAAGATGAGCATTTGAACTGGGAGAAAGTGAGTGACTGACTACAAGCATAAGTAATTCTTGTGTCAAGGCTTTGACAAGTCATTTGTTGGAAAACCTATTTTACTGATTGCAGTCTACACTTAATAGATGTGCCATCCAGGGATGTGTCAGCTCCCTTGCAGCATACCAATTAATGGCAGTCACTGGTGGTGAAAGTAGCTCTTTTAATCTTATTAAAAAAGTGGCATACAATATAATTTCCTTTGTGGGAATGTCTGAATGCGTTTTATCCGCTGAAAAAAAGAACAACACCATATTTGAACAAGCTAGACAAAAACCTGCCAGCCTCCCTGTGCCTTTTGACTAGCTGTCTTTTGCTTTCTGGTAGAGTTCACACTTTTAAAATCTGATCAATAGCAAAGCAGTTTGGGTACTTGTGTCCCTCTAATTCACACTTTATTGCTACTGGAGGTTTTAAGTTAATTGAAATTTGCCCTGATAACCCTTCAAATATTTCACATGGAAGTCAGAGATCCCTAAATAGAATGCTTCAGTGTGTTAGATGGAGGCTTTTTCTTACTTTTCTTGATTTTTCATTACATACCTGAAAAACAGATATTATGGGTTAGCTTCGATCTAGAATTTAGACACCTACTTGCACTTGCACAGTTGCTACAAAAACCTATGGTTCAATCCTATCTAACCCTCTCAGTATGACCTTTTTAGTGTGTGGAGTTGCTTAGATCTTGATTCTTCTTAATTCCTTGGAGACCACATCTACAATAAGAGTCTCAGAACAGAAATTCTCCAACTCACCTCTGCTATGACCTTTTACAGAAGAGATAGGGTATTGTGCCAGTAACTGCAGTCAAAACTTTAATGAGTAGATCACACCCTTGGTCTGACTTTCAAGTATTTATTTTTCTTGTTCAGGCTGATGTTCAAGAGACTTGAAATCTCTGTCCTTGGAGCTGTTCAAGATGTGACTGGACAAGGCTCTGAGCAACTTGACCTTATACAAAATACTCTGAGCAGAGGATTGGACTAGGTAGCCAACATAAATGAGTCTATAATTACTAAATTATTTGGAGGATACTTTGACCACTAAAATCCAGTGGTCAAACAAGTGTGTTGATTGGTATAACATTTCTTTGAGGTTCTGGGTTCTTTTTCTTTGGTGAAATTACCCTTTTATTGATGTCAATTAACTTTTTAACCAGATTTCACCAGGAGCAGGCAATCACAAAAGCTTTTCTGAAAATGCTTCCTGTAGAGTTGAAATGTTTCCTCCACTAATATGACTCACAGCAAGACAGACGTGTAATAAATTATTCTCTTTCCTTGGTCTTTAAAGATTATTAACATTTATAGACTGGCATTATGCAACTTTCCCTCAAAGTCTGGAATCTTAACAAAATATTAACAAGTGCTAAGGTCTGTAACCTTTCCTCATCAATCTATCACTAAAACCCAGCAGTAACTTTTATTTGGCCTTGGTCATACACTCTGTCATTTCTCCCAAATTCTCTTCCACAAAGAAGAATTCAAGAACATGTATAATGTTACAGATGCAGTTATCCACCACATAGTGCATAGTGGTGATACCGAAACATTATTCCGTTTTAACGCCCTCTTTTCCTGTACAAACTAGTAATGTCACGCAAGCCCAAATACTAGTATTGATTAAGGCCACATACTAGCAATAGGTTCTTTACTAGTGGGGTAAATAGTTGGGTTATACCTGCCATGATCTTACTGGTGGTAAAAGATGGAGCTGCAAAATGCTTGATTGTACACTGATGAAGTTAGTAGGCTTTTTGGCCCTGATTTAAATGACAACAGGAGAAAGTTTTACTATCCCGGCTTGCAATACTTCTCTGACTATGTGACTGGAAAGGTATTGTTGATTGCTCCATTTTATTGTGAGCTAAAATGAGATGCCCACTCTCTTTTGAAGTTTCTGTCAAAATTCCTATTTCTGTTATCTTTTGAGAATGTGTGCAGTGGATTATTTTTTATAGTATGGCCTTTGAAAAGGCTGTGCAGGATGAGACCTGTGGCGCATGTAATCCTTCAGACTCATTATTTCCATAGGCCACAGGTGCTTCAGGAAAGGGAGAAGAAACTGGTAATAAGCAGGTATGGTGTAAATTGTCCAGTGGGAACATTTCTTCCTAATCCTTGCTTATATTTTTTCAAGGTGAGTCAGAATTTGTTAAATCATCAGTTTTTCCTAATCTCTACACATCCATTGGTATTTAGCTTTTGTCCACTTTCATGTTCATAATGAAAGCTGTGTGAATCCTTCTGATACTGTTTTAAACAGCTTTCAGACTCTCCTGATGGTGCACCTTTCAAAGAATTCAAGCCAAACTTCATAAGCAGTTGGTTTGTTCTCAAGTGAAAAAAGGCACCCATTTAAAGACTGTATTTATACCTCTTTGGAAACTGTCAGATTGTGTGTGGAGGAACTTATAGGCTGTATCTATACTTATCTATAAAATAAACCAGGTCACATCCTGTTCTCTAGATCTGAGAACAAATAGCTTGTGTGTATGTGGGTATATTTCTTTCCCCCCTAAACCAGGGGAGACTAATGGAAATGATCTCAAATCAGTTCTACCTCCCAAGCTGTCCTTGGCATTGCTTGTTAATGTGATATTTGGAATTGGTCATGACTAAGGCAAGTATTAAGAGTTAGCAGGAACTAACCAGTATGGACTGTCACAATCCATCACACAATCTGTCATTGTTTAGTTTATTAAATAAATAAATAAATAAATAAAATAAAGCCATAGAATCTTTTTTAGGGATTTGTTCCTACTAGGTCAAAATACCACGCTCACTGGTATTTTGGTCCCGCAGCCATGTTTGGGATATAGTGTGCACTGTTACGGACCTGCAAGTATTGTTACAGACCATGAAGTAGCTACAGCAGTGGCTTTCAACCACGCAGAATTACCTGGTCAGCTTCAGTCACCTCTGAAATGTTGGATGTGACATCTGACCTAAAGCTTCCCAAGTGTTTCAGACTAACATTGGAAGAATGTAAACATATACTCATCCTCAGAGACATACTAAACTCAGAGTATTTCCAACAATTTTTTCGAGGTTAAAAAAAGTAAAATTCAGTTATTTGCATTTGGGTGTAAAGACTGTTCGTAATAACAGATTAATTGTAATCTACAGTTAAAGACACAGAATCCAGTGTTAAATGTCTATTCAGTTTTACCGATGTTTGATCACTTCTACTTTACAAAGCAGGTGTACTGTTTATAGAGCTTGTTCCATAATGAAGGATCTGAATGTTGATACTGCTAATGAGAGAGCTGGTTTTAATTTTTGTGTTTAAGCAGCTATTTTGTTCAGCACTGAATTACCATGCAACCTAGGACAATTTAAGTCATGCATTGTGTGCTCTGTTTCTCTGCCAAGTGACAGCAACAATGCTACTTCATGGGAGAGCCAATTTGATGTTTGCAGTTCAGTGAGAAAAGGTAGCAAGGTTCTAGTTGAGGGATAAATATTTGTGTTCTCTTAAGGATTCATAGCTTCATTGAAAGAAAATTTTCTTAAACAAGTGCAAAAATGGGGAATGAACTTTTTTCATAGCACTACCTTATTTCACAAGCAGCTTAAGAGCCTCATTCATTATCCATGGTGAGTAGAAGCGACTGGAGCACCTTCTCAGTGTTCTTCTGTAAGGGAGATCATGAGACAGAGCACGTGGGCTGCTGTCTTGGCTTTCTCTGCAACAATTCTGCATTGCAGAAGTGCAGCTGAAAACATCCAGGTATTGCTATAATCACTGATCCTCTACATGAGGAACGGTTCTTACTGAGGAAAAAATAACGATGGTGGAAAAGGGCCTCCCAAACTACCTGGAGAATGCATGAACCTTTGACATAATACAGAAAGATAAATCGTCGAGTCCAGGGAGATCCAGAGCACCCTGTTTTTTCTAATGTACAAAATTCATTACCATTATTTTTGATTTATACAGTACTGAGGTTTTGGAGAGAATTATTATCTATCTTTCTGGTTTTATCGTAGACTAGTTTTTTACATCAGTTACAAATTCATTTACAGACACAGACATTTTTGATCAAGATTAATACATTAAAACCTGTTTTACTAAAAGAAAGGGGGGGGAGAATAAAATGTGGATCAGCTTAAGCTTTTCGGCCATACTAATTATTTTGGGGGTTTGCAAGAACATATTTGCATCTCCCAAAGCATTTTGCACTATGTCAGTGTACAATGGAAGTGATAGCATTTTCTAGAATGAGCTTTTCAGATTTGTGATTCTTTTAATAGATGTGAAAAACAAAATAATTCATGTTTCCTTTACACTTACTGTAAACGTAACAATGTCTTGATAAATTAAACAAAAAGTAGACATGTATTGATAACAGTGATAAGTTACATGAGCTGCTGGGTACATGTTCCCAGAGGGTGGCATTCTTTTAGAGATAAAGATGGGTGGAGAAGGAATATAATATTCCTTGCTCTATAATACAATGTATATAATGTTTATACTAGACATATACATGTACATATTTATAAACATATGCAATATATGCATATATACTTATTTATGTTTGTATATACATATATATTATCTACTCATATACACACATATCTACATATATAATAATAGATAATAATGTATTATAACAACATATTATATGCCATATAATATAATTTGTATTACAATCTAATATATAATAAAATATATGTAATAATAATACATAACAATATATAAAATATTTTATACATATATAACACACACATTTTGGAAGTCTGCAGTTCCTTTTTATGGTCCCCCAAAACAGTGAAGGTCATAGAAGGAAATTGCAGGTAACCAAAATCCCCAGGAGCTCAAGGTCTCTAAGCTGCAACCTCCTTGTGAAAATCCGTTATTCCAGAGGGCTTACTTCCATGTTGTGTAAAGCCAGTTCACACTGAAGCATGTACTACATGTGGAAATGAACCAGAGAGCATAGGACTACAACTTTCCTCTGAAGAGCAGCGGTGTTTCAATTATCTCAAAATATTTTGAGAATGTCTGTAAGTAATAAGAAAAATAAAGCTGATGACAGTGAGATATTAGAAACATTCCTTGGGGTTTTTTTTAGAGATACCAGAGTTTTTAGAGGAAATTGGAAATTCAGAGAACAAGACTGTTTTTACCTATTCTTATTTGTTCTTTTCTTAAACTGCACTTGTAGTGACCTTGAATATGCTTTCTCTGAACACATACAAAACAAATGGATCCACAGAACTGAAACAATTAAACAGTGAATTTTGAATGTGATCTTTCTAGATGTCTAGGGCAGGTGGGATATCGTAAAAATATGCTCCATGCTAGATGCACCCTCCTAATGGCTGCAGAAGACATCTGTCCACTTCCATGGAGAGCCACTAGAGTCAGTTCCAAACACTCCAAACACTACATATACCTCCAAACTCACTGACAGTCACAGATTTGCTTAACTTTGCATGCTGTGAACATCTTGATTGACTTTGGTGGAACTATTCCCAGTGTACAAAGTGAGGCATGTGCATGAAATCTTGGCAGAATTTGGGCTTAAGACATTAAGTTTTCATTGTGCTCTGTAGAAGACTGATGGAGGACCTAATTTGACTCATGCCAGCATCCTTTTTGCTAAAAGTATGTACCTTAGTGACTGCAAAATGTGATGTGACTATTCCGGAAATCTTGGAAATACATTGGAGGAGTGAGAACAGCAGATTTCTCATTTGCATACTGTATATATTCTGCAGTGGGTAGTTACTGATGGCTTTTTGCTGCTCTACTGGCCTTTTCAATATGTAAAATGTTGAGTAATGGAGAGCTGGCATTTCCTACTTTAACTGGCACATGGATAGACTGTTTCTCTCCAGCAGTTCCAGAAGATTGTCATGGGCCTGAGCTGAGTAAAATGGGTGCAGATATTTCAGTAAATGTAGAAATTGCTAGCACCATCTATTGGTAAAAAATATAAAAAATTAAAACAATTTTCACAAAATATGCATGTACTCAAATTAGAGTCTGATTGAATAAATGAGTGCTCTTGTTTTAATTATTTTAAATGCCATTAAATATATGTAAATATATCTTTTTATAACCAGACATTTCGTCTAGAGTTTGCATCTTATTGAACGCACTTGTGACTTTAAAAACATTCACTGTTTTGTATGAAGACCTAGTGAGTCTCTGAAAACAGCATTCTTTCCCTTTCCTGGGAAAGGCTAACCAAGCTGGGAAACTGGGTGGGATCTTGGCTGTAACACAGGTTTAAAAAAGTAACTAAATCACACTGTTACTTTACAGAAAGCCTATTGGACCTGACTAGTATTTATATTTTATTATTCAAATGTTTTCATTTTCTGCTACAAAGACAACAACAGACACCAAGAATGAAAGGAGTTCATGTAGGAACTGAGGAAAGGATTTCTGATGGCTTTAAGTTAAAGAAAGCATTGTCACAATGTAATCATCTAGCCCATACATGAACAAACTCATGCTCTTACTGTTTTCACACATTGACTTAACTGCTGTAGTAATAAAAGTGAAGGACTTGACAGGTAAGACACATGTTGATCCACTCTTGATATGACGGTATATTGACTTCTGTGTGATCTTTGAGAAAGGCAGAGACACAAAGTACAACATGTTTCAAGTGAGGTTTCCAATGGCTAAGGCAGAGTTTTGGAAAAATTTCTATAGACCTCTTATACTGTCGTATGTCAGAACATTTCTTCAGGTACTGCTTCCTCTGTTCATGGCCTCAGAACCTTTTATTTTTAAATCAAGTTTGACTGCTATACAAATTTGGTATTGTGAAAACTGAATAAAAATGACTGTGAATATGGTGGAACATCCACAGCTAGGTTTTTTTTATACCCATGTTTTACACAACAGCATATGGAGTTATACACAAGCTAATGTGTAGTAGTAACATTGTGAGGGATTTGATAGCAGTGACTTTTTTTCTTTCTGACGTATGGTCTATCTCAGCATGAGCTGTTCTGTGTTTCCCTATTTTGGCTAGTCTTAAATTCACCCTGGTAAAGTCACTTTCAGAAAGCAACTCTTCCCTTGTGGGATTGCCAAAATAACTGGTAGGGCCCCAAGTTGGGGCTAAAGATAATATTTGAATTGTTTTTATGAAGCATTTAATTATGTCTGAAATTCTGATTGAAGGTCAGGATGCATGGGAGCATAGAAGTACTCAGGCTAAGTTTTTAATATATTGCCAGTTATAGTAATCACCAGGGAAGCTGATTCCAAGTATAACAATGAGTAGGATGCATTAATTTCTTCACCTTGAACCTAATGTAGCTCAGCAGTTCTTTCCTTTCCTCAAGAAAATAATTCCAAAGGCTCTAAATTAGGAAGTGTTAGGTGGAAAGTTTCAGAAGATTTTAACAAGGGATGCATTCCTTCATGGGAGATATCCAAGGGGACTCAAAGGACATGTTGAATAAAAGAAGAAGAGAGGCTCTGGGCACTGCCTCAGTTCCTGTGCCCTTCCATGGAGGTGGAGGTGTTGTAGGAGTACAGCCTTAGGGGACCAGGTCGCCTTCAGAAGTCTCTGCCTTTGCATCCTCATTCACTGCCTCCCACATGCTAGCTACTTCTCTGGCAATGCTGTGATGGGGATCACTGAAATCAGGTAGCTTAAAAATGGTCCTAGAAGCAAAGGGATTACTTTCAT
The DNA here is from genome assembly GCF_947461875.1 of Haliaeetus albicilla. NCBI lineage: Eukaryota > Metazoa > Chordata > Aves > Accipitriformes > Accipitridae > Haliaeetus > Haliaeetus albicilla. The sequence goes on from NC_091485.1 coordinate 28,390,986, forward strand.
CCCATCCCTATTTGTAGGATGGACTGACTTACAGGGTGACCCTGGAAATAGCTATAGCAGATCAGGTGGAAAGGAGCAGGGTCACAGACAAAGGAAAGGTACCTTTATGGCTTTTCCATTGATGTCTGTGTCTTGTGGAGTGTTTTGGGTTTGTGTGGTGGGGTTTTTGGTAGCAGGGGAGGGATTGCAGGGGTGGCTCATGTGGGAAGCTGCTAGAAGCTTCCCTGGCTCCAAGTTGGACCCACCTCTGGCCCAGGCTGAACCCATCAGCAACAGCGGTAGTGCCTCTGGGAGAACAGATTTAAGAAGGGAAACCTGCAGCGGGGGAGGAGTGGAATGTGAGAGGAACCCCTCTGCAGACCCCGAGGTCAGTGCAGAAGGAGGGGGAGGAGGAGCGGAGGAGGAGGGGATGCCCCTGCAGCCCGTGGTGAGACGGCAGGCTGTCCCCCCCAGCCCATGGAGGGGAGTGGGGCAGCAGATGCCCACCTACAGCCCAGGGACGAGCCCATGTCGGAGCAGGTGGATGCCCCCAAAGATGGCCGTGACTCCATGGGAAAGCCCACGCTGGAGCAGGCTGTGACTGAAGATTGGCCCGCGGGAAGGACCCACGCCAGGGAAGTTTGTGAAGGACTGCAGCCCGTGGGAAGGACCGCACAGTGGAGCAGGGGAAGAGTGAAGGAGTCCTGCCCCTGAGGAGGAAGGAGCGGCAGAGACGACGTGTGATGAAGTGACCACAACTCCCATTCCCCATCCCCCTGCGCCACTGGGGGGAGGAGGTGGAGAGAACCGGGAGTGGAGTTGAGCTGGGAAGGAGGGAGGGGTGGGGGGAAGGTGTTCTAAGGTTTGGCTTTAATTCTCAGTATCCTTGTTTTGATTTGATTTGCAGTAAATGAAATAAATTTTGTTTCTTCCCCAAGTTGAGGCTGTCTTTTGCCCGTAACCTTAAGTGGCGAGTGATCCCTCGCTGTCCTTGTCTCAACCCACAAGCTTTTCTTTATATTTTCTCCTTATCCCACCATGGCCAGGGTGGGAGGTGTGAGCAAACGGCTTCATGGTGCTTTGTTACCAGCTGGGCTTAAATCATGACATGGAGTCACATGATAGTTTATTTTAAAGGCAGAAGACTGGGAGTGTTGTAACAGTGCTGAAGTGTTTTCAACATCTAAGAAAGATAATGGCTGAACTGTGTTCTGGTCTTTTGCTTTAATCACGCATGTTCTGTGTTTTCTTAGTGAAATAAAACATCCTCAAGTGGGTTTATTTGTGGATGAAATCCCACCTATCCTCTTCACCTCATAAAAATGTGGTCCAGATTCAAACATGTATTTTATCTGCTGAATGACAGTTGGTCTCTGCTGGGGTGACAGTAATCACAATGGACACAGCAAAACATGCAAGAATTCCGAAGCTAGCTCTGGAAGAATTAGTACTAGGACAAGGAGACCCTCATTAGCAAGGTCTAGTCCTTAATACAGGCAAATAGGTTGTCTGAGTACTGTGCTAATGTGGCTAGCACATTTATTAATGCATAACTTTACATTGTACGTATCCCATGAGACAACCAAACTCTGCCATGTGCCACAGCCTTGACAGGGAAAACCAACATCAAGTCCACCTGGTAAAATTTCAGCCAGTGCAAGTAGAAGGAGGAAGGAAAATGGCAGTTCCTGTGTGGTTTCGAACTGGTACTGGCTTAGGAAGTCCTATGTCAAAGCACTTATGCTATTACAAATAATGTCCCAGTTCCCAGAGGGATCTTTCGGTCAGCTGTCATGTACTTTCCCCTAAGGTCAGGAAAGGAAATCTGAATATAATAAAGCTTAGCATATGATAGTTCATATTAATTATGGAAATATTTGTATCTTGTTCCCTTGCAGAAAGCATTATTTTTCATTTTTTATCACTAAGCTGGCTTCAGATGTGAAGAAAGCTGTAGCTAGAGGGGGTCCTCTTTAGAAGACATTTCAAAAATCCTGAAACAAAAATAAACTATGGAAAATAATGAGGTTTTGATCCTGGATCTCAGTAAACCTTATGGGGAAACTTCTTTGCAACACTGTAATCAAATGAGAATGTTGTTTTCCCTCCTGAGAATCAATATCTCTTTGTTTATTGCTGGGTAAGACTCAGCAGTTGGTTACAGTACTCACTGACCTTTTTTGCTACATCATCTTCCCTCCTCAAAAATCTGTGCAGCTGCATCATTTGCTAGAAGAATTGTCAACCAAATAAGTGAGTTTGAAAAGTTCTTTGTTGCCTCTCAAGTCTTCTTGCTGTGTGTAAGCTCTGTCATTGTGCTGCTCTACTTTCCATGTTGCAGGCAAAACAGGCTTTGTAACAAATCTTTTCAATCTAAACTAGCTGCTTCCTACTGCTACTGGAAGATCAAATTTTGTTTTCTTGAAATGAAAGGTTCAGAGTTTAGAAATTTTGATTTTTGGACAGTCAACAATATAAGTTATATTTCATAAAATGAAAGAAGCTGGGACTTCTTAATCAGCTATATGCATCCCAAAATCCAACTGTAGGCAAAATTCGAAAAGTTGCATATGAGAAGTCACACAGAAATGCTTTGATCCAGCTTGGGTCAACCTAAATGGTTAGGCTTAAACCAGGAATTAATATCAATTTGAATCACAAAGACAAAATTACATATATAGCAATTAATTTATTATTATTATATTTTTTAAAGAGAAGTCATAATTTCTCAAAGGAAATTCATGTATTGTATAGAGAACAATCTTCCAAATGCCATGTAGCTGCTTAACTGCGCCCCCCCCCCCCCCCAGCCTCTGATTTCATGACCGTCATGAAAACATTGGTTTATTCTGATATGGAACAGGAAAAAAAATTTCTCTAGCTTTTACAGAACAATAAATTAGTATTGGACCTAATTCCTCTTTTTCCCCCTTGCTGAAAGTCAGTGTAATAACTAGACATTGCCTTCCTAGTACACCAGAAAACTGAAATTGAACCATTTCATGGTTGCAAAATAATTTCACAATCACTTTGCTAAATCGCTAGAAAAGATAGAGTCACATCAGTCTTGCACAGTAAGAGAAAAAAATATTAACGCAATGTATATACTAGATTAATGAGATGAGCCGTGACAGTAAAGCTTTTCAGTGGGGACTCTAATATGGTTGAGGAAACGCTTTCATCCAAAGTCCTATTTTCAAGCTCTTACCCATTTACAGAGTATTGCCTTATGGAGTGAAATTCATCAGTCTGACACTGCATCCAAAAGGTAGACTACTTTGCATAAGGAAAGCTTAGCAATATTCTCTTTTATTGTTTATAAGAAGACAGATATTTCTTCATTGTGTTCACATATTTCAGTCCTTTCCTCCTCATGTGCGTGCTCTCTCTCTATTTCTCCCCCTCTCCTTTTTTCCTTGTTGATAGCTCAGAAATGATTTTGGTTTTAACAGAACAGAAAACATACTGTTTTCCCAGAGCAGAAGTTGTGCTTGGCTATGTTACATACAAACAAAAAGGAAAATGAAGAATAAAGGTTGTAAAGTACATTATTGTTCAGACTGATATAAGAGGCTGATTCTGTAGTGACTCTGCATGCAGAATATTCATTAAAAGCAAAGCATTACATAATGCCCATACAAATGTACACCCTGTTGAAATAAATATAGCTGGCATATAAACCTGAATGGACTGTTGATCTGGCTGTCATTTCTAGATGACCTTGATCTTAAACCTGCTCCCTTCTGTGGCTGCTGCTGTGCCTGACATTTTCCATAATGACACTAGGTAAAGATCTATTGTTTCTCCAGAGCAAGTAGGCTTCATCGACAACGAAGAATAGCTCCACTGGAGGTGACTTTCAAGTACAGGGTACACACCAGTTTAACAGGCTGGGATGTAATTCAGCCTGCTTTGCACACCAAGTCCCTGCCAAACTAGCAAGGAGGGAAGAAGGGCATTTCCCTGCCAGCCTCTTCCCTTCCTCCTTTCAGTCTCTGAGGTGGTTTGTATGGTGGCCCAACTGCCCTGCTGTGGGAGTCTGCCCTAGCCTAGTGGCTACCATGTTTCTACAGCACATCATCAAATGACCACTGGAAAAACCTGAGTGTCCAGAGGAGAATCGTAAAGAAAAGTGTCATGAAATCTCTAGGAAACACCTTGCAGAGAGATAGTGTTTTGGACCACATCTTGGTGAAAGCAATACTGAGTGGTCTTTTATATAACAATGCAATTTTACTGGAGTAAAACAGGGTAATAAAAGGCTCTTAAATCCATTGGGAAAGGGCACAATAAGCTGCAAGTGCTTGGACAGCACTTGTATATGGATAGATTCTCCATCTCTCAATGTCTTCAAATCAAAATAAAACACAATTTGAAGAAGTGTGCTTTAACCAGAAGTAAGTTAATGATTCACTAGGGAGAGCCTGGCTGAAATCCTAACCCATGTGCATATTCTCAGATGATAAAGTCTCTGTCTACAGCCAGGTGTGTGCAATCCTCAAACCCCAAACTGCAACCCCCTGGGACCTAAGTGCACCCAATTCATGCCCACCCCACGGTTCACTGGGGGTGGTAGGTGGTGCCTCAACAGGCCAGATCAGCTGAAACAATAGGTAGTCCTATAGGGTTTCATTGGTTGTTCAGTCTTATTATCAGATAAGCTGACAGAAAAAAGTGTGGGTAGTTAAAAGCAAAAACTGAATATTTATCTGAAAAATTTGGAACAGAATAAAAAAAAAAAAAGAAAATAACAAAGCATATTTAACAATCAGGTTCCTTATTAGCTACTGCAATGTCTCAGTTAACTTGGCCTTTCTTAATTTTGGCTGTGTTGCCCTAGGGAGTGTCTTTTGTTCCTTTCTTTAGTATAGTTGCTCTTTCTTCCTGTGCTTGCTCTCCACTGGGGCTGTGAGGAGCCCTTTCTTCTTTGTCCAGGTTGGAATGTTAATTTTTTTTTTTTTAATCTGCCCTTCAGGAGAACTTTTTCCGTATTTTCTCACTTGGAAATCTTGTCCATGACTGACACCAATTATCATAGCTTTTCTCTCTCCTATTAACCTCTGCCAAGGGATTTGAGGTATCATATGCAAATAGAAATATAACACTCTGCAGTTTTTGGAAGCTGAGTTTCCCTTCCCTCCTCTCCAGTTTTCCCTGATTTCCATTCCCATTACAATTCTTAATTAACGTGTTCTTTATACCTCAGGTTAACTCCTCCTCTTTATACCGTTTTTCAAAAATGTGATAAGAATGTATGATTCATGTGCTAAGAATCAGTTATTGTACAACTAGCTTATTAATGCCAGAATGACCAATTATCTTGCAGCATTGTATATAAAATAGATGGAAAAAAGAAACAACAGAAATAAACATCTAAGAATAAGTTGTTGGGTGTCCAAAGTATCTTCCCACTTGCCACACATACTAGTGATTTCAGATTGGACTTTGTCACATTTATTTTATGGAAAGCCCAATTAAATGATCAGATAACCTTAAACTGTTAAAGTAACAGTTAGGATTGACTTGTGTTGCAGGAATGTACAGTTACCTGGTGGGACAGCACAGCGATACTTCACAGTCTGCCCATACTATGAGGGCATGGTTAAACCTTACGTTCTGCATGAATTATGCTATTAGCCAGCTACTGTACTTCAATTCTTTGATAAATGACTGAATTCTTCTACCTCTCCCTTCTTCCAATGTTGTATGGTTTTCTTTCTTTTTTTCCTATAACCTTGTACCACAGACCCTCCTTCCAATCCAAAATTTAGCATTGGCTTTAGAAGTTCCCCAAATCTGTTTTATAAGGTAAATCCTAGCATACCTTGCAGAACTATGCAGGTTTTTTATTGATGTGACTTTTTTTTTTTTTTTTTAATTGGAAGGGTTTTGTGGACTCTAATACATTGATTTTGGACCACCTGCATTCTAATCTCTTTGCAAATATTCCTCCTTGATTGACAGCACTGTGTCTCCGGAGACACTGGGAGCTGTAGTCTCTTACTTAAAAGTTTTCCTCCCCTGTCATCTCAAATGTCATTTCTGAAACATTTATCACAAGACTGTCATTGGACAAATAAAGGGGCTGCATGATAGTAGCTCAGATATGCACAGCCTTTCTGCTTCAATGACAGGTCCTGCTGTTGGCTACTTGAGATAATAGAAGAGTTCAGATCTGTCAATAGATACAGAGGGAAGGACACAGGACAGTATCTGAAATGGCACTGCACATGCTCAGTGGGGGACAGGAGAGCTGTCAGTGTGGAGTAAGTGCAGATTGCAGCAGAGATAGTGCTCCTTGGGAAATGATAACATTTGTTGAAAGGGCAAGAGAGGGATCTGCTCGTAGAACTTGCACACAGTTAGATGTGCACCAGTACAGTTCATGCATTATAACAATTGTGTACTTGTTTTCAAGAGAAGCTGTCTGCTTCCTTTTCAGGCTTTGTAAAGCTTTTTACAGTATTTCTTCCAGTTGCATCTCTTTTTTTTTTTTTTTTTTGATAGTGAAATTTCCTTGTCAAAGTTACTTTGAACTTTAAAGGGAAAAATGATTTTCTGCTTCAGTATTGCTCTTGGTTTTATCCAGTAGGCATTTCCTATAAAGAATGACTAGCAAAGAGTAAAAGGGGGAGGGAGTGGGCTTTCCTTCCAAAAAACCTAAGAGAATAAGTGAGCTTGGGGAGGTTTTCAGACACCCATGCCTCATTCCCACAGTAATGAAAGGAATTTAAGTCCCTACACCTGAAGGATGTGTCTTGATTTTCACTGAAACATGAGCTCCGAAGTCACACAGTCAGTGTTAATTTTTACAGCATTTACAAGGATTTTAAGCATACCATAAAGAAAATACAGGGACACTCTGTCTATCCTAAAACAGTACACGGGCTGGATTTTCCCATGATGTGACAAACAGTGAAAACTGGCAAAGCAGAGATGATGGCATGAGGAAATACCGCAATCCAAGAAGACAACACATTTAACTTAATTTGAGCATATGGTCCTCATCATGAAGTCCTGAGGTGTTACTTTTGTTTGCTACAAGCTGTGTTGTCAGTTATCTCAAAGAACAGTATTTTTCCTTCCTTGCACACAAACACATATGTTACATACACATACAGTTTACTCATAGAAGAAAAGAAAGAGGATGTGAAACACTGAGAAGGTAGGAAAACTGAACTGAATAGAGTTGGTAATTAGGAGTCATTAATTCAGTCTTTTGCATAATGCTGTTTTCTGTGTGGTTTTGGAATAAATTCCTAAGCCAAAAAAATGATACATGGAAGTACCCCTAAACCAAACCCTATAAAATCAGAGTGCTCTTTCTTCCCCTTTAATGTTTACAGGATGCTTATCTGCAGCTACATTAGAAATGACTGTACTATCTGTGGTATCATCCTGTAAAAGTCTGCCACTTGGGTTAAAAATTTCAGGCTCAGCAGTGTCATTTAAGGGCTCAAGTTTCAAAGCGAACTAATGGAATATTTCTCACATATCACATCATAACGTATTTTAGGAACTTTCACCTTTAATTAATAGTTTATAAGTTGCTTTGAGCTCCTTGAATGAAAAAATGCTATAGAAAGCTTTTGTACTAATTATTTCTGTAATAAGCCAAGCTAGAACAGAAACAATTTTTTTTTTTTTTTTTTTCTGTAAGGTATTTTTACCATTCTGGCCTGTCAGTGTGTCTTTATTTCTTAGCTTCTTTGGAATTTTTTTTTTCTTCCTCTCCTGTGTACTTTCTATTAAATAAAGAGTTTAAACTGTGGGAATAATAGAGCCCTTGTAAGCTCAGTCTGCACTCACTATTCATTATTTATCCAGTGACCAGGTACAGTGGAAGCAGGCACAAAGCTAAATGCTATTGGACTAACTTTGATGCAGACAGTTCATTGTCTGGGAAAAAAGCATTTAAGCCTCAATGTTCTCAGTTCCATGATTTTCAACACTACCTCTTTCCCCCTTCCTCCTTTCTCTTTTATTAACTGCTTTACTCCAATGTCCTTTTGACTGCAGTAACTGGCACTGTCTGCAAAATCCAGTACAATGACACTATTCATCCTGGCTGTGCCATTTATAGATTCCATAGCATGCTCCATCCCTATGGTAAAGATCATTCCGCCTTGTCACTTTCCTTCTTTTGAGGCAGTGATTGCTGATGCAAAGGCCAATATTTGGAATCTGATTAGTACACCCAAGCTCTAAAAAGCTGAAATCAAGAGAGCAGGATTGGAAACTCGTGTGCACACATGCACGGAGGGTATAATGAGGCACACAGTGTCTCACAGCACTGACGTGGTCATGCTTCAGCAGAGAGAGTGCCAGATGCACTGTTCATTAGTACGCCCTGCCTGACCATCCACAGAGCAGCATCAGTATCCTCTGCAGGGGTGCTGCTCTCCTGCCTTCTAGCTAGTAAAGTACCACAAAGCAGACAGGAGTGGTAGCGAGAGGACTCTAAGGGAAATATTGATACGGACAAAGTGAACTCCAAAAATGAGTGTGTTGTTAATATTACTTGATCTCTCAACCAAAGCTATCTAGTTTCTAGTGTTCCCGTGTCATGCAGTTATGCTTCTTGCAAGTTTGAACATTATATGAACTTCCTAGAGTCACAAAAAGTCACTCTTGGGTATGCTGTTGAACAAGTGTTCTCACTTTTCTTTCTGTTTGTTGCTTTACTGTGTAAAAATTATATTTTGGGCTTTCTTATAAATCTGGTTTTGGTTTTGGTTTTATGTTTTTGTGTTTTTTCTTTTTTTTCTTTTATATTTACAGTAGTTATTCTTCTCATAAAATTTCGATTTTCATAAGCAAACCAAAGATGGATGTTGGGGAACAGATATCAATGTTAGCATGTGCAATATCCTATCCTTATATATGAATCTAGCAGAACAAATGCAAGTGGGGGAGAGAAAAGAAATGGGAAGGGAAAGGGAAAGGGAGGGAAGGGAAGGGAAGGGAAGGGAAGGGAAGGGAAGGGAAGGGAAGGGAAGGGAAGGGAAGGGAAGGGAAGGGAAGGGAAGGGAAGGGAAGGGAAGGGAAGGGAAGGGAAGGGAAGGGAAGGGAAGGGAAGGGAAGGGAAGGGAAGGGAAGGGAAGGGAGGAGAATAAACTGGCAAGATGAATGGATGAATGGATGGGTGGAAGGAAAGACACACTGTTCATATGGAAGTAAATATGGAAATGTAACTTGATTGTTAATAAATGATAGTCACGATGCCATAGAAGAATTTCTTTCACAAACAATAAAAAAATAGAGAAAGCTTAAACAAAATGTCAAAACCTACTACAAATCTTCTCAAGAAAAATATTACAGCATGTGAATTTTGAGAGTTATTTATTTACTTAGTTGTACGCAACAAACACACATAAAAGAACACCTGTTCTGGGCTTTGGGCAACCTGGGTGTCTGTTTATGTCTACTTCTCTTTTATTATATCAGGAGTTATTTGAAGTATAGTGTGGTAACTCTTAGGAAACCCAAACAGCAGCATACATTCAAACAACACACTGCAAACAAATCAACATTAAATTACAACATTAATCCTGCCAGACATAAAGCTTCTAAGAGCACATTCTTCATAAACTTGTGGGTGATAGGTATTTCTGACCTCTGCTTACTATCATTTTATCTATTCTTTTACTCATACAGTCAAAGTGAGGCATTACCTAACCACCTACGCTGTCTTCATAGAAAGACTCAATTTATTTTTGATTAGTGAAGTCATTTTGGAATGTACTGAGGACCAGATTATGAACTGCTACTCATAGTGCTACCTCATGGGTCTACACTTGGAATCAAACAATTGTTACTACAAAACATTATTGTTTCTTCTCTTTCTAAGGCATTATCTGAATTATAGATCATAGTTTTTGAAAGCAGGAGCTAGATTTTTCTAAGTAACTTTATAGTCAGTTAACAAACCAGGGTTTAACAGCCTTTGTGGGGCCTCCAGCTTCTACATTTATTTTAAAATTATCTTCCTGAAGACTTACTCATTTACCTTTTTTCACTTAATAATAGTCCTTACAGTTTAACATATGAAATTAATTAACCCGAATCACACCCAATCAAACCTCAAATCCCCTCATGAAGGCCAGTCTAAAAAACTCTATGGACCAGTTCATTCTTCATGTCCTAAAAATCTGTCAGACCAATGATATGAAACTCCCAGGTAAACATGTCTGATAATGTCTGTGTGCTAAATGAGAAGAAAGCTCCAGCACTCTGCATGATTTCCAGTTAAAAATACCTTTATCTTCAGTCCCTAACCCAGCTTGAATTCTTCTACATTGCAAACACAGCAAAGAAAAGGAGCATCTGATATTTCTGAGGAAGCTTAACAAGGTAGCTCCAAGCACAGGACATTGCAGAAGTTCAGTTTAAGGTTTCAATGCATGCATGAGCTTGGCCTGAAATGAGGGGTTGATTCAGAATAAAAAGTAAAACTCCTGCAAAGCAGGGTGACAAATGTGTTGACTCTATTGCTCTGTGTATATAAAAAATAATCTGAGTATCGGACAAGATCCTGTATCTGTAGCACCAAGAAAAAAAGGATGAGTAGACTACCAATGCAAGAGAATACAACTAAGCAATATTATTTACATTAAGACTGGGGTGGCCTGCAATGACCTGGATATGTGTTAAAATAAATATTTATTTTATATTTATTTGCTAAAAGGCATTTCAGCCTCACCCTAAGGAAAAACTCAGACTGTTATGCAACCATTTTGGCAGCTAGCTGAATGTGTTATGATGGTTTGACTTGACATTTGTGCACACATAACACTTTTGCAGAATAGAAGACAGTCTTTTTTTTTTTTTCCTGTGAATAGTAAAGAAATCCTTGAAATGAAAAGTATTAAGTAGTTTGCCCATGAAAGACTCAAAAGTTTAATATTTAAAAAAAAAGGCTTGCACTTTGGTTTAATAAAGTTATAACACCTCTTCCTTTAAATCGTGCCCCTTTTACTCAAAAGTGATATTATCAGAATTTTTCTGCTTAAAAAATGTAAACTGTGCACTGAGGCTTTACCAGTTCAATTCAATAAAGAATTTGAAACAAGAAAATATATTAAGGATCAAATTTACCTTCTTACTGTAACTAGAACATATCTTATGAACTACTTACATCTCATTTAGATGACTGGCAAATATAAAGTATAAGAAGTTTTGGCATCTGTGTGATGATGAACAGGTTGTATATTTGAAAGCATGAGAAAAATAGCCTGATTAATCCAGAGCTAAATTTGTCACTGCTGAGATGGAGTTAAATAGTGTTTACATCATAAGCTTTTTTATCATGACAGCTTTAGTTCCAGCACTTAACTCATTATGTCAACCCATGTCTTCTAATTCTATTTTGAGACCTGAAGAGGTAATAGAATTCTCAATGCTCTGCAAAGGAGTAATTTTCACCCAAACAAAGTTTGGCCTAAGTCACGATGTTTGGCTCTACAGCTATCCTGTTACAATCCAGTTTTATCACAAAGAGAACTTCCGAAATTACTCCTTTTGAAATGCAGATTGTCAGATTTAAACTCTGATGTGCTCCTTATTGCTAAGTCTTAAAAAAAAAAAAAGTTGAATTATTCAGATTATAAATTGTTCAAAACCTAGACTAGCCCTTTAAATAACTCTTGCTTGAGTGATGGAACAGGAGACAGCCAGTATGTAATACATACTTTCATTGTGCTTTTCACTCAAAAGCACCTTTACAATAAAGGATGCTGAATAAAAACACTCTGAAAAGCCAATGGTTCCTCCTATTTAAAAGGAAAACATCAGCATGTCTCTCATTTGTGCTCAATAAGCTTCCTACTCCCTTTTCCATTTTCCTTAGGTACGAATGCTATCTTGCAGCACTGCTGTTCAGCAGACCCAGGGGAGGCAAATGTCAGTTTTCCAGATGGCAAACTGCCAGCTTGGTGATGCTGCACTGAAGGGTACTGAGGGAATTCACTTTGTTGCAGAAGCAAAAGAACATCACTTCCTAACACACCTCAGGTACATGCTTGCTTCACAACAGCTGATGAAGTAGCCAGAAAAGTTTCAGCAGCCCTCCTCAAATGCCTGTTTAGATAGTGTCAGGTTTCTACATGGCCCCAGCAGCTATTTAAAGTTTTTGCTAATTTACCAAAAGGAAACATCCCTCTTATAAGAAACAGGCACTAAAATTTAAAACCTACCTCTATCAAACTGGTTAATTTTCAACTTAGGCTGAGGCATCTTTTGTTTCATAAAATGCTACCTAAAGTTGTTAGGTCAGGTGTCTATCTAATATTGTTATACACTTTTTACCTCTAGAGAGCAAACGTACTGTATAAACATAATATCTTGAGCGGAAAATGACTTTACGATCATTACTACTATATTCTAGTATGGTACTTTATTAAGATGGCAAGTTATTAGAACACCTGCCACTGGGGAGAGCCTGTTCTGGAAAAAAACCCACAACACTTTACTAAGTATTCTAATGAAAGTTCAAAATGCTGGGATTCATCTGATCTGAGATGTTGTTTCAGGTGTAGAATACAAATGTCTTGCAATTTAATGGACTATCACATGTTGGATGATTTTCTGGTGTAAGAATACAATTGCGTTAGAAACATAATTACTTTATTCTACTTTTTAAAAAATTCAGCTTGTTTTTAACAAATTTTACAGTCTAACTCAGTGCTTTCTGTGGGAAGCCCTCATGTTTCCAGATCTGTATGTGCTGTGCTGAAGTGCTTTGTCATAAGAAATAGAAAAGTGGCCTTGTTCTGCCTCAGGGGAGTCTGTCAGAGGCTAGCACACTTTCATAAGTAAAAAGTTAACAGAGATGATATAGCTGCTTCCTGCACTAGTTACCAGCCCTTCCAGTTCTAGGTGGATGAAGGAGTCATGTAAAACAGCTTAAAATTCCTTTACATCTATCTTGCACTGTAAGAGTGTCTTGTCCAAGAAGGACAGGATTCGGAGAGGGCAGCCAAGTCTCCTGTTGGTCTTTACTTTCCCACACACAGTAGATGTCAAGCATGGAGCTGATTTCAGCGCTGCTGGCTTCAAGGTTATTTTGAATGTATTTGGAGAAGTACAATGTATTTTGACTTTCAGCAGAAATTCTAGAGAAAGGACAGAAACAACACTTGGAGAGGCAGCATGACCCATTGATGGGTGCAAGTGGCTGGGGCAATACAGCTGACCTCCTGAGTAACTCTCTCTCTGGTCAGTTCCTAGCAGATCTTTAAGGTGCGCAAAGTGCCCTATATAGGAGTTATTTTCATAGCAATGTTCTACATCTTGTTCTCTAAACATATCACTATTTTATTTTAATCCACGTAATATCAGAAAGATGTGAAGTTGAGCAATGCCCCTTGTAAGCAGGTTTTAATGTAAAGAAAGTAAAATATAAATATTTTTTTACAGCAAGTAAAGAAGTTTTAAAAAAATACATTCATACACTCAAACTCATGAATTACTTTGAAACTAAGTTATCTGAAAAAATACAATAGGACATTTTGACTTCAGCTGCAGTCTACTTAATTTTTTTTTTTATAATTTGGTTTCAGATTAAAATTCCAAATAAAACAAAAATTTTTTTATTACCTACAAAATTCATGTGCCAGCAAAAAGTCATATTACCATATTCAGATGCTGAACACTGTATTGTGTTAGTGTTTATTTGCATATGACTGCAATTACTGGTTTGTATTTGGAAAAGATCATTTACACATACATTTGTGCATGTTCATGCATAAGGTTCATTGCAGCTGTTCCAGCTGTAATTACAAATTTGATCTTCCTTTGTCATGTAGGGCCTATTCAGAACAAAGTTTCATTACTCTACAACCCAGTAATTGTCATTTGGAACTTCTAAGTTCTATTGGTATCCAGCCAACATGTCCAAGAAATACCAAAATCTTATTATCTAAAATCAACTTTAATAATATTTCTGGTCTAATCAAGACAAAAAAAATCTTGTGAAGAATCCCTATCAGCCTGACAGAATAGAGTTTTGAATGGTTTTGAAAAGTGGTAACATTTTGACTAAGGATACTTAAAAAGCTTATTTTTTTTTTCTCTTACTTGTTAGGCAAATCCTGTTCAGGTACAATTTCACTGCTGTTGGTTTGTTCTATATGTAATCAATTGCATTATGAAATCATAAAAAGTACTATTCATTGTTTTTTACCATCAAGTGGTTAATTACTTATTTGTAACGTATACATGACCAGCTGGTCACTCACCTCCTCATCTGAATTCTAGAAGAAAAGCTTACATTATTTAATCAAGAAGGGAATAAAATATGTGCTTAACTGTTATCTAATTTGCTAGCTTGTTATTTTACTGGAAGGAGGCTGTGCTGTTCCGAGCTGTTTCCTGAGATGTAAAGGTGCTGTTTTCTTTCATGAACCAAAAAAGCATTTATCTATCCTCTGTAGGTTGTGAGAGCATGCTCATCATTGTAATATCAGAAAGCTCTCAGTACTGCTTTCATCAAGGTGAGTAGCATCTATCACACATTTGTTCCCTCCATCCACTGGAGAAGTGTGGGCAGTTCAGTGTTTGTTTTGGATTTTACAAATACACATATGCATGCACACGGTGCTTGAATACTACTTTTGAAAACTATTTTGCAGCTTGCTTATGGCACAGTGTTAATGTCAGTTGGAGACAGAATGTCACAGATATGACCTTCCTCTTAGGTGGAAGTAAGATAACACAGTGATAGTCAGTAGCTTGGGAAAGGTGACTAAAATGATTTAAAAGAGGAGGAACATGTGACCTGTTAGTGAAACATGGACAATAGCCTCGTACTGGTCCTTGAACCCCTTTGCACTGTGAAAAAAACCCTATTTTATTAGAACTCAAATAAAGATGGAAATATTTGTCATAACTTGTAAAAATTTTCTTTTTCTCAAGATTTTTGAGCTAGCTACAGGTAGAATTAAATCATCACACACAAGTATTTAATATTTACTTTACTTTTTCTTGGTTGTTTTATATTAAAAAGGCAAAAAGTCAACAAACTCTAAAACACTGGGTCCAGCAGTCCTGAACTGCTGCCAGTTTAAAGCTTCCTTTTCTGTATTCTTCTCTTTTTTTTTTTTTTTTTTTACTTATTACTATGTCATTCTTATAAGATCTCCTTTTCTGATCTAACCTGTTATTCCCCACAGTTGGAAAGGGCCCAGTTCACAGGTGAATGCTCTCCCAGCTGCTCAGAGTATCCTATTCTCTGCAGTAATCACTTAATGGATATTAAAATCCAAGACAGAGTTCAACAGCTCCCAAGAGTATTATGTTCCTCCGTGCTTGTAAAACCCCAGAAAACTGAACTTTCTCATAGGAATGTAGGTTAAAATGTCAAACGCAACTTTCCAAATTACTGCCAGAAGTATAGGGATGTACTGCACTTTAGGTTTGTAACCCTGGATTCAAAACGCTGTCAAAGTTAGTCCTCAACATTTTTCAGGAGTTCTAGAAAGGTCTGCCAAATCCAGCACAACTAATGCTTCATGTAAGATTTGGCTGCAAATTCCCCTGCTAACATAGTTTTCCAGCACTTCTAATAGATATTCTCTGCCAAATGCCGTTATGCAATATCTGAAGCCTTGCCTACTCCTTCATGTACTGCGTGAGCAAGCAGTAGTGTGGGGCTGTACTGTGTCCTTGGGCTTTGCCTGCCCTCTTCAAGCCCTGCCAAGGGAAGGACCCAGGGGAGGGAAACTTCTCTACGCACATTTCTCTGCTACCCTCTTTCCAGTGAGCTTGACACCCTTTCGCACAGCCAAAAGGGATGACTTGAGTTACTGGTCCCATCTTCCCACAAGAGGTCAAACCAATAAGGTAAGTAGGAAATGTGTCAGGAATAAACAGAGCCTGGATTTTGTCCCCTCAGTCTGTCAAACACCAGCTACTTAAATGAGCCATCACTGAGGGAGATGAAGTCTCCTATGGCTGGCAACGGATATTTCCTTTTTTTGGTTTTGGCTCTGACTCTGCCTCACACTTCAGGGTGAGACACCTCTGGGAAGCGGCAGTTGTCTTTCTGCCAATTCTCATTCCTCTTGCTCCAAAGATGGGAACTGGGAAAGCTTCCCACAGCTTCCCTGCAGTCAGGAGCACCTTTAACACACACAGCATGGGGGTACAAGGCTCCACAGTTTCTCTGCTGAACATCGGTTATACTCACAGACATACGTGTACATGCGTGCACACACACAGCCATGCACACCCATGCTATATAAGAACACATTCACAAGAGCATAGTATATAAAAAATTGCAACTTTTGCTTTCATTTTAATTGTCTTCTTCTTTAGATAGGTTAAATTCTGACTTCAACGGGATCTGCTGACATTTTTTTTATGTCCAGTCTATTCTTCTGTGACTGTTTGGGAATCTTGAGCTTTCATTTCCTTAATTTGTGTGTTACCGGTTTTCTCACTAGGGTGATAGCTAAACTGTTTCCTAGCCATCTTTTAGTGCTTAAACGCAGCACAGAGAATCTTTCACTTTATCCTGGGTTATGACTGTGGATGTTATGCATGTATAATAACTCAACCCTCCTTTTCTACCAGCAGCCCCTCCTCCCCATCCCCATCTTACACACTGAATTTCTTCACAGCGGCTGTTCTTGATAACACTTAAAAAGTGATTATATCTGTTGTCAATTTGGGTAAATTATTAACATCAAAGCTAGCAGCAGGCTCCCTGACATTAAATTTCAGGATTTCCACTAGCAAAGAAGGACAAGCTGGGGGAGAGAAGAGTGGGTGGAAAGAAATGGGTGGAGTACGGTTGGTTGGGGGGAATTATGAGTATATAAAAAGAAAATTAATTGATCAGAAAATTACTTCAAACTTTAGCTTGCATTAGAGATGCTTTTCTGTTTTCTGTCATGTTTCCAATATACGGATTATCATTACAGCGAGGAGCACTGAGAGTGGAAAGACTCAAAGTCTAGCCTGTGCAGAGCTACAGAGGGGTTAGGAAAATTAATACCTTTTCAACCTCTTTTTTTAATTTATGTCTTAGCAGTGACAGTGAGCTAATACAGACACCTCTTGCTTAACAACAGCTTGCTGTTATTAAGGGTTATCCAGCAAGGAGTTTCTGACTGGTTTCATAAACCAAGAATTTATTTAATTCTAAGAGATGAACGATGAAGATAAATTGGGATATGTCTAAATGAAATTAAAAATTATTACTTGTACAAAATTTAGAGTGTGGCTGGCTGTACCACCAAATTTGCAGTTAACACTGTTAGGAATTAAAGGTATGTAACTGATAAAGATGGATGTCTCACTTTCTTGGTTCCAACCTGTGCCGTCTAAAATAAATATTATAATAATTGATCTCTGTGAATGATGTGCATGTGCTAAATGACGCTTGATGTATGACACCAACTTCCTGCTTCTGGCACTGATGGATGAGCTTAGTCTTCCCATAATGAAAAGATGGTCAAACTTTCAATTGCACATATCGCACCTCCACAGACAAAGCATGATGAAAATAAATTTGATACTATTCAGCTACTGCCATCCTAACATTAATACAGAGAGAAAAAAAAAGTTTAATCAAAATTCTGTGAGGGTGAAATGGATACCATTTTATATTAAGTCCTGAATATATGACTGTGGCATTAAATGTGAAATGCGCACCTCTTTATTTTTTCAGAGCATTTGTTACATTACCTCCCCTGGGATCAATTGCACCATAAGTGGGATTCATGCAGAGTCATAAAGCACACTCGGGAAACCCACAGAAAAATAAATTCTACTGCAGGAAGGAAAAATTCCCTGTTTCCTCATGCATACCTTGAGGAACAGCAACATAATATCTACAGTACATTATTATGTGGTACGGGGAAACACTACTAGTCAGAGATTCAACTATTTTTATCACTACAGGTTAGTAATTATTCATACTTTTTCAAGATAATCTTAGCAGATGATGCTATGTTTGTAAGAGTGGAATTTTTCCACTGGAAAAAGTGGAATTTATTGATGATCTATTTATAGGTCTATCTCTCTTCCCCTTCAGCAAGTGCTGCAAAACAAGAAATTCAAGGAGCCGGCTGAGACATACAATTAGGTAAGAGTTTTCCCCAAAGTAATGACTTCAGAAATCAGCTTCTGCAGGACATTTCATGGGTATTCCAGATATTTTCCTTTTATAGCAGATGTAATTGTAGATACTTCATTATCTTTATTAAACGTCTAATTCTTTTGGGGATTTTTACAGGAGTTGTTCAAGTTAATTTGTGATGTGGATAATTTATTTTATTTTGTCAAGCTCATATAGACATGAAGACAGACTTTCAAGGTGTCATCATATGCTGTAACTAGGTATCTAAATTCTGACTGCAGTGTGTTGAAATGAGGTTGACGGAATCTTGAGAGCTATTCTACTGAAAAATACAGGCAAACAGATGAAATGCAGGTATTCTAGACACCACTGCCTGTATTACAAAAGGAGAAATTTCATTTGCCCACATGTGGCTGGTTAGTGCCATCTGAGATGACAGCAGAGGTGTTTGTCTGGAACAGCAGGGGATACTCTGCTACGGTACTCAATACCGCAGCTGAGCTCCCATTGCACAAATGGATAAATTCAGTCTCAGTGTCTTAAACTGAGTTGAATCCTCTCCTGCTCTCAACTCATAGACAGGTCCATACCAGTTGAATAACCGGTTCTTCAGTTTAATTTGAAAATTTCCTTGCTCTTAAATTTACATCACAGAGAATCACAAGCAGATGAGGAAAATAGCATACCTCTTTATAATTAATTCCAAATTTAGGGAGTTTTACTAAATCTCATTTTTCCACAACCTCTTTAAATTTTACATGGCAATATTTTCAAACCCTCCTAATGGACAAGTGTTTCTGTACTTTTATTTATTTGCAGTGTTCCTTTGAAATCTTCCTTCTGTGCCTTTGATGAGATAGGAGTCCACTAATTAATAAAGAACTTAGAGAGAGAGCTTGCAATTAATTTTGAAATAAGATTACATTAATTTCAGTTATTTTCTGTCCTATTCCTAACACAGCTGTAGACCATTACCAGATGCTCTTTTCCAGATCCAGCTGTGTGTTCTACCTTTGGGTGTTGATATTTCCAGCTGCTTACCACAACTCACCAGCTGAGGAAGGTAATTTGAGCTAATTCTTCTCCAAAGATGTGTTTTAAGCAGCACTCTCTCCAGGTCTTTCACAGAGCTGGGCAGGAATTAGTATCTAGCAGAATGGCAGTGGGAAAAAACTGAGTGTCAATAAGCATCTCACATGGCACAGTTATTCAGAAATAAATCTCAGTTTGCGGTGTATCCTTTTTATCATTAATGCTTGTTGGGCAAATGTTTTCATTAAGGGGCCCACAAGAATTTCCCCTCATCAGTAAAGATTAATATTAAACTGAGCAATCTGATGGATATGAGGAATAAGAAGCAAGAAGAGGTTGTTTTCTAAGATTAGTTTCCTCTCCACCCTCTTTTATACATGAAATGCAAGGTGGGTATATTCTGTTTGAAGGATTTAAAACAGTGCTCTGGTCTGCATGATATAGCAATATTTCTTCTCAGGCTTTCCTTTCTATATACTGAATTCCTAATGAGGCTCAGGGAAATGAATAAGACCCCTCTGGACTTTTACTGAAATTTCTGTTTACACATGTCAAGCCAAGGCCTCTTTTTCGACCTATGAATAATAAACATTTGTTATATTTCATTTAACGACATGAATCAAAGAGTCAGTTCATTTGTAATTGATGCAAAGTACCTTTACTATTTTTTTAACTATTAAATCATGCAAGGTTAATTTCTGCATTCAGTTACACCCATAGTAGTAAAAAAATTGGACAGGGCTCAGAAATCACATCTGCTTCCTAGCATGGCATAAGAATTCTTCATGCACAGAGAAGTTACGGAGTTTATTTTCGGACATTACTCACCAGATCCTAGATCTGACTGCCCTTTAGAACATGTGCACCATTTCAGTCAGGCTGGTCTTCAAAATGACTAATAATTAAATTCTAGAAAACATGAGGATGAGTTTGACTTGGGACTGAGTGGGTCTTTTTCTCCAGAGGACTGTTCCTTTCTTCTTAAATTAATATATTTTAAATTTTCAATGTACTGCAAATATTGTATTTTAAACAATTTGTTGGTGCCTGCATCTCTCAAAAGATAAAATTTCCAGTAAGTAAAACATAATATTTATTTGAAATATCCACACCTGGGGAACATTGTGTGATGCATCGAATGTTTTGTTCAGCCAAATAATGGCTATACACTGCATACATTTATGTTACATTTAGAAAATCTGTACTTAGAAGAATTGGTAAACAATTTCAATCTGTTTATTATTTTCAAATTATTTACCAGGAAAAAATAGTCAGATACAAAATTATTTAACACATTTTCAATTAATGTTTTTAAAACCGACTAATTATGATCTTAATAATGAAAAAATAACACTGCAACAGATGTTAATACCCACAAAACAAGATCAGATTAGAAAAGGTTAGAGCTAATGTCCATGGAAGTGAAATTCAGATCAGATCCTGCATTTAAAACCACATGTAAATACCTGGAACAACCATTTTCTACAAAGACTGTGAAAGCTGTCTGATGGAATCAATAATTTCAGTTTTATGCTATCTGACATTTCTATAAAAATCTGAACTTCTCTAATGTAAAGGAAATGTAGTGTATTCAAGAAAAGAACCTACTAAAATATATTTGAGACTCACAAAGAGTAAAATCTAATGGCAATCTGCTCAACAGCGATACAACTGTCAAAATGAGCTAAAGGAAGCACAGAATTACTCATGTTAAGCAAGTATTTATCACTTCAAGAATATTTTAGCAAAGATAAAATCCAATATGATTGTACATTGACCTTTTAATATACTAAATCATTCCTCGACAGTGTTGCATTTCAGCGTAGTCCTATAACCACAGTGCAGCAGTAAAGGGTAGCTCTCTGGCACTCACACTGAGAAGGAAGAGGCTGAATATTAGAAAACATATTTGGTAAGACAGTGTTTATGTACATTGTACAAGAAGATGAAAAAATTTGCAAGTTTAACTGTGTATTTCTGTAACTGCAGGCCCAGATGATAGCAAGATGCTTTACTCTTAAACCATATATTATTTGAGGGGGCATTAATCGAAGTGGCATATACAGGAAACAAAGAACATAGTCCTCCTGTGATAAAGAATGAAAAAAAACCCAAACAGAAACCAGCAATAAAGAGCCCCAGCATAACTCCTGCTTCTAAATCTAATAATAATGGGATCTAACTGCCAAAAATACCCAGTCTCTCAAGACATAAAGGCTTCCTACATGTGGATTTACATGTAGAACAACAGACTTGTTCAGAGGAAAAAGAGAACGTAGGTGAATGAATTAGTGCCTACTGTGCAATGAGCCTTCCTATGGAGGACCTGTCTTGTCTTTCCCTGTGCAGGTACGCAGGGGACACGTGTAGCCAGACTCTTCAGCATTAGAGAGCGTTAGACATTGTGCTGTGAAAGAAGCTGTCAGAAGCTGAAATGTAACTTATAGGAGTATATAACTTATACTTATGTTTGTCAAACAATATTCTATTATTAGACACTTTGAGATGAGGAAGTGCTGTTTTCACAATTGTAGAGACAAAGACGTGAAATATCAATGTCTGATAAATACAAGCTTAAACGGCTTAAATGCACAGTCTTGCTGAGGAATTTGAAATCAAGCCTGAGGCTAGTGTCCTAAATACAGGACTTTAACTACAGAATCTGTTTTATAATTAACACTAAAAGTAGTTTCTGCCCCAGGAAGGTACTGGATGGACCCTGTTAATATGGGGCAATCATAGCATAGCATAGCATAGCATAGCATAGCATACCATACTATATTATTTCTTAATTTCTAAGCTTTCCTCATCTCAGCTGTTTGTTTTACCCTGACATGTTAAGTGGAAGGATTATGCAGTTTTCATTCTTTTTTTTTCACTGCAAGTCAGAGAAGGGAGCACATTTTTGTTTCTAGTGAGATGGTAATAAACAGTATCATAAGATCAGGAAATGGGTAGTCTCATCATATTAAATATGTATATATAATTAATATATTTTAAATAAAAGAAGCTCAGATGGACTGAAATATCTTTTCAAAGAATTTAGCTGAAATTTCAACTTTCATTTACTAGCATTCTCATTAGAAATATTTTAATGTGCAATAGGACAGATGACTACAGATTTAAAAATTATGGACTTTTTAACTTAGCAAATGTGAAAACAAAAATGTTTCACTGATTTTTAATCTTTAACTTCAAATTTTTTTCCAAGCATGAAATCTGCCACATTTAATATTTTTGCACTCTTTTCCACAAATGTGTTCACTTTCAGAACTGACATTTTTTCTTTAAGACGTAAGTCCTGCACATAATAAACACTCCCACTAATGAAGTTCAAGGGGGTTTGTTTGTTTGTTTGTTTGTTTTTAATACCTGTTAATTTTTTTTTTCCAAAACTTTTTCATTAAGTCTTTTGAAAAATTGTACCTTTTCAGACTCCTCAGATGCAAACATTATTTAGACCAAGATAGGTAGATGGAAGAATCACCTTAACCTGATGTGGCATGCATAGAACCAAAACTTTTTAACAAAGTCCAATAAAAAAAAAAAGGTCAGATATTTTCCCCTGAAATTGTCTGAGGATGTAACAGCAACTCAAAAAACCCCAACAACAACAACAACAACTTCAAGCAAGTTCTTCTCATAAAAAATTCTCTTCTGTCTCAGAAGGAAAGTATCAGAACAAAAAAACCCCAACAGCATTCCTGCTAGTCATTTCCTTCAGGAAAGAAAATAAATATTAATGATCTGGACTTTTTTTACTTTAAAAACAATATTAAATAACAAATAATACTTTGGTTTAAAATTAATAATAATAAATTATAGATGCAAAAATAAATTTTACACCCAGGGAAATAAAACAAAGAGAACAAAGGGTTTCTCAAAAATTATAAATGAGTTAATAACTTGCCTATCTACATAAATAACCAAAAAGGAAGACTTAAAGAAAATAACCTGGAAAGTTCCTCTAGTAAGATATGAATAGTGGAAATTAACTCTAAAAATGATTCAGTACAATATGGAAACATTCCATCTTGTTGACTTCTTGTGTTTTATGTAAAGTCTTATGTTTGGAGAAAAAAAAAACAACAGAGACTTAATTTAGACAAAGCACCCAGGGACCACTTCTGAACTTGGTGTTACTCAGATGCATTGAACAAGGGTTTTCTTTCCTTTTTTCTTCCTTCCTCCACCCCTGCCCCCCCCCCCAAAAAAGAAAAGAAAAGAAAAGAAAAGAAAACCCAAACACAACACTGTATCAGAAGAGGGAGAGGTCAAGTCTTCCTCTTATTTGAGGACAGAGGGAGCTCTACATTTATAGACAGAGGAAGAGGGTCACTTTCTGATAGCCATTCTTCTTTGTCATTTGCAGGGGAGCTTTGAAAGAGGTGCAATCCACTGAGGAAAAGGTCATAAGATCAAAACAGCATGCAATGGACAAATATACATTATATGGTGGTTGGTATCAGAGGCACACACTACCCTCCTACCGGTTGCTTACTTTGTAACAGAGGACTCTATTGGGATTTGCCAAACCAGTGAGCAGAACCGCTGACACCTGTGAGATGCAGCATGCAGAAACTCAGTCTGTTGTGATTTACAGGGTCATCATAAATCTCACAGACACAGAAAGGTAAAACTGGGATTTAAAAAGCATGAGGTATACAGGGGAAACTTACTTCTTAGATGTAATTCTCTTCCATGGGAGGAATATGTCCCAAGACCTAATTCATTTAGATACAAATGCAAGCCTTGATCATCACCTTCTTCTTAGTACTCCCAATGTCATTGGCAGTTATCTATTTTGATCTCATAGCTACTTTTCTCTTCAAAGGTAGCTAAATAACCATGATCTCTGACTTATAAACTATAGCTTTTGAGAAGCGTGGACTTTCACATAACCACTCTACTATAATTTCTCAAGCATCAAATTACAAGCCTAAATGAGCTATACAGTCAATTCCTAGAAATTTGCTAGAAAATTCTGTTATACAATTGGTGTATACATTTCTAAACCTCTGCTTTTTGCATGTGGGTTTCAGAGGCAGGTTCTTATGTACCAAAAGAGTCTGGACTCTATTGATTGACAATGTGACAATATAGAATGGAAAAAAAAGGAGATTTGCAGAGATCCATCACTTAGATGGTTTTATAGCTTTGGATACACTGACACTGAATTATAATGCAGGGTAATCCTTTCAAAATGACAGAACATCTCCCTGTCAGGAAAGAATAGCTCAATGAATATGGGAAGTCTAAGACGGCAACAGTCTTCTTAATGACTGCATGCTACCAGGTGGCAAATTCGACTTTAAAAAAAGAAAGGATGCATTTATTTAGAGAAACTTTACTCTGCCCAAAAATAGATTGGGCATAACATTACAATCAATATCTCCTTGGGGCAAATGAGGTTAAGACTTTTAGAGTCTTAAATAAGAGATGGAAGCCATAAATGTGCAGAGAAAAAGAAATCTTTCTTGCTCGTCTCTCCAGGATTATATATTGCATATCAAACATACACATAAGGGGATGAAACTGTGAGAGAAAGCTTGTGCAAAAGTATTTAGACCATTTAAGTGTTTAGTATGACTAAAACAAGGAAGATGGAGAAGATGTTGATGAAGCAACTATGTAAGACACATTTGACACTTGCTGTAGGTTATAGCCATCTCTCTGATATGGAGTGATAATATAGGCCCAGGTAATAGCCAGATTGCATCCCATGGTGTGGTACAGGGGCTGCAACCATAATTCCAGTATAAAATCTTTATAAGGGACAACAAAAAGAAACTAGGGTGGTTGTTCTAGACCTGTCATGGGTGCACAGCTTGTTTTTCAGATCCTTTCCTACTTCAATGGTATCAGTTTGAATTCTGCTCCATCTTTATTTGATGTGCTGAATGTTTAATAAACCCAGTTATTAAACTGTGAACTTAAAATCCCCTTTTATGCTCTCTCCTGCTTTCTCCAAATTGAAAAAAAACCCATCTGATTGCTCTATGCTAGCCCACCTGTTAGTTTAGGGACATTTTCATGAAAGATATCACCAGAGTATACAATAAGTCTTGGCAGTAGGAAATACAGAATTTTGTCAGCTGAGGTTGTCTCCTATTTTATACTTGTTTGTGTCTTTTAATTATATGTGACTGTGCTGCTGATTGATTTCTTCTTCCCTGCCGGTCATAATTATGGAGATGCTTGTAGAAATATTTAGTTATGTCTATATGCTTTGCAGTTTGCTCCAGAAAAGCTTGCTGAAATCTAGGCTGATGTCTCATGAATGTTTGTTTCATAGCAGCCAATAATAAGCACAATATAATTATCTAGATGCCAGATATTGAGGATACCATTGTGTTACTAGCAGAAGATGAGACTGGGCACTGTAGGCTTAGGCAATAAATAGATATTAGATAAGTCATTCATTTTTACAGTAGCTCAGAGGAGAATAAAATTCCCTTGGCATGGTTATTCATAGGTTTAGTTCAGAAAGAAAGAAATCAGTGAAGTTTCTAACTTCTTGATCCTTTCTTTGCTAATCCCACATCATACCCATATCGAAAAAAAAATTACTCCTTTCTAATCTGTTTCTGGGAACACTTGATGTTAACCTCAGGGCAAATTGCATGCAAGCTTGCCATTTGCTGAGAAATACAAAAGAATACAAATAGTTCCTTGAGCATATGAACTAGTGAACATGACTTCCCATAGATTTGTGTCTTTTTGAGGTGGCTAAGAGGATATGAGAGTTGTTTGAAGGTTTTGTCGTGATCTGGTACTTGTAAGTATGCTCTGTGTCTATGGGACACTAATAGGTTTTCTCTTTTCTTCCTGCCTATTTTCATAAGTTTTCTAGTACCATTAATTATCTTTACAATACATTCTGCTTGTTCCAATTTTATTGAAATTGGGAGAACAGACATATGATACATGCATAGCCAGTAATAATAATATGTACTATTTATTCATAGGAAATTAGGCTAAAAAGCAAAAGGATTACAAATAATGGAGAATATTTGGCAGAGACAGTGCATGGAGACTGAATGGAATTAACACGCCTCTGAGTAGGAGGAAATTTGTACTACCCACACATATTTGTCTTTTGATAGCTATGCGGTCAGTTTAGTCTGTACATCTGGATATGTCTTTCAGAAGTTCAACCTCATTAAAAGTTTCTCTTTAAAAGAAGACTTGCTTTTCCTGTTGCATTATCTTTCCAGTAATAGAATCAGAATCAAAGGAGCGGCTTTCATTATTCCCAGCTGCCTTTTGCAGACTTTATCCCTACAATGTATTCTCCTGTTTCCTAATTCTATTTGCAAAGAACTTGAGTGATAGGACCTCCATAATTTCCTTGGAGAGAGCATCACATGGTCTAAATGATTGCATTCTAAAACACACTAACGGGGACACATTTCTCCCCCTCTTCTGATATAAAAAAGTCTTTCAGGAATTTAATGAAGCTAAAATTGACCATTGTTTTTAGGAATAATTCTGAACCTCTTTTTCATGAGGTAATGAGATCCTTTCTGTACAGTTTGTAAGACAACAGAAATGTAGAGGCCTGATTTCTATCTCTGTATTAGAATCAGTTACCTAACTTAAATAATCTACTGCATTTCCACAAGAAATAAAAAATACATTTTTGATTGGTAGTTATAATTTTTTTGCCCATGCTAAATGTTTTCTCAGAAAAAGATAAACTCTCAGGCAAAGGAGTGTTTGCTCTTGAATGTAGTGTGCACTTGGAGCAAAACACAACCATTACTTTAACTGTCTGGTGGCTGCTGAATGGGAAGCCACAGCTCTAAAATACTCCCACAATGCTGACTCTCAGTGCTTATGACCCAAGGATTTCCAGGAAGGTAAGAAATCCTGAGAACACTTTTTCCAAAACAAAACCCTTAGAAGTCCTGGGAATCTTCCTTTCACTGAGTCATCTGGGATTTAAGACATGGATTTGAAGTTCTAGGGATCACAGCCCACAGACTCCTAGAGCTGTATCACAGCTCTATTCACTGATGAAGAACAAGGAACTTCAAAACTTTGTGACCTTTGACTAACAATTGGAATCTCATTTCAACATTTTCCAAATGAAGACTTCATTTAATTAATCAATTTGAGATTTAGGTTTAAACTTTCTTAAAAAAACAGACGCACACACTTCTTTTTATTACTATTTTTTAAAAGCTGCTTTGAGAAAAAAATATTTTTAATTTCTTGGGAAATAAAAGCTATACCTTCTGATCAGTTCTTGTAGACCTTATGTGGTAGAACAAGTATAGAAAAACTAGAAATTGATAAGAAACTTGGCTCCAATTTTGAGATTGAAATATTGGAGAAAATTGAAATAAATTGACTTCAGACATCTCCACAGTTCTATGTTCTGATCCCAGAGCAAAAGTATTCCTGTACTCATAATATTTTCATTGCTTTTCAAAGCAGGAAATTTTAGAAAGTTGTGGAGAACCCTTTGCATGCAATATTTTCTGTTCAGTTTTGCAAAGTCCAGAAGTTTACAGGACAGCATTTCAGAAAAAAATTTAGACGTATTGAGCCTTCTTCAACTCATTCTTCACAATTACGGTTTTTATTTCACAAGGATATGATGATTTGCACATTCCAGCACCAGTTTCCTTAATAGATTCTTTTCCCTTTAGTGGAGCTAAGTAGTGGGTTTTTCAGTTTGTTCAGGTAAGCTCTTTCTGTTAACTATGTCACCCACTTTCCTCTGATTTTGACTGTGTCTCCTTGCCCTTACCTGCAGCTGCTGGTGCCTGGAGATCCATTCAAAAGATGCCATCCCTCTCAGCAAAGCTACAGCCAGGCTTTTTTTTTGAGCTGTATGATAGAAAGTTTTTAGCTCCAGAAATGCCTGGTAGGGGCATGATAGCCATTAATAAAAAAGCACGCAAACTTGACAGGAGTCCTTTAGTATGTCCTTGGCAAATATTTGCAGAAAATGGTATTGCTTTTTTGTGCACTACTCCGAACTGCGTCATGAGAGAAGTTTTATCTGTCAATTGAACTTAAACAAGCCTCTTACAAATCTTGTAATGCAGGGCCTAGTAAAACAAACACAGTTTTCCCAATACCACATTAAAAAGTTAATTAAAAGACAAATATAATCTTTAGCTATGAATCCGTACTTATCCCTCCAATATTGCTCAAAGTAAGACTTCGTTTGGGGTCTTTGCAGAGCTCAGGGGCTACGCAGATTCTCAAAGCCTCTGAAACACATACCTACATGCTCTATATGAATGCCAAATAATGCTCGTTTTGGGCAGGAAGGGGAGTGGCACTACCACCTTTCAGTGAGATTTTTAGGGCAACTGACAGTTATGAGTTGAGTGTTCACTCCACACAGCTACTAATGTAATCCAGGAACAGTCAGAGTTTATTCTAGGTACCTTTTTCTTATATGCTAGTAGAGTTGTTGCATTGACAGATTGATTTTGTTGTTCTTTTGAATCTCAAAGTGTTAGGTTCTGCAGGTTCCTTTAATTATTGCAATACCATTGAAAATAGAATAATTTAGTCTCAGTATTTTTGTGCATTTTTAGTTGAGACTTTAAATTTAAAAAGGTCTTTCTTAAGAGAACTACAGAGCTGATCTAACCAGATTATGACAACAAGAGATTCATTTCAGGAATAACTGAAAGGTTTGACCTAGACAGACCATTTTTCCTTCTTTGTCTTTAATTCCCAGTAATACATTATTTGCAAGATAACATGAGCTAGCAAAGTTAAGTTAAAGGACAGTTTATACACTTTAAGGGAAAGTCTGATATTTTTAATCTAGCTAAAACTAGTCTATGTTTGAATAAAGATCAAGAATTCAGCTCTGAGGCAAGCTTACTGCTGACCTTGGGAATATCCTGAACTTCCAGGATGTAATATTCTGCAGGTTTAAAGTGAAATCAGAATAATTCAGTAGCTAGCCAGCTAAGTCAAGAACAACAGTAACTCCATTTTTTTTCAGAAAATAAATCCTCCCATATACTATCCCTCACTCAGAACCCAATATCAGATGATGTATTCCTGATTCAATTTAAAGACTATTAACTTTCAAAAAGCCCCTGGAAGTAATTTGTAACTGCATCTCATATTCTCAGCTATCCCTTCTGTGGTGCCAAACTAATCCTAACTCTGACCAAGCAATAAATAACATGATTATTATGTTGAAATCTGTTCAGTGATGATGTAAAGCTAAAAAGAATGTGGAGCTTAAATTTCCCGTTTACAGTAACTACTTGCTAAATACAGAAAGAGCTATGCTGATGGCCAAAGGTCTTTTAATATGTTCCCAAAGCTTGTTGGAAAGAGTTATTTAAAAGGCTCCCAACTGTATCAAATTGTGCTGAGCTAGTTTCAGCTTGTTGTCATAACTTCCTCTTAAAGGCAAAAAGAATAACTCAGAGAGCTCTGAAATGTGTCATGAGACTCAGGAATCCTGCACCACTAGTCTGTAAGTTTCTTCTGGAGGATCCTCATGGCCAAATGCCAAGTTCAGGCTGGACTTAGGGAACTTTAACTTTTTTTTGTGTGAGAGTAGCCTGCAGAAAAACTTAGTGAAAGATTCTCTGAGAGAAAAATTCAGGAGTGGTGACCCTCACTGGCTCTCCACTCTTCACCTTCTTAGACAGTTTGGTGGTAATGTATCTGTAATCCAAGAGCTGCTTCCTACAGATCAGCACAAGATTGACCATGATGCTGTGCTCCCTGCTCCAGAGCTCCTCTGTTCTCATACATGTTGTGTCTCATCAGAAAGTCCTCAACACACTGAGACCTCACTTACTGAGCTGGCCATGCTACGTAGCGTGCCTGTTCACATCCAAGGAAGACTTTCACTGTGGGAAGATTATGTTCATAGCCAAAGAGAGAACCAGAGCTGACGTCCCTTCCAAATAGCAGTACTACATGGCTTTGGCTTTCAGAGGCAACATGACATCTCTGCTTTACCTTCCTCAGCTTCTTTCTAACTGAGCAGACACCAACAGCTAAGCAACTATCCACATCAGAGCTTGGGTCAATCCTCTCCAAACTCAGCACATCTGGAATAGCATAAAAGCATTGCTCACCAGCACATCGTGAATGCCATGTAGATATTCTGGAGCTCGGCAAAGGTCAGAGCCAGCCCTGTAGGAGTTTGTAAGCTCAGTTTTGGGAAGATGTCATCATTTGGCATAGTCAGTGTAGGTTCCTCAGAGTATGCTACCTGCTGAAATCTTAAATTGTCTTCAACTCTGTTCAAACTGAAATTTTAAAAAACTTATAAATTGACTAACCTTTGATGATTTTCCACAGGGATAACAAAACGTGTACACCTGACCCCAAACGACCTACAAATTTTGTTTTCAATAAGTCATGAGGGGACATGAAAGTACCTATGCTTTAACACAGGCAGAAGACTGAATTAACATTGTTAATCCCTCTCTTGAAGCAAATAAAGCATTTAAGCAGAAGTTTCAGGAATAAGGGAAAAATGCTCTGATCTTGTGGCAGACAAAGCATAAGAAATGCTAACACAAATACGTGAAGTTTGTAAAGCTATGAGCAACTGAAAATAAGCCCTTCTATTATAAAATACCTGGCAGCTCTAATAATAGTTACTGTTATCAGCCCTACCTGCAGTGATGTATATTATATGCAAGTACGAAAGATATATTTACATACTCCGGTGAAAACAGGAGTTTTTTTTTTAATACCTCCCATTACCATAACAAATTGTTTTCTCAAAAATGTTATTTAATTACAGAAAGCAGTACGAATCAATTTAAAGAATATTAAAATAGCACCCACTATAATGTCACTTACTGGCACCATACAATAGATTATACATTATTAAAAACTACTCTAACTCTGTTCTCCATCTGGACATGAGCTGTGCATGCTGCAAGCATTGCACACATGCAGTACTGGTAGGAAGACTGTAATACTGCAGGAGGTGACCCAAAAAGGATGACGCATCTATTAATATGATCTTTTGTTCCATTGTTATCATGGTCTGTAACTTTTCCAGTTGCTGTTTTGACTGTGGAAACATGTCAAGAAAGTTACTTAATGAAAGACTCTCTTAGAGAAAACTTTTGGCGTTGTGAGCCCTGCTGGCTGCTTACAGGAATTCATAAAGAGCACTCTGAGTCCTTCCCAAATTGTAAATACATTTTTCATATGAACTAGGATAATGCAACAGAACAAGACTGACTGTCTTAGTAGGAATTAGGAGAAAAAGAGGCATAAAACATGCATCAGTTTCAGAAGTTAAAAATAATTCAGAATATTCTGTTGGAGTTTGCAGTTTTGTGTCAAACTGTGGATGAGGTAGCCATGTCTTTGTAAATTATGGGCATTGCATGCAAACAATGGCTTCATTTATTGGTCTGCTGTATGTGTGCTTACAGTGCTTGTAATTGAGGATGATTATGGTTAATGATTCTAGTAATGTGTACTTTCAAACCAGCAGGACAGTGTAATTTGTATCAAACCTATTCAGTATCTCTTCAGGAGTTTTGCCCAGTTTAATCTTAACCCAGCACTTGCTGTAGAGGAAACCTCTGGAAGCTCCACAGCTGGCTCAAATAAGAGATTTCATGGTACTTTCACAGTGCACTCAAAAAAAATTAGAGCTTCCACAGCCTTCATATCATTTGGATGGCTCCTATCCTGCCATACTTTAATATGACAAGGCCAAGATCTCTGGTACAGGAAACAGTTGTATGTAGGATGCAGAAAGAAAACAAAACATCTGTCTGTGAACAGTTGACAACATATTCACAAGCAAAATTAAGTGTTCCTGGAGATCGGATTTGCATTTCTAATACTTTTGGAATAAGAAAACAAAGCCCATCGTCAAGTATTCTTTTCAAGAGGCAGGACTAACCTGCCAGGGCACTTTATTGCATGTCTTTAAGCAAAAGAACTTCCTCAGTTTACCCTTTAAATACAGGCACAGTATATGGACAACTCTACAAGCTCTTAGCTTTGGGTTACAGAGGAGGAACAGGGAAATTAGAAGTACGTCTAAGAACACAAAAGCAAGCAAGGCTGAAAAAGGATTTGAACTTAACTGAGGACTTAACTGGGTTTCTCTGTAGCTCTTTAAGTGCAGGATTATATTCCTATCCTTTCTGACATCAGTGAATGTCATTATTGTGTCTATATCTTTCTGTTTCCTGGCTGTTTTTTTCAATCATCTCTACTACTTTTTTACTTGGTGATGCAAGTCAATAATCTTCATGTACAATGAAGACAATTAACATGACTCTATTAGCTTGCCCAGTTTGATCTGACATACCACTTATTTTTATGCAGATATGTATTTATTGAAATGTTGGCTTTTATTCTGGAAGGTTGCCTGAGTATTTTCCTAGACTTACTAAATTGCTTATTGATTTCATAATTACCCGGTGTCTGTGTTTGCTTTGGATTTCTTGTCTTCTGTGTTTTGTTATGCTTGGTCAGTGTCACTTGTGCTCTTTCCTGCTAGGCCTTGGAGATCAGCATGTGGCTCAAGCAGTGGGATTGTCAAGTGTTTTAGGTATGAAGAAGCAACCGTGAAAATATTTTTTAGCTTGTACCAGTTTCATAAGTCTTCCAGGGACTCGAGGCTGCTGAGTTCTCTAGGTTGTAGGGTAGAATAGTGCATATTCACCTAATATTTTCTGTCTTTACAGGAACTGCAATTTCTATTCCTTTCTCGCTCCCACTGTGAGACTGTGGAGGAAGACTTCAGGGAATGACCCTCCTTTTCATGTCAACAGTATCTCACTTCTACCACTGAAAGTATAATTCACTGTCTGTAATTGTCCTGCCAATCCCCCCCTAGGCGAAGAGGCAAAACACTCCCAAAAGTCCATACTTTGTATTTCAAATTTCAGTGAGTAGAATATTCACAGGAAACTTTTCCTTCTATTGAAACTTTGAGATGACTGTAAAAGGAAAGAAAAACCCAAACCTTGAAATAAAATGAGAAACCTATTACCATGGGTGTGCATGGCATAAACATAAGCATCTGATGTAGGTCTTTCACAAACAACTTGCCATCTTGTCAAAGGGAGATGAATGAAATCTCACAAAGACTCTAAACTCCTCATGCATTTTCATAGTTGCAGCTGTAGCTTTCAAGGGTTCCATTTCAAAAGGGAAACAAGTCAGAACTGCTTACATACAAAAATATACAATGATCCTACAGCCCAGGAGCAGCTCTGATTTTGAGCAATGCTATTGTATTGCAATCCAGTATCAGGAAATTATTTTTATTCACTAGATGCTAATGTAAATAGCTGCATTTCTTATCTGGGAAAGAAGCAACATTTCTAGCCCAAATAAAAGATTATGCTGTTATTGAAAAATATTAGAAGGGTTTGAGGAGAAAGATGAACAGTTGCTTTTACAGGTCAGAGGCCATCAGTGGTGGGGACTAGTAGTTGTAAGCTATCAGACTGGAACTAGAGTTGGAGTAAACTAATCTCTCCACTGATTTCAGCAGAGCTAGAAGACTTCATTAAAGTTATTTTAATGCATTTTAGATGTATTTTAGGTGCCTATATTATAAATGGAGGTATCTATTATATTTATAAACCACCAACAAAATGTAAGTCACACCGGGATTCTCTCTTTTATAGAGACTTGCATTACAAGCAAACTGCAATCAGTTTGTAGATTGCAGTCAAGGAATTAGATAGATGAACTCAGCAACATTTCAAAATGTTGGGCAAACCTCATGTTGCAAGATTAGAAAATAAACCTGACCATGCTGGCATTTCTTCAAGAACTGAAACATACAAAGGTGTAATGCCATATGACTACAAATTCTGATCACCACTGAATTTAAGAGTGAAAATATACTGGATACCTCTTGGTTTCTTTTTCTTGCAAAACTTTGCAACTTGTTGAATACAAGCAAACAAAACCACACAAATTTGCTAAAATCTGTTACTTTTTTTTAAATACTGTTTTCAGTAGTTGATGGACTCAAGGCTGGTCATTGTGGTTGCACTTTACCTCCCATAAGGTGTCAAAACTTGTACTTTGGAAGAGAAGTCATGACTCGTGAAAACTACTGACTGATTTGCATCATAGAAATTGAAATCTAGCTGGAAAGACCAGTTCACAGGTCATTACATAACTAAACTGCAGCTCTTTCATAAGTTTACCAAGTACAATCAAAAGCAACATATTTCTGTTCTTAGATGAAACTTAAAATGCTTCAATTTTGGGAACTTGAACCAGAAAACCTGAGCAAAACAATATCTAGACATACTACATGGAAAGCAGACAAAAAGATAAATAAACTGTTGTAATGCTTTCAATTAAAAATGATGTTTGTGAAAAATTTTAACACAATACTGACAAAAAAGATAATACATGCAAAGCATCCTGAAGTGTCCTTTAATGATTCCAGCCACCTTCCTTCACTAAGTTTTGAGGCCACAAGTAATTCAATCATTTACTTTTATGACTGAATAATTTCACAGAGCAACCATTTAAATCTACCTTCAAGTTATAAGATGTATCTACTCAGCAACTGTCCAATTGTAAAGTGTTGACACACTGCTGGCAGTAGGTACATTTGCTGACTTTTTATTTTGTAAATGTGATATGTGAGGAAGTATAAACTTCTTTAAGAAGCAAGGGTTCGATTTACAACTTCTTACTATTTCTGGAACTTCAGAAAAAAACAAGACTGAAAGGTACATTATTGGTTTCATAATTTTCCATATATCAGCAGGTGACATGTAATACAAACCTGATGCTTTATTCTGATTTTGTGTTCAAGAGGAACAATATTTTATGCTTTGACATAAACAATCCTTGATTTACCTTCATACAGCAGCTTCTATTATTAAAATCAGTTGTAATAAATTGTGGTTCACAAAACCAGTAATTATTGCAAAACAAACTTCATGCAACTGTACAGATGAGCAACTTATAGTAAGCAGAAAGGATGACTTATTAGGTAGGTGGGATATTCAGAACTTTAGGCAATGTCTTTTAGAAATTATTGTTTATTAGGGTAGGTATTAGGATAGATATTGTTAATTATCTAACGTAAGAGCTATTTTATTTTCTCGTTCATGACATCATTTGAAAGCAGATTATTGACTAGGTTTTATTCTTGCAAGCTAGTATATACTTTCCCATAATGGCCTCCAAACTTCTCAACACACTGGCTTCACTCTTAGAATTTCATTGAAATTTGCTTCTTTATGGGCCAGCCTTTTTCAATTTTGTGCAGTGTTAGCAGAGTTAAGATTGTATAACTGCTTGAACCAGACTGACTATATGAAAAGCAATTTCAGGCCATCAGATAAGATAATGATCTCAGTAAAGGAACTAAGAGCAAGCTGAGCCTTTGGGTTTTGCAGCTTTAAAAATGCAAGATCATCCACTTGTGGTTGTTTTGAATAGGATTTAATTTCTGATTTTACAAGTAGTGCTGTTTGAATTCCAGGGATGTTCATCTAATGTGCTTCAGCTGTTAGTCTTTAACCAGGGTTTATCATGGCCATGTGTACAGTACAACTACATTAGGGATCATGAAATAATTGAATTTAGAGAATGGATCCGAGAACGAATTAAATAAAAATTGTGTCATTTAAAGACGTCATCTCTAATTTCTACACATTTAAGAAATAAACAAAAAAAACCCCAAACTGGTGTATTTCACATTTGTAATAATTCCTTTGACGCTATAAAACTTCAAAGTTTTGTTACTTGGGTTCCTTCTCTCTCATTTCAGGGTGGTGTTTTTCCAGCACAATATAAGTGCAGTATCGCACCACTGCAGAATATTAAATTCTAAAGACTTTTATCAGGATGACACTGAAACTCTGAGGCTGTTGTGTTATTGTTACAGAGGGTACATGGTGTTTTATGGAGAGTCAGAATTTCCTCCTCCATGAAAAGAAAAGCTTCTGGGAAGAAGATATTCCTTAGGTATTCTGTGTTCTTACAAGCCTGAGATAGCAACCACATTACAATAATCTCATTAAATATAGAATAAGACTAAACAGCAGACACATTTCCCTATTAGCATATTATTCTCTTTTCTTCCAAAGCCAGCTGGTAACCTTTCATTGCCTGACATCTACTACAGGGGTAAACTGTAGAGAGTTGCTCTCTAATTGACACTGAATCCTGAGCTCTGTGTATTCTGCGTGTTTTTTCAATAGGTAGGGATCAGAGGAGAAGACATTTTCCTGATACCACAAGCTGCTTTATGAAAGTGACTGTTAGTAGGGGTTCCTATTTTAATCTGTACTGGAGGCGGTCACATCATAAATGCAAATTACAATAATTTCCACACTTTTTTTTTCAGTCTCATATCCATAACCTTTTCTCTCAACCTGAGAAGCAGTCTTTGTGGTTGTTATGCTAGATCTTTTCTGTGTTAGATGTTCTTTTTTAAGAACTTTATTTGACTGGAACTGCAGAGGAAATTTCTAGTTTATGCAGGACTTGCCCCAGATGAAATGTATAACATACTGTAAAATTATCTAAATGTATGTATATGCGCATGGGCGTGTGTATGCATATATTGAAAAGTACTACAGTTTCCTGGGCTACAGAATAGTTCAGGGGACTAGGTCTCCACCCTTATGTAAACTTTTTTTTTCAAACATTTGCAAAACACACAATAAGTGGAAAGAATAACTAAAGCCAGGAAGTAACTGATGTGGAAATAATTTGAAGTATTTATTGCTTCCATGCCTAGAACTGATTCTTTTTGTCCTTTTTGTCTATTCTTTGAGTAAAAAAGTCTTCAGAATACTGGGAAAATTCCTCTTACATATAAAATATCTTTCCACATAACAGAAATGATATAGTAACTGTTACTGTTTGGTATATCATAGAATGGTAGAATCATAGAATGATTTGGGTTGTAAGGGACCTTAAAGACCATCTAGTTCCAACCCCTCAGCCACAGGCGGGAACACCTTCCACTAGACCAGGTTGCTCAAAGCCCCATCCAACCTGGCCTGGAACACTTCCAGGGATGGGGCATCCACAACCTCTCTGGGCAACCTGTTCCAGTGCCTCACAGTAAAGAATAAATAAAGTCTCCAGATTTCCTAAGCAGAAAATAACAGATGGATGATCGGGAGATATTTGGACTCTGGCAATCTACTATTGATGCAGAGGTCTTGCAATGTGACTTGATGATCCCCAGCTCCTCACAAATCCCAAGAGCAAGGATAACACAAGGCTGGGCATAGCAGGGCTGATCTTCAATCTATTGGTCTTTGCACTATACAAGTTACTCAATAATAAGCCTAAAAGAGCTTTATAAAAGCTAACCTCTATTATTTCATTTGTAAGGTAAGAATCAGGAGACGAAGACATAAGGCTATCTATCCTAGCTGGAATACCAGAGAGGAGGCAGCTTTGTTTTGTCCCATACTCTTTAGAATGGGACAAGGAAAGAAATAAAACCTTATGTCTTTTTTTCATCTCTCAATTTCTGTACTGTCAGATGAAGGCCGCCTAGAGTTTGGGACAGTATAACCATCAAACCAAAAACAACCATCTGAGTTTAGCATGACTAAACACACACACATTCTGACTTTGTAGTAGTATCCTACATCAGCCTGACAGCTGATGCTGGCCTCCTTATGTCTCTAAAAGGGTGTATGAAATAGGCACTGACAGAATGGGCTAGATGCTGTGTGTTATGTCATCCATACTGATGGCGTTAGGGCTTACATCAATTATTGCTTTCCATCTTCTCTCCCCCCACCAACACACTGATGTCCCTGGAGTCACCTCAAGGCTACTTACATTCCCATCAAGTGAACAGAACAAAAGTTGTTAAGTACATGTTGGCCAGTCTTCTGGTGCTGCTATTTGCGTGTAGTGGGACATGCAGGTAGAAGTACACCCATTAAGGTGAAATAGTGTTAAAATTAGTTCTCCTTTTTTTAACCTAAAATATTTATGCCAGCATAAAAGTACTAAAAGTTTTTGAAACTGTTGTCAACATTCTGGTTAATTATTTTATTGTTTTCCAAAAAACAAAGGTTCTTTTTAGACTTTTTTCCTTGTAAAATAGTAGCTTCAGCGATGATTTTTTTTTTTTTAAATTAAGAGCTACTTCTAGATTAAAAGTTATCAAATCATCACGGAATATTTTTTTTTTTTTCTATAAAAGCCCTGGCTTTCAGTAAATGGCATTTTTCTCAATAAACCAGTTTAAGTGGCATTGGAAGAGGGAGTTATATTAATTTATGTGCTGAAAATGTATCCATTTCAAGACAATTGAAACAAATTCTAGTATTTTTTGTCATTTCTTAAAACTGAGTTTTTATTTTTAGATCAGTTCCACTAGTGTCTGGTTTTCCAGGTGGCTTTGGCAAAGATATACAGACTTTTTTTCAGGGGAGAAAGCTGATAAATTAAAAAAAAATTAAATATGATCTCTTTTGCAGAAAAAAAAAAAGTGATTAAGATGATAAAATTATCACTACTTCTAAACTTTAGGGGAAAAATCCTAGAGATAAAAGTTCTAACCTATGTATAGGAATTAATATCCAGCATCACTTAACTATGTAGAAATTTTGCAATTTTACTTACAGTGGAAAAGAGTCAGATAAAAGTCAATATTGTTGCTCTTCTGCAGGCTTTTGAATACAAGTGTGGTGCAATTCCCTCATAATATATTTTTAATGAGCAAACTGACCATTAGAAAACTTAGTCTGTTCATCTTCTGATGTCTCCATGACTCCTTGTTACTACTTGAAAGCGTAATGGCAATGTAATCTGTGAAAACTTGCCTGTATGGAAAAAAACAGGATACATACCTATAATAATTTGATGGTCTTTTGTAATATGTGTTTTGTTTTTTTTTTTTATGAATCCCATGTATTTCTTCTTTCTGTTTCCCATTTAATCTTTTAATATTATGTATTATCGATGCCAATTCCTTGGGATGGAAGCTGTATTTTGTTGTGTCTTTATACAGTCCTTAGCAAAACAGGCTATTTGTCTAAGGCTCCTAGACAAAAATAGTAGTGGTAAATAGCACTTGTCATTGTCTGCTGTCCCTTTGAAATATAAGAAAATTTATACTTATGATTTTATTTTATTTGTTTCTTTCCAATAAAAAGTTCAATACTACTGCAAGGCTATAGTAAATTGTATATGCCTGGTAAACAGCCTAAATTTACAATAATGTTATTCATAACAATAAAATTATCAAGACCTTTTATGTCAGTGATATTTAAAGATCATTGTTCAGAAGCAGTAATGTAGAATGAGATGCAACAAGAGCTTGTATGGGTTGCAAATGCAATTGTATATAAATGTTTTATATCATGTGTAGACATAGCTATTTGATGAGTGAGTACCTGTCATTAAAACTCAAATATATTTATTGACACTGGTGTCTTCAGGGTTGCCATGTAGATTAGGCATTCTGCCAACATTTTGTTAATAACTTGATACTTAATTCGTAGGTTTTTAGGTTTATGGCTTTTCTTTTTGATTAATATAGTATTATATGATCAGGTATTGAAAATAAATGAGATTTGAGCAAGTGTTGTTGTTGACTGTCAACAGTTCTTTTCAAAAGTGAAAACTATAGCCTCAATAGTTTATGCAGAACTTAAAAACTATATTTGTCTGAATATAATTTTCTGATTTTTTAAAGAAAACCTCATATACTCTGTTTTCTACATGACCATCAATTCACTATAATCACTGACACATATGCAAGTCTTTGCAAAAACTGTATTTACTTAAAAACTATGGATTTGTTTCACTTACAGTTTAGTGTTTAACTCTAAAGATATTTCATCAGCATAGCCATTAGTGCTTTATTGTGAAAACAGCAAATTGTAACCAGTGTTTCCAGAAAACAAGTTTCAAGAGGGAAATATGCACTTAAGAGATGAAAACTAAAACATAAAAATGAAGTTCATGTGGCTGGATACCTAACTCCCATGAGTTGGCCCATCATAACATATCAAGTTTTGATGCATAATATCACTCAATAGTTCATTAGTTTGCCCAGCTTTTGTGTTTAATATGAATATGAATTCTTAGGGCTATTAATTGTAAATTATTTTTCAGTATGTCTATTGTGCTTAGATTTATATAAAGATCTTTGCTTTGCATTTCTTTCTCCCCCAAACATTTCTTTGTGAAGGATGTCGAGATGCATTTCCGAGAAGAATTTTTCCTCCAGCCGACTTCCTCTGGAGAGATATTTCTCAAAAGAGTTTTTTTTCCTCTCTGATTCAGTAGTAAGCTGAATGTCATCACAGGATTTTTTTTTTTCCCCTGCTGCTACAATCTTGTAACAACCCCCTGTTGATAAATCCATTCTAATACTGGCTCAGGGTCTTGTCGTGCAGCTAGTACTTGCTTAACTAATACTAGCAGAAAGATGGATTGTGCACGTTGCAAGTGCATTTAACCTTCAAGAAAATAACAGCTCAGTTTTTACTTGGCAAGGATCTTGTTCCAGATCTTTCTTTACTTGGTCCAAAAGTTAGTGCCAGAAACCAGCTGCACATGTGAGGTACAAACCAGATGGTTCATTGAAGCTGCACCCTATGTTGCATCCAGGAGATATTTAACAGCTTGAACCTTTCTAGGAGTAAGAAATTACATAGGTTTTGGTGGCTATCATGTTCTTCCTGAGTTCTCTGCCATACAGTCCTGTTGTAGAGCCTTTTTACCTTCGCAGGATGATTTTCATATGAGTTTCTAGCATCTGCTCATATATTGACACATTTTTCATTGATACAGATGTTAACTGTCACTGTGTACAGGCCCGTTATTTCTACTGAGAAGTAGAAATATCCACCCATGTTACCTTTGCAGTCTCTCTTCCAGGATTTTTTCCTCCAGGAAAAATATATAAGAGCCAGGCAGAATGTGCTGCCTTCTGCTGAACACCTGCTGTCAGCTCAACAGTATACGCAGCAGCACACCCACAAGCCCATGGCAGCCTTCTTACCACAGCAACCTTACTTTGGCACCAGAGTCAAATGCTTATTGGTTCCCACTGTGAAATCTCCCTGGGTGCCTCTGTGAATTATCATGCTAGAGATCCTTGAAGGAGTTGTGGTACCTACACAGGAGGTTGCAGCACCATTTGAAGGCTGTAGCTTGGTCCCAAGAGAAGTATAGCTACTGGCAGCAAGACACCATGACGGAGCATGTTGCTGCCACAGGTTTGTGCCACACATCTGCTACATAGTAACTAAAATAACTCTCCTGTCTCTCT
Organism: Haliaeetus albicilla; assembly: GCF_947461875.1. Lineage (NCBI taxonomy): Eukaryota > Metazoa > Chordata > Aves > Accipitriformes > Accipitridae > Haliaeetus > Haliaeetus albicilla. Next base: position 28,432,310 of record NC_091485.1, read on the forward strand.
CTGCCTTTTTGCTCTTGGCATGTTTCTACATTCCCTCTTCCCATACACAAACCTCCCTCATTTATCATACGCAAATCTCCCTTTTTCATCATACCCAAAACTTTGGGTGTATTCTTTTATCTACATGACTGCAAAGTACATGACTACATCTGAACTCTTTATTCAACCTCTCTTTGTAGTTGGAGAGGGAAGCACACATTTCTAGAGAAAAAAATGTTTCACCCAAAGGTTGGTGTCTAGAATGGGTCAGATGGACCATGCTTACATAAGCTTTTCTCTCTGTTGATTATAAGCACATTTGGACAGCATGCTTAAGCAAAGATGTCTCCATTGTAGATACATCTAAATTTCTGCAAAATCAATTCCATTATGTAACCCTAATTTACTTACTTAACTATGAAACATAGACATTTCCTAATGTCCTACTTTTTCTACTTCCCAGTCCAGTCATGACCCAGACTGGACAGACCAGGGAGTCGTGTTTAATTCAAAATTCCCTCAGGCTAAATTAAGGTGAAATAACACCAAATGACCTGTTAAAGATTTTATTCATGACAGAAGCAAACTGAACTGGGGAGGCATGGTAGTAGGTGGCAGGGTTTCTCACAACAGGAACTGGCATAAGACTACTTCTGTAAACTGTGTAACCATATACATCAATTCAGGGAATAAGGAGATCCCTCCCGTTGAGTCACGAGGTTCAGAGCAGACCCCCTTGCTTTCCAGACTCCTCCTCAGAAAAGGGTCTAGGGGTGGCTGGATACACTCTTAGTCTTAGACTTGGTCAACGGTTTATATCTTGAAGCAGATGAGGTGTAGGGATTGTGGAAAAGGAAAAGGAAAGAGGGAAGAAGACAGAGAGAGAGAAAGGAAGAGAGAAAGATTTCACTGGTCCTGGGTCCAGCATCGGTTCAGTCAGCCGAGGTGTCCAGTCAGCCGAGGGGTCCAGTCCCAGTGGGCTTGCGTGCCCAGGGCTTCAGTTTATGTCCTTTTATCATCCTTGCCCCTCTTTCAGGTGGGCACCCGAACTCATCAGGTTAATGAGCAGTTTGTGAGCCTTTGGGCTTGGGGGTCGTTTGTGGAGTAACTTCTCCTTCCCTGCAGACACGGCCATTGTTTGATCTTTGTATCAGAACAGCTTATCAGAATGGGCAGCTGTGCACGCTCCAGCATGCCCTCCCCCTGCTGCTGCTGATGTCTGAGCTGATGGGCTTTTCACCTTGGTTCCTTGCTGTGCAGGGTTTGTCTTTAAGCAGAACTTGCCCCACCACAATGTTTGAGACATTAACTCTTTCAGTCTCTCACAAGTCCCCACAAACGCTACCCAAATAGTAAGGATGTGCTCACACTCTCACTTTATGAAGCATTGCTTTCATAAAAGCCTTTAAAAGTCCTCTTTGAGAAGGAGATATGTGATACTGAAAATAAAGACACAGTCCATTCTCACCCTGCACTTAGATCTTACATGTAGTAGCAATTATTTGTCAACTATAGGAACAATAAACCTCAAAGGCAGAAAATTGATAGCTTTAGTAAAATATTAGAACTTAAGACCAGACTTCAGCTTGATTTGAATAAAGATTAGATTTCTTGTGTTTGATGTCTTTTGTCTCACATGAAGTATTTGTGTTGCAGAAAAAATATCCATTTTACTCAGTAATACACTTAGTCACTAATTCATACCAAGACTTGACTCATTAAATACTTAAGATGCTTTATTTATTATACATTGTGTTTTCTGCTGTTAATGTCTCTTTATATTTCTGCCTATTTGTAAGTGTTCTCAGTTGTGTAATGGTTGCACATAGTTTTTACTTTCCAAAATAGAACATCAGTGGAAATTACTATGGTTTGTATAATCTGAAAGGAAACTTCAATTTTAATGAAATAAATTATAAATAAGAGCCTTTGAATGAGTTTTTAATTGTTTAGTGGCACCACCTGGTATGATGATCTGTCACAGTAGTGTTAATGAGGAATTTTCAGCCTTTGGTGGTGGAAGAAGTGTTAAAGCCAGGAGTCAGTGGATGAATCAGCTACCAAAATATCAGTTTGACAGCCTTTCAAAACATTAAAAGAAGTTGTTGCTTCTCTAAGTAAAAAGAAACCATGACACTTTCCTGATCTTTGCTTCCCACTATTTTGTTCTGCATATATATTCAGTCACTGAAATCTTGTGCATTACTTAAGTGAGAAGCATTAGAGCAGCCCCTAGGTTGAGTAAACAGAAAATATTAATTGCAGTATTGGGGAATAGAATTATTTAGTCTTCTGTAAAAATAGCAGTACTGGAAAACATTTCTCACTCTGTTTATTCTATACAAGCAGATGACTCGGGGTAGGATTTTAAAAAAAAAATGTTGGTATTGTAGAAAACTAGTCTGAATTTGTGGTATTTTGAAGTCTCAGATTATGGATATTCTTCTTGAAAAATGTCAACTCCATTTCAAAACAGAATGCACAAGATTCTTAGGCCTAGATTCTTAAGAGATAAGTGATAACTCTGTTGGTAAATCACGTACCAAGACATTACCAAAATTTCTAATTAGCTTCCTCCTGTCTTCATAGGGCACCTACAACTCTATGGACCAACATAAATAATAACATGTAAAGGCTTATATAGCTTGACAGGTAGCCAACTGTTCATACTCATAACATATGAGTAAAAATTTGATTTCTTGTTTTTGGTGTCTTGTGTTTGCACAAAAATCATTTGTGTTGTGGAAGAAATATCCATTTTACTCTCTAAGTCACTTTACTGCTACACCTGTATATTGAATGAGACCAGATATTTCTGAGGTGGTCTGAATACAGCTCTGTCATGACTTGAGACAACCCAAAGCAATAGAGTGTGTTTTGGAGGTAAGAAATAGGCTGAAATTTACATTTTTTGTCATGAGCTGGCATCTACATTTCACCTAATATCCAGAGTACCTGGTTCTTCAGGTTTTTTGATAATCCTAGTTCTGAGATTTAATCTGTCTTCAAATCCATCCTCCATGACTGTATTTGAGTCCCACTGAATAAGAAATTTACATTTTAGTGGGATCCACCTTACAAAACTCTGAACAAAAGGACGTAAACTGGAAATAGTGTATTAATGCTGCAGGGAAGTTAGCTGCTAGGAAGGACTAATTTAATGACCTACCATCCTGAAAATGTACATTACTTCCTTTTCACCCTCCTTTTTTTTTTCTTGTAATATAGAGTCCTTATTGAAAAGCTGATACTATACAAACAGTGACCAAATAAAACTATTACAGTAAAGAATGTATCTGTTGCTTCTAACTAGTTTTCCTTTTTTAGAGGTTGACTGTACTGAAATAAATTTAGCTTTCTAAAATATAATTGTCAAAGTGCATGTCAATCTTACCTTTTGGTGGAATACGGAAAGATGGAATAAAATTACAAAAAGTTTTTCCTCTTAGAATGCTGTTGCTTTATTTTTGCACTACACCCATTTTATAGTGCTGAAACAGTACCTCAGATATGAGATACCCTTGTTACAATTTCGTTTCTTGGACTGCAAAGCTTTCTTCACTGCTTTTAATGCAAAACTTGCAGCTTTAGTAGAGGTTGAGCTTAGCAGAATGTCAAGGCCAAGCCATCCATTAGGATTTTTCAGCTGTCCATACTTATCTTACTCTGACATTTTTTTTTATTTAATAAAGTGTCATAAAAACCAATATAAAGATAGTAAAAAAAAATAATCTGAATCATAGTTAAAATAGAACCTTAGTGTGGAAGAAAAAGCAATAAAATAGAGTAAAACCTTTTTAATTTATACTGGCAGAGTCATCATTTATTATCAAGTGCATGTGCAAACAACAAATAAGCAAGCCAAAGACTCACAGAAATGGTAAATGCTAACACAAGTTCTTGAAAAGCCAAAGTACCTTTATAGTGTGAGACCTCATAACTAGATTCTCTGTCAAGTGGAGATAATATGGGTTTTAGATACTTTTCTGCTTATTGATAATGCACATGCTGCCGCAGAATGCCTTATCCATGGAAAAAATATTATGTGTATAAATCATATCAGCCTATTCCTTTCTGTCTCTCAGGCTCTCTGATAGCACTGGATTGAAGCACTTCTTGTTACTTTGCTTGCTTGTTCTACTTTTTACCTCATTTTCTTGCTTTACTTTTTTTCTTCTATTCTAGGAAACTTAGGCCAAATGGCTAGTTTCACACAGCCTCCTGCTAAGAAAGATCTGAACATTTTTGTTTATTTTTTGTTTGTCATTTATTCTGAAGATCCTGCGTTTATTTTTTACTGGCAATTTCACTCTTTCAGGAGACTGCAGATGTGATAAGAGGGTGTTGATTTAAAGGCGTGAGAGTGTGTGAGTAAAAATTCCAATTATTTTTTTTGCCATTTCCAAGTATAACCAAATTTTCAGCATGTGTCAGTATTCCATAAGAATTCTGTGTCATAGCATGCAGACGTGATGATGAATATGTCATAAAATCATATTGCAGCAATCCCCCTTCTTAATATTCTCCCTTCTATGGCAGGAGAACAAAAGTTGCTACGTTATGTCTGAGAAGCTTATCAAACTTAAGAGCATCTGCCTAATTCACAAGAGCATCCATCATTCTAAGGAGAATAAAAGGGCAAAGTTTTTGGTTAATCCATAGCATGAAGCAATTTTTCCATCTGTTATTGCATTGTTGTCTAGGAGCTGAGCAACCGAAGTAGGATTGTAAGGCTACATAAGTTATAGTGTCAAGTGACCTCTACGCTAACTGGACAGTGAAGAAAAAATAGATTAAGTTGTCCTTACTACAATATATGACTAGTATTTAGCTTGAAATTCTTTTCAGTGGTGAAAGAGTTAAGTCAAAGATTTTTGAAAAGCAGTATTTCTGTTTGTTCAATTACGAGTTTGAACTAAGTTTTGCCTTCTAGTTTTTGTAGTTTATGGAATGGTTGCTGCAGATATGAATATTGAATGAGAAAATATTAGTAAGTATTCACACTTATTATTTCACATAGTGATTTTTAACACTACAAAAATTCCCATTCATCACATGAATTAGGAGTTCATGTGAAATAAAAGAATATTATGAAAATTACTGTGTTTGTTCAAGGCTCATTTTTCAAATGTACTCTTTAGCTCACAGAAAGGATTGTCAGAAACACTTTAAATGAAAGTTGCATACCTAAATAATTAATAGAAGATTAACAGAAATTGCTTCTATTCCTTATGAATTATTGACCTTTATTTATTTTGAAATATTTAAAATACAGCTATTCAGAAATCTAAGTACATTGAAAGGTCATTTTGCTAGCAAAATTTATGTACAGGGTATCTTGCGCCATTTCCTATATCACCCTGAACAGAAACTTTTCTGATCTCCCTCTTCTCACCAGAGTAAGTCCCTTTTTCCATTTCCTTCATTTTCATTTCTGTTCATTGGCACTTCATCCCATGGGAAGAAATGAGAAATTTGAATGGAAGGACGCTAAAATCCAAACCTAGGAGAGCAAGTTCAAAGGGAAGAACTGAAAATGCTTTGCTTCCATTTCTACATTACTGCTAAACTTCAAAAACTCTTAGCCCAAATGTTTCAGCTGGTGTGTATTAAGCTGTGTCATGGTTTAAACCCAGCAGGCAACTAAGCCCCACACAGCTGCTTGCTTACCTCCTTCACAGTGGCGTGGGGGAGAGACTCAGAAGGGTAAAAGTGAGAAAACTTGTGGGTTGAGATAAAGACAGTTTAATAGGCAAAGCAAAAGCCACGACCACAAGCAAAACAAACCAAGGGATTCATTCACCACTTCCCACCGGCAGGCAGGTGTTCAGCCATCTCCAGGAAAGCAGGGCTCAATCACACGTAACGGTGACTTGGGAAGACAAATGCCATCGCTCCAAAAGTCCTCCTCTTCCTTCTTCTTCCCCCAGCTTTAAGTGCTGAGCATGACGTCATATGGTCTGGAATATCCCTTTGGTCAGTTGGGGTCAGCTGTCCCAGCTGTGTCGCCTCCCAACTTCTTGTGCACCCCCAGCCTCCTCGCTGGTGGGGTGTGGTGAGAAGCAGAAAAGGCCTTGACACTGTGTCAGCATACATCCCTGAATTATCAACACTGTTTTCAGCACAAAACCAAAGCATAACCCCATATTAGCTACTATGAAGAAAATTAACTCGATCCCCAAATCAGCACAAACTGAGAGACAAAATGCCAAACTTATGGAAGATAGCTTTATTATAGAGCTATATACAGTATTATATGATGTATTACTTCAAGTATTACTTATATAGATGATTTATTTTATTTTCTGTGATGGTGTTGGTGACCCCGAGTTTTCTATCCCTTACCCCAGTCTACATTGACTACCGGAGAAGTCACCCTTGCTGAAAGAAGCAGATCTTGTGGTGTCTGTGAAAGATACCCCATACAGGCTACTCTACACACAGGGAATATGACACACTCTCATGGGGCATTATAAGAGTGGACAGACCTTGAATCAACAGGAATTGACTTGGCAGGCATTTTGTATGAGCTGCTTGGAAAACGCTGAGAGACAAAGCCATTGAAACAAAAAAAAAATCCAGCACTTCTGCTCCCAAGCGTCGTTAAATTTTATCATGGCCTTGTCAGAAAAAAAGATGATATGTTCGGTGTCCTGGTTCTGGCCTGGAACACAGGGCATCTGGAACTTATTTCTTCCTCCATCAATAACAACCACTCTTTGACCCTGGGCAAGTTGTTCTCTGCGTATGTGCCTTCATTTCCCCTTCTACTCTGTGTATGTTATGCTCCTTTAGAGACTTTATATTATCGCAGAGATGTACAGTGCCTAACACAAGAGAAAAAAATGAATAATGAAATGTCTGTGGAATGCTCAATTTCTGGCTTGTCTGACCTAGAGTTAAAAAACAGGAGGAGACTTTAAAAATCAAACAAAAATCACAGCAGTTTTGATCCATTCAGAAGGACGCAGGATTGGGAGAATACTTTACGCATTAGAGGAATACAAGCAAGCTTATGGCATTTTTGTCCAGTTAAAAGCTTTCTTTCCTGCTCTCTTTTGCACACACAAAAAAATTGCACATGAACCCAAGATATAAAAATAGCCAGTTTCTGTCTTTGATTGAGGGAGAAAGACACAAGCCAGATTTATTGGCTGTCTAGAGACCTTATGTTCAGTTTTCTCTTGTCACATTCGCACCAATTAAATGTGAGAGTTTATATGTTGTCCTATCTGTAAAGATGACAGCCAGATCCTTGTCTGGCTCATTTAATTGTCTCTGTGGGAGGAGTTTCCCCACTCTTGTATAACAAACAGTATTTCATATACCTACTGTAAAACCCTGTTTGTCTGAATATTTTCAAGCAAAAAAAAAAGTTCAGAAAAAGTTATATGTTAGAGAAGATTGTATTCCTTTCTCTCAAGTTAACACCAGTTTTTTAAACAGAGTTTAGAAACACATTATTAAGTTGAAGGTGAAACACCATATGTAATACCTGCTGTACCTATAAAGACACATATCACAAATAAGTGTTCAGGTCAGGTGTTGTTGCTAGCATGCACAGTTAAGTTGCTGTTGCTACCTGGAATGCACAATCAGAAACTGAAGGACCAGTGAAGTCATCATGTTCCAAAACAAAGTGTAATAAAGCAGGCAAAATCTTCCAGGTGAAGTAGCTGATCCTCCCTCCTATATTTTTTTCCCTGCAGTCTCATTACAAGACTTCACTCTTCTGTTGCACCTTCTTTAAATATCTCTTTTATTCAGTTCCAGGGTATTAGTCAACTACATCACAAAGCTCAGACAAGACAGATATTTAGTACATTTCCATATGCACGATAGCCTACAGTGGCTTTTCCATCTTTTTTAACAGGATTTTGTCATTAGTAGGAAAATCAGCAGATTAATTTTAAGTATGGACATCGTTTAGTAATTTGCCAGATTTTTTTGACCAGCAAAACTGATGAAGCTCAGAAACTGTTCTTTGTTGTAAAACTGGATTCGTAGGAATCAAGGGAATCTGAGAACTAGAATACTCTCTAGAAGTTAGAGAGTAAATATAAAAATATTTGGCAAATTATATAAAGCATGTGATCTTCACATGAAATATTTCCTAAATAATCTTAAAATTTTACCTTTCTACAGAATGTTAGTCTTTTAAAGCTGAAAAAAATCTGTCTTTTAATTATAAAGTACTCATGGTTAAACTTAAGGTTGAACTTCAAGTATTGTATATTCTAATTTTTTCTAATTATTCCATATTTGTTGATGATTTTCTCCATCATAATTGTAAATCCAGTCCTTTGTTATTTTGTGACTCTTACTGTGAACAAAACTGACCTAGCAGCCTGTTACTTGGCTACAAGCTGCTATAAAATTAAAAGATTGAGATTTGATAATATTCTAAATGGAGATTTTTAAGAAACACTGATAGTATGTCTTAATGGTGTCAATGAAATGAGGTTGTATTTCCAATATAACTGGAGTCATATACAGTAGCTGTTGAAAGTGATGTATTTTCACTAGGATGTGTGTTTTATGAGATACATTATGATGTCTTTACATACATTAGCTAGTACTACATTCAATTACTGTTTCCACCAGCTTCATAAGTACAGCTGAAAATAGGTAAAGATATCAGAATCTATTTCAAAATGAAAGCATAAAGTGGCTATTTCATTACTGTTCTGTTAATGAGAAAATGTCTGCATTTCACCTTTTTTGTTGTTGTTGTTTCACTGGAAGATCAATGATATTCTGTGCTTTAAAGTCACAACTTCTGTGTTTAAAAATGTTTGGGGTTTGGGGTTTTGTTTGTTTGTTTGTTTGGGGTTTTTTGTTTGTTGTTTTTTTTTTCCCCAGCATTAACCAGCAAAGTTTTATTGCAAGTCATTCTTTTTAGTATTCCTTCTAGATTAAAACTTTCCCCATTACTTCAGTTTACATGTCTGATACATAGAGTGAGGTCTACTTTTACTTTGCAAATCCTTTCTGCTTTACTGAAACAGAGAAGGAGGACGTCATCTCCAACTGCTAAGAATCATCTTTTTGTCAGTTGCAGCCATTGAGATCTGCTTGAAGTTAAAAAAGATCTGTTCATTTTTTTGACTACAACTCAGTACAGTTCAGTGAACTGTCACACTGAAAAACAAGTAGAGAGTTCCTGAAGCAATGCATTGCATTTGCATTTTAGATTACTTTGAACATATTCATTTTAGCTCATTCTTTGAAGCAATTTTCCACCAAATCAGCAGTACTCCAGCAGGCAACTTATACCTTTCTGGCACTTTCAGCTTGTGTTTATAAAACAGGTTTTTCATTCAGATCATGAAGCATTTCAGGAGGTAAACTTTACCTTACAGTTTTATCCCAGGTTTTATTAGCAGCTGTGATATAGCATAATGATACAATAAATATTATTTATAACTGGAGGCATCCTGTTACCAGTTAACTTCCCCCACTTATGAGTGGGATGAGTTAAGAAAAGACAGTATTAAATTTCTTGCTTTTTCAGTGGCTTCCCTAGATTATTGACATTCATCCTTAGGTTCTCTGTAGAACAGTGGTTCCATGTTAGGCTTCTGTGATTTCACTGATGGAAAATAATTTAAAGAATAGTGCCTGCAATGAGACAGTCTGTTTTTTTAATGGCCATTAACTTGTAACATATGCTTATTTAAAAAAAGGAAAAAAAGCCAAGTGACCTACATACCCCCTTTAATGACTTTGCCTTTAGGTCCTGCAAACACTCTGAGTTATGGGGGGATTTCTTTTTTTTTCCTGCACTAGAAATATACAGGACTTTACCAGCAAGACAAAATATATTGCAATAACTATCTATGTGAGTGACTATATTGTCATAGTCTATGATGCATTCCTGATTTATTACCTTACTGCAGTGAACAGTCACCTCCTTTTTGAAATTGGTGGCAACAGATGTACAAAACTTCTTAATAAAACATAAAATTCAGGGGAAATTGACCAATTTTCTGTTTCTAAGACCAAAGTAAAATCTGTGTCTTATTCAGTGCAAAATACTTTGAAAGTGAAGGTCTTGTCCTAATTTCAGCTGTCTTAGGTCTATACTCTAAATTGCTCAAGGTAAAAAATTCAAATTCAGTCTTTCCCATCATGTTGTTTTTGAAAGACAAAAATTGTTGGAGTCCCTAAAACACTGAATTAATCTAATGGCTCATAGTTCCAGGGATAATTTATACTGGCCAATATTGGTAAATAAGAGAAAGAGGAGAGCAGAAATCAGCGGATAAAATCAGGCAGTCTAAAGTTTAGATTTTAATGATAAACAAAGAAATGTAGGAGATTGGACTATTCTTTAAACCCTTTGACAACCCACAATTTGACTGATTTGGAGACAATTAATGCACAGGAAGAGGTGGGCTGTGCCACTGTGCCAGCTACACGCCAGTCTCTTCCTGCTGTTGTGTCCTGGCATCACAACAGTTGTCCCTAAATATCAGGAGCCTCCACCACCCCAATATTTAGAAATAAGATGAAAGGAAACCAAAGGATTATATAGCTATGTTGCCTTGGTTAAATCCTCAATGTTATCCTGGACATTGTGATGGGAATCACTACTACTTTTTTTTTTCTCCTAATTTACATACATTCTGATTTCTCTTTTTTTCCTTCTCCATTCAGTTGTTCCTTTCCTATCTCTCTTTCCTGCTTTCTGTTTGAAAACAGTCTGACTTTGCCAGCCAAGACAGATTTTTTGCAGCACTGCTGTGAGCCTGTGACCAAAAAAGAAGTTGAAAGCAATGCCTTAAATGCTAAGACATTGACACAAATTTGCCAGATCTTGAAGTAGCTGATAAAACCACATCCTATGGCTGTTTTTTTTTTTATAGCAGCAACCATGTACGTAAGAATAAAGAACCAAAGCTGAAGCTGTTTCTGTCTCTTTTTTTTTCTTTTCTTTTTCATTTTCTTGTTTTCCCCACCCTTTTTCTCTTTTGTCCTTTGTTTCTTTGTTTATTTTCAGGAAATAGTATTGAATTCCAACAAGAACAACTGCTCAAGCCCTTCTCAATAAATGTCTCTTCCTTTCCAAGAAAGGATAGTAATTACTGACATTAATACCATCTATAAGACTGCCGAATCCTGGTAAGGATTTTTTATAAAAATATATCAGTGAATGGAAAAAAGAAATGGAGTGAAATCTCTGCTTAATTCCCTACATTTGAGTCTAAATTGTTTTCATTTGAGTATAAATTGTTTTAACCATTTTTTGTTGTATACCTTTAAAGTGCTTTAAAAATTCTTGTGCTTATTGTTTTTCATGGGGTGAAGCGAGCTGAGGTCTCTGTATGAAAAACGCCAGTTAACTGCTTAGTATTGCACAGTGACATTATAATATTAAGAACCTTGTCTTTCTGAGGCTACTTATACCATGAGATTTCATATGTTGCAGTCCCAATTTGGATAATGAATTTTTCTGATTTTGTTTTGACTTTTACGTTTTTGAGTTTCAAGCTGTGATGTGAAATTCAGGTGAAATGAACACCTGAGAACTGAAATAGTAGAGAGGGCTCATTTAAACCTCCCTAAACAAAAAACATTGGCTTTCATTTTTCTGCACTAACGTTTTACCAAGAGTATGAAAAAAACCTGAAATTAAATTAAATCATTTTTACATACAACTTTAAAGCTAGCTGGGTATAAATTCAACACAGGTCCCCAAATGAAACAATAATAGAATGAAACTAGGAGGCTGGACTTCCATTCAGAATCCTTATTAACATCTGGAAGCATTCAGAGTCAGGACCAGGCTCAGTCTGCTATGGAAGACAAGATAATCAATTTTTCTAATGCTTTACCTGTATGACGATCACTTGCCACTGCTTGTATCAGTGGCCTGGCCCTGTCTATTCTATTAGTATGAGTCTATCCAGACTGACAACAAAACTAAGTAAGCGGCTTGTAAAATAACCAAACAAGAAACAAACCTGACTTTTATCTATCTTCACACTGAAGATAAATAATTATTTGAATCAGGTATTGAAAAATAAAATTTACATTTATTAACAGAAGTTAGAAAAAGGATCCAAAATGTTGACATTGTAAGAAGCAAAACATGAGCGCTGAGGTCAGAAGGAACCTTCTCACAACCTGAAGACTGTGCAGTTGCTGAACAAGGATCCTCTTCTGAAGGAAAACTTGATAGAAAAGACTGCCTCAGATAAGGATGTTGTCACAGATAACAGCTAGCACAGAGCTATTACTTATTCTCTCTTTTGTCTTTGACTGTAAAAATGCCACTAGGGTTATGCAGAGAATCTAACCCAGACGAATGAATTTTTTCTGTCCCACATACATTTTCTTGTTAGTAGTTCCATGATACTGCCAGCCAATCTGCTATGACATTTAACTTATTTCAAGGGAGATGGCTGAAAATTTACCTCATATGTCATTTCCTTGCCTATATGGCAATTTTTATTCTGGAGTTAAACAAATATAGCATTCTGTATCAACAAGATAAAACCCCCAAATTTTTAAATTAATGGCCTTAATCCTTACATAAAATGCTGAAGCAATCACATGAATAAAAAAATTTAATTTCTCAGAATTTTACAATAGGAAACAAAAAGCAAACATCTTGGATATAAAATGACATGGAAGTCATGTAAATTATTAGCCTGGATTTAATAGCTAATAATAGCACTTAAAGTAGGACTTCATAAATTTTTTAATAGGGTTTTCATGCCTAGTTTAACTTCTTTTTTTAACAGAAGCTGAATAAGTTCCATGTATTTTTGGCAATGTTCTTTTATAATGTTCTTCCATAAAAGGATTATTTTTATAGATATATATGCTTTAGTTCCCCATGTAATCCTCGGACTCTTCCTAATGCTCAAATAAAGGTTCTAATCTGTTGTTTTGGGGACAATTATTGTGCTGGCAGGAGAATTTTCTGGTGATGACAATAAGGGGACTGATTAAGAAACTCTCTGAAAAAGCTATGTTTTTAGAAAATTATTTTAACATGGTGAATCATGTTTGATTTCAGTCTCCGGTGGCCTAAGAATAAAAGATATTTAATAAGCTTCATTATATGTTTATTAGCAGGTCCCTACTACATTTAAACAATGAATGACTTGTCCTTTATGAACTCTAGTGGGGATATTATTGTTGGCATTGTGATTTGAATCATAATAGTACTTTTGTTCCTATGATTATATACTCTAATAATTTATATAGTAAAATGTAAATCCTATTTTATTATGCTTAGCAGACAAAAAACATAACAAAGAGAAGCACGTCATATAATCAAAGCCACACAGAAGATACATGGGAAAAGCAGGAAAAGAATCCTTTTCCTAAAGTGAGGGTACTGTAGGCAAAGAAAATTCTCAGGTGCACAAGACAGGGTAAGTTTCATGCTTGTACAAATGTCAGCTGTGGATACAGAAAAGATTATTTCATCAGACTGTGGAGCATAACTTAGCTACAGCTTGACAACAATTCTCTCAAAGTTTTGAGTGAGAGTTTACATTCTAAACCAGAAAGAAAATCCCAAATACTTCTCACATTTCACTTCTAAAAGCAAAGGAAACAACACACTCAAAGAGAAACACTTGGAATTGATAAGAGAGCAATGTCAGAATCAAAGGAGGTAGTAGTCTTGCATCTTCTACATTTCAGGTATTCCACCGGGATAAGCATTTGTTGAAATGTAGAAGTTGTGGTTAGCATTCAGAAATGCTCCTTAGATGTATAGGTGAGAGGCCAATGCTTGGTACAAAACCGAATATCATCAAAGAACTTCAGAATCTAGCAGGTCACTCCAGCATGAGGGAAGGAACAGAGTAGAAATTTTACCCTTAGCTCCCTTTCGCCATTTATGTTTTTTTGCACATGTTGAATAAATGTTGTAAAAGTCATTTTATCAACCAAATGTCTCTGAAGGAATCAACAGATGAACCAGGCAGGATCAAAAGGGCAAGTCCTTTGGAAATTCTTGGAATAAAGGAATATGGGGTTTAAGATTTGGTTTTCCCTATCTTTCCCAAAGCTTCCTTATAGTCCCCAGGGAAGCTTTAAAAGGGAAAGCACACTCTTCAAGTGACTATATGGACAGACTGTAGCCATACAGAAAGAATTTGTGGCTCCTGCTCATATGTCATGTCAAAGTTACTGCTGCCATTTATGATCCCACCAGCTACTTTTAGTCTCCCCTCACCTACTCCTCAAATACGTATTCTCAGATTAGCAATATATCTCATAAAAACTTTGTGAGGACAGAGAGAATAAAATTCAGCAAAAAGCAAAAACCTCTTACAGGTTTCTCCTCAGATCTCTGATGGTATTTTCTGTGAGGATTGCATTAGATAATCTTCACTCAAGGGGCTACAAATGATCATCTCCAAATGACACAAGGAGGACAAACGCAATATCACTTCTTCACCTTCAGAGAGCTGTACAGCAGGAGGCCAGTATGCTACAACTCATTGTGTTTGCCAGCCAAAGGTGACCGAGGTAACTGCACTTTCCACCTACACCTCTGGCAGTACAAAGAAGAAAGTTGTCCCTGCTGAAGGTGTCATGCAGGTTCTCTTGTTCTGCACAGCTTGTGCCATGGCCAACACAGCTGGAGAGAGTTCCCTATGCCAAAGCAGTTTTGAGTTGGGTTTCTTTCAAGGTTATGGACATCTCAGGAACACACTGGGGGTAAAGTCAGCTCGATACACCCGCAATTACTGCAGGGTTATCAAAGCGCAGTCTATATATAATGAAAACAGAGATTTAAAAGAGTGTCAGATTCATACATCAGGCAGATGTACATAGAATCAATCTACCACAAGAGCTTTAGATCAGAAAATCTCAGGGAAAGGATGTAGGAAAGCTCCCTAGAAGCATTTCATAATCTATAATGCTAAATTGGCAATATGCAGCATGTGTTAAAGGGGACATTTTAGTTTCTGTGTTTAATTGAATAAAAGTGAATATAGTAATTTAGCACCTGTGGAAGAAAATCGTACATAATTTAAATGATTTTGTATGGCTGTGCACAGTGCTTACATTAGTTAAGCCCTGAAAGCTAGGACAAGACAGGAACAAAACAGCCACTCAGACAAACAGCACAATTATGCAAGGATTTGTGATATGTGATTGAAATATGTGGTCCTATAGAAGTTAACGGCAAACTCATATTGGTTTCCAATGGCCTAAATATTCATGTAGCCATAAAAAACCCCAAACAATTCCTACAACTCCTTCATATGGAATATTCGTAATATGTTCTCAGACTTTCAGATACAATAACTTACACTTCAGAGATTGCCTAGATTTACAAACTTTGTTTCTGAAACATCTGAATTTAGATTGATAATATTTGGTTTTGTAAAAAAATCCCAACCCACATAGTTCTTTTTATCAGGAAAAATTAAACATCATTATCAGCATTTAACTTCTTATTTGCTTTTGGTTTCCATAAATATGATTAAAATTCTCCCCATCACTGGCACAACTACTGACCTACATACAGGGGGAATCTGTTCTGTAGGATCTTATTCTCCAGCCTGAATTTTGAACTGAAGAATAACACTCTAGGTTATACTAGCCAGCTAGTAATGATCATAGGGAATTTTTATTCATCTAAGAACATTTCCATTCCAAATTTAAATGTGTTGGTTCAACTCATCCTAAAATGGAGAGATAAGACATTCAGAATTGGATTTAGCTCCCAAAGCCGTTCACAAAACATGTTTCAAGAAATAAATGTCACATCTAGGATTTTGACTTTTGCCCACCTCCTGTTCCTCAAACATTTGGTCAGAAGAAATAGAATTCAGATTTTCATAATCCGTCAGGGACTTCTCAGCCTTATGGAAAGGGCAATATATTTTAAGCCACTTAGAAGTGTGTTTACAGTGAAATCAGATTGTACCAAGAAAGGTGGCTGCTTTGAAAATTCACACTTTCAAGAAGCTGTTTAAACACATTCATTTCAATTTCTTTCTTTAGATGTGTGGCATTCTCCTAATTCTCTTTATTCATTTTCAGAAAATCTCTATTGAACGATAGTTTTGGACAGTCTTGTCTCGGTATTCACTCTCCAGCAGCTTGTAAATTTGATATACACCAGAGGAGGATGATCATATTTCACTCTCTGCAGAAGAATAACTTCCAACACTCTTCTCCAGGATTTGTTATACCCTAACAGAATAGTATAAGTAATTGTATCTATATTGCTTGGATTTTTTCTTTTCTTCTTTTTTGCTCACAACTGCAAGATCATTTTGTAATCACAAACTGCATCCAAAGTGTTTTCTTTCTCAAGAACCCTTTCGTTCATCTTCCTCTCATGAATGCAGCATGCCTGTGTCAGGGGAAGGACAGATTTCTTAGATAACAGAATTTGCATTTTTCTTTTAAGCCCACCTCATTGTGGTAATAACTGACTGATAATGAACTGCAATCACCCTTTCTATGGCAGGGAGTGCAAATACTTATCACCATATATCCACCAGCGAATCTATATGACATATATATTTAAAAATGCTGGCATCAGTGAAAGACATGATCTCAAGCAGCTTTTCCTCACCATTTGGTTTTATGCACAATACTGTAAAAGTGGGGTTACGCTTTTTATTTTATTTTTTTTTAAATATGAGGGCCTTATTGATCCAAATTTTTAGATGATACCTGATGCCAGATTTTCAGCTGCCTTCCATAAACTCGTGTATCTGCTAGAGTTCTCATCCCAGATATACTCCTACATAAACAATACATGTGGCTGGAAAGGGAAGAAGAAGGTACTTTAGCTTATAATAGCAATTAGAAACTTCCTTTCTCAGCCTCTAGTAAATTCCACATAGAAGTACATGTGATTATTTTCTCCAATGAGTTCTAAACCAGGCGACTTGTAAGCCAGTGGGATGTACCCAGGAGAGGATCACTGTTATCACCTTGCTCCTTCTGATGTTTTCCCAACCCCCTGCTGGTGTTCATGAATGAAAATTGCATGCTGTGGAAGACAGAATACATGGCTTGGCTCAGGAAAAGCTCATGCTGTATTAATATTTTCAGATTGGATCCAGATTTAGTTCCTAAATATGTGTATTCATGTGTGTGAACAGTATCAATATTGTTACTACTTTGTGTACTTCTTCCAATTATGTAAGTTAAATATAGCAGTAAATTATATTAAAACTGGTTTGCACTTATTTTGTCCCTCTCTATTCATGGACAAATGCTTCAGAAATGTATGATAATTAAGTTTAAATATGTCTACAAGGTAGTTAAATATGAGTTTCATACTCAGGAATCAAAATACCATGAGAAACACAAATTTCCATCTGATCTAATGTACAGTAGATGACCCATTAAAAAAGCTCTTCTACCAAGTTTCAATAGCGCGCTCTAAAAAAAAGGAACATTTTATCACCTATTTCATAAGTTTGTCAAAGCAGTTGTGATTTTTAGATCATTTTACTTTACATATAAGTTTTTACATATAAACAAATGAGTTTATAGAGTTTTATAATCATGATAATGATTTCCCTCAGCAACCCCATTGCATGAGGACATGGGCAGTAACAGGGCCTGAATTCACAACCCTGGGAACCCCTTCTCAGCCCCACCTCACCTGGACCACTAAGACTTCTTTCTCTGTAGCCTAACTAGTAACTTAAATTTGAAGATGTTATCTATATAACATTCCTCCTGCATCCATATCATGCCTGCATTGCCTTTGAAGCATATTGGTTCAGAGATGATGCATCTAGTATAACTACAAGAAACAATGAAAAGATTTAAAAAAAAAAAAAAAAAGTTGAAGTATAGCAGCGACAGCAATCAGGTAAATAAACTGAAAGAACCCTACCTTTTTTTCTCTCCCATTGTTTTTGTGTTTATGGGTGGGGGTTTTTTGTTTTCTCAAAAACTACCTTTTATTTCCCATAACGGTAATAAAAACACATTTCAGTTTGCCCGTCAGATATTCTGAGTGCACACTTATTAAATACCTGTTCATGTAATGTTTCACTATTTTACATTTTTTTGCCAAGTGGTGATTTGATTTATAGCTTTATTGGTGCATCTATTCCTTGAACTGTAAAAGTCATTGTACCATTCTTTTAATTATCTTCTCAAGAATCAGCAGTACATTATTTGCGACATTATTACCTTCATCAAATGCTTACTTTGTGATGAAGGACAAAAAAATGCATGCAGGAAACTAGGAGTGATCTAATATGGCTGTGACCTCTAACACTAAGCACATGGCATGAACTGATGGGAAAGTGAAAAGGGAAAAAAAAAAAAGGTTATCAGCTGCTGTCTTACAGCTCAGGTGCTTTTAACTGATTTACACCATTTATGACTACATTCACTGAAGTCATCCTGAAGTCAGTGAACTTGGAGTGTAAGCACTGTTAGGAAAGGTTGGAGCTCTCTTTTGTGTATGCAGGTGTTTCTGGGGCCTCAATAACCATCACTGTGAAAGCCTCATAATCTAGCATAACTGGGAAAAAATGCAGGCACATTTTCTTCAGTGTTACTACAACCCCTTCTTTTCACACCACTTTCACACTTACAAGGACGTACAGCTGACAAATGAGCTTTGAAACCCATCTTGTAATTTAGAGAAAAAAAATCTGCAACACAATCTATGTAAACTGGGGGTGTAACCTGGTTTACCTACACCAAAGATCAGGGATGTATCCAAGGATATACTTATGACTATATTTTTTTAGATCTATTTGGTGTTCTTTTTTCCTGTGTGGTGCTTAGAATTTTTATCCCATTGCTAGAAAGCAATAGCATGCCCTAGCCATAGCTACTCAAATCTGAATCCAGTTTACTTTATATCTTGGATTTGTGCCCATGATTGACATAGTAATTAAAGTTTCCTGCCAAAAAGGTGCTGAAAGCAACTTTTGGGCCAGATAAAAGAGGTTTAATTAGAAAATAAGCACCAAGCTTGTGTTTCCGTATCACAGGTAGCTGTTCCCTGAAATTGTGTGAACACATAAACAGTGGGACAAGTTCTGACACAAAAAGCCAGTCGCAGGGGAAAAAAAATACAGCTATCAAAAGCTGCACTGTTTTCAGCTTGGTTAACAGTGGAGAAAATTTTAACCCCTACTCTTCTTTTCTGAAGTTGACAGTCCTTTTCTCTTAGGTTTAATTTGCTAGGCACAAGCTAGTGGTGGTCTAAAACAGCTACAGCACACCTAGGATGTCCTGAGTCTGGTCCCAGCTGAAAGAAGATAGGTGTTGAAAAATCATGGCTCTGCTCGCCCTCAGAGGAAAGGGGAATTGTGGGTTTTAATGCTCTAATATTTCCAGAACGTGCCACTGCATAAGGACATTTTTTCCTGAGTTCAAATGTAGTGTGCAATATTAAACTGTAAATTCTGAAAAAAAAACCCAAACCCTTACAGCGATCATCTTTTACCACTGTTTATACCTAACACTGAAAGCAATCGTATCCCTATCAATAGCAACAGTTTCCAAGTTTTGTGAAAATACAAGCAGTAGAACAACAGTGAAGACAGCCCCAGATTTCAAGATCGGATTGACGAGGACTTTATAGACAAAAATACTTGACTAAAGCAGATTAAAGATACTACTTCATTATAGGGTTGGGTCAAAAAATGGCAGGTTCCAGTGCAGTGAAGCCCACTAAGGTAATATTCTAACACCATATGCTCTCTGAAATAGTAAACCAATTTTCTTTGTCATTCCATAAGATAGTAGTTTGTTTGACCTCTTCAGTACTAGTAGATACCTTTTATGAATCTCTGAGTCTGCACAGAGGGTTTATTTCAGGCCTGGTAACAGTCTGGCCTGGTTCCTACCAGTAGTTGTAGTTCCATCTCTCAGCCTTGCACCCCCTTGACTCTCACTAATGCAAATGTAGCTCTCACTGCATTTGGGTTTTTTTATCTCTGGAGAGCCTTCCAGTAACTAATCTCATCTTCTGTTTCATTGTTACCTACTTGAGTGTACCTTTCTCCTTCAATATCTTTCTTATACAACCAACCAACTCTATTTCTTGCTTATACTACTTCCTAGATGCTCAGGTTTAAAGCTAAGCCTGTTAGTCTTGACAAGACAACATTACTTGGAAATACGGTGTAAACCTGTGAGTCTTCCACATAAAAGAAAAAAAAAAACAACCAACCAACAGACAGACAGTCAATATTTTCCTAATCAATTATCACAGACATCTCTGGTTCCAATTACATGGAAAAGTGTAGCAATTTTGGACATTGCTGAAAGATAACTGTGTGGCAAATATTATCTTTTAAAGCCTATCACTGCCTGTTATTTTCTTTTAGGTTCGCAGAGAGCAAACACAGAAGAAAGCAACTGTGTACAGCATTCAAATATATGCTTGTTATCCACTGCCTAAAACAAAAATGGAGGAGTCAGTTGCAAGTGCCTCCAGCCCATCCAGGACCACCAACAAGAACAGTTTCATGTTCCTTCAAAGAACTATGCTTATGTGGAGAGTTACCTGGCTTACACTGAGGCATCTTTCTGGTCCAAAATATTTTAAAAAGTGGTTTATTTGTGGTTGTCCCATATTTCCTCTTTCACTGAGGTTTCCGGACAGTTGGGTCTCATACTGTGATTCCTTGGAGTTGCTTAGGAGCTCCATGTCCCTGAGTAAGGTTTCCTGCAGCTCCAAGCGCTGGCTGCCCACAGTTCTAGCAGACTGTGAAATCCGATTAATTACACTCTGCAACTTCTATCGCAGCAGCACATAGAGAGCGGCTGCTCTGGTGTGAGGAAGAACAGTTTGTGTCCTATATAAGACTATTTCTGGATTTCGTAGTTTCTCAGGGTCTACAAGACAAGCATGTATTCTATCTCTGATTTGCTCCACAAACAGCAATGTTTTACATTTACATCTTTCTCTCCAAAATAGACACTCTCTTTTGAGGCTATTGCCTCAAAAAAAGTAAGAATTATCATTAAGCTTTATCTGCCTTAAAACTACATATGACAGTAACTAAACCGTCAATATTGGTTGTGCACAGAGCTCAGAGAATCTCTTACTGTATTGAGACCCCAGGCTTTCCCTGCTTCAGATGTGTCAGTTTTTCAGAGCGGAATGGAAAGCTCCTTTTTTTTGCTGACACTCAGACTGTATCTGTTATTGATTTTTCTCCATTGCTGATAACACAAATGCTCCTCTTGCTTCATATGCTTCTGTTTCCAACGGACCCTGCAAATCACATGGGTGATGTGTTCCAACAGAGATTAGATCACTTGCTTGCTCATTTGTTCTCACTTTTGGCTTCTAAGTTATTTTTGCAATTTACACATTCAGCAGCTAATGTGCTTACCTCAGACAGCCAGACACACTGCAATTTCTCCCTTGCTCCAATGTCACAGCCCTATAAGCTAGTGGTAGTTTCATCACCTTTTCCATTTTTCTTTCATAAATATGACAAATAGACTCTACATAACTGCCTAGTATTTTTTTATGTGAGACTCTTTTGGTAACTAAACCCGACAATATTAACATATATAAAAATCATAGTATTATTTTCTATTCTATTTTGATTCTCTTAAACTAGCGTTCTCTGAGCACTCTTCAATTACAACTTAATTTAATAATACCACAATGGGATCCAAATTTCAAGCCATTTAGCTTTGTTGTAATCCCTTTGATAGGCCCATTGCTGTTTTTGTCAAGAGTATATCCACATCTGAAGTTTACACAATAAACCAGAAGCCATGCAGGTGGCTGGCATCTCAAAGCTGCCAAACATTAACGTGTTCTTTGTTACTACTGAGTTTTCTTGGAAGAACTGGTCAAGATTTACCTCTCCTGCAGAACATACAGCTGCCCATTGTTAATGAAAGTATGTGGTAACAGGCAAAAACAAGACTCTGGAAATAGCACCTCCAGTTCAGTTCCCCTCTGCACTACACTGAAGACTTCCATTTCTCACAGTGGCTGTGAGATCCCAGAAGAATGTTGCCATATTGCTGTAGCTGTGGCTCATCCCTGCAGTCCTCCTCTTCCTATGCATGCTGATAAAGTGCTTTTGGCTGTGACAAGAAGTCAAAGGAGCTGCAGTGAAATCATAGTTTAAGAAGTCTATTGTGCAAAGAGACTTTTCTATTTAATGTTTATACTTCTAATTCCAATTAAGCTTACCCCAATAGGACAATAAAGAGGGCCTGGTGCCTCTTTATAAGAAGAATTACCTCTGCTGCTATTTGCAACAGTCCCCTCATTTGTGCTCACGTCCTGGCTGGGACTGTCAGCTGATGCGAACCACTGACATGGACCAGGCAACTGAAGCCAAATTTACCTTGTGGCTTCAGACCTGCCCTTTCCCATATTTTTGATGTGGAGTAGCAAATGACAATTCCCATGTCTATCTAAAAAGACTCTTAGAAGAGACATGAGTAAATATAAGGTGTCAACAGACCACAGTGACTGAGATGGTGGCCTCACATTACGTATTGCTGTGACAGCAGAAATGTTATAGTACAATCATTAATTCCATCACCAAGACAAGGCTTGCAAAATCTGGCTCATAGCCTCTGCTGTCAATGCAATTGAAGGAAATGGAAAAGAGAGTGTCATACTGTTCATAACTGAGGCTTCTTAAAAGAAAGCAAATAACCTTGAGCAGAGCTGTGGCAGAGAACCAGTCTAATAAGATGCCCTATTATTCACATATACAATTACTCAGTGAAATTAGGGCAAAATAATTTTTTTTTAAACAGCTTCTAATATCATGATCTAAACCAGTCTAATTTCTGCTGTGAGGAAGGTTTGCTGAAAGCTTCAGAAAGGAATGTATAAGCTATTTGAAAAAACATCTTGGTTTTCAGTTACATTTCTTTTAACTCTGCAAGCTACTTAGATCAAAATAATGTGGTTCTGCATACTTTTTGTCTTTGTTATGGTCACAGTTAACCAGCCATCACAGAAAGAATTTCAGTCTCCAGTACCCTGAGTTTATACTGCTTTATAGCAGGGTGACTTCATAGCTTTCAGAAGAATGAGCCTTGATTCATAGCAACATAACCCAGAAAAGACTCACTCATAGGGGGAAAAGGTAGATGGGTTCTAGATACACAATTTGAGAAGGCTATTTAGAAATACATAGACTGAAATTTGTTTTCACAAAATGAGAAAAGATGACTAGGGATTAAAATGGTATTGTCAATCTGTGCAATTTCTAAGACAAAAAAAAGGTCACAATTCAATACAATGCTCGGTTTTGCTCAGAAAAAGCTCTTCTGAGAACAGACTCAGAGGATTAAACTGGAGCATAGCAGAGTGTGTTGAATGGTGGCAGTGCTTCAGGGCATGCATTTTGGCTTTGCATTACCTGTCAAATTCTGCACGTTCCAGGCCCCACAGCTACTCCTCCCCACTGTGCCCACAGTCTTTCGTAAATCAGGGAGCCATTCCATTTCTTAGCCGTACTCCCTCTATTTTCTTGTGTTTAAACTAATATTCGTATTTTCTTTTTGTTTCTTTGTAATCTGTTTCTGAGGAAAAAATTTTCATCTTCTGTTTAAGTAACTCCTGCAGTCTGCATTGCTATTATTATTTTTATAAATACTATTTGGACCTCCACTTTTCTGTATGATCTTATCAAGCCTGAATGCACTGAATTAAATCAAAGGCTTTTAAAAAAGGAAACACTAGGAGATAAAACAACGACAACAGATAGTGTACTTTTCTATGGATCACCTGGGATCCTTGGAACACAAAGGGAAGCTTTTAAGTGGAAAATACAACAGGCTTTGCTCGTACTTGGATATTGGACTTTTATCTTTCCAAACAGATCTTGGCTCAAAGGTTATACTAAGGATTTAGAGCTGCCTGTTTAAGTAGGAAGGAAGGAAATTAGGGCAGCTGACTGGATGTGAAAAAGCAACAAATGAGTTACAGTAAGTGGTGTGCATTTCCAGTGTCAGAGATGGAGAGAACTACATTGAACGACATCTACTAAAGCTTCCAGGAAATATTATGGCATTGAGGATGTGAAAATGGGCATTTGCCTGACTTTGCTTTTTCTTTTTTTGTAAGTGAAGTACCAAATGACTCATGGAGTTATGTTTTTGGTTTTGGAGGGGTGAGAGATAGGAAAAAGAGTTTAATTCTGACAATGGTGAATTTCATGATCACTGCATGTTGCTGATGCTGTGTGATATCACAAGAATACTACAGGCAGTATTATTCTTGTTTAAGCACCAGTATCTAGTCCAGTTTCAGATACTGTAATGTACAGTAATATAGTTACCTGTATAAGACTTGTAGAAGGTTGTACAGCCAAACAATGTTAGGTAGCCATTTTAGCACTTCAGTCTTGCTGGACATTTTAAAAAACTCGGTTCTCTTTTAAAGAGAATTATTTTCTGAGAAGCAAGTACTGTTTTCACCATTCCAGCTAATGCACACAGATGAACTTTTCTTGGCTCTTGCCTTAACATTCATGTGTGTTACTTTGTTCAAAGTCAATAGATTGCTTTTAACAGGTTCTGCTAATGTAGAATAATGGGTATGAACATTTACTGACACATTGCTTGGTAGGTTCAGAGCTTTCTAGAATTCATTTTACCATGAATATGTGGCCATATATACTGCCATCAGTATGGCCTAGTTTAACATCAAAATCCTTCAAAGGATTGATCTTCAGCTCCTACCTTGTGTTGACATCCTTGCTTCACTGTGAGATGTACTTGTATCCCTTGCTGTTCATGGTAATTTCATTCTATGCTGTTGCTTCTTCTGACTGTTCTTTCTAAAACCAAGCAATGGCTCAGACTTTTTCCAAATACCTCTGGTTCATTTTACTTTGCTGTCTTGAGTTTCTTGCCTCCAGACATCTCATTTCTGTCACTGACAATAGCTTGTATTTTTACTCTGCATGATATGACTTTGAATATTCAGAGCCAAATACACTTACTTGTGCACATTGGTCTTTGGTACTTGCTTCCTTTGGTTTAGTGGGCTTCCAATTTTTTTTGCCAAATTTAGTGGCAAATTTTCCATTTTCTTCCCTCTGGAGTGCAGCTAAATCTGGGCTGTCCAACATATCTAGCCTTGTACTGGATGCTCTCTAATCCCTTGGAAGAGGCCATGGGAGCATCCAGTGTTAGATCATTGCTAGAATCTTTCTTTTGTATGTGGATTGTTACACTGGTCATTATTTTCAGCTTCTGTTACCTGTCAATACTGAATTTCCTGGTTTCAGAGTATTTCCTCAATGGCTGAGATTTTCTTCATTGTACGGTTTGAAATTGCCATGATTTTGGAGAATGAGTGGGTCATTATTCTCATCAACACTGTCAAGAACACTCCATATTCAATAAGACACATATGGTAGGATTTAGTTGCTAAACTTGGGTGTCTACAACCATTTTAGACTTCATGTGGCAGCCCACATGGTATTTCAGAGGGATGGAGTGGCTCTCACAGGTCTGCGTCATAACTGCCAAATCTGCATGGGTGTCTTAAGGAACATCTGACAAGGATGTCCCTGGTGGCACTAGTTACCTATGCCTGAGCAAACAAATCTTACCCCAAACATAATACGCAGAATCATGGGGTTGTAACTCTATAGTAACACCAGCTGCTGATCATACACCTTCATTTACACCAGGAAGTATTTCCAGGCTGTTTTATGTAGTCCCAGACAGAGTGACTTGCGGTTGCAAAGATGAGAACACATGCATGGATGACTAAAAGCAAAAAGGTGATAAAGGAGGGTATGCCGTAGAGGAAGTTATTTCTGTCGTGACATTTTGGGTTTTCAGGTTGCACAAAGAAAGCCAAAAATAACTCTAGGTCTGAAGATTCATTTGTTCTAACCTCTACAAGAAAAAACAATGAGTGTTTTTTTCTGTTGGTCTAACTGCCTATACTGAATCATGGTAAGACCAGATGATGATTAATGTTGGCAAAGGACAGAGTACAAAACAAGGGTCCAAGGATGGCAGCAGCAGTGCCAGTTTATGTGGCTTTAAACAATTATGAAACTACATCCAAGAGAAATGTTCAGAGGTAAGGATGCTCAGACTGTTCAGTATAGCCATTTTTTTTCTGTTAGGCTCGTTGTTTTTTAACAAGGATAACATTCACATAGTAAGGCAAAAAAAAGCATGTTTTCTATTTGACACCAAAGTAATATAGAATGTGTATAATTTGTATATTTTGTTGACAGCTTAGTCTCTGTAGTTTCTCAGTTCTTTCAGAAACTGATATAACACTTCCTGAATACATGAAATATAATACTTCTTGTATAATGGGGAAAAAGAATGTGAACAGATCAGGGCTATAGAGGTGGAAGAGCAGTTATGCATAACAATAGAATGAAATCTGACAGGAAAAGAATTAAATTATTTCCATTCATCAGAGTGCTTTTGAGTATAAATAGAAGAAGAGTATTTTCACTTTATAATATTACATATGTATATGTACATTGTGGAATGTATTGGTTATATTGTGCTTATAATAAATTTCAAGCAGTGAGGATTAAAAATTTCTATTGATACTATATAATACCATTATAGGTATTATAACCATAAGCATATGCATGCTATAAGCACTTATGAAAACTATTCTAAACTATTCTGTGTCATGGTGGTAAGTAATATATATGTAACTTATTTATCTACTGGAATATTTATACCTATTAAACATTCGGTAAAACTTCCATTCCTGTTTAACGTATTTACATGTAATTTAATAGGAGCATGAACAATGCAATCCTAACAAGCAGTAGCATACCACAGAAAACTACGATAGGTAATTTGGAAGGTTAGTATAATTCTATTATTTAATTAGATAAAAACAATGTAAAGACATTTCATTCCTTTTTTTTCTTTTTACTTGGTGTTGTATGCTGGCAATATTTGTTATTTTGTCACACTGAATATCTGTTAATGTTTTATATTCCCTTAAAAATTATAAACTTCTTAAATATTTTATTGTATTTTTCTTAATCTAATGGAAAATGGATTTTGAATTTGTAAGACAATGTGTTGATAAGCTACTTCATAATGATAGAGTACTAATTATGTTTTCAAAATTTAGCACATGTAAACAGTCAGCTGCTTATTGGTCGGTTATCTCAGAAATCAAGGCAACTGATGATGAATTTCAAGCTGATATACTTAGGTTGTTATCAAATTACTTCATTTTATAGTGAAGGGCTTGAAGGGTCTAGTCTGAATTCAGTGTCTGTTGCTGTGCTAGATGCTGTACAGATGACAGTAAAAGAACAGCTAAACTTTATAGGATTCCTTCTTTAGGCTATTGTGAAACACAGTAGTTGGATAAGACTTTTAGCGGGGGATTTAGGAAGTCATGTGCACTTGTCAATGAATGCATGGATGAAATAGTAGCCATTAAATCATTGCAGGCTACAGGCTGAAACCTGGATCAAACTAATGAAGACTTAAACCAGTCTAAACTCTTGTCTCCAATTCTGCCTCTTTGACAAGCACAGCAAAGGTAATGTGGAGCATCAAGATCAGACACCCAATGGATGTGTTCACACCAGTAAGTTGAAGCTGCTTCCTTCTGCACAGGCCTCTTCCACTCCACTCTGCTTCGCTCTGCTCTGCTCACTGTAGGACTATTAGACACCTAATTTAGACACCAGAGTAAATCACCACAACTTTTCCCTTTCAGAGGAAGGAAAGAGAGAAGGTGTAGCATTCAATGCAAAGCTTGAGGGTTAATGCAGGCATGTACTCTACTTCTTTCTGGGCAGCTTCCTTTTGGCTGTATGAAAATTTAAGCTTAAGGTCAGATTCCAAATTGGTAGCAGAGTGAAGTGTGCTTTGCAACAGATCTCTGCAGCAAGATAATGCACACAAGGACAGTTACTTTTTTGGGGCATTTTTTTTTTTTTAAATCTTTTCAACTTCTCAAATGTACATGCCTGTGCAATATAATTGGCTCAGTCATGCTATTAATTTTGTTCAAAATAATCAAGTTTTAATGTTTTATCTGAGCATCATTTTTAATATAATGGTAAGATTTAAAGCATGTTGTTTAAAATAATTTGACAAATGTCTTTTGTTTTAATTTTTAATGGCTATCTGCAAGGAAATGTGAATACTATCATGTTTTTCATTGTTACATGAATCTATGAATTCCAACTCAATCATTATGATTTTCCTAATTTTTAAAGGTATGAGTGACACTACTTGAATAGAAAAAGATTATTGGCTTTTGCTTTTTTATTAAGGTATTGTATTCCTATCTTGCAAAATGTATTAAAATGGATGAAAAAAATGAACACCCCCTGAAGAAGCAGGTTGCTATTTTTGTCAAAGTAGATCACACTTTTTCAAGCCTCTTGAGGCTCAGAAGAGCATATTGGGAATTAAAGTGAGAATAAAGACAAGCCTTTCTAAACTAGATTCAAAGAATAAGTTAGAATACAAAACGTTAGTATGTCACCACATACCACTTTCTTTTCCTATGAACCAACTTATTTTTGCACTTGTAGGTGAACTTTTCAGTCCTCTTGGGAATTGGTCCTCTCATGCAGAATTTCCTACGTAATAAGCTTAGAAAATGTTGTTTTCATAACCTTTTTGAAAATCACGTTCTCCTTTTTGTGCATTGTTTTACATCACTCTAGTTCTTGCATGTGTGTATATATATGTATACTGGCAAGAACACAATGTATGGGATGATGGGAAGTTCATTTCTCCTAGTTTCTTTGCAGTATTTTACCAGAGATCCATTACAAGGAGCCAGAGGGTATGACTATAAGCTTGTCCTCATAGAAAGAAAAATTACATTCTGACTACCAATAAATTGCTCTGAATCTGAATGTCACCTGTCTTTATCTGGAAAGCATCCTGTTTCCTCCTGCTTCAAAATACTGCATTAGCAAGCTGCTAGCTATGAAGTTAAGTAAGTGACGTTTTTATTCTCACTGTCCTTTTGTAGCTTTGTATGTGAAGTCAATTGCATTCAATGATACTTTATTAGCATGACAAGATACACAGAAGCGTTGCTGAAGTGTGAAAGAGATGGACTGCTCAGGTATCTCTTACGAGGAGATAACATCTTCCCACATAGAGTTTCACATAGTGTCTGAGGCTTTATCTTCCATGTCTGTCTATCATAACTATCCATTGCTGCTCCTGTGGCAGGTTTTGGAAAATGAAAAGCAAACCTCCTAAGTGTATATTAGATGTGCAGCCTATAAGGAAGCTTGCTCAGAAAGATGATGCATCCAGCTCTAAAACAAACACTGAAACATTATGTTACACTGCATATCGAGTGTAGAATTTCTGAGGCAAAACACAGTATAGATAGATCATGAGCCAGTGTAGTGCAAAAAGATTGGTAAAAGAAGCCTGTGAAAACTCTAGATGGAAGTTTTGAAATGAGATATAACCATTATCCATTTTTAGGTAGCAGTTATATCAACTTACTGAAGTATTTTTATACCCTTTTAGATATATTTAGACATTGAATATCTAGAGGGTCATGGAAGGACATGGTAAATTGGGACATTTTTATGACCTATATATATACATACTTTTTTTTTTTTTTTTTTTTTAAGGGGATGGATTTTCCTCCTGGCTTTAATGTTAATTCCATTTTTGGAGATGTAACTATTATAGACACTATTTGCAATTCTTATGAAGGTTCTCAAGCTCAGTTCCCAATTGTGCCAATAAGCACCAGCACAAAATTGGCTCCTCTGCTTGTCTGCTCTAAACCCAAAAATATAGTGATTGAAACTTATTGTCATAAATTTTATCCAACATATATAAGGTGTAATCTCTCTTAATAGATAAAAAATATGGTAATTTAAGTATGAATATTTTTTCCTGTATGCTTCTAGTCAATGAACTTTTCAAAAGCTTAATACAAAAAGTAAAATAAGAAGCATTATATTTTCTTTCAGTCTGCCACTTCAGCTATTTCCAATTTTACTCCTTTAAAAGGAAAAAAAAGTCCTTCTAACATTTACAGCTGAACTTTTTGGATCTGCTGCTTTCTTTTTCTGCATCTCGGTTAGGTGGTTTGTCCTGACTGTGACAGCTCTGTAGCACATTACTGAAATATTACAGCAATAATTCTGTACCATTAGGCATAATGTTACAGCAACATCCCGCAGTTTTGCATTCTGAATATGGGAGGAATTTAGGTTTATTTACTTTAATGACTAGATAATGAGTCTGAGCTACACAGATCAGAGTGAACTGCTAAGAGGGAGGCTGTTATGAGTCAAAACTAATAATAGGCTCCAGTTTGAGAAGAGGGATCTATTCACTTTAGTGCAGTGAGAGGGGGGATAAGTGTTGGGAAGAGAAAAAAAGGTGTGCCCCACCAATACTTAAAATAATGTAGGCCAAACGCTACAGCTTTGCCTGTCTACCCTTTGGCAGCCCTTTGGACTTTGCAAGAAATTACTTCCCTTCTTTATCAAGGCAGTTAGAATCTTACACTATTCACACTGGTTTTATGGAGTTGGATCATCATTTGGAGACTTAGATAGGCCCAAATAATCTCTCTGCATGTTGGCAGAGATTACTCTTCGCTCATAAATGAAGAACCTCCTACTAGAACAGCTATATAGTGATAAAACAGGCATACCGAAGACTTCAGAGACTGATTCCCTTCTATTAATGGAAAAGAGCCTGTTATAATATTAAATGAGGTTTCAGGGATCTTTCAAGGCAAATGTGTCCTTTTGGACAGCATGAAAAGAAGCCTCAGAACAGAATATTTCACACTGAAAGGTTATTTTTCCTCCCATTTGTTCACCTAGGTATTGTTAACCATAGTGTCCTGGAGCCATCCATTGCTGCTATTTGATGTTCTTCCCAATGAAGTTAAAAAACATCAGTGAATCAGGTGACCCCTGAGAAGTAATGGGAGTGTGAAATTTGTATAATTTGTTCTCATCTTTTTGTCTTGGTATTTCCAGTGGAAGCGGAATGGAGGGAAATGAGTACAAAACCCTGCTCTCAGTTCACACCAGACTTTGCTGCTTATGAAGTTGAAGGTATTTTATGTTTGAGATTGCATGCTGCTAAGAACTTCCATGAGATAAGCAGTTCGGTAAGTGACTGCAAACAAGGCTTGCATTAAAGTTTCTATGGCATCCCATGCCACCCATGCATCCAGTATTAGACTAAATATGTAAAGTCATCATTTTAGTTTGTATTACAAACTTATTGGGGGCAGGGGGAAAGTTACAATCAGGTGTATATTGGTACCTTTACAATCATACTTTTTCATGCTACATTTTACATGGGAAATTCCCAGGCCAAATTCACAAGGTCATCACTTTTTCTTCTTTCTAACCATGTTTTTTGTGTGTGCATTGCATAATCCAGGGAATAATGAACAGGTAAGTGGCACGCAAATCTACAATTCTGTGAGAATTATTAAGTTCATGTAGATTAAGAAATGCACAAAATAACTTGTGACTTGTAAAACATTTGTAAATACAAAACAGTCTATAGGAATAATATGAAAAGTATGTAGAAGAAGAAAGTTATGAAAATATGCTTTTTGCGTGCATGTGATCCTTGTTTTTCTATTTCCCAAAATTAATGTGAAATTAAGTCTTCAGCTGAATGTAATATCTTATAAAGAAGATTGTTTTAAACATTCCTGTGTCTACTTGACAGTAAGCTGTAAGCAGGGTGGACAGTAAGAATTTCCTCTTCTTCTCTATTATTGTTCACCATCTTTTTCTTAATCTTCTGAACATTTTTACACTAATTTTTATATAAACTATATAGGAAAACCCTTCTTTCCTTCTGCATTCTAATTTTACCCTCATTTATAGTGTCCAATAAGCTTTAAGTAAATTAATTATCATTATATCAAAACATAAAATACAGTTTAATGGAAATGTCAAAAAGTACAGGCCACTGATATTTTGTATGATGTATTTGGAAATTAAAATTCTATCACAGTCCCAATTCTCAGGATGAAAGTTGTAGTAAGGACAGGAAATGGCATAAAATCTATTCTGCATGGTACAGATTGTCATAGAAAAAGGAAATTGTGAAAACTTAATTTTTGGTCCTCTCTCAAGATAGCAATCTCACAGTCATTTCTGGATGAAATTAAATAAAGGGGGTCCTTAGCTTTTATTTGCCGCACTGATCTGCAACTGTCTCTTTTTCCAAGCAGTTTTAAGGTAGGCACATTTATTATTTAAGGAAAATCCACAAGGAACATTTTTATAGCACCAGAATAGAAATAATACCGTAACAATAAAGATCAAAGATTGATGCAATTGTGAGTACAAGTAATAGCTGCCTTGTGTAGCTGTTATCTCCTCGAGGGAATTCTTTAAAATGGCTTTCATTTTATAAAATGTATTTGTTTCAGTGCTATAGTACATGAGTAGGGAACTGTATTCTGGTGTTTCTTTTTTTTGTTTGTTTCTTTTTTTCTGCCCCAAGAAAAAAAACTCATTTAAAATTGGTGTGACTGGTTTCATGAACTTTGAGACTGCTCTGAACTTCAAAGAAATCAAAAATCACACAGAAGCCATTGGTATGTGTATGTAGTTTAAAGGTATTTTGCCTGTCTAACCTGTTTTTAAACCAGCAGATGCCAGTAACTCTGATGTTGTTCATGGAGGTTAATCCTTTTCATGTAGAACAGTCAGGGAATACATCAGTGTCATACAGTACCTGCTGGCCAGTGCTGTTCAGCGACACTGCATCTTTTTTAGAGGCATCAGATCGGGGATGAAGCCAAAGCAATTTACATCAATTGAGTATCCTGCCCAAAGGCCCAAAATGACAAAAAGATTATCCTCAAGATGCAGAAGATTTTAGTCCATATATGATGTATGTGTATGTATGTATGTATGTATACATCTGTAATATTATATATCATTTAGTATATATAAATCCATATATCTCTCTCTATATGGATTAATATGATACATGTATTTGTACATGGTGAAAGCACGATACCTGAGGGAATGCTGGAACACTCTCCAGTTTTCCTGAGCATGACTTGACTTAAGTTCAATCAAGACATTTTGCTATTGGTTTAATATCCATGAGGATAACATTTGTATTTTGTTTGTCAGCAGAGGTATAACAAATGTGACAAAAAGGTGACTGAATTTTTAATAAGCATTTCAAAGCCAAGAAGAATATGGGAAAACACCACATTTTTCTCCTTTTTTCTTCCCTACTATTAAGTCCTTAGTTCAGTGCTACCAAAGCCAAACAAAACCAAAAAGCTTGTATTTTTTCCTAATTCAATATTGCCAACAGAAAAAAGAAATAAAGGGAACCCCCCGCCCTCCAGTTGGATTTATATTAGTGGATGGAAAAAAAAGGTTGGTTTAGAAAGGCAGAAGGGAAAGCAGAAGTGATGACTTTACTGATGCCCAGGTGATAAAGGCTGAGAAACAGAATGGCTTATTGTGACACTGATATTCTAGGCTGCTGATGATAGAGAAAGAGACGCTCATAACGGTGATAAAAGAAAAAAGGGAAATAAGTTCTGATATTGCTATGGTGGGTACTAAGATTTAGCTACTGAGAAGTCTAGAAGTAGTAATGCTGCACAGACATCCAGGTTTCTCCAAGCTGCCACATAATGCTGCTTGACGCTTTGTACCACCATTCTGACACCACTGCAAGGCTTCCAAGAAACCGCTATAAATATTTCACATTTGCACTGTTCATTACTTTCGTTACTTCAGCTCACATTTCTGTGAGATAAAAGAGGTGATAGTGTATGACATCACTCTAACTCTGATTTATATTACCAATAGGCCTTGCATTTTTGTTTCTCTTCACTCCATATACAAAGAAACAAAGGCTCATACCTCCCTTGGCAAGCCACTTTACTTCTCTGAGTTAAATGTGTTCTTGCTGTGTAGTCATTTTCCTGAGCTTCAGTCTTTCACATTAGTATTGAAATACATTTGCCCTTTGTCAAGAATAGTCTTAATATCTTAACCATCATTTTTTATTACTGAATTGGATGAAGCAGTAAACAGCACATTAATTAAAATGTTCAGGCCCTATTTAATGTGAGGTGTTGCAAATGACAAGGAGGCCAAAGAGATAAATCAAAAAGGGTCAGAGGCAGGAAGTTCAGACTGAAAAAGATGACTTCATACATTACAGGGGAAAAAAAAATGGAATATAGACTTCTAATGGAGAGGGAAGTATTTGGAAGGACTTAATCCCCAAATTTACAGAAGACTGGGGATGAAGATGCAATGTAATAAGGTGGGGAAAAAAAGAAAAAGACTAAAGCAATCAAACTGCATAATATGAAAAGTGGGAATGTAAACATTTCTCTTCACTGCATGTAAAACTGCACTGAGCTCTGAGGATTTAGGATATGAGCAATAAAAATGATTAAGACAATGGGAAGGCCAGCTTATGAGGAAATATTAGAAGAGCTAAATAACTTAGTCAAATGACAACAGAAGGGGGACATGGTCACCTTCTATAAGAATTTAAAAGGTGTATACAATAGGACCAGAGGATTTTTCCCTACAGTACACCAGGGTCTGTTACCTGAAACAGAAGCACGTAATAAAGCACAACAGTGTCAAAAGAAATATTGGAATTTATTTATTTAAAGGCCCAAGAAGATAGTATTATCAGGAGAAATCTACCAGGACAATGTAGTAGAGGTAGAAAGAAATCTTGGAAAATAACAATGCAAATTAACAGCTAAACAAGAGAGAGTATCAGACACCCAATGGAAATAAAAATATGTCAACTCCAATGTAAATTAGTACGTCATGAGAATAAAGAGAACACAGGTACATCACCATCAGAGTAATGCAGACAAGCAGTAAGAAACAACAGAAATAAATAAATACATAAAATTCGATCACAGGAGCCACTGGAAACAGACAAACAAATGCAGCCTTGCTTAGTAGCTAGTTGTCATCAGCCGCAGAGTCACAGCTCCTCCTTACCCTTTTAGCAATGTGAACCTACCTACCAAGAGGAGAGACCCCCACTTACAAAGCAGGCTAAGTACATGTGACTACAGCTAATTTCTTCTTTGTCTAGAATGTATTATTGGCAGCATCATCTGTTTATTCTTTATGTTGCCCTCCCACAGGCTCTACAAGACGTTAGACCAATGGCACCAAAGGGCATAGCTGGAGGGTCATGTTTATTACATGAGCAACCAAACAAAAAATCTCCCCAAATTATGAATGAGATTTTCTTAAATTCTTTTACTGGCAGATTAATTGGCTGATAAATTAATGCAACCACTTTCCACTTTATATGTTGCTTATAGTCAGAGTGTTTTAAATAAGAATACCTAATCATTTCATGGTGTCTGAACTGCAACCTCTTTCGTTACCGGACACTTAACTTCTAGTGGTGTAGAGTGATTGATACTCATAGGGATTCATCAAGAGTGTTCTGAAAGCCCTGAGAACCGAGATGTCATGATGCCCTGGACTTATTAGCACTACGTCCTTTCTCAGGAGCAAACCACAATCCACACACTTTGACATTCCATATAGCTAGTGTCCATGTAAAAGAAAAATGTGTCTATGATAGTTTGTCTCCATTTCATACTAATTTATGATTCAGAGTTGACAGCTACCTCACAACCAACTGGAAATTGACATTTCCCAAAACTATTTTTAAATGAATTTACATTTTTAGTTAAAATTACCATATTCTCTCAAGTATATTCAAGACAAGCTATTTTCTAGCTGAGTCCTGTGACATCTGACATATCATCAATATGAGTCAGACAGTCTTACGGTGTCAGATACATCTCTCCTTTGTTTTCAATGGAGACATGACCATTTACAGCATTTAATGATGTAGTTCAATGTGCATTAAGTTCAGCCCCTAGAACTGTCAGAACGGAAGGTCTCTGATATGTGCAGCTATTGCTGTGAATCTGCCCTTCTAATTTCTCACTCAGAAGAAGTTGGTCTGGAAGCAATAACAATGACAAAATGCAGTAAAAGTGGCTGAGCTTGTCATTTTCTTCCTGTGCCAGAAATTGTGTGTGAAAAAAAAAAGATTTCTGAACAAAAGCCCAAGAGTATTGGAAGTGTTTATCTTGAAAGGAGATAATGTGATTAGAACTTATAAAGACAAAGCTGTGCTAAAGAAATAATATCAGGATAGTGTTCTCACTGTTCCATCCCATCCTATCAAGAGGATGTCTAGAAAGATGGTACATCTAACATTAACAAACTGGTTTTTAGAAAGAAAAAAAAGAAATAACAGTGGAAATAATTAACACAAGGTTTCCTGAAACATCATTGGAAACACATATTTATGCAATATCTTCTTTGAGTAAGCCTCAAGTCAGGTTCTGACTTTTGCGATCAAATTGGAAGAACAAGGGCTGAGGTTATTGGTACTAACCCTTCAGGGCACTGAAAACTGGAAATGATTGTCAAGCATTTTGTTACAGTAAACCGAACACCTGGGTGATAAAATGGCTCATGAAGTTCAATATTAATAAATATAAAAACCTGACTATGTAGAAAAACAGTTCTAACTTTACATATACAGTAAGGGGAGCTGAAACAGTTGCTAATATTCGGTTAAGTTCAGGGTTTCCAACAAACAGCTCCACGAAAGCATTGGCTGAATGAGTAGCTGCAGTCAAAGAAGCATATCAAATGTGAGGAATTCCTGCAGAACTAGTAGAGGACAAACTAGAAAACATAAATCTTCACACATCTTCAGTGTCTAGGGCAGGTCTGGCCTCCCTAATTCAAGAAGGATAGAGAGCAAAAAAAGAGTTTACAGAAGGATGTCAAAGGTAAATCAGTTACGGATTGACTTCTGTGCAAGATGAGACTGCTGAAGAAACTAGGATCTTTTAATTTGAAAGATAGACAGCTGAGGGGGGACATGATAAGGATCTACAAAACCATGAGAAGGCATGTAAAAATTATTGTTGGCTGTTTCTTATCCAGGAAACTTCAGATGAAATCATCACTGCATGACAAGTTTAAAATAAAAAAGGTGTCACAATTTCACCCAACACTCCAACTCTGAAATTCAGTGCCACAGGCTATTGTGAATACCAAGAGTTTACAGCAGTCTAGGAAGCAATAAAAGACATTTGTGATACAAATGTCCATTGCAGGCAGTGAAATGCAAGGTTCTCTGTCACCTGTGGAAGAGCTCATCAAGAAAGCACAATTGCTGCGGTCACTTTCACAGACATAATGCTAGGTTAACTGAACCTTTGATGTAACCTAGTCTGAACACCTGTATCCCATCCTAATGGCAGGCACATTATCCAACCAGGTTCATCAGCTCACCTGACAGCACTGGGCTCTGTTAAGGGACTTGAATGGTTTCATGTGGAGCAGCACTATGGACATGAAGAAGTCCCCCAGTTGGTTTGGCTCACAACCCATGGAGATATTTAAGCACACAAGCTGTATTCCTTTCCGCTTAAACTAACTGGAAGCTGTGCTCCAGGAGCTCATGTACCACGCTGCAGCTGCTGATGGGTGTCCAGTGCATGAGACTGGGCTAGAGCCTGTCTCAAGTAACCCTCCCAAACCTGCAGGTCTTGGGTCCTCAGTGCCGCTGTTTCAGTCTACAACTGTGCCACACTGCTTGCTGATGAAGACAGCACTGATGGATATTGGACAGTCTGGAGCCTGCAGATGCTCTATCACGTTCCTATGTTTTTCAGAAGTGTTTCTCATTATATTGACCGTGATGATATTTCTCCCATGGATCCTCAAGTGGGATGTGTAGTATCCCACATCTTGAATAATAGTGGGGAGAAGAAAGGCAGCATGTTTTCAATATATTTAGAAAGGTATATTTTCACTTTGTTCTTTCATCTCCTTTCGTTTCCTTCAATCCTCTGTTCTTCCATCCGCTCTGTAGTGATAGTACAGAAACAGGAGAGTTAGTTTGTGGTATAAGCTTATAGACCCTATGGTTATGGATGATTTCAAATTTCTGTAACTAACCTTTATAGAACAAGTAACAAAGTTGTTTACTGCTAGGTATAAAACAACATTAAAAGACCAAACCTAAAAAGAGTATCTGTCTTGTTGCTACATTTTCTTGGATGTACTGAATCTCACAGAGCTATGCAGAACTTTCTTCTCAGCAAAACAATCCTATTACAGAAAAAAGAATATACTTATATTGCAGACTGGTTCATTGTGTGCTTCAGATGTACAATTAATTATATAAAAAGACTATTCAACTTCTTCCTATACTGACAGCTTCAGATCTTTGTTTAATTGAATCAGCTTGTCTGAGCTTTGAATGCATTGTCAAAGAAAATCACAGCCACAGGGATTCAAAATACCTTTAGAGTGTTATCAACAGTAGCAAATAATATGAGCTTGGAAGAACAAAGAAATGAAAACTGACCTTTTCTCTAGAGATATCATATACATTAACAGTGTAAACTGACAAAGTATTTTTCCTTAATGTTATTGTCATTTTTTGGCATCAATGATTTCAGCTAGTCTCTTTGGGCTGAAGGTATAACACCATAAAGCTTCGTAACGACAGTTAGCAACATAGATCTGCTTGCAGATCTCTAAGCATTGCCCTTAGTAACCTGAGTGAAAATGTTTATTTACATTATATCTTTGAGACAGACACTGGAGAAGGGAATTATGAAACAACACAGATGAAAAGAGAAAGGCCTGTATTTTAAACTTACAGGTGAACCCATAAAGATGTGAAAGAAATTTGAGTCTTCCACACAGAATGCAAAGTAAGTTCTAATATATTCATGTACATTTGCATTTTGGATTTAAACTACAGAGCTAATTTTGGAAAAAAAAAAATCTGTGAAGATTAATCTATTCACTGACAAAAATATTTATTTACATTTACTTTGTGATAAAGCACCTTGTTAGATTTTACCCATTATTTCTCTCTGGTTGAGACACAAGAGCAAGTAACACTGCACTTTTTAAGGCAAGCACATGAAATTCAGAGGTTCTCTTGATACAAATTATATTTACAAAAGATCAGATCATGTGGATTGGAGGATTTTTAGGCAGCACAGGGAATTAGTACATCACTCCTTTAGAGTATGTGTAGAGGCATAGTTTCAAACCTATCTCAAATCCAAAATGAAAATAAGCAAAATACTGTGGTCTCATTCTACTCTCCCACCAAGAAGTTAATTTAAAAAATATATTTCGGCTCTCCACTCATCCGCTGTTGCACACAGAACTACATATTTCCAACAGCAAAAATACACAGCCTGGCTGTGAGCTAAAGACTCTCACTCACGCTCAGTAAAGCAGAGCACTGTAGATACTTAAGATATTACCACTGCTCTGCCGCCTGCCTCATGCATTTGCTGGAGGTTAAACCCTCATAGCAGGGCTGGCAAAAGGGAGTCTGTGAGCATGTTTCATCTGCTTCATTCTGGCATACCAGCACAAACTACCATTGCTGGCAGCTTAAGTGATTACACTGGACTGTGACTGGAGTGCTTCAAGTATGCTTTTCTTCTCCTCTCCTGCATGGGTCATAAGTTACTGTCTTAAATCACCATAGCAAGATTCACCACAGTCTGTCTGTATGCTAGAGTGGTTGTATTTTCTCAAAATATTTTTCTGTTAGAGAATGCCCTGCCATAAAAATCAAACCAGTCTGCAGACACTAATTTGGACAAAGATATTAAGGAAAGCTAGTAACTTATCAGTCAGACTTACTTTATTTTCTTCCAGTTCACCTGTGCTGCTTTTTAACAGACCGGTCTCCCAATATCAACACTGAGGGCTCTCAGTCAAGTGGACTGGGGCTTCAGTTGGGAAAACCTGGTGCTCTTTTTTTCTTGAAAAATTTTGCAGTCCTGAGGAAAACCAAAATGGAAAAAATCCCTATAAACCAAAA
Source organism: Haliaeetus albicilla (assembly GCF_947461875.1). Classification (NCBI taxonomy): domain Eukaryota; kingdom Metazoa; phylum Chordata; class Aves; order Accipitriformes; family Accipitridae; genus Haliaeetus; species Haliaeetus albicilla. The sequence goes on from NC_091485.1 coordinate 28,472,114, forward strand.
TTACCTTGCTCTGAACATCTCTAGTAAACGTGAACCATAAAATTAGCTAACCTCAATAAAGAGCAATGTACTTTAAAATTTGTCTCACTGTAGAGCAGTTAACATTCTCACCTCAGTCTTCTGCATGGCTTTTTTTGAACTTCTGTATGTAAACAAAACATAAAACCTTTTGTCTTTCCTGAAAAAAAAAATCCCTACAAATATCCTGGTTATTCAAGAGCTGGAGTTTTGTTCCACTAAGATAAAAAACTTCTACAGTAGATTTCTTCTACAGATACTATTGTATTGTGGAAAGGGAAAGGGAAAGGGAAAGGGAAAGGGAAAGGGAAAAGGAAAGGGAAAGGGAAAGGGAAAGGGAAAGGGAAAAGGAAAGGGAAAGGGAAAGGGAAGGGGAAAGGGAAAGGGAAGGGGAAAGGGGAAGGGAAGGGAAGGGAAGGGAAGGGAAGGGAAGGGAAGGGAAGGGAAGGGAAGGGAAGGGAAGGGAACGGAAGGGAAGGGAAAGGAAGGGAAGGGGCTGTGAAATTAATCTGGGGTTCAGATTATCTCTTTCTTCGAAATTAGAGATATTAAAAATATTCTGAAATTCAGTACTTTGAAAGCAGGAAAGAACTATATTCTACACACACACACACACATACACACACAAAAGCTGTTCAGCAAGGAAGACACATGATCTAGTGGTCTAATCCCTGAAACTACTAAAACTCAACACAGGAGACAGAAAAAGTTATTTACAATTCAGAAACTAATCTCAAATCATGTAGGCCCTTGCTATACAATTATGTCCAATCTTGTACCTCTGGTCTGTATGGCTAAAGTAGGTGATGTAAAAGATTACAAATGATCTGATGATCTAAAAGATAGATCCCAGCTCCCCGTTAGCTTCAGCCTAAGGACCAACGTCTCATAACCCTCAGCACTTCAGAATATCCTACTTCCACCTGGCTACATGAGAAACATTGATTTTAGTACTGATGGCCACAGCTTATCCTTTGTAAAGTCATTCCAAGGTTTAATAAGTTGTTTTCAATGCATTTTGTAGGTAAGCCCTAAGCAGTGTAGCTTATAGCAGCCCAAATACTGTAAGGAACTATGTAATCAAGCTATTAAATAAAACTGCAGTTTTATTTTTGAAAGCAAATCATTAAAATGATTGTTGGCACAAAATATTCTTTAAGCACTAATATTTTAAACCTCAAATGTTTCCAGTTCTTTTTGTTTAATGAAGCATATTTATGCTTTTTGCCATTTTTGGGAAAGATTGCTAGGCAATATCATAAAGCAAATTTATTTAGTCTAGAAACTCTGATACATTGAAGTGTTGTTAATAGCTCTGTTTTTTATCTCCCAAAAGACAGTTGGAAAGGTAATTATAACATGCAAATTAGTTTCAGTTGGGATGCAAATTAAAAATTATATACTGATGTACAATATCTAGTATTGCAACCTATGCTTAGTATTCCTTCAGGTAGACTGAATTCTAACAGAGACTTTTCTCTCTGATTTGTGTGGTTTGGGTTAATTTCTCCAAAGTACAGTTTTTATGTTCCACCTTTCACTTCTATGTAGTTTTCCTTCTTCAGACCCACAGCTTCAAAATTTTCTTAGTTCGCATATTTAAGATGTTTTCATTAAGAGGGAATCTCTCAGTCTTGGGCTGTTCTTTAAGCCTTTGTCTTTGATGAAATGGTTGTCGCAGCCTTTATAGTCTCTCTAATTAATGTAAAAACCCCAAATCAAAACACAAGTCAGTCAGATTAAAACATTTGCAGTATATCTTAATTATAGTCTTTGTAGGGCTTTTCCTTATAACTATTTTCAATCCTCCTTTTATGAAAGATTAGGAAACAAGGACAAAAGACACTGTCAGAGAGAGAAAAGGACACCTGACCCAATCAGCCATTCCCTTTTAGTTTATCTCATACCCATTTTCTTGCTTAGTAACTACATCCTTTGATTCCCTCCCTACTCAGACATGCAGAGTTCTCGCTTAAACTCATTTGAGCTATTTGCTTTAATGGCTTTACTTGGCAACGGCACTAAGTGAAATTCTCTGCTTGAACTTCTTTGTGTGCTATATCTCTGCATTTAAATTTTGGTCTCTAAAGTCTGAATCATTCATATTATGAATGTTTTGTCCTACCTTTGCTATCATTCCCCTCTTATAATTCTGGATGTCATTTAGGTGATCTCAAGAGTTTCCCATTTGTTTTCATTTAAAAAAAAATTATTAAAGTAGTCCGAAAATCTCTTCAATCCTATTGCTTATAACAGATGCTCTAAGCTGAGGAAAACTTCTTAACCTAAAATTCAAAACAACATGGTAGAAAAACTTAACTAATACTGTTTACTGAAGAAAATAATTATATTTCAATTTGGTTTTGGAATCAAATTCTTTACTTTGACTTCTAAGCTCATAGTACCTTGTATCTACCAAGATATGTTATAGCTGTTTTGTCTGAAATACTTGTCAGCCTGTTGTTTTCAGTCTCTGATGGTTTTGGCCTCATCTGCCTATACAGTTAAGCAGTTGTTAAATTGAACCTTAGTGCTGGGTTGCATCACCTGTGGTAGGGTGAAGGAGAAGATCAGATTAAAAAAAGAAAAAAAAACAACAACCAACCAAAACCCACCACAAAACATAAGCACACTTTAAAAATTTTTACAGGCTAAAAAGTGGAGTTCAAGTCAAATTTGGGTTCTAAGCTCTCAGATTTTGTAGTCTTCAAATTATTTTTGTATCTGGCAGTTTTACTTCAGTTATGCAATGCAGGTGTAGCTAGTGCTTAAGCCTGAAAGACTGTGACTGTATTACAACATAAGTGCATTCTGCAGCATGCCCCAGTCTCCAAGCTGCAGTTGCCTGTACGAGGGATCCCTTACAAGTACATCCCCTGCCTGCATGCCTGGGCTTGCTTCCAGGGGAGAGCAAAGTGAAGGTCTTATCATCCCAATGCAGTGCCACGCTGCAGCTGCAAGGAGCGCTGTGGGATTCATTACTGTGGGTGTGCACAGAAACCCCAAGAGCATCTCTTTCTTATCTAGTAAGTTATAAGGACACAGCTCCAGTGCTCATTAAGAGAGGTCAGACATATAGGAAAGACAGACTTAGTGTTTAGAAGGAAAAACAGATTTCTGCTCATCTTACCAAAACTGTTGCGCTCTGTAAAGTAACCAGAGAGAGCAAACAACAGTCTAACCCTCAGGATATTCACCAGCTTGTGGGGGAGGTCTTTGTTGTGGTCTTGGTTTCCAGGTTAGTACCGATGTTTTATTCAAGGTATTTTCCAAGTAAAATGGGCGTGTTGCAAGATAGCGAGGAAAGGAATTGAACTGGTTTATCTCATGCTCTAGTGGCATACTGCAGTAACTAGGTTTTTAAGTAGAAAAGGACCAATCAGGTTTTCAGAGGCAGAAATTATTCCTACTCGGCTCACCTAAGGAAAGCTCATGCTACTACCTGCCTTCAGTTCAGGATTTCTGGACTAAGGATCTCAAGTGGATTTCCTAATAACTCCAGGGAACACTCACGGTGTTGGATTATTAGATTGATCGCAACCCTGTTGTTTCCCTGTAGGTCAGTTTTTCTTCATAACCTATTTGTGCCTAAGCTTAAGCACCTAAGGTGTGCCAGGTAACAGCATAGTCATTGTAGGTATCCTACATATTCAGTGGAGAGAAATAGGCAACTCCTGCAGAAGATTCAAACTTTCAAACACAAGCGGGTGCCTATAGCTACAACTAAGCTTCAGAACCTATGAACTCCTGCATCTATATGCCTTGTTCACATTTGCCTCTATAACCAGAAAAAGGCATGTAAACATCATCTTCCTTGTAACCTTTTCCCTACTTTGGCTTTCATAGAAAGAAAATACGAATGTGCAAAATCTGCCGCGCTCTGTCTGGAATGCTCGACCATTCCCATACAATGAGTTAGGTGGCTCACAAATGTTAAAAAATGTGTGTTTGTGGTGGGTTGGCCCTGGCCAGCAGCCACGTACCCACACAGCTACTCCCTCCCTCCCTCCCCGTAGTGGAATGGGGAAGAAAATAGGAAGAAAAAGAGCAAGAAAACTTGTGGGTCGAAATAAAGACAGGGAAGTCTCTCACCAACTATGGCTGCAGATAAGACAGGCTCAACTTGGGGAATTTAACTTAATTTAAAACATTGAATTACTGACTTGAGTATTGGGAAACAAAGAAGAAAAACATTTAAACACTTAGGGGAAACACCTTGGCTCCCCCTTTCCCAAGCTCACTCCAATGCAGTGTTGTTTGAATTCAGCTTTCCTATAGGAACCATTGCCTAGATCACCAGGCTTTTAGCTACTCTGATTTCAAATAAATAAGTGCTGCAGCCCCTAATTCTTGCAACCCAAGGGATAAATTGAATCTGCCCCTCAGAGGTTCAGCAGTGGGCTGTGGCATACCACTGGTTTACAGTATCAAATGAAAAATTATATCCTAAAAGCAAAATTGGTAGAACCTTTGGAAACCAATTACAGTGACCTTCCACTGCACAGATTAGGCTGAAATATTTGCTTCAATTTGACTTTTTGTGTTTGCTTTCTCCTATAATCATGATTTTAATTTGCCTCTTTTGCTGCTTTGGATCATTTTTAAAGTGTTCTGTGTATTACTTAAATAGTAACCTTTGCATTGTTATTCTACCACACTGACCTCTAATACAATTTCCCCCCTTTTGGATTGATAGTAACTAGAAAAATATGCAAATATACTGTAATCTCTTTACCCAATGCCTGGGTTTGTTTTGCCCTATTTTTAATTTTTTTTTTAATTTTTAATTGTTTTGGTTGGTTCTTATGATCAGCTTCCCTATCACCAAACAAGATTTTAATCAACATTTCTATGGGGCATTTAATGTTCCTTAAAGATGAGAGTTTTTCTTATTAATTCAGAATATTTAGTGGTTAACAGAGGTGTTTTATCTTCATAGCTCCTGGCACAAAAGAAATAATACATTCAGAGGTGCAGAAAGCACTGATAGTTTCACTGCATTACCCATGCTTGTCTGATATTTATTTTTTTTCCTCAACAACATCCATTGGTCTAATAAAAGTAGTTTGTAATTCTTCTCTCTAATGGAATCAAAGTGCGGTACTCGACACAGACAGAGAATCATGGCAAAGTATTTGGCTGCCGTAAGAGACCACACAATAACCCATTGGTGCTTTCCCAAAGCCAGGCATTAAACTGGTGAGGGGAACGATTAATCCTCTCAAAACCCAGCTCCATCATTCAATAATCTCTGTATGGCTTGGAGCAAAAGAAAGCATAGGGAGACCTGATTCCTACACTGGGGAAGGAGCTGTTCACTCCAGTGGCTTGGGGAATATGGACAGTCTGAGGAGGGCAATACTATCCTTGTCTCCCACTCCCATGTCTGCACATATTCATTAAGAGTATTCATGTTCATAAGTGATGGGAGAGCTTTGCCTCTTAATTTTTTCTTCCTGCCTGGCTGCCATCTCTCAGCAAGGAAACTTCCCCTTTTCACTATACTTCTGATAGAGTTAACTTGCTTTGCTGAGGTCTGGGCCAGGTAGGCAGAAAGCAAACTGGGTTTACTCAGCAGCCCCCAAACTGTAGTAAAAGAATCACCTTTGAAAGAACTTGCAGGGACACCACCAAGGCAATCAAATATTGAAACACTTTACCAAGCTCCGTTAGCACTCAGCCTGATTTCAAAAATAAATAATAAAATGCACAATGAGATTTAAGGGAAAGCCTCGATGGTTGTGCTTGTCAGACGCCTGAGTTCACCGACAGGCTCTAAATGCCCTGACCTACCTGTAACCATGACTGTTGACAGTGAGCTAAGAAATGGTGCATCTATTTGTGTAACCTTGGATCAAACCTCTGTGAAAAGAGCTAAGTTGTGGAAAAAAGCTGTGAGGAGCTCATCCGGGACCTCTGCCCAGGCATCCTCTGCTCTTTGGCTCGGGCACCACATTTAAGCTCCGGTCCTGAGTCCACCACATGTTGTAGGTTACTGGTTACTGTCACCAAACCTGCTCTGTTCCTCTTGTTTGGGCGCTGTGGGACTGCACCCCTTGTCACTGAGGGCACTGCCCTGCTAACCTGGCTGGCTCCTGGCTTGCTTCCCATTGTAGAGCAGCCTGCTCATGCTGCTGCCTTCCCTTGCACCCAAGGTGATTTCAATAACGCACATTCCCTGCAACAAATTGGTTGCATTTCCTTCCCTGTTGTTTCATTATCTCTTTTTGTTAGAAAAAGAATCAAATGAAAACTGATTTTTTTTGTTCATAGTGAGGGGTTTTGTTGTTTTTATTATTTAAAGAAATGCCAAAGAAATGGACTGTTGGCACTTGCAATGGTATTTAAGTGCCAGGCAGATGTGAGACTCCAACCAAGTACATTGCTTCCCATTTCTTTTTTTTATCCAACCCCTACTGTGTTGTGCAGTTGAGCTGGAGGGCCCAGATGCCACTGCTGCTCTAAATACCGCTGTAAAGTGCAAGTCTGAGGGAAATGCTACAGCTGTGCCACCTCCTCTCATTGTTTCAGGGACATTGCTATCCCCAGGACCAGTGGTTTTGGATTGCACCCTGCTGTTCTGTGCACTGCTTGTTACTGCTCACGGGTTAGGCAGCACTGAAAAGAAAACTGTAATTTGGAGGCTTTGTTGCTATGTGATTTTTAACACCACCACCCCCAATAATTTTGGCCTCCTTGTCTTCACTTCTCTTTCTTTGTAAAATGTTTCACACTTTAAAAAAGAAGTGTCTTCTTTCTCAAAGTAAACTGAGGAGAAATATGTCTGCTCTTGTGAACACAGTAACAGCCCTGAAAATCTTAAGCTTGATTCAAATTACCCTGTATTTCTCCCCTATAATGTTTTCACATACCTCAGTACAAGAACCACATTATTGCTTCTATAAAAATAGAACCCATAATACCTCAGACTATTTTGTTTGTCATTTCTCCCATACAGTAATTTACCTATGTTCCAACACATAAATGCTTATTTTCAACATTTCTAAATAAAAACAACAACAAAGGCACCATCAATTTTATTGGAATTGTGGGGATCAGCAGTGCAATTTGTAGGTTGTTCTTAATATTTGGATGATAGATTTGAACAACTAGGAAAGTTTACAGTTAATCTGATAAAAGCAAATACAATTAATTTTATTTATAAAGCTATTTATAAATCACCTATTCAGGGAACATAAATAATGCCATGTAATTTAGAGGACAAATTATATAGTATAAATAATTAATATTCTCAATGATCAGCTCATGAATGAATCATGAGTTAAAATTTATTGACACAAGCTATTTACTGAAGAACTGTAAATGCAAAAAATATATTTGTAAAATTCATAACCTGTACCCAGATAATTTGCAAAGTGAAAAAAGTTAAATTGTACAGATTCTATTATTCTGAACTTATGAATAAGTTATATACATGGCCATTCAGCTGATTGACTCTACCTGTGGAAAATAGACTTTTTTTTCCCCTCCATTCAGTAGTTTCATACAAATCATGAAAGAAATAGTAAGATTTCTCTGAGCTAGCTCAGATAATTGATGCATCTTGGCTACCTCAAATCAGTTCAGTCTTGTTTGTGCCCTGAATCTCCTCACTTATCTTAAACAGCTGCCTTTGTTAATATCCAAATACAGGGAACTGCCAGAAAATAGTGTCCCAAGAAACTCAATTCCATATGTTGTGAATTTATTTTGTAAACCCAAAATGAATCAGTAGTGTTTTCAATGTTAACACTGCCATGTAATGCTGGTTTGTGAGTATTTAAGGGTTGATGGACAAAGCAGTGTCTGTATTGTGCTAGGTGATTTATGAATACCTGACAAAAGACAGTCCCAGCCTATTACAATTTATAATCTAAGTAATTTAAGTAAAAGTGTCTGTAATTCCAGTTTGCATAATGACAGTTCGTGTTAATGTCATGTAAAACAAATTGTCTGAGATTTCACATTTTTTCTCATGTTTATTTTTGAAAGTCTACCTACCTTTGTGTCAGTAACATTTTCAGCACAGCCTTTTTTTCAGAAATACTTGAAGAAATGCAAGACAAGCCTTGTTCCAGGCAACACCATATTTCTTATTCATGGGGCTGGCCAAGAAAAAAGTGTGAAGTTGAGCTGCACAACAGGCTTCTGGTTTCTGCACAACAGGCAAAGTTCACACAAATATGTTCTCAAAACAAGTTGTTACAGCTGAGAGGGTACACACCAAGTCATATTGAAATCCAAAGAAATATTTTAAAAAAACTGCATGGCACATAGCTATAAAACAAATATTTACATAACCCCCCTGACACAATACACTAAGTTCTGCGTAACTTGGCTTTCAACTTCCTGCAGCGTAGGAAGATAATTCAAGGCTATGCTATGAAGAAGTCTTTTGTTTCATTACTTTGGTCTATCCAAAGCTGTAATGAATATCTCCCGATGAAATGTATTCTCAAGAGCATTATTGACTACAAAAAGACCTGGATGAGTTCAGCTAAATGTTGCATTATGGAGACAGATCACCACCACTATCCTGTTCTGAACTGCAGCATCACACATTTTGAGGATGAACGATTGTGCCTTTTTTGTTCATTTGTTTTCAGCCCAATGAAATGGACCAAAATATTAAAAACAAGGCATTTTTTAGATCACAGATGTAATTTCTTATGCAGTGTATAGGCTTTCATCTCCACTGACTACACTGAACTTCTTTCTCTGGACTCCTTCTCCAGACTGAGATTTGGCAAGTTCCAGACTGTTACAGCTAGTGGAATTCATCCTTTACCTTTCAACACAATTTTTTTTTTTTTTTTTTACAGTCAATAAATGTTTTCTTGTCAAGCACAAAGGTGTATTTCCGGCCAAAAGAGAAAAAATTAAGAAAAAATTGTTTGTGTCTTATGGGAAAAACAGACAAAGTGACTCTGGTTAAGAGTGATTCGTTCTTTCCTGCCTTTTTTTGAACTGGTAGAAAGCTAAAATGTGAGCACTAAGGTTAAGACTGAATATGAACTTGCTTGAAGACAACCCCATAGGAAATAATAAGAAGTAGCCTCGATGGCATCAGCATCCTCTGGAGAGATCACTTGACCTGCTCCAGTTGTGAATTTTGAATCCAATTTAGGTATATATCAGAAAGATCTATCTCAAGCTGTGGCTGTAGTATATTATTTTCTGAAATTCCAATATACTGATAAAATAAAAGTGAAGAGAAAAGTAAACAATGGCTTTTAATATACAGTTTTTCTTAGACCTTTGTCAAAGCTTTCTAGTTTAATAGTGTAGATAGAGTAACTACACTACATGGGTATGCAGTGAGGTGATTGCGTTTTACTACTGCAAAACTAAAAGGCCTTTTTGCAATAGCTTTTTAAAGGTAGAAAGAAACAGTAAGTCTTTTATTCAAAATCCTTTCTTATTCAGAGATCTAATCTGATGACTATGTGAAAATGAAACATGAGGATATATTTTGGAGTTTGATGTCATAGGTGCTTCTAATCCCCCCAACTCTCAGAACAATATCACGCTGTTGAAAATTGTGACAGGTAGTTAATCCCACTTAATGAACACAGCACTATCTGCTTTTCAAATGCCAAACATATAAAGATAAATTCTGTCTCACCTTGTGCACCTAAAGTCTAGTTTACCCTAGACTTTTTAACTTAGAAATGTTTTTGGTTGTCCCCCCACTTTTGATTTTCAGGAGAGAATCTGCTATGATTGTTTGGTGGCTGCAGTTGACACAGTCCATTTTTCTTTAAGTTACTGATAGTGTTTCCAATGAAATCTTCATTTACCCTCTCCTGTTACTTAAAAGCTTCAAACAGTAAGTGCTTAATAAGATTATATCCTGATTTAGCTGATCTTTAATTTCTTGCTTATACTAAGAGTTCCTCTGATTTTCATATAAATTAATTTTCTCTTCATTGCTAGCATTCTCTGTGAATGTAGAAGAATGATTTTCTCCTCTTCACAATTATTTTTAAATGGCTCCTTTATCAAATTTACTCCAAATGTGGTAGACAGTAGTGTTATAATTCCCAGACAAGAGTTTGGAAGTTGTGCTTTGACTTATATCAACATGTAAAAGAAAGTTGATCTCAGTTCTAACAATTTAGACACTAAACCAAAATTCTAGTGCATATTCTTTGATTTGATCTTCAGTTCATTTTTATTTCCCAAAATACTCTTGTCTTTTCAGTGCTGCAAAAGTGTTATGTGGATTATTCAGAAGATATGATTAGAACTTTTATGAAAAAGTTGGTTTCTCTTAGGAAAAATGAAGTATAAATGCTTCAAAATAATTCAAAGAACAAGGTCAATTTAACTAATTAATTAAGTTTTAAAGAAAAAGAAGGGAATACTTTCCAAGAACAAAAAATTTCCCTTTTTCAGAATTTAAAAAATAAAATTTATTTTTTTTGAACAACTTTTCATCTGCTTTTATTCATACTAGATATAGCATTAAATTAAAACTGATTTGATGAAAAAAGGGCTTATAGGGAGAAAAGAAGTGGAGGTAATTTTTTCAGAGTTTTTTATTTCCATTTTAAATCAGAATTAAGAAAAAAAAAGTTGACTGTCTAAATTCTGTGTGGTATGAGACTTCCATTATTTTCCCCACTCCAGATATGTCTCTTTAGAAGAAGACATGTACTTTCATATATTAGCTTTTAGGCGAAAACCATTTTCAAGTTAAGTCTACGCTTATGTGAATATAGAAAATATGAAAGTTCCTTTACTGTCTGCCTTCATGCAGCCATTTTACTTACAACTTTGAAGTTTGATTACATATCAAAAGGGCTCTCAAAAGTCACATTTTTAAAAAGTGCCAAGTGTATATGTCTGAGAGTACAAAATTGTATTCATCAAAGCTAAAAGCCAATATTGAAAATTTAGCCTTCTGTTTTTAAAGCTGAAATCTGTTCTGGTTTTTAGTCAATAGCAAAACTATTTGGTTCTAGTGGCTCATCCCTAGGAAGAACAATAAATGTTAAAATATTGTTAACATTAACCCATATGCTTAAGGAGTAACAATTCAAAACCATTGGACGTAGTTATTCCTTTTACAACAAGACATTCCAGAAGGCTGGAAAAAAGAAAACACAGGATCATAATCATACATATTAATGTACAAGTAAACATGCAAATGTTTGTGTCTCATGGGGTTTTTTTAAGGCTCTAGACCTTGAGATACACCCAGTCAGTATGGAGGACCAGTAGTAGGAATTGGAGTACAACGTAGGCTGTCAGAATCTGGTCTATGCTGCTCTTCTTTAAAAGAACTGATGGAACTATAGATTTGCAGAACAGTCGGCCTGACCTTAATTTCTGTGAAAACAAAGCAAAACAAAACAAAGCAATCCCATGCCCTAAAATTCTTGACTGGGTAAACAGCTAGAATATAACAAGGAGAAGAGTAAAAGGCAACATATATTTGTAAAGAACAAAACACTTCAAACCACCCTAATATCTTTTTATCACAGATTAAAAGACCTTTTGGAGTGAAGGAACAATAAATGTAGCATTTTTTGACTTTGCAGAGTTTGCACACTGTTTTTCTGACAGGATTATAAACAAGGAAATGTCATTTAGATAGAACTTCTATAATGTAGATACAGAAAGAGTTGTAAAATTATGTCCAAAGAATATAGACAGTATGTGTACTGTGTAGTCACAAAATTCAAAGTCATTTAGTTCTCAGTATTGTATGATCAACAATATGTTGTGTCCCAGTCATGCACTGAAGGTAGTGGAACTTGTCACTATTTTCGTTAAAATTTGTAATACACATGGTACTTAAAGGTTTACTAATGATACCAAGGTGAGTGTGCTACCAAGCAATCCAGAGGAAAAGAATAGATTTATATATGACCCTAGGAATTTGCAAAAATTAACTAAAAATGGCATTATTCAGGAAGTATCAAATAGTAAAAATAATGAGCTGCAAGAGTACACAGTGGTTAATGGTGGTCTACACAGCAAGTCTCCAGAGGAGGATTTGTGCATTACAGCAGACCATAGACTGCATGGGAATTAGCAATGACATGCAGTGGTGGACATGTCAGCCCTGAGTGCATAAACATGAATGTCATTTGTAAAATGTGAGAAATAATTTTTCACCTCTGTTTTTAGTGGCTTGTGCTAAAGCAGTATGAGCCTTTTAGCATGCTGCATTTCAGGAAGAAAATTATGAGAAGTCTAAAAAATTACTTGTAAGGAAAGAGTGAAAGAAATGGGATTATTTACTTGGGAAGGTTATATGAAAAAGGTACTCAGGTATGTAAAGATGAAGGAGATATATTATTCTCCAGGTCTACTATGTGTAGGATAATAAGATACAGTCACACAGCACAACAAGAAAGATTCCAGTTGCAGACTAGGAAAAAAAAAGGACCAAAAAACCCAATTACTGAGACAGAAAGTCTAGAAATAATGCAGAATATCCTTTAGACAGCTTAGCCAAATATGTCTCTGGAATAACATAGCTATAGCTGATCTGGCCATGAGGAAGAGAAACAGTCTATAAGGCATTGGTCCTCTCTTTCCCCACATACTATAAATCTCACTGTGGATGGATGCTTTAAAAAAAAATTCCACCTCCTGTCTTTCCTATCAGACATCACTAATTTCCACAGGGACAGGTTTCTCTAGTTTCTCTAGTCTCTTTCTGTGTGCTCTTCCTCTCAGTAAATCATCTAAATAATGTTCACCTGTCATCAAACATTGGTTCTGTTTCTTTTGAAAACAAATATCATAGCAAAACACATCCCAAGTTTACCTTGCCATTTTAGTCCATGACACGTGGGTTAGAATATTCACCATTGTAAGATACTGTTGCTAACAACATTAGGTTTGGATTTTTTTCTTTTTCTTTTTTTTTTTTTTTCATGAAAACACTCAAAATAAGTACTCACTTCTGTTCATCTTTTCCAAGCACACCATAAGTTATTATACCTATTGAGAATGCCTCTCTTAAATCCATACTCACCAACTGGCTTTTCCACTAATTCACTCTTGTTCTAAAAGCATCAGAAACAGGTCATCAGCTGATGTGAAATTATGACAAACTTTTTAGAGACTTACTTTATGGTTGACAATATATATTACGAGTGGATCTGCAAAGTATCATCTTGCTGCAGTCTTTTGACACATCTAAAAGATTGTCATCTTTTGTGCCCATGCTGAAATCAGTAGACTTACTGAGGCTCACCCTGAGTGCCAATCGAGGACAAAATTTGGTTATGTAGTTCGCTGAGCAAAGTAATTTCTAAAAGGGCTGAAGGTGTGTGCAGGGATGTCTGCCTAAGAAGATGTTGCAAATGCATTGGAGTTTGTCTCAGCTCTCATCTACCTGGTACAGAATGAACAGCAGTGGGGGTCCCTTAAGATCACCCTTTTATTTTAGCTCATGTATTTCATCAGTTTAGAAAACTGACTCTTTTTTCGAGTCAGTTCTTCTTTTAGCAGACAAGAATAGCTCTTTCAAGTGGATCACGATTCACATAAGGTGAAGCTTCCTTATTCTAGTGGAAACAGGATTTTGATCAAAACATTCTAAACTTTAGGGATATTTTGACTCTATTAATAATGTTAATAGGCTACTTAATTTCAATCTAGTTTTGCTTTCCTTTCTTGATGACTTTTTAACTATTAGTATTGAATAGTATAAGATGACTTTTTATCCATTTTCTTCCTTTTGATGGTGCCATCCACCTCCAGACAAACAAGTGACTAATGCAAAGCAGGCAAGTTTTTCTGCCTTACCCTAAAATAAGTATTTTTGGGCCCATCATACTATTTGCAGTATCTTAATTGTCTGTCTTCTAATTTGCATTATGTTAATTACTGAGATATTACACTACAATGCTCTAACACAGCTATTTGAAATAGCTGAATAGTTTTACTTGTAGTAATTAGAAGTAGCAGCAAATAACAATTTTCACTGTAAGATATTAGGCAATTACAGATTTCTTTTTTTTTTCTTAATGTCACATTTTCAGTCATTCTATTACTGCATATTTCACTGTAAAATTCTTATCTTCATTTCTTCTTAGCCAAAGATAAATAAATTAAAGCACTGGCATTCTGTCACTGCGCTACAAAGAAGATGCTATGCTATTTGGCCTAGAAATATAAGCAAAAATCTAAATGTACTATTAGCCTTTAAGACACTTTTTTTCAAATGTCATTCTTTGAGTATGAAAACATGTTTGCTTTGTAAAGCTCTTAACATTTCAAGCTGAAAGGCTTGAACAAGCTTTGAACTCTGAAGTTTGTGATGCCTATAAATTAAAGGGAAAAATAACATTAAATGGTACTGTAGCTTGTGAGGCTGCCTTCTTTAAGTCTCTGAGTATCTCAAAGTCCTCAAATGTACAATTTTTCTTGGAGCAGCCTGTGACCCTAAAAACCCTATGTATCCCATGGAATGTTGTTTCTTTATTTGGAAATATCCTTACATGAGGCATAAAATAAAAGTGAATTCTCTGTAATGTATCAATAAACAGCTGGCTGTCGAACAATTTGCTATCAATAGATACTGAAACATGCCAGTGGAAACAAGAGTGCAGCGCTCACTCAAAACACTTTTGTCCCTGACCTGTGTATCTGCCACCTTTGACTAGGGCCCTCCAGCTCTTTGAGATGCTGGGAGCTACAGTCCAGATTTAGCTGCTTGTAACAAAAAACCTCAGTGCTTGATTTTCTGCCCTTTGAAAAGTCTATTTCTTCTTGGTCTTGGTATTTAGTCTTCTCATCTCATACCTCCTTCTCTCTTGAACTCCGCCCTTTTTCCCAGGACTGAGAACATATTTTTTTTCCTTTAACTGACACAAAATGAACATAATAAAATTACTTCTAATTAATCATATATACATATAACTTCTCAGCAAAGCTGAAAGGAGGCCTATGAGTACAATTTCTAAGGGAATGATTGCAACACAGATTTCTGGATTATAAAATTGTTTACTAATGAGAAAGCAAAAGGGACAAGAAAGGACTGTTTTCCTTAGAGAATATTTTCCAAGCAAGGAACTGCTTCACAGGCATAGCACAGGTAGTTCATAAGTTTGTGTGGATTTTCCTATTAGATCTTCCAACAAAAAAAAACCCTGAAAAACTGTCTTTTGTCTTATGTGTCCTTCCATCACAAGGCAAAGTAATAAAATACTAATAATGGCTCACAGAGGCTGTAAAGAGACCCTAAATCCTTTAAACAAATGGTTACAGTCTAATTGTCTCATCTGCTTATTGGTATTATAGCCTTCCATCAACAGTCTGCTGTTGAACTTGTAGACTCTCCAAGTCACAGATAAGCTTTAAAGAGGGAAGATAACTTTTATTTGTTATGGGCAATAAAACTAGAGTCTCTACTGACTGTCTGACAAGGAGGCGTCTGATACTGTGGATCCAGTCAGGCAGAACACAAATCGAAATAGTGTCTAAAGGGCAAGGTAATGGAGGAATGAGAAGTATAAAACCTGCACAATAAAATTATATTGCAATGAGAGAAAATTAGAAAATGAGGAATAGAGCCTAAAAGTAGAACAAACCTGTCCCTTGAAGCCATATACAGTAGGTACGGTTGCTACTGAAACGGTACCACACTGGTTTGCCTTTAGTTTAGACTCAGCAGTAGTGATATATTGAGCCTGGGTTGAGGCATGTGCACAGTTACGTATTTACACATCCAAATGCTCACTGTGTTCCCCTTGTCCACTCTGTGTCATTAAGATGTTTCTATCTACCACAGGAAGTGTCTGTGAACAGGCTTCACTCTGCATCATGCAGCATGGATTAAAAACCCCACAGATCTTGGAAATGTGTCTCAAGTTATTTCTTGATCAGAAGAAGACGTTACATAGAAAGAAGGGTTAGTTATTAAATCAGATAGCACAGACAACAAAGATATTACATACACATGGACACACACGCACACACGAATACACCCCTTCCATTATGCAGCTTTTGCAGTTTTTCCTCCAACCTGTCTCCAGCTTGTTTGATGCCACTATCTTACAATGACACCTGCTAGAAAAGCTTAGTGGAGCCACTGACAGCTGCCCTGGAGTTGCTGCCTGTCAGTGCCTAATTCTCAGTCAGCAGTATATACCAGCTCTAACGTATGCTATATTTCTAATTTTCCTTTCTTTCTCCTTGGGGCAACCTATTCTTATTATCACTGTGGATAATACTCCTAGGCCTGTTTTCCTGCCAGCCCTCCTTCTCCTGAGGTGAAGGTGCAAATGAGATCTGGAAACCACCACAGTCTAATTGTGCGCTTAGATTGTAAATCCCTGGCTAGAAAACAACTCATTGCTCCCATTCCTTTCATGTCCATAGCTAATCCACTCAATATTTCAACAGAAGTGTTTTCCCTCTGTTTCATGTTAACTTTTAAACGGAACTTTTTGCTAGTTTTAATATATGAATGCTCATCTTGTGATGGCCATTTTAGCTTAGTCTCTCTGAGGGCAATTGATAAATATCTCACAGTGATAAAGGATTTATTTCTTCCCTTCCTCTACCACAAAGTCTTTTACTCCTCTGGGGTAAATGAGAACATCCTTTTGCATGTGTGTGTTAAACTAGAGCTTGTACTGACAAAATAAGTGAGGTTCTAATTTTCATCCACTAAAATCAACAGTGGTATGTCAGTATGAAAATGGGTAGACCAGAATGGGATTCAATTCTTAAACTTCTACATTCACTGGCTTTTCGATAAAACTCTTAACAGTCTCCATGAACAGGTCCACAGATATTGCAAGGGGGAATTTGGGATCACATTTATGCCAAGTGTTCCAGACACACCAAGCAAGATGATGCAGGATTCTTATATATGAAATATTCTTTTAAAGCCGTATTTTAAATGAAGAATCCAGAATTCCAGTTTACTATGAATACTGTTGTTTTCCTTAGATTAATGAATTTTTTTTTATTTCTGTAACTAATAACTAAATAATGATGCTAGAAAGAAAAGAGGTTCAGCAGACATTGACAATCTGTACCCAAGAGATGATATGAATCAACTTCCCTTAACATTTGCTTGAACTATGCTCAGAAGAAGCTTTACAGCTAGGTGGAAATCCCTTATCTTTGTTTTTTTCCCCGAAGCATGCACATCCGACACTTAAAATTCACTGGCTACCAGATTATTTGCACAAGTAATTTTACAGAGTTTTGCAACAGCAAAGACTCTAAGCTCATGATGAAAAAATAATAGTATTCAGATTTTTATGTAAGAGGGTTTCTGATCCTCTTACCTGTAGTGAATTAAGATGTAACTGGCTTTTAGAAAAATTTCATTAAAGAAAAAAAAACCAAACCACATTGAGTTTCTGACCATATGCTTTCACAGCAGATTTCTGCTTCTATTCTGGAGGACTGATCATGCATGTGTGAAGCTACATCCTTAACTTAAGATGGTGCAGTGTCCATACCAAGAGACTTATCCTACATAGAGTGAGCACTTTGACAACCAGGGAAACAAAAGAATGCTGCCTGATTTAGATAACCGGTCACAAATTGATAGGTAAGTTATAATTTCAGAATCTGCATTGTAACCTACAGAGTAAACAAATTCACACACAAAAAAGACGACCTGTCAAGTAATTTAGAATAACAAATATATGCAAGAAAGTTGTGATATGTTTGTAGACATTCTGCAAACAGAAAAAGAGGTTAACCTCATTTAATCAATGATTCATAGTGAATCATTCTCTCAGTATGGCAGAAAAATTAAATGTATTTTTTATATGACTTCCATGGGAACTTGTAGACCTGGAAAAAATTCTTAAGGTAGAAAGTTTGGCTTTATTACAAAACCATCTATAAAGACATCCAGCAAGCTGGAGCCCAGCTTCTGCAGCGTAATTCACCACACATTTGTCTCTTCACAAGCAAAGAAGCCACTGCAGGAGTAATAAAAGATTTCTCCTACTAATCTGCTAACCTCATATAGAAATGGTTCAGCAGGAAATCCCATCTACAAAGTCTCATGTAAACTGCTGTCAATATAATGGTGAAATCAAACACTTTGCTTCAATTGGTTGGGGAGAACCATCAGAGACTTGGTTTTCCCTCATTCCAACTTTCATGAGCTGTCCTTTTTCCACAGACCTGGTTTAGCAGCAGCAAATTCTGTGTCTCTCAGGAAAGTGAGCATGAAAGTTTGGCACCTTGAGCCTTTCCTTTTGACACTCTGCAAGCCAGATCCTTGTAGCTTGCTGAGGTGCTTTTATTTTTTTTCCCCTTTTTCTTCTGATAGGGTGATATGTATGCAGTTCAGAAAGCATTCCCACAGAGAACCCCCGAAGGACAGACAGCCTGTGTATCTGATTGCAAATCAGCCAACTACCTGATTCCTTGAACAGCGGAGTAATTGGCTGGGGATTTTATCTGTTTCTCTGGCTGATGCCAATAAGCAGGCGTGTTTATTAACAATTTATTTACAGAACACAGATTGATTTCAGGAGAGAAACATCACCAGTCTCTGCAAAGGGTGAGCAAACGATTTTTTTCTGGGCCCTCGAATAATCTATTATTGTCAAGGTATCTGTTTGCATTGGTCTTTATCTCAGGGTGTTAGACCTAAATACTGAACATGCACAGGAGGCACAACATGGGGTGAAAAGGTTCTTGTTTCCTGAAGAAAACCTGCGGAGTAAGTGCTTCGTAAGTAACACAGTCAGCTGAATAAACACAGCCCACACCTGCCTCAGGCTTCCTGGACAATATTAGGCAACTCCATGTTGCTCACTAATTCACACAGCTCCTCCCTCACAGGCAGTCAGGAAGCAGATGCATATAGTCAAGAATACATCAAGATGGCATTTATGCTATGAAGTACTCTTTGTGCTAGTCTCAGAAATCACCAGCTCACCGAATTATAATGATGAGCAATGAAGTACAACTGTTTTCAAATCAGCCTTTCTAGAAACCTGGTTTACTTTTTTGGTTGTTCCTTTCACTAGAAATTATACTTTTTTCCCTTCTTTCTCTTAAAATAGCTGAGATGCAGTCAAAGACTTCACAGTATTCTGTTTAGAAGTTAAACTGATTTTCCCAATAAGATTACCTTAGTCAACAATATTTCCTTTCATGATGAAGAGAATAACAACATTAATATTATTTGGTTATGCTCAGGATCTGGTTTAGAATTAGGTATTTTTATCTGAATAAAGTCCATTTTATGAAGTAATACTGGTAAATGTCACTTCTGAATTTTTTTTTTGGTGGTTCCACTAAAGGTCATGCTGAGTATCTTAAACATATTCTGCCACAGATAACTTGTTAGCTGTTTAAAACAGTTTAAGAATGAAAAACACTAGGTAAATGATGATAATTGATAATTCAATTTTAAGGTCAATATTTTTCTTTAAAAATTGATGAGTTGTATATAAAAAGGAATTGCTACAGGAAGTGGTTCATTGCTTTTCCTGTAATAATCTATCTCAGTCCGATATGTAGATACTTTCAATGTGATTATCACAGATGCAGTATTAAATTACAATGCAGAGTACAATTTACCTCCAGAGAAGAATATGAATAATAATAAAAATAAATATCTGAGTTGGGTCTCCATCAAAGAAAATAAAATTCTGTGTCATTCTGTTTCCATGAATAAATGATGTCTAATAGGTTCATAATTACCTTATTGTGATAGATATTGAATTAATGGAGTAAATGATTTTGTGCATAACTTCTGATAAATCATAAAACAGCAGCATGTTTTCAGTTTACTTGAATGCAACCCAAACAAAATCTGCATTCCATACATAGTCTCATGTCTGCAATGTCATGCCTAATGCCAATCAAAATTCAACTTTAGTGACATTGTTTACTGAGATACTCATTTCTTCGAAAAGAAAGAAATGCTATATGCATTTAGGCTTTTTTTTTTTCGGGTAGTGCCTTCTGTTGAAAGGTTTTTTCTCTGAGTAAGATTCTAATTGAGAAATAGACTCTGATGGAAGACATGTCCTTTTCTTAACGGGCCAAGAAACTCCATTGCTTACCACACTGAAAGAGTAAAAGTTGTTCCACTGAAATGGCAGAATTTTACCTTACCAATACAAATGTATGGAGTTTTTCATACTTCTCTATTAGTTGCAGATGCATAAATTTCTCATCGCAGACAGAAAAGACATCTTACCCTCCCTAATAAATATGTTCTCATGTCCTCAGGGAAATGTAAAAGTAGTTTCAGCCCATCATTGTGCAGACCAGATACCTTATTAGCTGGTCACAATTCCACTGCATCTTCATGCTTGTAACTCATTCCTTTTTTCTTTCTTTTTTTTCCCTGGATGGTAGTGTTCATATACATGGAGAATTCTTCACAGCATAGACTAAAAATATTCTTTCTCCATCCAGTCTCTTTTCCAATCCTACTGATTCATAAAGTCCTCACAACTTGCACCTCCAAAGACGGTCATTCCTGATGAGTGGAACCTAATTATGAGGTAAGAATTAATTAGTTAAGTATGAGGCTGTAGAACTGAAAAGTTCTGGAATACAAAATTCCAGGCTGTAAGCAGACAGGCTGAAGTGTGCCCATGTTGATACTGCACCATGACTTTGAGACTGTATCTGTTTGGTGCAAAAAAAAAAAAATCACTCAAAAGTGTTTGCAATATTATCCAAAGAGGTGAAGATACCTGAAAGAGGTACTTTAAAGAGGCAGAATGACCAGAAGTTGGAAAAAGACACGAAAGAGAAGGAAATATTTGCAGGAAGAAAGTGACATACAAACAGGCAGCTAATGAAAAAAAGAATGAGGAAAAGTTACCTTTGTATCCTTGAGTACAGTTATCTGTACATAGAGACATGAAAACACATATCTGTATCTTTTATAGTACTTTCATATTTTTCTTTCAAGACATGGGCTTTTCATTACTTTTATTGCAAATGAATGAGTGTCCTCAGTAAAGGGTGTGGCATGTGAACACACATGCAAAGAACCTCTGCAACCCAGTCCGAACAGAAAAAATTACTATTATTAGAAAATTATTATTATTAGAAACAGTTAATTCCTCACTGCCAATGGGGACATGACACCTGAAGTCTGAATAAAGAAGAGCTTTTGGCTGTGGTAGCATCCCTGTGATATCCCTGTGTCCCTGCAATTCTTGCAGAATCCAGTGAAGACATCTTACCATACCGGGAAATTCACTCAGGGCAAGCCAAATTTATTTACTGTTTCCTCAATAAATGCTCTTCACAGTCCTCAAATTTTGCCTTTCCTTTATTTTAATTTCTGATATTTCACTGAATTCTTTTCTTTCAATTACTCATCTTCTTATTTTTTCCCTTCTAGGTTCTTCCACATTTTCATTCTCTCATTTTTCTTATGTTCCTCTTCTTGCCCATGTTTGTTTTTCAGCTTACTGTTTGTCATGCACTAAACTGATGCCAGAGGCACAAAAAAAAAAAACAAAAAAGAATGGAAATGCACTTCAGAAAAAAGACATCTGTCATCCCCAGGTCCTTCATGACAACCAGCAATGGGGTCATGTTTAACACAAATGTCTGAGAAAACATCAAATAAGGCTGCAGAGTCATAGTTTGGCCACTACTTCTTACACTTATCAATATATCTGCATTTTTATGTTGCACCTGGCAAATTGGAAAGTAATAACAGAAATGGTTAGACATTGTTTAGTATGTTTTAATCCTAGCTGAAGTCATGTATGCTGTGTGAGTAATTGGACATAATACAGTAGGGTAGTAAGACAGTCAATTGGCCTCGGAAAAAAAAGGCAACTTATACGATGGTATTCAAAGAATGGTCAAATCACAGTTATTAAACCTTGATGTTGACACAAAAATAGTTTTAATCCTATGCAACAATCAGGATAATCAAGCAAGGAGCCTGCAAAGACTGGTGATAGAAGAAGGGATGCTGATTTGTTCCCACTGACACACTGATTTAAATCTTGATGAATCTGAGCTGAGGTTTGAATCATTCACAGAAGTGGCTGCCAGGGCTAAAATTTGGATAAGGCCATGAATGTAGAGAGTGTTACTATTTGGCATTTCCACAAATCATCCCTCTCAAAGCTTCATTCTCTGGCTGACTCTCATGCAATAAAGCTGCAATGCCTTGTGTTTGTTTGCTCAATAACTTACGGTTTCAAGTTCATAATTCTAGGGGTTTTCTCTTTCTTCTGGCTCTGCCTTGCTGAGAAGAGCTGGAAATCTCTCTCTAATAACACCTGGGAAAAGTAATTGAAAACATGCCCTTAAAAAAAGAATCAAGTTGTTATTTATTCTGCAAGACAAAGCCAAAGCACTCATCCCAGATATTCTTGACAGTGAGAATGATAGAGGAAGGATGATATTTTTATTGGGCAGTCTCTTGCTTGTGCTCTGGCTTTCACCCCAACACAATGACTACAATCAAGAAAGGGAAATTGCATGTGTCAGTGTCCTAAGGAGAAAAAGCAAACAGGGTTTATAACAGCAATGTTTTGAAATTCAGTTATTACAGGGAGGTTATATGCAACTTTTCAAGCCCAGAGGGACTGGTTGGGGGCAGGGGGCGGGAAATGTGGCTATTTATTTATTGATACAGTAGTTCCTGAAATGCCCAGCTGTGTGAACAAGAAAGGTATTTCTTACAGGATGGTAGAAAGCAAATGGACTCAATAAATGCACTAGTCTGAAGCACTTAGACATTTCTGTCACTTATGAAGTAGAAGAAGTATTGGTCTTTAGTCTCATTCAGACAATGGTGGATTAAAAATTAATCACAATGGTAAAATCTGAGGAATAATGAATAAAAAAAGATCATGATCTGACATGGCATTCAAAACAGAGAACAGGTAATTATTTGGCTTGTGTAAGGAAGCAAACTTCCCTTCAAGGATCTCACCTGCTGAAAGAAATGATAATGCACAGCATTATGATATTATAAAACTAAGATTTTAATTTTATAACCTTAGATTAAATATGAAGTATGTTGAACCGTCATGTGTTACTGTATCTGCCTGAAACTTTATTTCTATTGTTCTGAAAGTAATGGTGAAAATGAAAGGGTCCCCTAGCTGCTCTCAGACTTCATCGACAGATTGTAGCTGTAAAATTTTTCCCAAACTATGATGTATGAGCTGTGGGAGCTCATGAGCTATAAGCTATTTTCTGTGGGACTTCAAAAATAATCATTTGTCATAACGGAAGTTATGACTTCTACTGGATAAAGGCTCCCAGAGTTGGACAGAGAAGGCCCAATTTCTTTGGATTTGGCTTAGTAAAAAATTCTAGTATGTCTAGTTTATTTTCCCAAATATGGGAATATTTGTCTGGACGATTTTGGGAGATAAGTAAAATGTAGGACTTAATAGTCTCAGCCTGCTTTATTGTGTATGTAAAATCATGTGGTAACAAAATATCAAATGCTAAAGGTAACACTAAATTGGTCCTTTTTTTTAGGCCTTTAAAAGTGGAATAAAGACACATTTTAGGAGACTGGAAATGTAATGGCAGGAAATTGCCACCGTGGAATCTGAGCTTTTAAAGTAGCCTGGTTCAGCTTGTAAATTACACCAGATTATATAGCTTCTTCTTTATGGGACTTTTTTTCTTTGGTTATACCAGGTGTACCCAGAACATATGAAGAACTTCCTTCCTTCCTTAATGCTAGTATACACCTTCTTTTCTTCTTTTTTTTTTTTTTGACCATTGCTTTTCTTCACTTATACTTTCCCCCTGCATCTCCTTATGTACTTTCTCTATTTTTTAGAATCACCTGGATAATTTCTCATCAATCTGTGTTCTAATTTTTCAGATTCTGCTCTTTGCCTTGCATAAACCTGGTTTTCATTCGAAAAAACTATTTTGATATAGACATATTGGTAATTCTAAAACAAACTAAACTGTATAGCAAAATCTAATTTTGCTTCTATAATCGTTTCTAACAAAAAATCTTCTAGAGTGAGACACCTCTATGATGTTAACAAGAAACTTGATTACAATAATTTTAAGAAAAAAACCTGTAGTTTCCCTTGTCTGTGGAAGTCAATACTTCTGTCAGAAAGCTGAAAATAAAAAGAAAAGAGGAAGAGTCAAGAAAAAACAAACCAACCAAAAATATAATGAATCTGGAAAATCGTCAAAGATGGCTCTATGAAACTGGACATCAGAAGCCCCTAAAGAGAAATGATCCAGATGGAAGAAAGTAATTGAGTTAGGATTTGAGGCTTAGTTCCTAGTGGACAAATAGACAGCAATCTCTGCAGAAATGAATGTCTAAAGTTAAGGTCACTGGAGCAGAAATATAGTCCTTAGTAAGAAAAGTTTTCTGTGCAGGGAACCAAGGCCTATTGTGACACTTAATAAGGGGACATCTGGTTACAGATTTCATAGATTAGTATAAAACAATAAAGGTGATCAAACTTAATGAGATCAAACTCAAAAGGTGTTAAAGAAAAAATACCGTGGACAAAATTTGTTTCCGAAACAGAGATGTACATAAGACATCTGAAGGACAGATGAAATTTCTTGCTAATGCCAATAATGACATGCATGTAGTGGTGTAAGCAAACAAGCACAGAAGATAGAAGGGAGCAAAAGTTTCAGAATAATATGTTATGAGTATTATTCCAAGAAAAAATACAGCAAAGGCAGTGATATGACAGGCTTGTAGTAAGTATCAGTTTCATCTTAGTGCCCAAGTGCAAAACTAGGGAGGATGGTCATGGTATGTCACAGCACAAACCTCCTGGCATGAGTGTGTTGCACACATCAGCAGAATAATACAAGGTGTGCAGTGAGGTGTAACTGTAGGATACATTGCAAAAGAGGAACTCAGCAGCAGTCATGTTATGCCCTTCTCAGCTGCAAGGCAGTTTAAGGAACATAGAAAGATGAAGTTATGTGTTACCATCTTAAAATGGGTCTAAAGGAAAACCTCAGGATTTTCAAAACATCAAAGTAATTGCAACCCTGAAACTGAATTAAGAAAAATGTAGATCACAACACACCACTGATAGCATTTGTATTCTTATGATTTGGCACATTCATTGAATATTCAGTCCACACAGAGCGTTAATAGTATGTTCAAGAAAATTTTGAATAACAAGATATCTAGATAATAAGTACCTACCAAAAACAACCCTGAAATGAAATCAGTAAATAAAACTAGATCTGTTCATGGAGTCTACACAGGGTATCCATAAACATAAGTAAATGAAAATAAACAAAGTAATACTTTGACAAGGCATTAGGTTGTATGGGATATCTACCAGAACAATAAGTCAAACTTTCTACACCTGTGGTTCCAGTGTTGCCTGTAATATATGAATTGCCACAAATAGCTAGGGCCAAAGAGAACAAGGAATTCTGACATTAAATGTATCTGGGTATTTATTACTATGAAATGGAAGAACCATCTAGGCAGGTAAGCTTGATGACTGCAGAGGATAAGTAAGTACTAGATAGGGCAGATCTTTGAAACGAAATAATAGTAAGAAAATTTGACAGCCCTCCTTTGTTACATTGCAACATCACTCTCAAATGAACAAGTTAATCAGACCCAAAGCGTAAAGATAAATCAGGAGGAAGAAATAGCAAGGTAACCACTTTCACCACTCTAAAGATGGCACTTCAAAAGAGTATTCATCATACAGTACTCAACTGCACAAGAGATATTCCAGAAGAATGACATGCTAGAAGGTCTGATAGAAGTCAAAGTAACTTTTATGATTTTTTAGTACATTGCAGCACAAGAAAAGGGTACAACAAAAACTTAATCACAGTGTTCACAAATGCAGGAAATGTCACCTAAAACTGAATCACAACAAAATGCAAATCAGAGAAGCACATATGAATTACTTTGATCATTCCTTAGGAAAAGGAAGCATTAGATCTGATCCAAAATAGTGAAAGCAAGGCATTTAATAGCCCTCACACCATCCAAAAGAGCTAGAAGTTTTACTTGAGATGGTGACCAGTTAAAATCCACGCCAAGGCTAATGAAATTCAAAGAGTATCTCTGAGAAATGGAAGGACAGGTGCTGAAAGAGTGAAGGGAAAACAAGAAATAAGTTGTTTCAATATAATGATTTGCACAAAGTCTGAAGGACACCATTGCTTCTGAAACAAAATCCCAATATGAAATTCAGTGAAAACTGAATATAATAATAACCAAAGTACTGACAGACATTTCCTATGCATCTACAAGCCAAGCATAACTGCAGGAAGAGTTCAAGAGATGTCAATGCAGCAGCACAGAATGACAAATTTTGCTACTGCTAGTAAGCATCCTACACTACTAGTAGTAAGCATTTGTGTATGTCCAGCTGCATACAAACAGCAGAAAAGGTTACAGGTTTTTTTGGAACACAAAGCTCTCAGATTTTCATCTTAAAACCTCAGAAGTGTAACTCCAAACTGAACGACAGGAGTGAAAGCTAAACCTTTATTGCAGATCTTCACTTGCACATTTTTGCAGAAGGAGGTGATACAAAAGAGATGGAACAAATAAGTATAAAATACTATAGTGTTTATCACTCTCTGCCAATAAGTCAGGATGTAGGATAAGAGAAAAAGGAGTGACAGAGCAACAAAGTTATGCCTTTCAAAGGCAAACATAAGGTCAAGATACCTTGCCCCAAGACAAGGTCTCAGAGATTTTTGGAACAAAAAAAGCCAATTTGCCTAAAGTGCATGACTGTATCTGACTTTTAACAATATTTTCAGTGGGATCAGTCTGAAAAGTATTTGTGAATGTATGGTACAATACTAAAAGTGGTCGAGACATATTTTATTAACTTAATATGGACATGCAAGTGGAAATGTTGCATCTGTGCAAACCAGCCAAGGCAGGATTGTAGAGAACCCGTGACAGTCAGGGCTGCACTTTAGAGAGTTCTGACAAGAACTGGCAGCTGCTCTACTTGAGCACAGAGGAAACTGCTATTTGCTGATAGCTTGTTACAGTCATGCTTTTAAATACCTGAACAAAGCAGTATGTTTGTCAGCGCTGCAGTGAGTCAAATTATGACAATTTCCACAGACATAATATTTGCATTTTGGATCATGGACTACACCATGCTGTGGCGTACATTTTGAAAAATTTGGGAGTGAAATGACTGGATTTGCACAACTGCCATCTTCAGTCTGTGCTATCAACAGTGCTACCAATGGCCTAGTTGAATATTATATTCAAATAGTTAAGCCTTAACCTCTGTTTGGCAAACTCCTTGAGCAATATCAGAGACTTACCTTTGCCAATGTGAGTGAGAGGGGTCTAATCAATTACTTTCTTTTGCAAGTCTTTAAGAACCAAGAGCTGTAAATTGTGACATAGTACAATGGAGCTGGGTGATTAATAGAATGGGAAAGAAACATCAGACTCACACTTTTCAGAAGAGGGGCTTCTGTAACAGTTTTAGCAAAGGGCTGGAAGGCATGTCCTATGAGGAGCAGCTAAGGACTTTGGGTTTGTCTAGTTTGGAGAAAAGGAGGCTGAGGGGTGACCTCATTGCTCTCTGCAGCTTCCTGAGGAGGGGAAGTGGAGAGGGAGGTGCTGAGCTCTTCTTCTCCCTGGGATCTGGTGACAGGATGCGTGGGAATGGTTTAAAGCTGTGCCAGGCGAAGTTTAGACTGGACATTAGGAAGCATTTCTTTACTGAGAGAGTAGTCAAACACTGGAACAGGCTTCCTAGAGATGTGGATGATGCCCCAAGCCTGTCAGTGTTTAAAAGGCATTTGGACAATGCCCTTAATAACATGCTTTAGCTTGGTCAGCCCTGAATTGGTCAGGCAGTTGGACTAGATCATCACTGTAGGTCCATTCCAACAGAAATAGTCTATTGTATTCTAAAGCAGGAGTGATCAGTGGTAACCGTGTGCTGTAATTACACTGGTAGAGCACAACAGATCTTATGGAAGCTACTAGACAATGGTCTTTTCTAACACATGTTATGCTCTGGACAGCACTCTTACTCATGCAGCTATGTGTAGTCCATGAAAGTAGAATCTGTGGTCTGAAATATCATGCAGGAAGAGGGCAGATCCCATAAAGGCTACATCTTTGCTGCCATCAGCACAAGTAGAATTATCACAGATGCTGGTGTGACCTATGAGGGCAAATAGCAATAGTCATTTCAGCTACAACAGAATTTTAGCTGAAGAGGAAGACAGAATATGGTATGCAATGATGCAGTTATTAACTAGAGCATTAGTAATGTCATTTCCAGAGCTCTTGTACTTACAGAGGACGTGCCTTATACACAACTGGATAACAACCTCCATCATTCCTTAACAAGAAGCACAGGAAGTCCTTCCACTTCTGACTCCCAGTGGGAGCATTCTAAGCTACGTTTCTAAGAATATATATCTGGGAATTTATAAATGTTCTATGTCATTTCCTTGTCCCTGTGGGCAGTCCAAGCAGGTATAGCTAAAAAGGCAGGCCACCAAAGCATAAGGCAAAGGCCTGGATGTGATCTCCTTGGTCATCAAGTTCAGCCCCTACTATTGGAAGAACTACGGCGTGCACTCCCACTGACAAATTTATACAGCTTCTTTGTGAATGTAGTTTAGATTTCTTTTCCTTGCGTTCTTGAAATACAGTATTTCTCCTACACAGGAAAGTACTGGTAATGAGTGCAGCTCTGGCTGCAGAAGTGTCAGTGCTGCTCCAAATCACAGAGCCATGGACGAGAGCATCAGGACTATGGCAGTGAAGAGTAATTACCATCACCTGCTTGGTAAGAGGTGCCCCACTTTAAAACTTCCTTGGGCTTAGTCCAAGGCATAATTCCAGCAGTGGCAGAAGAAACAGTGACAACTTAGAACATGTTTTAAAAGCACAGAAAAATATAGCTGTTTTGTGGTTGGATTTAGTGTATATATCAGCATAGCCCAGCTGTTCTTCCTTGTTTTCATTCTCTGATTTGTACTTTGAAATTTTAGTTGCTCCCTGTACCACAGAGGCAGAGAACTGGTTTGTACTGTAAAAGAACCAATGAGAATACTTAATATTTTTATTTTTTTTTCATCTGACAGCTAAGCTATCTTTAAAAAAAGTCCAGAAAGGCTGAGGAAAATGTAGCAAAAGGTGATGGCAGTTCTTTAATTTGGTTTTCTATTATCTCGAATCTATTCAGTATTCTTTGTAATACTGCCACTCATAATGACTGTATTTAGAATTAACATAGGTTTCATGTGTAATTCAATGGGTATTCAGCGTAACTTAGCAACAGCTAAAGCATTTTTTTCTTCTGGAAACTAGAGCATGGCTGTTGATGATTTCAGTTGGTAGACTGGGAGGCACACATTACTCTGAATTTCCGATTTTCCCAATTAAAGGTGTAAGATGCTATTTATTTATAATGCAAATTTGTGTTCATTATCAGAAGTTACATAAAGAATAAATAAATCTAGCACCAAATCTCTGCAAGCTTTTAGAACTGTCTGGATCATAGCATGGGAATAATATTTGAACCATAAATGTCAACTTCAAAGGCAATTAGAGCTACTACAATGGAAAAACTTTTAAAATATAGTGTTCACACATCTCTGCATTTCAAGGTTTTTATATGTGTGTGGATGTATTTTGTATAGCAAATGGGGTAGAGGAGGTTTTTATTCTATAAATACATTTCTCTCAGGGCTCATGCTGTGTGTGGCAATATGTTCTCACTAAATATATACTCAGAAGAAGCCTTACTGTATTAACGCAGTTTAAGTAATGAATTAGTCCAAGTGAGTTTATAAAAATTCTTTCCCTCAAAAAGTAAAAATGTATGTTGGAGAATCAATGTACAACAGAATACTCAGTTTGTATATTCAGAGGAGTTTATAAAGGTTCATAAAAGGCTACAGATTAGCAGAATAAGCTCACCTGTCTATAGGTTATTGATTTGCAATATTTAAAAGGCAGTATTAAGGTTTATTGAAGAACATCGTTTTTGCTTTTATTAGTATGAGAACAGTTTTCATGGGAGCAAAAACCAAAAGTTGTTGACATGTTAAAAGCACAGGACAAGAAAGGTATGGACAACTTTTTTCTCCTGTACTGTTGAATGGATGTGATTGCATGATTTTATGTTCAATTACTTTGTTTTAGAATTTTCAAAAAATGTTAAACTTTATTAGCTGAACATTGATTTACAAGTGCACAATACTGGGCAGAGAAGCTGTCAATATGTTGGTTTAGTGTTTTATACTTACTATTCTAAATGCATCCCAAAAGTTGGGATTGTGTTTTCAGGGGGCTTTAAGCCCCTGAATGCATATTCTGGCTGACATTTAGGTCAGCGGATGCTTCTTGTCCCTATGGATCTCTCTAAGTTTTCAGTGCCCATAAAACAACTCAGCACTAGAAAAAGAAACAAACTGCTAAATTTTTCTACACTGTCTCAGTCAATTGGGAATGAACTTTAGAAGTATAAATGGAGCAGCATCACCTCAGAACATTTGTCAGACTTGTTGAGCTTGGCAACTTAATTATCACAGGAAGAGGAGCAACAAGATAAATGGATGTTCTCAAATATGTGGAAAGTCAGGAGTAGCCATATTTTTATGACCTTAAAGGAATAATCAGTCTTCGGGTCTTTTGAGATCTGAGCGTATAGCTAAGGTGAAGTACGAAAACACATGTGCCGGTCCAACACCAGAAGTATGAGAAATCTAAGTATTGATCTGCTTTCTATTTGATTTGGTATACAGCATTCATGCAATGAAGTCTCAAGAAAGACATTACTGATAGTTTTGCTACTGAAGTAATTTAGAAAGCATATTCAATATTTTTCCTGTTGAGCAAACATACAGAGACAGTTTCATAAGCATCCTATCTTGCACTGCAGTTCATGAGGTCAAAATGATCTAGGGAATTTTTGTTTCATTTTTCTAAATAATTTAATTAGTATTCAAGAAAAGAAAGAAAAAATGTTTGTACAGAGAGACAAACCATATTGGTTTTTATGTGCTGCTGATAAAAGTTACCTCAATACAGGCTGCAATTTGATGAATGGTTGATAGATTGTTCATAGACTTTAGATGAGATATTGCAGTTGATGTTCAAGCATCACCATTTGAACTGGAAATAACAGTCGCTGTCGAAACGATTGAGTATGAGTTATATCTGTGGAGTAACACATAAACTCTAATAAGCGGTAGGGGAGCAGGAGGTGGGCGGAAATGACAAGACACAGGACAACCGTTACTTAGCGCATACTTTTAGGGCACAATTCCCTCCAGGAGGATTAAAGTAACACCTCTGCTCTGAGGAGACAATAGCTGAGAACTGCTGAACAGGTCCAAGCAAACCTCACAGTATGAAATGGACGTGACATTGCTGAGGTAACAAACAACAGCTCTGCTAATTAGGTTGGTGGATTAGGTAATAAAAATGTCACGCAACGTTGATGAGACACATAGATCTGTATTATGTAGCCCAGTAAACAACCATTCATTTTTGGTGTTTCATTGAACTACGCTGCATTCAGATCTGCTGGATAGAAAGGTGAAAGTCTCCAAAGATCATTATGTTTTTCCTTATCTGCATAGGCCTCTGCATCTCATTCACTTCTAATGCATTTCCTACCCAGCTTTTTCAAAACAGCCCTTTTGACATGTGTGAGTCTGTGATGTCCTTTCACAACAACTTTTCGTATTTTGTATCTAAAAATCAGTCAGAAGAAAGAGGCAATTTTATTGTGTGGCAGCAAAAGCTTATATACAGGGGCAAAGCACTTCCATCTTTCTACAGATAGTGAGTGCAGGCTGATGAGTCCTTTGTATCACCAGATCCTAGTAAAATGACCTTTTTTCATGAACAAATGAACAAATCTCATGAACAAAAGCCATTTAAACCAACAGGTATGATCACAAACACCATCAAAAATGCATCTAGCTGTCTTAAACGCATTGACTGCAATTGCTGAAACAAAACATTATAATCTCACTTGTCTTCCAAACTTATTTAAAGAGATATGTAATTTATAAAAAACATTCCATATGAATTCTTGTTTTCCCTTTCTCCAGTTTTCTTTTATTCCATATAATTAATCATCCACTTTGATATACATCTTATACCTTCACCAAATTCTCTACACTATGGAATCAAAAGACAAGACCTTTTGTCTTTTCTGCATTTATCTGGGCATTTGCATTCCTTGATGCTTGAAGAGGTATTGGGTTGACTATTTTGCTGAATATTACATTACTTATGCTTTGTAGTATCTGTATTTGACTCATCTAACCTATAACAAGGCAAATAAATAATATTTTTTTTAAATGTATATTAACCAGTATATTCTTTTTGGGTGTGCTGCAAGAGAAGTGGCTCTTCTTTTAAAAAAAAAAAAAATTTGCATAGTCACTTAGAAATTGTTTTCTGAGTTTAAGTACCTTCCTGTGTAGTACTTTTCTCACATCTGTCTTCTTTAAGTGATTTGTATTCTTTACTTTCAAATGAAAAATCTGGAAGTTAATGAATATCAGCTCATCCTTCACTCTTGTTAAACAGTTCAAAATATTCCCTCAGAAATGATTCTACTTCCATTAGTAGAAATTTTGAATCCTCAAGAGACAAAGGATTACTGTTGAGTTTGAAAAATTGCTGCTCTCTGACTTCATGTAGTGACACTAGACTTGAAGACAAAAGCTTAAGAAAAATAATAAAATAGGCAAACTGAACCCAAAGGAAAAAAGAAATGTTTGAGCCAAATAGTGTGAGCAGGATAAAGCCTGTGAACTCACTAGATGCTAGATGTGAAGAGTAGCTACTGGTGCAGAGGTTATATTTTTTGTTTTGGCAATTTCCTTCTGTATATTAGCACACAAATAGCCTGTTAAAAGAGAGGCTTTTTCGGTCTTTTTGGCTCTGTGATCCTGCTCAAGTCCCTAGTCTCCTAATCTTTTGGAAGAGTCATCCTTCACTTTGCTTAGGAGATCTCAATGTTTTCTAGTAAACAACTTCATTCTTTAATATATACTTCTGACCACTTGTATTTCTTGTCTCAGTGGTATAAATCTATGAATATTGCCTTTTGTGGACAGAGAAAAAAAATATGTATGATTACCACTGATGGGACAGTGTCTGAGCAGAAAAATTTCAAATTTTATAAAGCTGCAGCGCTACAGTGGCACTGAAAAGCAACAATATCACTAGCACGTGCATTGTATAAGCAGATTTCCCTGGACCACATACATACTTGATGTCTCTGCTACCAATAGTTTCCAGTTAAAAAGTGTGTTATTGTAGAGAGAAATCCAGGAAACAGCTCATATTCAGCTGTAAACATCATGACCACTGAGGTATTGTTCACTTGGTAAATTTTCTCATAGAATAAGTACCAAAGGTAAAAGAAATCACTACGATATTGCTGTAATGTAGTATAGAGTCAAACATTACATTACTGAACTCCTTCCCACAGGGTACTCTCCTGAGGTCTAATACAAGAATGTTTTAGTCCTCAGGAAAAATGTGAACAATTTCTTAGTTCAAACTGATCAGCAGAACTGTGGGAATTCCTACAATGTTCCTACAATTAGTTAATTTCAAAAAAATGAATTAAACTGAGTATACTTGGTGACAAATGCAACAAAGAGTGTGCTTGGAGACAGCAGTATAGCATGAAAAAGCAAGAAAGCAGAAAGATTAATAAATTTAATAGAACCATAAGAGTGTTAGTAATATTTTTAGGAATGTCTGGATTATGATAGATCTTCTCAAGATCTAGCAACATAAGGACATTCTGAACAGAGATACAGTCTTGTCTTTAAAACTATAGCTCCAGTACTTCAACGAGCTCAAAATTAGTCTTACATGGGATCAGTCTTTTCTTTGTAAAGAACAAGCCTACGTTAGGTTTATAGCTGAAAAAACTGTTGCAGTTCCAGCATGAGCATTATGCATATCAGTTCTGGATCCCAGTGAGCACATCAAATCCCACCAACCATTCTAATCATCTCCAAATCTGCTTCCTCAGAGCTTCTGCAGATCATTCCACCAGGCCTTTTGAAGCAAATACTGCAGGTGTTTCTTCTTCACTGTCCCTGGCACAGGAACAGGAGGAGGAATTGGAGAATAGGAAGAAGAGCAGGAAAGAGGTGCTACTGTTTTGTTTGCAGAATGCAGAAATGAAACAAAATTGCTCCAACATTTGGCAGTTTTCTGCTTCTCTTCCTTTGCTAACAATATTTGTTTGCCAGAGGAAACTGGAAGTGCTTTGTTAGAGGGGAAAGGTTTAGCCTGCTTTTCCATCAGTAATTGTTGTTTGTTACTCACCAAAAATCTGGGACAGAAAATTAATCAAATGGTCCCTACAGCCAGGATTAAAATGTCGTGTGACATTTGGAATATCTTTTGACAGGTCCCTATTTGTTTACAACTGACCCTAAAATAATTCCAGAACCAAGGAATTCTCTAACATATTCATAATTATAGAACAATGATTTTCCAGAAAAACATGTCCATACTTTTTACTTTATTTCTAATCAGAATCCAGAGACTGATTGAAGAAAATGTGCATTCAGTTTATTTGAGATGGAAGTATGGAAGTGAACCAGAACTTTAATGAAGCTATAACAGGATGTGGGAAATTTTCATTCAGCCTTAGCATTTGACATTTTTGTGAAGATGTAGCCCCGGTCTTCCTTTCCCTCCAAAGTCAGAATAAGGGTTCTGCAGTGCTAAAGTGATTTTTTTCCTTGTTAGCACCTTCTGTTCATAATTTCTGAGGTAGAAGAACCAGAGGTAACAATGTCACAATCA
Source organism: Haliaeetus albicilla (assembly GCF_947461875.1). Lineage (NCBI taxonomy): Eukaryota > Metazoa > Chordata > Aves > Accipitriformes > Accipitridae > Haliaeetus > Haliaeetus albicilla. The sequence continues at coordinate 28,506,864 of NC_091485.1, forward strand.
CTGCAGATGCATGTATAATACTCTCATTTCAGTAATACTCCTAGTTTCACTGGCATGTACATTTATTAAAGTTTCACATGGTACTTTCCGTGTTTCCCACAGCCCTTAATTCTTGTTCTCTTATTAGGATGAATGTACTGTCTTTTTTCAGTCAAAACAATACTATAAAAACTCAGTATTTTCTTTTAAAAATTTTATTATATCTCTTCTCATTGAGTCTTCTCTATTAATTTTATGTTCCTCCAGACCTCTGAATGTATAACCTAGTGTCCTGGTTTCAGCTGGGATGTAGTTAACTGTCTTCCTAGTAGCTGGTACAGTGCTGTGTTTTGAGTTCAGTATGTGAAGATTGTTGATAACACTGATGTTTTCAGTTGTTGCTCAGTAGTGTTTAGACTAAAGTCAAGGATTTTTCAGCTTCTCATGCCCAGCCAGGGCACCTGACCCAAACTGGCCAACAGTGTATTCCATACCATGGGACGTCCCATCTAGTTTAGGAACTGGGAAGTGGGGGGCAGGGATTCGCCGCTGGGGGACTTGCTGGGTGTCAGTCGGCTGGTGGTGAGCAATTGCCCTGCGCATCATTGGTACATTCCAATCCTTTTATTACTACTGCTGTCATTTTATTAGTGTTATCATTATCATTATTAGTTCCTTCTTTTCTGTTCTATTAAACCATTCTTATCTCAACCCAGGAGTTTTACTTCTTTTCCTGATTTTCTCCCCCATCCCACTGGATGGGGGGGGAGTGAGTGAGCAGCTGCGTGGTGCTTAGTTGCTGGCTGGGGTTAAACCACGACACCTAGTGAAAATTTTCTTTGGGCAAATCTGTCCTTACTGTTTTTTATTTGAAAACACACTCAAGAAATAGAAATTGCATCCCGTCCTATTCTCAGTATGATAAACTGCACTATTTCAGTATGCTATATTATCTCATTCTGTTAAAATGAGGTGAGGAGGGAGAGGTGCTTTCAGGAAGCATGAAAAAAAATGTCTTAAAAGAGGGAGAAACTCTCAAGATTGAAGAGCATTACTGTGAAAGCCTGTTGGCACTGGGAATAGGAATTTATGTATTTTTTGTGTCCTCTCTTTTTTTTTCTCCCCCTTCCCAAGATGCAAATGAATCTATTCACTTAGAAAATAATAATTGTTTACTTAAAAAAACCTAACTTGAATCATTTCCAACTATCTTCTCAGCTATTAACTTTTTTTAGGTCTTTTTCTCTTTCATGAGATATAGAAAGGGTTGTTTTTCATAAGATTTTTTTTTTTTTTTTGAGAACCAGGGGAGTGGGGGGTGAGTGGGAGGAATTGTTTTGCTTCTGAGTCTTCTGATGGGGAAAAATTGCTGAAAGATTAGGCTTTTAAGAATATATTTACACTTTTCCCTTCATTTCATAATAAAGACCATTGATAAGCTTGTCTTGGAGAAGTTTAATTGTAGTTTACTTAATGACTATACTTTGCTAATTCTAAACTCATTTTTAAATATTGCTATTTAGGTTTAGCAAGAAAGATCACCAGTTCTGTTAAGGTTCCAGAGTTAATAAACCAATGTTATCTTCCAGACAGGAATTGCACGTTTCAGAGTTTCTTTAGGAATATCAAAGTTGTCATAGTAATTATAAACAATCTATAAAATCTGTTATTTACTGAATCAGCCATTTACTGAATTATCTATTATTTTTACAGTTATAAACTCTATTTTTTCAGCTGCTTAACATGAAGTGCGACCACAAGTAAAATCTTGAATTCTGTTCTGTATATTAACTGCTGTCTAGCTATTAATCACAAAATAAGAAAGAACAAATTATAACTCTTTGAATCCACTTCCTACTTTATAGTCCTTCTCCTAGGCTTATATGTAATTTAAACCTCACATATGTTGATGACTTTCATTATATGTAAATCTTTTGTCTCTGCTTTTCAGATGAATTTCGTTTCTGAGAAACTGGTGCTAAATGGAAGCGTTGAGGCATGACATATCTAGGTTAGCTTCACTTCAGGCACTGGACAGTGACTAACAAACTGCCAGCTGATTGCTTTTTGGACCAATAATGGCTCCCTGCAAACTATGTGTTGGAGAAATTTCTCTTGATGATTCTTTGCTTATGTAATAGAAATTCCTTGCTAAGCAAGATTCAGCAGTCACGTTACCGATGATGATAACATGGTTCCTTAGCTGGATCATATTGCATCTTGTTTTGCTCATCTTGTTTTAAATATACAATAAAGGTAAAAAAGAGTAAATATATGACATTTTCCTTAGTAGCAGTACTAGCTTAATCAGTCCTGCCTTCTCCCTTCAACCTGTGAATCTCCCGCTCTTGTGTTGTCCCTCAGTTGTGCTTGGACAAATGTTTGTGGCAGTTGGCAGAGAACTACATCAGAGAACAGATTATAAGCTAACTCACCTGCTCCAAAAAAAAACCAACCACCAACCAACCCCCCCCAAAAGCAGTAGGTAAAGCCAGTGAGAGGATTGTTTGTGTAACATTTATTTACCATCGTGCCCAAGGGAAACAAAATCCTCTCCCCCTCTTCTTTAAAAGCTATTTCCCACAATATTTTTAAATTTATCTGTTGTCATATTGAAAAGTCGTCATCACTAAAAGCTACAATACAAACTTGACATGGAAGAACCTCCCAAAGGCCAGTTCAGATATTCTGACTAAATAACACACACTTAATCTTTGCCTTTGCAGTGTCTATGCTCATGGTTGCTCTCTGTAACTTCCTTGCTTTCACACTTCATTGTATTTCTATCTGGCATTCTGCTTGAATGACCTTTTAAAAGTCCAGCTGGTGAAAAATATGGTAGTCCACCAACTGGAGAGAACACTTCCAGTATACCTTCATACTGGCTCAATGTTGTTTCTCTTTGTCACACAATGGTGCTTAACCTTTAAAACTTTGGGATATGGGACAGGGATTTCTTCTTGCCTTCTTTGGTTAGTTCCTAACTGATATTAGGCAGAGGTCAGCTGTGAATTGCTGGATGAATAGCACAGTGATATAGTAAAGAGAGTATGAGGAGGTTGAGGGCCCTTTGTCAGTTTTTATGACTTTATGACAGTATCAGACTTTATGCAGAGGATATGATCTCCCCTACAACTCTGTGTACTAATGGCAATGCTAACAATAAGCACTCTCCATAAGGCATCAGAGTCTCTTAATTTTTACCTCCAGCCCAGGGTAATTGTGACTGAAGTTACTGACCTTCCCAGCATGCTGCAAAGCATGTCTTTTCAGTCAGGATTTTGGAAGAAGTGGGTAGAAGGAAAGAAGTGGTTTTGTGGAGGTTACAACACATTGGTGGATATGGTCACAGTAATTGTTGATGTTAAACATAATGCAGGCATTTGTCACCGACCAAAACAAAGGAATTTGTCAATCCACTCTAAAATTTGAGCAGCCTGGATGGGGTGTCTTTGCCCAGTGCAGTTTCCAAAGCTGTGAGTAAGAAGGAGCACACAGAAACTGTGAAAGCAGAGCCAGATGTTGCACAGGCAATTGGAAGTTGCTGTTCTGAGATCAATATAAAGACTTGATGTTTCAGGAAGAAAGTGCTTTACATTTCACAGTGGAGGGGACACCTTTTTGTAAGATTCCTCCTATATTCAGAAGTAATTACACATCTTTGGTAAATAAACGTAATTACAATGGAGATATCTATTGTCATCATACAATCCTCACTAAGGAACTACTTCATTGTGTTAAAAGGCTAGCAAAGGATTAAATATCTGTCTTCATAATGATAACCTTTTCTGTGAGTTCATCCTTGCAGTCATAATGTTTCGGTGCCAATTTAGTTAGAAAAGCACAGACGTAAGTAATGTCTAGATCCCTCTCCTCTCCTCTCCTCTCCTCTCCTCTCCTCTCCTCTCCTCTCCTCTCCTCTCCTCTCCTCTCCTCTCCTCCCTTCTTCTTGTTTTGAATAAAATGCATATATTTATTTTCAGCTGTGCTACCAGCCTGTATCTTTCTCTGTTAGCTCCATCTTTCTGAAATAACATTTCCACAGATCTCTTTCCCAAGGCTGAAATCAGTCCAATTATTTGCTTGCCAATAGGATTTTTAAAATTATTATTATTTTGTGACCCAAATGACTTTGAGGCAAAAAATTGCTAATGCTTTTTCTATGTTCTCCTGTCACTGGGAGAAAAGCCGAGCCCAGCTGCCCTGTTTTATCCTTTCCTACATTGGATAGCACTACTCTCTGCTTGGTGAAGACATCTTTGCTAGTGAGCTGTAGGGCTGGAGAATTGCTGTTAGTTTATTGATACCTATGAGATTTACAGAACTCATATTTTGATGTCTGCTCAGATTAACTTTGAGGTACACCTTTGCCAGTGTACAGAGCTATATCTCTAACAATACAGAGGCACTGCCAGACAGTCAAATTATTATTATAGGGAGGAAAGTTTAAAGGTGTTTGAAATTTTTTATTCTGAAGGGTAGAAAAGTTATAGAGATGGCTTTATCACTGTTGTTTATCACCTTAATGTATGCCACAACCTAAAAATGACTGAACCCCCAGCAAATCTTTTTCTTATTATTGTTTATTAAATAAAATAATATAAACTGTGGAAAACAGTCTCTTCCTTCCATGGCATGGGAATCATCTCTATTAATGGACAGGTGCACCTAAGGATATTGCTTCTGTATATTTAAACACAGAAAAGAAAAAATGAGGCCATTTATGAAGATAGAAGTCATGCTAAAAGCATTAGACAGCATTTCAGTTTGTATGTAGAGCATAAGCATAGTCAATAATATCACCCATAGACACAAATTACACTATGTGACACCTGGACTCTTTAGATCTAGTACAACCAATTACTCTGAAGAAGTGCACTGAGTCTTGCACACAGATTTCCCCTTTTAAGCTTTTGAAGACTGGAGATGAACACATAAATGTACAGTTAAATCTTTCATGTTTCTTTCCAGAGTGCCTGTTTTAGATTATCAAGTTGCTGAAGTAAACAAAGAAGTAATTTAAAACTACAGAAGCAGATTTCCAGCAGGTGCAACCTGGCCAAGTCTTATTCATTTAGATGTAATTTTATTTTGACTATCACTTGCATAAAGAGTAAATACTTGAAGTCACTTACACCAATGTGGAATCAGAATAGGTCCAATATGTCCCACAGCCTTTAGAAGAGGGAATTACTGCTGAAGACATGCTCTCACAAGGTCCCAGTAGCTGCAGAAGTGACATGCCCAGTTTGGGACAGCCTGTCAAAGCCCATATTCTGTCTATGTCTTACTCTCTGTCCCACTGTTTGCCTTCAGTTCCTTGTTTCTAAACCACTATGTATCTCTACTCCTTTCATCATGGGCTAGCATTGCTGATAAAATATATCCAGTGTTTGATTTTCTTTAAAAAGTACTTTCTACTCATGCCCTTTAGTGGAGAATCGCAAGTCTTGCAGTGAATCTTTAACTTATAGTTAAAGGCACTGTCTGACAGATTCAAGTAAAATAGCCTGCCAAAAATTCAGAAAATATTGATTTTTCAACTTTTAAAAAACTTTTTAAATTTTGAGATGTGTTAAATCAAATTGAAATGACCTAATTGAACTATTTTGTGATTTTCTGAGTTTCAAGATGAGTACAATATGAAAAAGGGAAAAATATACTCAGTGGAACATTCCGTTTGGGTATTAGTACAACATGTGCTGGGAGCAATGGTGACATTTACCTGAAAGATCTGAACATGGTCTATGTAGTTGAAGGCCAGTGTTTAATTTTTTTTTCCTATTCTGCAAAATAATAGTTTTACAATTATTACTTAGCAGGCTCTCAAACTAACACTGATCAAGGCACAGCTGCCATTATCGTGCAAAAGGAGTAAGTAGCACAGTCTAAATAATGTTGCTCAGACTGCAAGCCAGATTTGTAGTCTGTTCCTGTTCTGCAAGTACTATAATACATTTCAGTAATTATCCTAAACACTGCAGCCTCACTTAGATAAATTGAAATATTTTGAATAATCACCATGTGATACCACAGTGCTTTATTTTAAGATTGGGCCTGTTCCCAGTTCTTAGAATAACAATGCCTCATTGACAGATCACTTTGGATATGTCCACACTAGGAAGATGAACTAAGAGTCTGCAGTTACAGAGATTAAACATATGCACATTTGTCGCCATTTTTCAGCCATACACTTATCCCTTGCTCACACATACCCTCCCCGTTTTGGTGACCATGATGCAATTACCTTATGTCAGTAGCTAAAAAGAAATTCCAAAAGGGATTTCTGATGGGAAGGGACAAATTGATTTCCTGGGACTATTCACCAAGTCTGTAGAAATCATTTACCTTGTTAAGATGAAGGCTAGAGTAGAGCATCCTTCCATGTTTGGCACGACAGATTTCAAAGCAGTGTTCCAAGGTACCTGCAATGGTTTCAGCAACGCAGCAGCTCCTATTTTTCCATGGCATCCACTGCAAAGAAGCCTAATAGTTCACAGAGTCACTGAATCAATGTTTGAAAGTCCATTCCCTTAATTTGCCAGTCTGCATGGCTTTAGAGGGTGGCATTCATCAGGCAGAAGGCTTCTTCTGGCCTTGGAGCTGCAGACCATGAGGCCAAATTACTTTGGACTGAAGGGGCACATGCTTGATAAATCAGTGCCTTCTGCACAGCTAGAACTTTGCCTGCTTTATCACACCACGTGCAACCATTCCTCGTATCCAACCAACTTCGATCCTGCCAACAGCTCTTCACTGATATGTTAGATTACTTTCTAGTTAATGGTGTGTTTTTCCAGCCATAATGTCCACTTTATCTCTTTGGGGTGTAAACAAACCACTGTCTGCTCTTTTACCTATTTAATCAAAGCAGTTTTTCCTTCTTTTCTTCTGAGTCTGGTTAAATTAACTGAAATGACCTGCAAGGTCGTTGGTATCTCCAGACTGGATCAGAGAATGTAGGCAGTGCACTACAATCTACTTTAATTCCATTACAGCCATGTCACTCCTAGGCCTTCGCTGTGATTAGACAATTAGATACCAATGGCTTTCTAATGGATTTAGTACAAGGCATTAGCTGATGAAAATTCTGCAGTGTTAGCTGCTTGCCTTTTCGTTATAATGAGAATGAAACACTGTCACAGGAATCTGTTAATTTAATAGCTTTCATAACAATGTTAGGAGTGGTAGTGAAAGAAATTAAACATGAATTGCTGCTGAGGTTAACCTGCTGCGTGAGCTAGCCTCGTGGCTATTTTGAAGTGCATTTTAGTTATTACGTAAGCAAAGCTGATTGACCAAACTTTAAAATGAATGCATTTGATTTGTATCCCCAACTGGAATGCAGTGCTTAAGAAATGCGAGTGGCTGAATGTTGCCATGGTACCTGAAGAATTAGTCACCAGTTTAGGAGCCACGGAAGTAAAGGGGAGGTGTTTTGTTATGGACTCTGAAAATATTAGCTAGAGTTTAACTTATCAGGAGGATGTAAGGATTGGTGGCAGCTTACAGCTGTGTGCAAGTCACTTCTCTTCTGTGACTACAGTCAGACTGAAGAAAGTAACAGCCAGGGTGGTGTGAACTTTCCTCAGTACTTTCGTTGGGTTTGAGTGTCTCATGCTTCGTCTGAGACATCAGAGCACTCCAGCAACTACCTTAAACAAACAATCAGGCAGTTTCCAAATTGTTTAATTAACTGTAAAATCTACTATAAAAAAAGTCTAATTATGATCTTGATTGCTGTGGTGTGTATCAGGGGACAAACTGGCTCTGACCGGAGAGTGGATGAAATCCTTCAAGTGGATGAAATCCTTCAAATGAGATGGCTATTCACTGGCCTGTTGTTTATAAAACCAGCGGGCAGATGTATATCACAGTAGAACCAGTACTCATTTTCACTCTTGTTGGCAGATGGAGAGGAGCCAAAGACTGAATATGCCTCTGAGATTTTATTACCTAATATATCCTCTTGCCTAATCCCTGCCAGGCAGCTGGAGACTCCCCGGATGGCTGATGTGTGATGTGTGATGGCTGATGTGAGCTTGAATTGCTGTGGTCGTGACCGCAGACATTTTGTTCATAAAGGCATTCTTTCATACTCTAATCCTGTCTCTTGAGTGTTCTTCACAGGCATTCAAAAGAAAAAGGATGATTTAATGTATATTAACATCTGAACCTAATTAGCTAAGCTAATGAGAAAGGTAAACAAACATGATGTCCATGAATTCACCCCTTCTCTGGACCTACAAAGCTCTGAGATTTGATGAAACATTGAGCTGTTTCCCCATGACTTAAAAGTGACTGGTAACTGTGGGCAATTTTAAACTGAGACATACTCTCCCAGTGTTGTGCTATGTTTTGCAGATATAACTGCATTGCTGTTTACCTCGCTGCAAGGGTGTTGCCAGCATCCACTGCATTTAAAAATGGGCTTCTCTGGTGCCACACTGGCCAGCAATATTAATTTACAGTTTTTAGGAAATTCTACTGCTCCAGTTTGGAGCTAATAATCTTTTTTCCTTTTTTTTTTTTTAATCTTTTTGTCTCCAGCACATAAATTCCAGTTGACAACAACCCAACTCTTTGTTTTGATAACATAGAAATGCTATAATGTCAGCAGTTCAGTAGTATTTAAAAATATGTAATGTGTGTATACATATATTAGTGTATAAACACACTGTCTTAAAATTAATATTAACATATAATCTAAATGTCAAATGAAATGCAACAGGGTGATACTTTTGAAATGAAATGTTTTGGCATTATCAGTATGAAACAAGAAAGATGAAATGATTCATTTTGACACTTTCCTGTGGAAAATTTCTTCATAATTGAAATGTTCCTCTAGAACAACTGGATTTCAACAAAATTGCATTTCTGGAGTTGAACAGTGTTCTGCTGAAACATTTTTGAGCAGCTGTAGGTGGAGACTACCTGCGGGTGTCCACATTTGTAAACTTACCTTTCAGCGAGATGGAGGCTACCAGGCATGTTAAATCCACCATTCACTTTGGAAACCAGCCATGAATTATGCATCTTCATCTGAAGCCCGAGTCACACTGTGACAAGACAGGGTCAAACCACAGCATGAAATATTTTGATATGTGCCCTCCACTAATGAGACTCCCCCACAGAGCTAGCACAAACATGCCTCCACATAGAATGATATCAGTATTGGGAATTTTTCCTCCAGGAGTTATTTGTGCATCAGATGTGCCTGAGCATATCATCCACATGGAGAATGTGAACATTTTCTAACAGCTTTACTAGAACATTTAACTGGTAAAACAACGTGAAAGACGTGTATTTCATGATTTATTACCAATGTAATTTCATAATACTGACGATCACTGATGGTGGCTCTTACTGTAGGCACTTTGTATTGCAACAGAAAAGGATACCATTTTCAGAACACAAACCCCCTAAAATACGAAAGAAATTGCAGGGGTGCTTTTATGGCCTAACCCTGGCAAAAAAATCACAGTCAAGCATGAACAGTGTACGTGGATCAAACAAACAACACCCTGTGAGAGGGTGTTTGGCCAAAACTGCCCGTGTTAAAGATGACCAACAGTAGCAGCTGGAGAAGCCGCAGCCGGGATGTGGTTTGGCACCGCCATCCATCGCCCTGCGGCACCAGGGTGGCTGCCGGGACAGGACACGCACCGGGCTGGCAGCGGGGCAGAGCAGGGCGCGATGCTGGAGTCCTGGGTGTGGCCCTTGCGGGTCTGCAAGTCGGAGGACCCACGCTGCCTGACGAGGAGGGGTGCTGGCCGTGCAGGCGGCCATCAGAGGGTGTGCGTGGGGGGGGGGGTGTGCAACCAGTACTGCCTGGGATTAGCTAAAGAAGGGCATTTAGAAATTTGTAAAGTGCTTATTAATGGTTTGTAACTGCCTAGCATTGTGGTTTATCTGCTGTATTATGTTGATCCTGAAGGTACAGTTTACTGATTGCTTGTTAAGTACGTGCCATTAATAATTCAAAAAACTGCTTTGGTTTAAATTACGTGAGCAGTTTTTGCCCATGATATATATAAACTGGATAGTTCAAATCTAGGCAGTGGCTTTGAGACACAATTTAAAATTTCCTGTAGTTTCATTCATCCTTAAAACCACCAATCATCGATGCAGCTTTTCTGTTTAACTGTATTACTGTGTGGTTTTATTGCTGAACAACTTATTCCTTGACTAGAGTCCAAGAGTTATACTCTGGAGCTTACACATATTGTTTCCCTACCCATTTAAATCATAAAAATGCAGTTTAAAGTCACATTTTATTTATAATGGACTCTGACAGAAACCAACCTGCCGTGATTGAGAGATGGGACACAGCTTGATGCAAGCAGAGAGTGTCGTTTTATTGTATATAACACTCGTTTATAAAAAATTAGAAGACGCGTTTTTTAAACTGATTGGTTATTATGCTCCAAAGTTCTTATCAGCGCGCGCTAATTGGTAGCTACTTAAACTTTAACAATTGGACTGTCAGCAACTAAGCTATTTTTGCAAAAGACTCTAAGTTCCAGCCCTTTATCGAGCATGACTCACGGGTCAGTAATTCCCCAACACATCGGTGCCTCTCTGTTTCCCTTATCAGGCCTCCCAAGGTTTATAGCCTACAAGTTCCAGCATATCCCTTTCTAACAACGGAGCAGTGCCCGCTGTCCTGTCTGATTCCTTCAAATCTCTCCCCACACCAACGATTCCTTTTGCTTAAACAATACTTTAATATACACACTGTTATTTTTCCTGACTTTTAAGTTTTATATTTTTATTGCATATATTTATTCTCTGCATTCACTATACAAGCTTCCTGTCCATGCACCATTAAAAAAAAAATATTTTTTTTAATCAATTGGTAAGTCTTGATATCAAGTTTCTTTTTGTTATTTTTGCATCTTGACAGGGATTATCCAAACTCTCCTAGTAAGATTTAATATTTGTACACTAAGGGTGGCATAGCAAGACATGAAGTTCGTATGGACAGTATAAAACTCAAAGATTCATTTAATTCTTTTTACTTTAATTTCTTGTTTTGGAGATGAAAAAGCCCCAACAGAAGACAAGACAACATCAATTTATTATTTATGGCATTTCATGGTCAAATAAATGCCCTCTAGCTTTCCACACTATTCACCAACAACTGTCAACATCGAAAATAATGTAACAATCAGGGTGAATCAAATCCTATGAATAAATAATGAAATCTATTTTCATTTTAAATTCAGTGTCACTATAAAACAGAAACAACAACAACAACAACAAAACCCAGCAGCAATTTCTCTAAAGAGTAATAATAAAAATATTTAGATTGAGGAGGGGAAAAAACCCATCATGAAGCATTGTCAGCTCAACAGGACTTCTAAAAGACCTTGAATAGATGGGAATTTAGAATTATTCTGTGCAATAACAAAGCAATGAGAGATTATGGAACTTATTTGTGTTTTCACAGAGATGCACAAGTAAAATGCCAGATAGACTGAGTCAGCAATGGCACTTACTTGGCTGTGAATGTTTATAACAGTATGAATCTTTGTAATGGTGTGGAAATAAGGAACTACACTGTGTTGATACACTGTAAGTTGAAAACATATCTGTGAATGCTGCAGATGAACGTGTAAGTACTTTTTCCATGGACAGCCCTGGAAACAGGGAGCTGTGGATAGAAAAGACACACTGGGGGAAAAAGAAATGGGCTGCAGATACTGCTTTATTTTCATTTGTCTTGGCATTGGCCAGGAGAACAATATGGTATGACGTTCAGTGCAATATTTGTAGATAGAATGAAACTCCTCTAGGTTTGTAATAACATGTATTTCTGTTAATAGAAAGTAAACAATTGCTAGATGATTCAACTACAGAAGCAGTTTCAAGGTTGTTTAAGCCCTTCTTGTCAATTAACTTTAGTGGTATTTTGCCTACTTTTCCAAAGTGTTTCAAAACATTCCCACTGATTTTGAGATTCTATGGCACAGGTCAATCACCCTATCACCCAGTAAAGTAAAATAAATCTTTCTTTGGAAAGCCATGGAAATGCATATGAAATACAAGTTTCAGGTGTGTCTACAGCTGTTTGATGCCTGTTCATATTCATTTAAATATTGTTTTTCTAAAGTGACAGAGAAAGAAAGAATGAAACCCTTCTGAATTTTTTTGCACAGATAGACAGGAAGTACTCAGAAAAATATAATAAGAATAGCTATGGATGGTTCAGAAAGCCTTTCAGTTCCAAATCATAAAAAAATTTAAAAAATCTCAATAGTTAGCTAATAAGGAAGGAACATGAATGAAAAAGCTTTTTGAAACTGATCATTTCAATAGTTTTAACTTTTCAAAATTTCTATTTTTAGGCGTTTATATTTAAAAAAATTAAAATATAGAAAGATTTTGAAGTGATGCATATTTCTGAGCTGGAACTAGTTCATATGAATGTTTCAAATCAGAATGTATCGGTGAATTTGAAAGCTGTGTTCCAGTGCATTCTTTAAAATAAGATTTTTATGAAAGCCACCTCTTTTGATGGAAAACTCATGATTTTGCTGAACTAGGACTACCATCCTGGCAATGAAGAATTTCGTTACAGCAGTTGTGATTTTGTTGTTCTGAATATACAATCACTGAAACTGTATGGATCAGCTGACCTCCATATCGCGTGCTAGTTATGGAGGTCTTTTGGGATAAGATTTGAGTCCCGAGGATAACTTTTTTGAGTTAGCAGAGGGATAAACTGTATGTAAATGAGGGTTTAGGACTGCAGTCTTTGTGTAGGGAGATGGGAGGTTCATATTAGGACAACAGCCCATGCCATTATTTGGCAAGGAATCAATTTGGATGTACAGTAAGAAGGTGATAGAGGAAGAAATAAGGAGTATGGGGGCTTGCTATAAGCAAGTGCAAGACAGATTTTGTTAAATTATGATAAATATCTTTTTTGCTTTATTTTTTTATATTCTTGCAAAGTTAAACATTGACAAATGTGCATTAATCCCCTAAAGTGTAATGCTGTTTCTCCTAATGATATTGGGATTTAATATTAAATACTGGAAGACTTAGTTTAAAATTGTGTTAGTGCAGATAAGTAGCTTTAAAGAAAATTTACAAAGATAGAAGAACAAGCCTTTCATGAGGTGCCACTGGGGAGTCCCAAATTCCATGGAGAAGGGCCTAGATTCTGAACACCATAGGAACAGCTCCAGCTGCTAGCAGCAATGGTTAAAAGAAAGCACAGTCCCAGGTAGTTATCCTTTCATTTAGTGTCCAGCAGTGAGAAAAGCAAATAAATGCCTTAATGCATCATGTGCTGTGAAAAACTATCAAATGTCTTAATGAAATCTTTGCATAACTGTTACTAGAAATCTTGGATCCTTAAAAGACAAGTATACTAAAAAAAAAAAAAAGAAAAAAAAAAGAAGAAAAAAGAAGTCATTTGATGCAAGGCTAAAAGTCAATGATACCTTCTAATGACGTCAGGCATGAAGGTACAGGAAGCATTATGTAATATAACTTTGGGAATTGCTAAAACCTTAGGGAACTGGTGAAATGCTTATCAGTGCAAGAAGAAACTTACACCAATTAAAGGGATAATACTGCAAAACAATTTGATTTTGTTTTGATATTGGCAACATTATACCATGAAGAAATGGAGAAATGACCTCTAAAATATATACTAAAGATGAGATGTGAACCTTCTGAAAAGAGGATGAATGAATTTATAGTTCTCTGATACAGCAGCTTTGAATCAGTGTATGTACACATTGACAGTTAAATTTTGCTCCATTTGAACAAAAGTTAATGAAATTTCATTGCATGATTCTCATGTACTCCTATATATTCTTACAGTAAATTGCACGTTTCTAGTAAGTAATTGAAAGGGGTTATTTACAGGTTGAATGCAGCTGATAATTTTCTAATATCTGCTATAGTATCCCTTAAAATGGTATCCAGCTATTGTACTGAAAACTAAAGACATACATGAAGGAAGCTGATGACACAGCCCAAGAAAACTCCAAGCTTAGCAGTTCTGTGAAAGACAGGGAAACTCAACTAAAAATGCAGCAAGCGTAAATACACTCATCCATGCAGCCAGATAGAGCAGTGATCAAACTATTCTTGGAAGATCCACATAAATAGGTTCCCCATAACCTTTTAATCTGACTTTGTAATGTAAGGCTGAAAGTAGCACCAGAAATCCTGTAGCAAGGTAGTCAATGCACAGAGTGTCCCTAATTGAGTAGCTCCTTGTGGAACATCTTTTTGCCAGGTTTAATAAAGGTGCTTGCAGTGTGCAATAAGTAATACCAGACTTCTGGTCACACGAGATCCTTACAAAATGTCACATGGTAGGCAGATATCAAAGTTCAGAAAAACAAAACTACAAACTTTTCATATAAATACTGTCTGCAAAAGACTAGATGCAAGGAACAATGGATTAATCACAAAACTTACCTCTTCATGATACTTCTTTCATTGAACAATAGCTCCATTTGAACAAAAGTTAATGGAATAACGCTATGATTCTCATGACCTTTTCTTAACCTTTCAAAGCCTCCATTACCAACTCTCTTAAATGGTACTAGCATCAGGTAGAGTTGTTAAATGATGTTGGCCAGATGTTTAACCTCTACTTTTTCTTTTTTGTATGCTAGTCCTGAAATGGGAGATGTTTTATTGCATGCTCTTTTGTTGTTGTTGTTTTTTTGTTTTGTTTTGTTTTGTTATATGGGTATCCTGGGTAACGCTTTAAAATCATAGGTTATGCCAGAGATGTTCCAAAAAGAAAGGAACAGCTCTAAGGCACTGTGAAAATAAAAATATCATCTCAGGTTTATGAAATGGGAAGTAAGTTTTCATTTCGTGGCTACTCTATACTTTGAAATGGCCATGGACAATAATTTCACTGTTATGTAGTTTAGTTTCCCAGTTATGAAAGGAAATCAACAAGTATTTTCTAAAATTATATTTTGCTTTTGTTGCTTGGTTGTTTAAACTATATAGTTAACCCTTGTCAAGCCATATAGCATTATTTTATTGTATTTTTTGAAAATAAATAGAAACTGAATTTGTTTTGTATTTTGTCACCAAAACAGTGAATACTAGTAGGCAAATAACCCTAATCTAGCCCTTTTCTGCTTAATGAGCAGGAAAAGTTTCAGGGACTTTAGAAATTGTATATTCTTCAAGGTCCTGGTACCATAGGAGAGAGCTGCTACTGATGCATTTCTCCCAGAAAATTGTTACTCATAGGGAGCAAAATGTGGATGGGAGGAATGTATCAGGGATGGGAATAGTTGCAGCCTTTTTAACCAAATTGCAGTGAGAGCAGGAGAAGGGAGAACAAAGGCAACCCAGAAAAAAAAACCCAAAGACAGTAAACAAATTTTAAAAGAACACAGTTGATCTTGTACATTTGTCTTTAAAAAACTGTGTTAGAAAGCAACAGATAATAATGATTAAAAAAAAAGGGTGATTTGTTGAGCAGAAAGCTTTAGTAGGGTTAACTTGCACCTGGAAAACTGCTCTAACTTTGCTGTATGAGATTTATTCTGGTCATTGGCAGGGCTCTTTACAATCATTGAAGTTCCTACAGACTTAAACTGGTTTAATTATTAAATTTTCATCATTAATCAATCGTGGGCTGGGTTTTAAAGAACTTAAAAAAACCAGGCAGGATATTTATTGCAAAACTATTAAATGTTGAACATGTCACACTTGTTTTCTACATACATATGAAATCTTCAAGTGTGGTCCAGACAATGAGGCTCTGATTACTTAGCAGCTGCATTTGAACAATATTCTGTTCTTCTGTATTATACCCTGATACCCTATTTTTAATAAACAATACTGATTAGAATAAAAATAAAATATATGGTCCAGATCCTGCTTCCTTTTGAATCATGGCATATTCTTGTCCATGGTAGAGTAGCTATGGTTTTACACCATTATAAAGGAGATGAGAGCTGACTTACAAATCTGCAGCATCTGCTCCTAAGACTCTGTACACCCAGTGGGCCTTTGTTAATATTGATCCCTGTCATTTTGCCAAATTTGTAAACATTGAATGTTTATGGAGCTGTTTCTTTCCCTCTTTCCTCTCTTCATTTCTTCCTTTCTGTTCCTTTTTCTTCCTTCCTTCTTTTCTTCCTTCCTTCCTCCCTTCCTCCCTTCCTCTCTTCTTTTCCTCTCTTCATCCCTTCCTTTTTATTTTCTCCCTTCCCTTCCCTTCCCTTCCCTTCCCTTCCCTTCCCTTCCCTATATAGTTCTTCATTGTTCCACACCTTCATATAATACAGCTAACAAGTTTCTGGGTTATTAACATATCCTACATTAAAACAATCATGACATGATCATTTAAAATTATCTTCTCTCTGCAGGATTATGTATTTATGACCACAGTTGTTCTTTTCAAACTTGTAGTAGTTTGTAATTAATCTCTACAGTAGTCCATTATAGTTAGTTTCCAGACATGTATAAATAATAAAAAAAAAGGCTTTTGAACTTCACTTAGATTTTTCTACCATTATCATGCTACAGTAAAATCTACCATACTTAGTAAAGTGTTAAGGTCATGATATCAAACATATTTGGTGCAGTGCTCTCAACTATATTCCTGAGAAACACAAACCCAAAATATAGCCTTAAAAGTATGTCTCCTCTATTAACAACATTGCTAGTTTCAGAATTATGGATTGCTTACAAAAAATTACTATAGCTTACAGTTATTGTGGAATGTCACATATTAAAGCCCTCGATTACATTTCTATATTGTATGAACGATAACCCTCTGCCTTCAAGTGCCCTAATACCAGAGAGAGTTCACCAAGATGGACAGCTACTGACTTTTTTCCACTGAAAGAGGCATTTTCAGTGAGAAACTGGGTGGCTGAATGAGATCCATGTCTCTATGTTGCTAATGTTAGGAAGGATCTTCCATGGATAAAATCTATAGCAGATGGCTAATACCAGAGGAAGTGACTAATGTTAAAGTTAGTTCTTCCTGCTGGTTCTTATGGTAATATTTGCAATACAGTACCACTTTTCTTCAGTTTTCTCTCCTTTTCTACAGACATTCTTCATCTTCTTAAGTGTTTATGCTAATCATCTCATAATGTACAATCACTCCAGTCTAGCAATTATCAAACTACAAAATGTTGCTTTACAGCAAACTGTACACAGATAATGTAGAAACGATTAATATCTCTAGTATTGTTCATTTGTTGCTATGGAAATACTGTTCCTCTACAGAGCTATTAGTAAACACTATATTAGTGATGCAGCCAATGACAGAGAAAACCTTGGCAAGCACTGTGGTAAAATTAAGATGTATATTGTTAGAGATCTACAGTTTCAGCTTAAATACATAGAAATATATTTCTTGCCCATGCCTGTGTATGCTAAAAACATCTATTTTAACGGCAGCCTATATGGGCAGAAACTTTACAGGTCAGTCATTGGAATACCACATACAAGTACATATTAAATCAAAAGAGACATTGGCCAAAAAATAAGAAACCTTTGTATTTTTGTTGTAAGTGGAAGTATATCTGCCCTACTAGATATACCTGTGGTTTTTGTTTTGTTTTATTTTTTTCCCAGAGTTAATGTTCTTCTGCTTTCCTGCTATATAGAACAGCCTTTCTGTATTTATCATTAGGTTTTCTTCCTTGTATATAACCACATGATTAGGAGAGAAAGAGAAATCTGGAACATTTTAAATAGTTCCTCTAATGTTCCACTGTGAGCACATTTTTAACTGTTCTGATGTCTGAATTTTCCATGCTTAATGTGCTGAGCAGCCAAATTATTTTTTCCTCTCTAGAAACTGTTATTGTCAGTGAAGCTCTGTAAATATTTTCAGTGTAAATATAACCTCCTGTCTTCATTTTCAAAGTCTTTTATGACCTAGTACTACCATATTTACTCATCTCTCATATAAATATTGGGAGACCAATGTTTAGCCCATTCTGCCAGCTTCAGTCCAGCAAGGTTATCAAATACATATCTATACACATTTTCGCTGAATATCACCATCATAAACATCAGCAAATCTACTTCATTGTTCTCCTTCAATTCTCCTGCAGGACACTTTTGCAGAGATGCTCCAAACAAAATTCAGCATACATTGTGGTATGGGCAGGGGTGACCACTGCTTATCATGGTCTTCTGAGCATTTCATATTTTTATCTGCATCACATTGTTTCCTGTTCATGTGTCAAATTTGCCTGCAAAGCACAGCCTTCTTAAGTACCTGAAGCAACCTGGCTGAGAGTAAATGGGGATCAGCATGGGCTACTTTATCCACGTAACTGTATTAACTCCACAAATACTGATTATAAATTCTTAATGGCAGTTTTTTCTGGGTTGTTTTGTGTTCTCTGGCTTAGAGAAGCCATGGTCTGTGACTGGCTCTATAAACATCATCAATAGCAATACTGTTAATATATAATAATAAATTGATGTGTATTTTAGAGAGGGAAAGTTCTACTGTCTTCTGTAATTACAAAAATACTATGATTCAAAATAAAGTGATTGCTACTTCTTATCAATCCTTTACTTCATTAGTAACTAGAATAGAGGATAAATTATTTGCAGACACAACTTTCTTGAATCATGTGGTGTTGTGCATGTGGCTCCCTTGGACTCTGGTCATGGGGAAAATAAATAGAGGTTGTGTGGGCTTTGGAAACAAGATCTGTATTCTATGCTGTGGAGGAGACACCTTTCAAATCACATTAATTTATTTCCTGTATTTCCAAAATTTAACTTAACAGACTGAGGATAACACATGAATAGAATTCAGTGATCCTTCATGCAAACACCCACAGCACATAATGTTGAAAAAGAAAACCTGAAATGTTTGTCGTGTAAACTTTATGAAGTTCAACAAGGCTGCACCTGGATCAGGATACTCACAAATATCAATACAGGCTGGGCAATGAACGGATTGAGAGCAGCCCTGTGGAGAAGGACTTGGGGATACTGGTGGATGAAAAATTGGACATGAGCTGGCAATGTCTTCTCGCAGCCCAGAGAGCCAACCGTATCCTGGGATGCATAACAAGAAGCGTGTCCAGCAGGTCGAGGGAGATGATTCTGTCCCTCTGCTCTGCTCTCATGAGACCCCACCTGCAGTACTGCCTCCAGCTCTGGGGTTTCCAGTACAAGACAAGGACACATTAGAGTGGGTCCAGAGGAGGACCAATGAAATAGTTAGAGGGCTGGAACACCTGTCCTATAAAGAAAGACTGAAGAGAGTTGGAGTTGTTCAGTCTGGAGAAGAGACAGCTCTGAGGAGAACTTGCTGATGCCTTTCAATATATAATGGGGGCTTATATAAAAGATGGAGAGAGGCTTTTTACCAAAACCTGTGGTGACAGGACAAGGGACAATGGTTTTAAACTGAAAGAAGTCAGATTTAGATTGGACTTAAGGAAGAATTTTTTTGTGGTGAGGGCAGTGATACACTGGAACAGGTTGCCCAGAGAGGTTGTGGATGCCCCATCCCTGGAAGTGTTCCAGGCCAGGTTAGATGGGGCTTTGAGCAACCTGATCTAGCAGAAGATATCCCTACCTGTGTCAGAGATGTTATGATCTTTAAAAGTCCTTTCCAACTCAAACCATGCTATGATTCTATAATTTTGGGAGGTGGTTGAATGAGTAGGTGGGTGGTAGTGTAAAATATCTGTGTTTGTATGAATGAACCATTGCAACACAGAACTCTAATAGATCTCCAAAATTATTTTTATATGTATGATTCCAGGCACATGCTTTTAAGTATGGGATAATATAAAATGCTCGCTGCTACACTGACCTGGAAGAGCTCCATAAAATCACTTAATGGTCTACATCACAGCTTCAAATGATTCAGTTCATTACAATTAATGAAGGGTGGTAGATCTGGAAAAGATTTCATATTGGATATGGTCATAGTCATTTGTTCTGTTCACTAAATCATTATGTTATCTCACTGGCATGAATCTTTCAATTTTAACATATTAATTTAAAGCTGCCTCATTTAGAATTTGTTTTGATAACCTTTGCTGGATACAATATCCAAAATAGTTCACTCTGAGGAATAACCTATAATTTAAAAAGGCATAAAAATACTCTGTTCCAGTTGCCAAATTACACAATTTTAAAATGTTACATAATGCATAAACAGCTTTGATGAATCCATTTAGTCATTCCTATTGTATAATGATGTTGACATTTCATTAATTTCAAGATTGCTGTAGATCTCAGGGAGAGAAGTCAGCTAACTTTTAAAGATTTTACTTAGTAAAATCCAAGAAAACAGAAAGAAGTCTTCCTAGCCCTAGTGTTATAAAGAAATATCTTCATGCAAGGTGCTTTTCTGTAATCGACATTAATGCAAGACAAACTATCCAGATTCCTGCGGGAACCTGGAACACATTTCATTTGGCTACATCATTATGGAAATTTTGACCATTGGCTGTTAATTAGGTATTCTCATTTGCATGATGGAAGTTCATGATTTTGGCTAGATACCATTCATAGCTCTGCTTTGCTTAAATTGCTTTGTATGGAAAGTTATATTGCCCCACAATAAACAGGGAAAAAACCAAAACCTTGTTAAAGGCTGAAGATAACTTGGCACTTATGTTGCATATTTAACATGCAAAAAAGACTTTCTTAGGGCTAAAGCAATTGTAGCTAGAGGCAGTAGTAGCAGCTGCCACTATGTTCAGCTGAATTAAAATCCTTGTACGGGCTAAGAAAATCCACTGCTAGTCCTACCAGCTAAAATATTGAAATAATCTCATGGTTGATGAGATAATGGCAGTTGTGACCAGCCTGAGGCTCTAAAGCAAAAAGAATTGAAAGACCAAGGATCTTTTGCAACAATGCACTTTTCAACTGTTAGCTAAGAAAGAGAGTGTTCAAATAATCACAGACGTTGCAAAAAT
The DNA here is from genome assembly GCF_947461875.1 of Haliaeetus albicilla. Classification (NCBI taxonomy): domain Eukaryota; kingdom Metazoa; phylum Chordata; class Aves; order Accipitriformes; family Accipitridae; genus Haliaeetus; species Haliaeetus albicilla. Next base: position 28,527,767 of record NC_091485.1, read on the forward strand.
TACAGACCCATATCTTATTTCATTAAAACAAAACAAAACAAAAAATCATAGTATAATCTTGTTATGATCTTGTCAGTGCTCAATGAAAAACCCATGTACACTGCAAGGGAAGATCAGATGACTTCAAATCAAAATCTAAAGAAAAAAATTAACTATTTCTTGCAAAAAAAAATCATCTTAATCCAAAACTGGAGCATGGTAATCTGGATGTGTTAGGCAGAATACAGGTTACAAGTATTATCAATGTTGAGGTAACTGGTCTCTGACCTTAGCCTGGGGCTAACTGTGAAGCCTGGCTGAATATTACTACATATAATGAGAAAATACATCGTATCATTGACTTAATCAAAATATGATAATTAATCATTGCTGTATCTGCCTTTGGGAATAAAATTTTCTAAATGTTAATTAGCCTACAAAAGTAACAAGAGAGCTTTTTAATCTCCTTTACCTCTTTATTAGCTGATGAGCTAAGTACGTCAAGAGACCCTCAGCTTGTACCCTCATCATTTTGACTCCTTGCATTGTGCCCAAGTATCACAAAACTGGGTCTCTTTCTTGAAAAGTATCTGTTGAGCCCAGTGCTCTGTAAAGAACACAAATGACAAATGAATACAGAAGCCAAAACCAGAATTAATTTTCTGCCTGAAATGCATGCCAAAATTATATGGTTTTAATTCTTTTTAAGGGTCAAGGTGGAATAATTCATTTCACGTTACATATTTGATAAATTCTTGCAACTCATTCTTTACTGTTGAAATAATTTTAATAATCATTATTTAAGGCACTCAATTTGCTTCAGACCAGCCTTGTTATCATGAAGTAGTAAGGGAAAAAAAAAAAAAAAGAAAAAAAAAGACAGGAAATGGGAACTGGCTGAGGGGATTCCACAAAGCTTAGACTATACAGTAGTTTAACAAAGTGGGGACAAGGCAGAGAAAGAATTAAAGACAGGTGTTTGTTAGGAAATAAAATTGTGAATTTTCTGTATTTTTTTTAAAGGCAATTGAAAAATAGTTTCTAGGAAAAAAGAATTCAGAAAGTAGCTCTAAGAAAATACCAGATTACATATGTAGTTTCAGTCATTAAGATGAACAGGTTGTCAGTTCTTTTTTTTTTTAAAGAACAGCTCTCAAGACATTGTTAAAAGCAGAACTAAAACTCATGTTTCTAGACAGATGGGGTTTTCAAAGAGCTTAAAGCTGTACAGATCCAGATATGAATCCTGTTTTCTACCTTCAAATCTCCAGGTTGCTGAGGTGTAAATTCCAGGCATTTATTTCTGAGCTGCAAGATTTTTCTTCTCCATCTCCCCAAATCTCCAGGTCTGTCTGTATGACAAAAAGTTTCAGAAGCTCTCTCACCCTGTCATATTCAAGATCAGTCATTTCACACTACCAGCAGGCCCTTTTCTAACACAGAACTAAAAGTGTTAGTAACACTTGCTTTTGCTGGAATCTCTTTTGGACTGGTTGATAGCATGAGAAAGCGTGTGTATAACGAGATGTGTTCCTTTTGGAGATAGAGTTGTCATTTAGAAAAATGTGAAAACTAAATATAAATAAAAATAAGACGTCTCCTTCATATACATACATGTATATGTTTATGCACACAGATAAATACATATGTATATATATGTGTGTATATATATAAAGATATTTTTGCATGTGATGCCTGTGTATGTTTTTGTAAATAAAGCCTCAAATGGAATGAAAGAAATATTGCAAAGCTATGCAACAGGCAACAAATATCTCTTCCTTTCTCTGGTATTTACAGTAATACCATTAATCATGAATTCTCTCGGTATTCATGGGGTTGTAATATGTAATCCCTTAGGAGTTCTGCTGTAATTTAGCATTAATTAATTTCCACCTACAATAAAGTGTTACCGAAACTTGAATAATGTAGTGCTTATTGCCTTTCTTCCTAGCATCTCTGATTTTTTCCAGTGTCTTTCTCCTTTTACCTCTAGCAGTCAGAAGGTTATACTATGTATTTCCAGACAGCGATACACAGAACTAAGATTTCCCTACTACCACTCAGTCCTCAAGTAATTTAAATGCATTATTTATCCCTTGAGTAATTTGTCAAAACTAATCCTCACAAGCAGGTCTAATGCTGGATCCTCTGGGACATTCCTAATTTCTGATTAATATTAACCGTGAATGCACATCTTGAAAAATACACTAGTGGGGTACTGCTGCTAGGCCTTTTTGGTGTTGAAAACAAGTACACCTGTTTTTCAGTACCAATAGAGCTGCATCAAGTTTGTCAAACACGTGAAGCCCTATGGCACAGCTGGGTGAATGCCCTGACACCAACTCATCCAGCCTGGCAGCAGCACAGTTTTGAATGTACTTGAACACGGACTACAAATAAAACTGTGATCCTGATCTTGCACACTCTGTTCCCAGGCCTGAAACTGCTAGCATATCTACCCGTATATTGTATGTAAAGCATCTCGGTAAACATGTCACTTCAACTTTTAGCAAATCTATATTTAAGTCATGGTAGTGTAAGTGAGGTTATCCCTCTCCATAGGTATATCTTAGCTAGCTATATCTATAATGATGGTTCTTTCTCACTCTCCTCTACTACTCAGCTGGTTACACCATGAAACGAAACAAGGCTGCAACACTCTTTTCAGGGAGTGTTTCAAGTATTCCAAAGTTCAGAGAGATTTAGTGTCTATTGAACATAACAGTAGGATTGCAACTACCATAATATAAAAACAAACAACTCAGTATTTTGGGATTTGGGAGATTGTCTTTGTTGAACTGTTTTGGTTTTTTCTTCTCTTACAGCAGAACTGGATTTGAGCTGCCACATTTTTCACTCACATGAATGAGAAGAAAGAATTATACAGAGCTTTGCTTTTCTGACCATACTCTTTAAACCTCCTTTATACTTCTTAAATACTGTTATCGATGCTTCTTAAAAGAAACACCTTCCAGTTAGAAGACTTTAAAAATACACATATATTTAAAAAAACAGCCGCTACTAGTTTAACAAAAGACGAAGCACACTAGAGAACAACACAAATTATAGTGATAACAGAAACAGTAAAAAGAATAAACAAAATACGTTGTATTGAAAATACTAAGGTCATTTTGAAAAGTAACTAGTGAACATTACCAGTAGTTTTTCAAGCTACATCCCCAGTCAGTTTGGTGGGACAATAACATAGTAACAATTTCAATAAGATTTTAATGCAAGTCTTTAATGGAGACCCTATTATCGTGCCATTTATGATGTGAGCTAATGATTGCAAGACGATTTCAATATCACTCTAAGGGGATTCCATTATGAAGCCATTACAATATGAAGCTGCAATAGCAAAACACTTTTACAGCAAATCCATAGAGACAGTGTGATGGTTCCATTACTGGTTCCAAAGTGATATGATGACACTCCAAGGATTTCGCTACAAGCCTACAGAGACCATACCAGCATGTAAAATGATGATATGGATGATATGCTTCTTTATAGATAGACTTGTATTTCTATTCTAAAATACAGTTTTGTTCTGAGACATTGCAACAAAAAAGTCTTCTATGAATCATGCCTTGTTTCCTACAGGCACTCCAAGACACATTGCCTTAACAAGCAAAGCCCTTCAATCTTCTTCATTCCTTTTCAGCTTTAGTCTTGTTGACATGTTTAAGAAAGGAAGTGAGCTTAGTTCTATTTCTTTTAGGTCGTGATTGTTTACCAGAAATGTATCATTTACCTCACTACTCTCCTACTGAAATGAACATTAGAATAATCTGAGGTTGGTGTTATCATGCAATAGTATCTTCAGCTGTCCCCAGTGACAGGATCGGTAAAATTGTAGGATACGAACTTATTTGGAAAATGTCCTAAACCTAGGAAGGAAATTCTGAGTTAAAATGGATAAGTTTGCTTATGTGTCTTTGTTTGTAAGGGTAAATTCTCTTGTTGTTTTTTTAGGAAAGGTCCATGTTGTTAGAACTGCTTGTGACTGTGTTGACTGAACATTTCATAAACGGTAGAAAGTTCAGTAAAAGTATGCCAAATTTGCCAAAAAACATAGATAAGCATCCCTGTGTGACATATTCAGAATGAAAGTGTTTAGAGGTTTGTTATGGAAATTTTTTTTTTAAGCTTTTTTCCCCCCTTATCATGCTAGATTATGAAATTAGAATCAAAATGGGAGTGGGGTGGGGGGTATGTGTGTATGTGTGTATTTGGTTTTCGGTTTGGATTGGTTTTCCTAAAGTAAGGTTTAAATAAATCTGAATAGACATTCCTTTCCAGAATCTTGGAGAGGTTTTGTTCAGATTTGGTGTGAAGCTCAATTTCTGGAATACTGAAGTCCTCTGTGAAATGGAATTGCTATTTTTGTCTCAGCTCTATAACATATACAGAGACCTTCACTTGCCAAGCAGAGTTCATCTTCAAAACCCATTGTGGATATTAAAGTTTCTAAGTCTAAATGATTAACTATTTCAAAAGCAGTGCATTTGAAACCCTTTTTTACATGAGTTCTTGCCATTCAGAAATCCAGAATTCTTATCAACCCCCCATTCTCTTCTTCTGCAATGCAAATATGAGCATGTATCATTGCTGATAAGCCAGAAGACAAATTCCTGAAAATCACAGAACACGTGGGAGTGGGTTAAATTACATGTCCTGTTTCTGCTAATGCTTTTTGTCTGACATGTTATTAATTAATGTGTTCAGCTCAGCAGATCAAGTGCTTTTGGTTGAAGGATCTGATATCACAGTATACTCCTCCCTTTGCTGGTTCTAACTAGCTCCCTTCCTCAGATTCTCTGGAGCTCTAGCGAAGTCTAAGAGATGTGCTTTTTACCTTCTCATGTGTTTGCCACTCTGTTCATTGCATTTCATAATTTTAAAATCGAATTGATAATTTTAACCAAATTTCACAGCACATTAATAGTCTCAAAGATGCTGAGTATCTGTAAGCTTCAGAAATAAAGAAGGCAGGCTTGAGGAGACCAAAAAAAAGTTATTAATGCCCTCACAAGAGGAAAAGTTAAATATGGAACTCCTTTTTTTGTATTACTGCAGTATCCAATGACTCCTCAGCACTGATACTGCCTAGAAAAATGAAAGACAGACCCTTGACTCAAAATTGCAAATATTTATGTTAAAGTATTATGAACTCATCTCTTTGTTGTGATTGCAGCTAGCACACTGTATCCAAACTCTGTAGAGAAAACTTAGCTAGAGTATTTCTATACTGCAACTGCGGTAGTACTGTAGCTGTATAAAACAAGAGCTGCTAACAGACCTGAATCTATTTAGAAAAAAAAGGACAACCGCAAGATGCTGAGAATGTCTTATTGAGGAGGAAGCCTTCTACAGTATGGAGACTTTCAAAAACATCTCATAGGGTGCCTAATATTCTGTTCTTAACCAAGAATATGAAGAATCAGAGAGCACTGGGCTACACTGCATTCTTTTTATGATTTCTAACCTTGTAGCAGTTCAGACAGGCATATCAAACTTTATTTTAGCTATGCTTCTTTTTTCTTCTAAGAGGTCTTAACATTATTTCGACATCATTCTTCTCAATGGAATAAATTGTTAGTCATTCTCATCCCAGATCTATTTTCATTTACTTTTGTTGCGTATATTTGGAATCTGTTCAGCGATCATTTTTTGGCTTTCTACAACCCTTTGAAAAGCTTGAAAGAGCTAATATTTTATGTTTGTTTTATATGCCATGTGTAATAGTCAGAGAATCAAAGTGCTGGTTAAACTTCAATGCTGGCATTCACAGCTTGCTTGACTTCAGCTGCAATGTCATCAGCGCTCGCAGAATCAAAAAAAAAAAAGCAGAGCAGACTGTAATGGAGCCATATATTCTACTGCTTTCACAATTACAGTCTCTGCAGGCCACAGAGCTTGTGATGTTGTCCAAAAGATAGCAATTTGTCTGCAATTTGAAAATGGGTTTTGTGACATAATGTACTTATTTGACAGTATAATACAAAAATAGATGTGGGGTAACACGGATATTGCAAAATAAACTATCATTGGTAACAGGGTCTTGTCCACAATTAAAGCGTGGATACTGAAAATAGTAGAATTCTGACTGACAAAATGATTGTATGCATAGAGCTTGTCGAGATGCATTTTGAGGGAACAGTCACTTCCTTTCCAAGAATTCTTTAAATCCAAAATTAAGTGCTCTTAAAAAAATGGAGATGTTCCCATCATCCACTTTCATCTGAAAAAGCTACTTAAAGAAGAATATTTTGTTGTTATGGTTATGGTATAAAAGATGTCAGGCTGTTAGATAGCAAATTATCTGTATTACAATTAAAACAAGAAAGGAAACTCAGACATGTAAAAATTTGGTTTAGGGGTTAGCTTCTCACTTTCAGAGTTCAAGACTTTTTAAATACCTTGCTAAAAGTCTTCATCTATAGTGCTCATTTGTTTTATTTTTATATGCCAGAATGTAAACCTTACTTGTCAAATCTTGATGGATTTTTGATGATGTTTGGGTTAGGAAATGATGCTTGGGTTAGGTAATGGTGACAAATATAATTTTGACCAAAAAAAGAGAACACTTTAGGAGGTTTTTTTTAGCCTTGAGACACGGTTGGGGAAATTAAAGAGGGTGCTCTGGTTAATTTCTTTAAAACATATAACACTTTTGAATTTTGACAGCTAAAGAGAAAACTATTTGAGTGAGTGACATCTCTACGGAAGAACAAAAATATACTATGTAAAGTAAAGCTAAGGAAAACTCAGATTAGGTTATTATTTCAGCCCTGTGTTAACATGAGGAGTCTTTTTGGATTCAGTGGAATCTTCCACTGATGCTTTCAACACAGGCTTCTGCAAAAGGAGGACAAGAGATGACAAGCCTCAGCCTCAGTGATACGAACCACCAGTGACATAGTGGTTGCTAAGCATGGGGAGCAGGCTATGAGGTGAGGGAAGAGGAAAGCTGGCATAACTGTCTGTTAATATTTGTGGGCATAGCAAAATGTAGCAGGGCTGTACAGGAGCCTCTTTAAGCTAGGAAGCATAAGAAACATCAGGATGTGTTTCTTCTCACACGTAATACCAGGTAGAAATGAAGTAAACTTATACAGATCTAGTATTATTTCTGTAAGCAGAAAAAAACCTAAGAATTCTTCAGGCTGCCAAATTGCAGATTAATATGTAGTTGAGGTACATTAAGACTTGTGTGCAGTTCATTTGGATGCGTAACAGCTATTTCAGTGGTGGTGGATGTGTTATCATGTATTTGAATTGACAGTAGTACCTTCACTGTGCAAGATCCAATGAAAATAAATGATCAAAAGACAGTCCCTCCTCTAAAAGCTTTCAGCCAAAAATGACTGACAATGGATGAATAAAATACAGATTGTTGGAGCACAAGACGGTATTACATGAATACTGATCAACCTGATAACAGCAATACTTGCAAGTTACTCAGATAACCATCATCTAGCTTTTCTGTGAGTATCGTAGCCACAAAGACTTTTAAGAAACATGCATTTATGTCCCTATTCCCTTTGTAGTTGCAGTGCACACTGCGTAAAAATAAGTGATGTTATTTTCACTGTGTGAGATCTGGGAGAGAAGCCGCCAACTTATAGCTATAACAGGCAGCAGCAATAACCATCACCACTGGCAAACTCTGGCAGACATTTTTGCTGTCAGCATTGTTTCTTAAAATAAAAACCTTTATTGTTAAAAACTCTTTTCTTCATTCTCATGCCACCTTGATATCTCTGCTTGCCTCGCTGTCTTGGTAAGGCCATTGGGAGTGAAACTTAAGGAGTTCCAAATTTGATATGGATCCCTTGTGAAGGTACAACCAGAGTTCATATACCTCTGACTCCTCCAATCCCCCTTTGTCTCAAGGGGAGTGTAAATATAAAAATGTGTGGAGGTTTCTGTAGCTTTTTAAGTTTTTGTGCTTTCTCTCAAGCCAGAATTGTTAAAGATAGTTGCACAGGTGAAAAAGCATGTGATTTCAACACAGAAAGTACAAAACATAATAATCTTCAGCACTGTGGGTGCTTCTGACATTACATAGAATAAACCAGAGAACAGCTGATGAAATTTTGTTTAAACTAAAATAAGCTAAAACTAGAGAAATGGGTGAATAACCCTTAAACAGAAAAGCAATACAGTAATTGAGAAAGGAGTAGGAGGACCAGATGGAAATAGAGTGGAAGTATACCTAAATTGTCATTCTTGTTGTTATTGCTATACAAAATAAAGACCTCTGGTGCACTGAATTATCTCTGCCTTCCTCTGTATCCTCTGATATGGTCCATAGTTCTTTTATGAAAGTTACTGCATATTAGAGTTTTGAATTTCTTACTAATCTTGTGTTGGGAAAAGGAAACAAATCTTATCCAGCTATTTATTGCTAGTCTAAGGTCTGAACATTCTAACCAAGTTGCCTACCAGTTATTATTAGCACAATTGCAATGATACTAACTCTTACAGCTAATAATACACTGAAGATTTCTATGCACAAGCTTTCTAGTATGTAATCTTTCCCTCCAGTATAAACTCAGCCTTTAAATGTCCCTCTAGATCTCAAAGTCAACAGCTTTGAGAAGAAGAGGTAGGATGGGAGTTACAGGAAGTTATCAACATCCTGAGTCCTTTGCTGTGAGAAATATGACAAGGGTTTCTTCTCCCTCACACTTGGTTGATGTACGGTCAATAGCTTACAAGGCTGTACTCCTTTAGCAACGAGCAACTGACCACTGTGCTTTGTGCCTATGCTTTGGGGTCCCTGGTATCATCCAGAATCTTGCTTTTCTGCACTGTGTTTTTGTTCTAGGTTCAGAGACATCTTGCTCCACACTGACTAATTGTTATTCCTATCCAGTAATTAACAAGATGTTACACCACATAACTGCCCAAAGCTAAAACAAGTGCAGGCAATAGTCATCTTACCACTACACAGTTGTTGTCACAGCTAAAACAAGCTAAAAAGAGTTCAAGCCCAGATAAACCCATCAAGTCCTGACACCCTGCAATGTTAGTAAAAGCCTGTGGTCTTTTACTAGTAATTACAAAACTATATTTACTGGATTTTCCCTTGCTTGTTCTATTACATTTCAGCCTGAACTTCCACTGTTCCATATGACTAGCTTGAGAAAATTTAGTATAGTCCCTGGGAAAGCTGGATCTCGGATACAAGAATCTGTGTCCAAAGATTGCAAAAGAATTAAAATACAGAGAACAAGTGAACCACGAACCTCACAAGCAAGGGAAGTACAGTACGTTTGTGTCTGCTGCGTGATAAGAATCCTTCTCTTGACCTTGAGACGCCTAAATAAAGAGGATCACATTCACTGTTGATAAAACTGCAGTAACCTTAGTAAAGTCATACAAAGGAATTTATTTGGCTTAGAGGCTAGTCTCATGCAGGTAACCTGGTGTTTGTTAGTCCTAAAATTCCACCGCTCACAGACACATGATAAACTTTCTACTCCATTATCATTAACATAATAATTGTTCTTCCTCTGTGTCATGGCTTTTGAATTCTTTGGCTGCAAATGTACTCAAAGCCTAATGCTTCTTTCTTTGTGGGAAAGTGCACATACTTTCAATATGTTAAAGATTTAGCTATCCCACAGAGAAAAAAAAAAAGAAAATTACTTCACACTATTTACAAATGTTCCAAATTTATCATCTACAGTAAGAAAGAAGCCCATGTGGGACTCTAAAGTATGTATACATTTTTCCACTAAGCTCTCTTCTTCTTTTCTCCACATCATGGAAACATAACCGAGCCTCCCTCCTGTCGTGGTTTAACCCCAGCCAGCAACTAAGCACCACGCAGCCGCTCACTCGCTCCCCCCCTATCCAGTGGGATGGGGGAGAAAATCGGGAAAAGAAGTAAAACTGCTGGGTTGAGATAAGAACGGTTTAATAGAACAGAAAAGAAGAAACTAATAATGATAATGATAACACTAATAAAATGAAAACAGCAATAATGAAAGGATTGGAATGTACCAATGATGCGCAGGGCAATTGCTCACCACCCGCCGACCGACACCCAGCCAGTCCCTGAGCAGCGATTCCCCGCCCCCCACTTCCCAGTTCCTAAACTAGATGGGACGTCCCATGGTATGGAATACCCCTTTGGCCAGTTTGGGTCAGGTGCCCTGGCTGGGCATGAGAAGCTGAAAAATCCTTGACTTTAGTCTAAACACTACTTAGCAACAACTGAAAACATCAGTGTTGTCAACATTCTTCACATACTGAACTCAAAACATAGCACTGTACCAGCTACTAGGAAGACAGTTAACTCTATCCCAGCTGAAACCAGGACACCTCCAAAAAAATCCAAACACAAACTGACTTATAAGTAAGAAGCATTTTTTTTCCATTTCCTGGGAAATGTCAGACTGCTACGTGCCTAGTGGCATCAAAATTTGATGCAGGATATCTTGCAAGCACCTGAAAATTCTATTTACATACTGCAATGCTTCTAGTAGTTTAATATACCCTTAGAAATTAAAATTATCCTTTTATAATTTTTAAGCAATCATTTAAAGCAAAAAAATTGATATATGCCAAAAAGACGATAATGAAATTTTTAAGGAATACTGTATTTTCATTTACCGATATTGGTGAAAGAGAAGAGGATAGTACTGTGTACGACAGACCTAAATGTCAGAAAATCATCAATCACTTGCAGAGAAATTGCCTATTTTCCTGATCTATTTAATCCTTAGGTGTTCAGACTGTGGAACAAAGACTTCAAAAGGAACAGCAAAAAGGTAGTTCCAGTTCCAGAAATTGGGCATGAGTGGCTGAATCATTGGACTTGACTGACTTCCCTGTGACTCTCAAACCATTTTTCAGATAGTATTTTCTCTGAACACAGGTTTATGTGTGTGTTTGTGTCTGCTGTGCCCCAATTCACATGGTATAGTCCTTTTATGTTAAAGGTGCCACTCAGATGTTTTTATCACCATTTTATGAAGGTGCCAGACTGTCTGGGGAGTGCCTCTGTGGCAAGTGTAACAGAATGAGTTGTTATACATGATATTTCCTTTCATTTTTTTCAGATGACTTCACAGAAACAAAGAATAGGAGAGTGCCTTATTGTTTTTCATGAACAGGCCATTTTTAATGTCATGGCAGATAGGTATTTTGTAGTCTGGGGTTTTTTTTCCTACTATTACAAATAACTAAGAACTTGCTAACAAGGACTTACTGCTTTCTCCCAGTAGAGTATATAGAGGAAAGCAGAGCAGAATATTGTTTAGTACTGCAGTTTTTCATGTGCCTTTGCATATGTGGCTAGAACAGTTGTTGCTATGTTGAGAATTTACCAAAAAGGTAAGAATAGTAAATGAACACTATGCTTGTAAAATATTTTAAAGTTAAGAAATATCAGAATTAATCTGCCTGTCAAATTGAAATTATTATTCTTTACATACGTGCAATTGTTAAGTATGTGATCACAAACCATTTTTTGCCCACATACCACTGAGCCTCTAAATTTTCAGGATTTGACTGTCAGTGTAATTCAGATCAGCTCCATCAATCTCCAAGTTTAACAGCATTTTAAATATATCCTGATATCTTTTCTACTGTCTAGGACGGCTGAAGTGCAGCATAGAATGGTTATACCCTCCCCATCTACATGAGCTGGAGGAAACTGCAAGTGGCAAGGTGGAATAATAACCTGCTCCTCTGAGGACATCTGTTATTGCAGGCATGTTTCTCAAAGCCCTTTTTAGCTTTTTCATGGCCATAGTAATTGCAGGATCGAGTCCATTGCATCTAATAAAGTGCTGTCCATTGAATAGTAATAAGCAGTAATAAGTAACTAACAGAGCATACCATTTATGAAGTGTGTTGAGTGATAAAGCATTAATTAAAATTAGAAGAAAATCATGAAGTTGGTGAAGGATTAGGCAATACGTGAAGACTGAGCAAGAAAGCAACATGATCCCATGCTGTATGGCTACCAAAACTGTCTTGTACCTGGCCTTTTCCTTCTCCATCACAGCATTTTGTCTAAGTGGATTCTGAGGAGGGTGTAACAGCATTCAGGGCCTCTGTGTGTTTAACAGTGTGCCTTCAGCCAATTTGCTATCCATTACATGCTACATGGTTACTGTATGTAGAGACAAGGGGCCTAAATGTTCACCCTATGGCTGGCATACTCAAGAAGCAGTAGGTTTACAGGGTGAAACAGCTCTACAACACATGCACTGCCTCTCTACCAGCATCCAGCTCGTGCATGGTGCTGTTCTGGACTGTGTAGAGCTCTTTGGCGTAGGGGTAGGGACATAGCCAAAGGGTAGCTGAGGTACTACATTTCTACCCATACACTAGATCCTGCCTGCTACAGGTGCAAAATCTAAATCTGCTGGATTTCTGCACACATAATGAAGACAAGAGGGCGGGGTGGCATCACACCAGGGCCACATAAACATGCCAGGATACAGAAGAGGCTGACTGAACCAGAATAGGATTTGCAGGGTCCTACTGCGATTGACTGAACCAGACTGGGATTGCCTTCTGCTTCCTCATTATTCCAGGGAAGTCACTGGGCTGGCCAGGATCCTGCCCCAGGTGCCTCTCAGTGTCGGAGGTCAACACTAGGAGTGTTCATGAAAGGGAAGACCCTTCTCTTTTGTCAGCTCAGGTTTTCACCCTGGATGGAAAAGCATAAACCTACCCTGTAAGAAACACACATATACGGACATATGTCTGGAAAACCCTGAAGAGAAATGTGCTCACCTTCCCACAATGCCCCAGGCTAAGCCAATGCTACTCTGTCACGCTAGACCCTAACTGGAGCTCCTTAGGAGTAAGAAGTCTGCAGAACATATTTTAAATGGGATGCTAACAGTTTTTGGTTGCTGATAGCAGTCCTGGAGGATTCTGTGATGGACTATATTTTCACTAATATGGTAGAGAATTTTGCTTTTTCCATAATGTTATTGAAGTTTGTAAATCACAGTAAAATAATGCACACTTGACATAATGCAAGAGTCAACTTTACTACACCTCATTATTGTGTAAAAACATGAACACATGCATGGGCATACATACATGCATATAGCCCCACTGACTTTTTCACTTCAGGGGATGTATTTTCAAACTCTGGCTTCCATTTTCTATCCCCTTGCCTGATACAATTGAAACTTCAAGTCTGCATCTGTTTTTTGTCTGCAAGGTAAGCAATGATCCTTCTACACAGCCCCAGTGATTTCACATGAAGGTAGCAGCCCACCTGTGTGTCACCACTTACACACAATTTAAGATCTTCAATGTGTAAGTGATGGCATAATCAGGCATTAAGCTGCATGAACTGCTTAAACTGTCTGGCAGATAGAAGTCGCTCCCTTCTCATTCACTGTGCAAGTACAAATATAGAGGCCTGTTTTAACATTAGTTTGCAGATTGGTCTTTGTTTCCTGAAAGTGAAAGAAAACAGTGAATTTCTTGGTCTGCTAAAAATCAGAAAAGCAAAGAAACAAACAAAAAGCAGGTGGGAAGCCTTCATTAAAGAAAGCCACTACAATTAATTAATGATCAAAAAGGGAGGTGCTGCCAGCCAAGTTTTTAACATGTAATTTTCTAGTATGTGAATACAGTGTAAGATCCTTCCTTTGTGAACCAGAAACTGAATGCTTAGTGGTGACATACATCATCCTCCCAGACAATAAGCAGCATGTGGTTTCACAAGCTGGGGTCACATCAGCTTGTAGTAACTGGATGTCAATTATTTTCCTTGGAAACAATGACTACTGGCAGCATTAAACTCCCAGGCTTTTGTGAGAACATAGTATGTTACCTTGTGAAGATGGCAATGATACTGCCTATTGCTACTGTATATAATGTGTCTGCCTAATGCAAAGGAAACATACTTCTTTTCATCTGCTGCTCTAACCTTTTTGGTTTGATCGATGATGTTGTGTGAGTGAAGGTGCCAGGATTACTGAATCATTCCTGATTAATGGTGATATCATCAGCAGCAATTTTTTAGGTTTAAAGTATTGGTTAGTGCTCGGTACTGAAAGGAAGTACATTACAGAGGTAGAACCACAGAACGCAAATCTGACTCAACTAAGCCTGAGAGTTATTGGCATTTCTAAAACATGTAAGATATGGGGATATTATTTATGGGGTGAATCTGGTGCAGAAAAAAAAAATGTTTTAAAGTGAGTTTCAAATGCTTTTCTGTATCTATTTCTTATCTCTCTATTCTAAAAATTAATTTAGCTGCCTAGCCATAATTTTTCAAAAGCTTATGTTTATGAAGAAGCTGAAAGATTTCTGTTTCCTTCCTTAGTTATTCCCACCATGAAAGATATTTTTATACACTCTGTCATCATTCTAATTAATGAAAACTTCTGGTGACTACCATATTGAGAGAAGAAACTGCTCTGGACCTTAGGTAATTTGAGTTCAGTTTTAACTTCAAATTTAAAATTATTCCAATATTGAAATGTCAGTGGGAAGTAAGCATCTAAATAGCCACTAAAAATTACCTAGCATCTTATCTCTACTTTGGATAGAAAACTGTAAATGTTGGTAACACATTTTCCAGCACCCTTTATGTGCTCAGACAGTAAAATCTTTAGAGTACTGTTTTTCTCTTCCCTATCTTTACATGTAGAAGAAGGAAATCTCCCATCTCACCTGGGCTAATGTAAGGAATATGAGGAAGAAAGGGAACAAAAATGGAAGATCTAGTAGGGTAGGTTCGGGCTGCAGGTTTTTTTTTCAATTCATAACCAACTCCAGTATAAGCACAAAAATTACAGTGATGTAAAACTGGTAAGAGAAGAGAAACCAGCTGATAAATTCAAGAATGAGTCTTTCACATTGTTTTCAGAGGAACTTTCAGAATGAATACAACAGGCTTTGAAAACTGCCTTGGAAAAGACAGTGGTAAAACAGATCTTAAAGATTACTTAAGAGTTTCTTAGTCACTGAACCACAATATAATTTGATTTTGCTGCTCTTTTGATAACAGCAGCATTTCTGGAGCATACTCGTGTACAATAAGCACACATCTCTGTTTCTTTTTCCATTAATGGAAGTAACCTCTAGGGAGGAAAACTTTTCCAGCGTTAATTAGGCTTGTTTTCAGTAAACTTTTGTGCCAGATAGAAGCTTATAGTTAAATATTCTTTTATATTTGTGATCAGTTTTTAATGGATTGTGTCTATGTTTTCTCTTACTCCTTTCAGAGCTGTTAAACTGAGGAATAACTGTTGGGGGAAATATGTAGTTTTTTTCTTTTGTAAATCCATTAATATTCCTCACCACTAATGTGTCTATGTTAATGTAATTTTCAGTAGGTTCATAATGTGGGTAATCCCAGCATCTCCTAATCACTTTCTATTGCCTGGAATTTGCATATTTTGCAAATGAACTGGAGAGATGTGCTGCTGTGCTTCAGATGAATATAAATCCTGTGGAGTATTTTTTACCAGAAGTCCAGCAAGTTACTGTGTGCTTTCTGCTTTGCTTTAAGCAGGCATTTGTAATGCCTAGATAAATGTAGACAGGAACAACATCTTTTTTTCTACAGAGCAGGCATACTAACTATAATGCTATTAGCACACAGGTTTCTGTATTTTCTGGTCAGTGTTCTCCATATTTGAGGGAAAAGTTTCCATTCTGTTATAGGCTGTAGTGTAGATAGATATTCTGTAAATATCTCCGCTTTCACAATATGATTGTGGTGACATTTTCATAGTGGCCAAATAGAGTGAATTAAATTGCTGCTCTTTGTATCAATGGACTGTGCTTGGCAATGATCTGGCTGTAAGATCACTAAGTAATGAAACTTTTACAAGCCTGTGAGAGAATATTTACGAAAAAGGAAACTAGATTCTGGTGTGTTAGTTGGTCTGTGTGTGTATCAGTTACCCATGGAAGGACACTAAGCAACATTAATGAGCAACCGCTGAGCAGAGATGAACAGGATAAGCGAAATGATGGGAAAAAACCTTATTATTTTCCGTCAGTAGTTCAGTCCCAGGATCAGACCTGAATTTAGGGAATGCTCCAAAAACTGCTGCCTGGACACAGTATTGGATCATATTAAACACTTGCTTAGAAGTAATTTAAAATAAACAAAGTAGAAATGATATTTGAACCAATTTGATAAACTTTATATCTCACTGAATATGCCATTTACCATGTTAGTTTTATTATAATCTCTATGTTATCGGGATAGTACTTCTTTAAGAAAGAGGCAAAGGAGATTTAAGCACTTGTCTTTACATGCTTCTGAAGTGAGCCTTAATAAAGCTAGAAAGAAACATTGGGTTTTTTTCTTCCATCAGCAATTCTAAAACACTTTTCTAGTCTGGGATAATTCTCCCTTAAATTCTGAACAAAATCTCAAGGCATGTTAGTTTGCCTAAACTTCTACTTACAGCCTGCAAAATCAAATGTGGGTTTTTTTCATGCAGATCCCAACCTTCACAACTCCTATAAGAAGGGACGTTCTCCTTCTACTTCCCATTCAAGGAGCACAGAACGAGCTTTCAGGTAAAAGTAATTTTATTTTACAGGCTGACTTTTTATTCTGTGTTAATTCTAATGATGTCTAGGAAACATGAAAAGATTGATTTTGTCCTTTTATATGTAATATTTATAAATTCTCATTTATTTTAATCTTGTTCTCATGCCTGATATCATTACCAGAATCCTTTGATAAAAGTACACATTTATTAAGCTTGGTCTCAAATTCTAAGGAATGCTTTGTCTCTTTTCATGTATTCAAACAGGGCAGCAAACAAAATAACTTAGAAAAGTTTACAGTAAATTCTTCCAAATTAATGGCAAGCAATTTTCAAACTACTTATAAAAGGTAAAGAACAAATATGCAATTGTTCTAGATCTCAAAATTACACACACAAATTTTAGATACACATCTGTTCACTGAAAGTAAAACTATTTATAGGTAAAAAATAGGCCTTTAAGCACACAAATAAGCCAACTGAATCACCTGCTATCTATTCTGCACTCATAAATGCATAGCCAGAACATGGAAAATGTTCTTACTCAAATGCTTCTTTAAATGATATAGTACTTCACTACTTAAGACTTAAAATATGTGGGGGTTTTCCAGATATAAACAATAATAACACAGTGGTAATAGATGTTAAACTTTAAAAGTACTCATAAAGGCTATTACAGGATAAAATTCTGAAATTGCTAACATGTAAAGCTAAATGACAGAAAGAAGAAAAATGTTTTTCCATGATCCTATAAAGTTAAGGCCTTTTGTTTTTCTTTCTTCCACAATTGCTTCCCACAAGAATATATAAATTCTTTTCTCAAGGGCATATGACTTGTTAGTATAAAGAACCATAAATAAGTAATTCTGGGTCAGGAAAGACTGTTATCTACTTTATCACGGTAGCTGGTAGCAGTCCTCAAGCAAAGAATATAAAATAAACAGTAATGCTTACCCATCTCCCAGCACTCTGTGGCTTAGAAGCTTCTTAAGTTATGGATGCAATCTTTTTGTTTAAAACTTTAAATAGTTTTTGCTTCATTAATGTGTTTAATTGCTTTTTGTATCTATTTATAATTTGACATAAACTACTTCCTTTTGCTACAAGGCTCTTCCAGAGTCTATCTGCAGCATGGAACAAGTACTTGCTTTTGTTTTAAAGCTCTGCATAATGATTTCTTTGCATTAATTTTAGTACCTTCATTATCAGAAATATTGCATAATCACTCCGTTTCTGCACACCTCCCATGATTATACAGTTGTTTCCCCTTGATTGTTTCTTTCAAAAGTTGAAGTCTTTTTTTTCTACATCCTATTCCAACCTGATCGTTACTCACAAAAAGGCAACTATTTCCTCTATAACTTTTTTGAGTGCTGGGGACCAAGCTCTCACTACTTAACACTCAAGATGCAGGCACATCATAGATTTATACAGTTGTGTAATGATGCATAGTGTTTAATTGTCTACTCTTTTCTGAATAAATCCTACATTTTGACCATTTTTTGGATTAACACTGTTCACAATGACTCTCAAATCTCTTTCCTGTGTAAAGTAGGTATCTTAGAGCATGTCACCCAGCGCATATTTTTAGGACTATTTTTTGTCAAGTGTGTTACTCTGAATTTATCATTCTTGAATATGATCTGCCACTTTATTACTTCATCTCTTGATACCTTGATATTCTCTGTAGCTCTTTAGAGCCAGCTGCTTTTATTATCCTCAGTAATTTTGAATAACCAGCAAACTTTGTCATCTCACTACACTTTATTTTTCAATACGGTGAACAGCGAAAGTCCAGGCACAAATCCCCATGGGATGTGCCTGAAAAGCGATCATTTATTTACCTCTTTCTTCTGAAGTCCTTTAGCTGACTATTAATCCCCAAAATCTTAAGAACCTTTACTGAGTGATCTTGCCTAAAGTTTTTCAGTGTTAACATACAATGTACTTTTAAATACCTGGATAAAATTCATATTGAGTGAGAATTGACTCATGATCGTAGTATATGACAATGGGAAATTATTAATGTTGCCGCCTACCTAAAATCTAAATATCTCTAAAAGGACACAATAAGTACACAGCATTTTTTCTTAGCCTTTGATGAGGTGCAGTAGTCCTGAGTGTCTGTGTCCCTGAGAATGCTTCAGCCAGGAAAACAAACTCTCTTCTTTATAAGGCAAAGGTTGAATTCTCAATATTTTTGTTGTTGTTTGTTTGTTCTCTCATTCTTTCCTTTGCTGTTCTTTACGCTTTTCTGTGATCTGGCATTGACCTATTTACAGAAACCAAAAATCCTGTTTGAAATACAGAATCCAGAAGGATGACAGCATTATTGTTCTGGATTTAGGCATTTTTATAGCAATGCTGCTGACAGAAGTCACACAGAAGTGGCTCTACTGTCCTTTGAATCCCACAACAATAACAAAATGTGGTTCTTGTTATAGGGCAATCATGGTTAATCTTCTGTACAGCACAAGTGGTCTTATTCCTTTGCATCACATTCTGTTCATTACTTATTGCTTGCCCTGTGTTTATCTGCATTCTAATTTGTGTTTAATAAGAAAGGTTCTCCCATTTTCCTCAAAGGCATTTAATTGAAGTGAAGGTGACCAGCAGGTGGTTTGCATAAAATTTCATTAGCCTCTTAGATTGTTTTTGACACCTTTATGAAAGAATGCTTCATTACCATGCAAATGGTCATTGGCCCTGTTTCCAAGCTAATCGCCATATAACATGACATACATATCACAATGTTATATTCTCTAAGATTTATACGATTAATTCAGCTAATTTCAGAGTTATAATGACACACTTACTTAAATAACTGCAGAATGGCAAGTATCTCATAGAAGCCATATCATATTATGCCATTAAGGGTATCCAGTACTATTCAGATAAGAGAACAACCAAAGACAATGTGTTTGTTTGATCCTCTTAGCCTTTGAGATAAAGAAA
Organism: Haliaeetus albicilla; assembly: GCF_947461875.1. Lineage (NCBI taxonomy): Eukaryota > Metazoa > Chordata > Aves > Accipitriformes > Accipitridae > Haliaeetus > Haliaeetus albicilla. Next base: position 28,547,209 of record NC_091485.1, read on the forward strand.
ATGATGATTTCTTTCCAGCTTGAGATGACACTAAGGCAACTCAGTACAAGAACTAGTATTAACTTTCATTTCTTTGGTTATTTCTTGTGAATATGAATAAATGAAGGTCTTTTTACTTACAAGTTTGTAACCCAATAATACTTGTAATTTCCAAGAAGTACCATTTTCAAAATATTTTAAAATAAGTAAAAAAATAAATCCCAATGTAATTTTTTTTGTGTAATATTAATTGTGTTCTCTTCACATTGCTGACTTTTTTAAATATCAGATTTTGGTCTTCATTTTTATTATCATTTCTAGCCTGTATATTAAGCAATAGAAAATTTCACATCAGTAACCACAGACTGGTTGCTTATTTTCAATGCATGTATAGTTTACATGTTCTCATGTAGCATTCTAATTTTTCTGAATGCTTCTCTGAACATAGCCTTTGAATGTAGAGTCAATGAGTTTCAAGTAATACAAGTTACATACATGTGGAAATACTGTGAAAGTAGAGTGGTTTTTACTGAAATCCTTTCTCTTGGGAGTACTTATTTAGAGAAAGATCATTTGAAGGTAATGAAACTGCAGTTTTGTTTTAATAACTGCCATCCACATACAGCAAAGCATGGGAATTTACATGTTTTTATGAATTTTTTTTGTAAATAATTAAAATAGAGGATTATAAGAATTTGGAACTGCAGGTAGCCAATACTAAGGCTGTTGGATGTTTCAACCCAATTTAGCAAGTACTGAAGTATAAATGCCTGAAAACTGACACTGAAGTTGCATGTAGGCCAAAAAGCCACAACAATATTCTCTGTAGTGGACTGAGAATTTGTACTTGTTTTTCACAAATATGTAGCAATAAAAATATTTCATAATCTTCATCTCTTTAGAACTGATTTTTTTTTACCATAGGGAATTATTTGTCTTTATGGTTTTTATTGTAACATGTATGCAGTTTAATGTAACTTATTGTTAACATTTATGTTAACAATTCAAGAGCTACCTTTCAACACCAAAAATTATAGAGCTTTGACATCCTGCCTCAGGTATACCTGTCTGAAATGTATGTCACTGGCATATATCATTTTATGGACTGCATGCAATTTCTGTGAAGGACTGAAACCTCTAGCACAAATTTACAACTGGGGGTACAACTGATGTACTTTCAGCTGGTCTACTTGCCTTAATGAAGTGCCATCCATGTACTGGCCTAGTAGAGGTGAAGGTCCTGATGGAAAAAGTGGTGACTGGCAGTTGATGGTGCCAAAAGGCTTCCAGTGATCTGATTGCCACAGACCCTGAGATTATCCCCTGTAGGACTGTTGCTTTAGGCCCTCCCATAGATCCTTCCTTGAGGTCACTGCCTATCCACACCTTACCGTCTCGGGTCCCCTTGCATCCCTGCCTCTTTGCAGGACCCAATAGGTACACAGTCACCACATGCATAAACTTATTTCTTCCGGAAGGAAAGTGCAGGTTGTCCAAATAGCTGCCCTGCCTGATTTATAACAACATATTAGGATTCTGTTAGTGCTCTCTATGTATAGCTGGAACTCCAGTAATCATAGATAATGATATTAAACCAGCATCCTCAGGAAGGGCCTGTGTGAAAATGGGAATGGTCTAAAAAGTGTTACGCAGCAGATGATAAGATAACTGTGACTTTCATGTCTTGCCTATCACCACAACAGTATGATGATGAAGATCACATACTAATAGTGCTTTTCTGAGGTCTGGGAACCAAATTAAATTCATTTATTTCTACATGATTGTTACTCTTTTTTCTTTCCTTTTCAACTATATAGTTGTAAAGTGAAACTCACACTTACACTTATTTGGAAAGGGGACTCTTTCAGCAGATTCACAACTAAGCATATCCTGGGCCTGGCTTGGTGGCCCAGAAGGGTTTGAAGTGAGAGTAGCAGACTGCTAGCCTGAAACTAATTGCAAAATTTCAGTGTTAGCAACACTGTAAATGATATTCAATTCGCTAATTGACAATGTTGCTGTCACAACAATGCTTGCTGCTACTACTGCAACTACAGACAATTTCTGACTTTAACAAGCAGTGTCATCTTTTCTGAAATTCATAAGTTGTTATGATAAGAAATGAAATTATGTGACTTAAAGGACCATGTCTTATTCTGATATATGACTTATTAAATTAGTGGCATAAATCTTACTGAAAATCAAAGAAAATAAGTCTCAAAAATGGTATTGGAAAAAGATTTAGGCTTCTGAATCATGTAGCAGCTTAAAGAATTACATCCAATCTCAAAACTTTTTATAATCAAATTTTAGTATTTAAGTCTTTGAGATGTTTACTTACTGTAATAGTGAAGACTTGTTAGTCAGTGTGGAATAAGTATAATTAATGTAAATCTCAGGAATACAAAAATGACCTGTTCCATAGGAACTTCACAAATCATTATCCTTAATTCATAATTTATCAAACAGACCCTTAACACTTTCTTTTTTTTTTTTTTTCCTGAAGAATCACAACGTTGGAATGACTCTAGTCAAGAAGAGAGGGAAGTTTCAAAATTCCAGTCTGCATCATAAATCTTCAGCTACTGACCTTCTGCTCTTTTATTAAGAAAGAAAATCTTTTTAAGCATTTCTGCTGACTCAATGGTTAATACAGCATAGGGAGAGTGAAGTGATTTTTCTTATAAACTAATCTCAGGCCATTTCAAATTGCTATACATCATAACCAAGTCTTTAAATCCCATGAAAAGATGAACGGCCAATCACTGACAATCTCTGAACATCTGTTTTGCATTTCAACATCTTCACCTTTTGAATAGTACTAAAGTATGGTATAATGCTGAGTAGTTTCTAGTCAAAGATATTGATTGGCATATTTCCATTACTTTTATATTCTACTATTGATTTGTGCTGTCTATAACATACGAACTATGTGGTAGAGTGTGTTAAATGCATGGTATAATTTGCACAGTGCAGTTGTACAATGCATAGAAAATAAAAGCATGTGAAACTGAATTTGTATCACAACCTAACTGCAGAAGATAAAAAGCTGACTGGAGGACTTGTCTAACAATTCAAATGCCAGCTGGAAGTCTAAAATCATGCCTCTGTTGTAAGTACTAGTAGACCCTGATAGTAACTACAGCATGGTAATTAACTATTAAATCAATGAGAACAGTATTGCTCCCTCCCAACCTGTTTCTCCAGCCTCAGCTTTTTCGCCTCAGTCTTGCCTTGGTTGAGATTCAGGAAACCTGTTCACCTTAGAGAACCAGTGTCATGTTAAGTACTGCTTGAACATCACTGCCTAAATCAAGCAAAGCACATAAACCTTATCTAGCACTTTCCACAAGAAAAAGCTGGAAGTGACATCTTTTACTGCAGCTTCTGTTTTGGTGTTTCTTTGTAAGGTCTTGATAGTGAAACTCTTAGTTGGTCAATTTAGACAGGTCATATGGTATGAATCAATACTGCATCTGGAATCAGATAGTCGGGATAAGCATAGAAGTATGAATAGAAGGTTAAATTTTATAATTTTCCCTAATGTTTACTTAAAACTCTCAGTTTCCACATATATTCATTCCAACAAAGTCATTAGTTAGAACAGCAGCAGAAATATAAATGAGGCTAATGTGCAGCCACAGTGATTGATTTCCAGATGTAAATGAGTATTTACAGATTTTTTGAGAGCAGAAATCAATCAGTTTTACCTAAATTGTAAGAAAAATGTAAATAATGTTTATGTACCTTTTTCATAGCATTCTCCTGATTTCCCTGCAGAAGCATCATGAGGTATAGATGATGCAGAGTGTTTTTACCCTAACTTCTGTCTTCTTGAGGACCTTGAGGAATACAGTATTCCCACAGTTGGGAACATGAAGGGGGGGAAAAAAGAAAACCAAGAAAAGTGTTTCATATGGGCTTAATCAATCTGGAAAAGCCAAGGTCCTATCTCCCTTCAGAACCAACATAAAATATCTCAAGAGTATGTGTGAGGGGAGAAATCCCTCAGTACTGTCCTATATCAGAGGATTCTGATAAGAAGTTGTAGTACCATTTGTTATAATTTGACCTTAAACTTTTCCAGGATCAGTGCAACTGGACACAAACTGCAAAGTTCTAGCTAAATGCTGCAATGCAGCCTTTGACATCTTTCTGCATTATGATTAATTTAATATATTAATTAATTAAACATTTCCATGCTCACAATTGAGTGGCTATGCATGGGTAATTATCACATTACTACTTAAGTACCATAAACAGCTTCCCTCACTGAAGATTATTTTTGTCCTTTTTTGCTTTTCTTTTCAAATGCACTGTGTTTATATGTAACATTATTCAGCAAATACAAACAGTAAGATAAATATTTATGATCTAAGATACCTTAATTTAAATGTAACTTTCTTTTATATGTTTATATTTGTATTTACTAAATGATGCTGAGTAGCCATTATTACCTGACAAATAACAGACAGTAGTAGTCGTGGCTGATGACTGAATCCATCTTAGTCCTAAATTGTTTTAAGATTTACAGAAAAAGTTGCAACTTTAGAAGTTAGTGAAGATAATTTATAAAATCTATGATGTATCACATTTTCTATCACAGCAGTATCTTAATCTATCATATATTTCTGCATTTCTCTTCTGCTAGGCTGCAGATTCATGTTCAGTGACATGGCTGCATAAACTAATTCCACCGTATTGCCAGGCACATCTTCCCACCATCAAGCCACCTTCTGTGTTTGCTGCTACCCACAGTTGCATCCAGCTGTTCCTGCGGTGAACTGGGGAATTGATCCAGCTGTAAAAGAGCTCAAACATTTTTGCAGGGACAGTTTAATATAAACTAGTTCATCAATCCAATCCATTCTGTGGCTGCATAAACACTTTGTGCTGGCACTGAGCAGGGGCTCCTGGAGCAGAAGGAGCCTGGGGGATGAGGGTGGGCTGGTGCACCTTACAGCACAGTTGCTGCTGAAGAATCACAGCCTCAACCTTCAGGACACACATTCACCTGTAGCATATCTGGGACATATAATTAGCTCATTCTGACTAAGGTCAGTTTTCATCATTGTGCTGTGTACATACATTTTTTGCGAGGAGCAGTTACATTAACTTTCTGGATTTACTGAAAGCTAAGACTTAACCTTTTTCTCCCAAATGAGAAACAGGTAGCTGCAAATCTCACAGGCCCAAGAGGTACCTACCTTTCTTACATTTATTTATGAACCACCTTGTGCCCTGATCTTGCCTCTGGATCTGCTAGCATGGACTTCTGTGCCTGTCACTTAAATCAGTAGAGCTTCACAGAGGCCCAAAGGGCCATGCCAGTAAATGATAAGAAAAGCTTTAAGCAAGACAGTTAGAGAAGTAAAAGTACTGCCATAGTTGGCTTCAGCATCTTTTTTACTTTCAACTACTAAATTTTTTTTCAAATACTTAATTCTCTTTAGAATATTTTCTGCTGAAACTGGAAATGATGATTTTAATGTTCAGGTCTTTCTCTTATGTCCTCTGACAAAATAGTTGAACAGCCACTTTGAACACTGGATCGATGTTTCTGGAACAAAGTTTTAGGAACTCCCTTAATTTGGTCCATTCCTGTTTTGGAAGAAGTGTAAATGCAGTCTTACAGATTCATCTTTTGCTGAGAAATACCTAGTTTGCAGTCTTTACCTCTACTCATCAGCATTCACATTGTCCATATTGCCTACCAATAGTTCAATTTCATTGTACTGTTTTTGAGCAAAACTGAATACCAGCTTGCCACAATAATGTCTACTGTTAGCAGTAAGGGGACTTGGGCTCAGCACTCCAGTGCCATCCCAATGCAGTATCAAATCAATAGCTCTAGCAAGCTGAATTAGAGCTGGTGGTTGAAGCAGAACACATTTCCCATTCTCTCTACATTATTCCTGCAAGTGATATCTTTCAGCGGCAGTGCTTTCAGGAAGAAAAATAGTGTACTGCTCTTGTGTCTGGGTTATGTATTTGTAAAACTACTCAGGCAGCAAGAGAAGTTGAATATTTCAGTATCTGTCTAGTCCTACTCCATGGATACACAAAAAACACTGAATGAAAGGTGCTAGATTTCTTAAATACATACTAGTGCAGATTTCTGAGCTAATTTTCTAACAAGGAGTGAAAGTGCAGCAGTTGTGTTTGAAAATACTTGGCACATCTGGCATCTATGTATCAAAGCTCCTTGTTTGTTGACCCACATCCTTTGCACTGCAGTTGTTAGAGAATCAGGGTGCATGTCTGTTGAAAAACCATTTCCCTGCAGATATGCAGACTACAGCCTGAATAAATCAGCTAGAAGGGCCCAGAAACATACAGACATAAAATATGCACATTAATTGATATGTTCAATAGCTGCCTATGAAATTGCAGAGTAAGTTTTTCACAAAAAGCAATGATAACAGTAAGTACATCATGTTACCTTCCAAAAGCTGAATCAAAAGAGCTAAGGGTAAAATAGTTTTAACTTATTAGTAAAAGTCAGCTGTATAGAGTCAGGAGATAGACTTTTCTAATGCACTTTGTATCAGATCTATATTTTACAGACGTAGAAGAAAAATTGTGGGAGGACCCAAGGTCCTCTCTGATGCTATGTAGAGATTTAGAACTAACATTCTATACAGGATAATTATTAAAGGTAGAATTTCCTCGGGACACAATCAGTGTAGAGCTGTTTATGGTAGATACCTGCACACTTTTATCAAATATTTTCTCAGTGTATGGGGAAACATTGTCTCACAGGGAGAGAATGTTATAATAGTCTAGCAGATTACCATCTTATGTGTAGATCTTGATATTGGTAGCACTTCTAATATACGCTGCAAAATATTGGCTGTTTCACAGGTGACTTGAGGACCGGTAACTTGCTAACCTGAGTCTTTGGAGTTTGCTAATCATGGAGCTCTTTAAATTGATTTTTGTTGGCAGGGGAAATAATAAGCTTGGAAAGGTTGAGGTGCTTTTGCCTTTCGAGCTCTGCAGGCTCTGTACAAGAGCTCTGTGGCCACACTAGAGAGACTGGTGCATTCACTCTCCACAGCAGGTTGCAGTGCAGAGGTCCCCAAGCTAGCAGAAGATGTTTAAACTCCAGAGCTGGAAGATGGATAAATGCATAGATGCCTGTGATTGCTCAGAGATAATAAGCCCCGCTAACAGGCAGATCTATTTAGCTGGGACGTAGCACTGTGCTGATTCTGCTGTGCTGTTTTGGAAAATATGCATGTTCAGCACCCCAGTTCACTGTGTAGACACACCATCTTGCTCACAGGTCTCTAATGCAATGCTCCACTGGGCTCCAAAGACTTGTTTGTATCTGGAATACTCTAAAGAAATGTACAAGATGAAGCTTGCATGTTGAAAGGATCATACGACTGTCCACAGATCTTGTCTTGTTCTGTGTAAAAATGTGAGTAATCACCTTAGAAGATGATAAGCAATGTCTCCATGAGAAATAATAACAAAGGTATTGTATGATATTGACTCACTGAAGATCTCCGGCAGCTACTTATATGACTGACCATGGTTACATACAGATTCAATTCTGTGAACAGTTCTCTGAATAGTTCCAAAGGGGCAGAAGTCTGTTGTGTGCTTCAGCAAAGACATGCAGAGGGAGCAGTGGTGTTGTGCAGCAAATTATTGATAATTTCCTGACTACGTCACCCTTTTATTCCATGTGAAACTTGCAGACAGTATGAATACAGATATGTTTTAGGTCCAAAGGCACACTTTGCTTTAAATAAATAAATAAATAAATAAATAAATGAATAAATATCAGCAGTATAGTGCGAAGACCTCCATGTCTGGAAAAGATTGTTCCCCTTTAATAAAAATAAGCAAGATTTAAAAAAAATCTATCATTCTGTTATGTTTATTTTTTACCCTATATAGACAGTCCCCGTTCCTGACTTAGACACTGTCACCCTTGTCCTATATGTCTGTGTCCTAACTGGATGTGCCAATGACACTGTGATAACTAGCAGTCAACATTTACATTACATACATTACACCACCATTCAAAGACTACACTGACACATTATGAAGTTGTTTTTTATTATTATTATTATTATTATTATTATTATTATTGTTGTTGTTGTTGTTGTTGTTGTTATTCAAAAGTTTGACAATTGAGCTTCAACTTCTGATATGGTTTGCTTCCTGGTTGCTTAGAGAACCTTTTTTGTCCAGCCCTTCACATTTCAAAACAATAAGTGGATTCAGTGTCTGTGTTTGAACTAATAGTCATCCCTTTCAATATATGATAAATGGTTTATGGAGACTGTCATGACCTAGATTCAGTTTCGAGGTCTGATAACAGGTAGACTTTACAGTCCGTCTTCAACAATTAATAAGGTTTTGACTTAACTGTCTTGGGACAGTAGATTTTTATTTTTGTGTTAGACAGTTGTGTGGTTGCATCAAGTTTCCCATTCTTTACCCCTCCCTGCCATCCCTTTTCATTCTGTGAGAATACTTGGAAAAACAAGGAGCAAAGGGATTTTTTTTTTTTTTTTGCAATAGGAAAAAATACATGGTTTGTATGTCTCAAGAAAACTTAAAAAATGCCTCCACAGAAGTAAATTCTTCTCTTGGTATGTGACAGACCTTTGGATAATTTTATTATCCTACCACTTAGTTTTGGCATAAATTAAAACAATTTCAAAAATTTAGGAAAAAAAAAAGCTAGTGTTACCTGCTAAAAGAATAGACTGTTTTCTGAAAGAGTAGATGACACCTTGTTTGGTCTGAACAGCCTAATGCCTGAGCATAGTTGTTACCTGCTTAAGTGCTCCTCCGTTCTCCTCACCCAGCACCTCATGGACTTAAATTAAACAGGGTAGGGAGATAAAATTAGCATTTTAATTTATGCACACATCATAGGGTGAAAGCAAATAAATAAATAAATGAATAAAGCTTCAGATATATCTCTTAACAGAGATATCCTTAGAATTTACTGAATCTAAGTGCTTATAACTCCATACTGAAATGCATAATTCAAACCTGTGGAATACATTTATATAGCAAAGATGTGTTTTATATGTATGTATAAATATATATCTAGTCCCTCTGGGTATCTACACTTCATCCTTTGGATTCACCAAAGCTCTCAGACAGACAAGATTGGACATAAGAGTTATAATTCTGAGGAACTGGTTACAAGAACTAGAACCCAGTAACCTAATTTAAATATATAAAAGTCAAAATAAATAGTACAATATGCCTTCCTTCTTTCTCTTTCTGCCCTCCCTTCCTGTGGTTTTCATTAGCATTTTTGGCCTTGCATGATTATTAGGTGTCCTGTTTGTAACTAGACTACAGTGTTTGTAAACAACTCCAAAAAAATGATGTTGTCAAATTTGCCATATTCATTTAGGCATTTTATTAACCAAAAATCATCTTCCAAGCTCCTCCATATTGACAGCTACCCTATACTTAATCTAAACTTAATCTGATCTCACAGCAGATTTACAGTGGAGTATTGCTAGCAATTTAACAGAATTAATCTTGTCTTATGGTTGCCTATACCTGTCATTAAATATTTTCTATTCTTTATGATTTGAGAGGTTAAATTTCAGTATTTCTGGGGTTTGGTTGTTTTTTTTTCCCAACTTCAGAATTCTTCTTCCGTGCCTTAATTGTTAGGCAATTTATAAGAAACATTTCGTTATCACAGTTACACAGTATTTTTTTCATGGATGAATGTTTAGCATCTTAGGGAACAGAAAATGCTTTTCAATGGCATGCTACAGTTTTCGTCCATCTCCAGAATCTCCACTGCTCATTTACACTACACGCCTGATAACTTTTTCAACTTACCTGAAGGGTACTTCTGTTGAGTAGAGGCACTCCAAGGCAAAATCAATCTTCCTAATGGCAGAGAGAATTGTGCCACCTCAGTTGGTATTACAGGTTATTTAGCATAAACATATGTGTTCCCATTAAGGACCATCCACATTCAAGTAAAATGAGTCACTTGTGTAAGAAGTTTTGTTTATAAATCTGAGACTAATTTCCCTAGTCTATTCTGTATGTGCTATGTGGTATAAAATTGTACAAATGTCAGTGTGCAGCCTCGCAATATATTTCTCTGAAAGCAAATTGTAAAGTCATTATGCAGTATATTTCTCAGCAGAATTATAAATAAATAGAACATGAAAAATAAAATCAGTTCTAGGTGAAGACCTTCACTACTTATCTCTCAGTTAAAAATGTAAATATTTCTTCGGTAACAACAACCTACTGACATGTTGGTTATATTAATATACAGTTAATACAGATTATATTAATTATGTGCAGAGATAATGACCTGTTGGTTAAAAGGTTCCATTCCCACTGGCTTTTATAGCTGACTATATGCTCCACATGCACACAACTGTACTGTGGCTGCCCTTGCCTGAAAGAACGCTCTTTTCAGTCTTGCACAACACAGAGAGATGGAGTCAGTCAGGTTTTCAACTTCCTCAGAGGTGCCCTCTTTCAAGCTAGAGTCTCTTTCATCTGTGATAGTCAGACAGGAGAGTTTTGCATTTCAGAAAATGTTTAGTCTATATTTTGGCTGCCTTTTATGTGCTAAAGTCTGTGGAAATCTCAGCTTTCCTGAACCTGCCTGAGCCTCTTTCGGTACTCAGTGTTCACCCAGTTACTCTTATGCCACCTCAGGACTCTGCCTGACTCCTTGTATTAGCAACCCTGTTAGCACAGCATTGCTCGCATTAGCATTGTTAGCATAGGATTGGGATCTCGGCAGCAGTGCCTGTACGCTCTGGAAGGAGTTTTCTTCCTGCTTTTCATGAGACCATTCTCTACTTGTATTTCTGGTGAGGGAGAGGGGGTCCACATTGCAGGTGTGGGCTGTTGCTTGTTAATATTTAGCACATCTGGGCTGTTCAGTAGGTACCAGCTGGGAGAAACTGGGCTTGGGCAGGTAGAGCAGGGACTGTAGAGTAGCTGCCATGGGTCTCAGTGGTAGATGGCATAAGCGCTATAGCGTTTGTGTATGATTCTGGCTGGCACAGTATTCTGTGTTTGACCAGTGTTACCTGGTAAATTTGGATCTCCCGGCGTTTGTGGTTACAGTGCTCAAGGGAAGTGTCAGACCACAGGCTCCAGATGAAAGCAATGCACAAAAGCTAAACCACTGGGAGAGGGATTACAAATATTCTGGCCTTTGCTGTAGGTATGTGTGTTGCCTTCTTTAGTGGGTCTCCTGTGGAAGAGTTTTGGAGAGCAGAAACCTGTAGCTGTTGTGGCAGCAGAGGCAGTATAGAAAACGGGAAGGCGTGGGGGTGCTGCTTGTGCTGGGGAGCTTTTGATGACATTCAAAGCTGGCCTGCTTTGCAGATAAACCAGGGCCATGTACTCAAAGAAGCTGAAATGTGAAGATGAGGTGTTGTAAACCTCACAAACCTGCATCCTGAGAAAAGTGTGGACAGCCCAGGAGAACTCCTGCCAGTACCACTCCTGGCTGGGAACACACCCATGAAGCCTATGGGGCTGCACAGTATGGCACTGTGGAGCAGTCAGGACGTTCAGGTGGAACAGCTATGTCACTTTCATGACACCACTGAGTGATCCTTAAGTCCTCGACTGACTAGGGCAGCAGAACTTGGCCTCTCTGTGCTGATAAAGGTAGTATAAGAAAACAGGGTAAGAAAGGCTAGTGGAATTCCTCTCTATTCAGCAAATATTTCTGACACCTTCTGGCTAAATCTGATCACATCCTACACAGACAATGACATCATTATATGCCATCAGCAATAGTTGTAAGAGTTCACACTATCCCTGTAAACCATATAGAACTTTATATGACAGAACTTGATATCAACCTTGAAAAGGGGAGTCTTAAATAAAGACAGTACATACCAGAATAAAGCTGTTAATGACAGCTGTCAGGGTTCTGAAGTCATTCAAAAAAGGAGGTGTTTAAATTAGTGTTGTGCTTTTGTGGTACACTTTATGATAAAACTTTTAATTACTTGGTCACACTTTTTTTTTTTTTTTCCAAAAAATATGCTTGCATCACTGAACAAACAGCACCAGGCCTTTTCTACAGATGAATCAGAGTAATACCTTCAAGGCATGTGTTTCCCACAGTGGCACAAAAAGTACTATAAGCTCATGCGATTTAAAGACTATCATAAATCATTTGTTGGATAGGTAACTTCAATTATGACAATTCCTAACTTTCTAGTATTAAATTAGAAGTTCTTAATGTACTCATAAAGTAGTTTTTTCTGTGCACTTCATTCCTACTTTAGCTTTCTGTTTGGTTTACTTTATTATGTAGTCAAAATAAATTTAGTTTGCCTAATTAGAATATATACAAGCTTATATCATCTTTAGAAATGGAGAATTTTCAGTTTAAATGTGCAATAATTAAGAGCAAATGGGACTGAGTACTTAAAATAGTGACAGCTCTGTATTTTAAGATGTTGGGATGCAGTTGTTTGGCTATAGAGAACAAGAAAAGCAAGCTGGAAAGATGCCATTAAAGGCATACTTACTGAGAATTTTACTTTTATCTCAAAGATCAAAGGAACCCATGATCTTCAGCAAAAATTCAGATTGAAAGTGATGAAATTATAATGCACATGGAAGATGATAAGCAAAGTAATTGTTTAACAATTTGTGGGAAGGTGGAGAGCTTTTATAAGAGAACAAATGAAGACATGAAGTAGCCCAACCACAAGTTTATAGTTTGTCAGAGGCTATGTCTCTAAAGGTGGAAGGGTAACAGCCACTAGATATATTTTTCAACTGAAGCTATATTCATATCAAAAATCAGGATGTACTGTTGCATAATTGGCACAACTGGGGACATCTAATCTTACTAACGTCTCCATAATTGGTACAGACTATAAAAACAAAGGAATAAAGAACACAATTAGTATAATGAGTTAGACTGTTCAACCCTGACTCTTGGCAAGCACTTACCCAAATATTTCCACTGTGTACTCTCTCAGAAATAATTAATGTAGAATGGTATGCCTTCTCTCTTAACAAAATAGCTTGACCATTTCTAATATTTATTACACAGGTTAGTCAAGAATGTCCACACATAGAAGAAAGGGTCACAGTTTTTGCATTTGCTCCCATTTTGTCCTGCATGAAACTGAAATGAGAAAGTGTTGTATAGGGGCCAATATGTCTCTTCCCCCACAGCATTATAACATTGATGGAGATAATAAAAAGACTTAATATCATCTTAAAATGTACACAGGTTTAAGATAGAAAAGCTTTCTAAAAGCAAGCTTTCCATACCTGTGCTGAAAAAGGAGGTTTAAAGTAAATCCAGGGCTCTACATCAGCAAATATAAGTGGTATACTTCTATTGACTCAGAGGATTGTTCCTACTTACGCCAAAAGCTAATTTGTCATCAAAGCACCATTCAAAGGTTTGATCTCCCACAGTTGCATGAAGAAATGGAGTTTAAGGATTAAATTTATTTTCTGTTTACATTGATTTGTGTGTAGTTCTGCAATTATGAAGGATTTGGGGTTTGCTTATAACAGCATGATCTTCTTTACATTACAGGACTTGACTTAACATTATATACCTAAAAGTTCAGAGACGAGTTGAATGACTGAATCTTAACAGTGGCTACTGTCCTCACAGTAGCGGTACACATATTATTCATAAACTGCTCTCACCAGATAGTAATTTTGTTTGTGGTTTGTTTTAAATGAGCTGTTTAAAATTCTGTAATTAATTCAGTGTACATGGAAAAAATGACAGATGGTTATGATAAAGGAACTTAATGCCTCGTGGAAACAAGTCAAACCACAATCAGTAACAGATGTTTTCTGCAAAACCAGATTGTGTGTGTGTGTGTACATACTACATATATATATATGTATATAGTTGGAATATGGATTTATATATGTGTGTTTATGTGTATGTCTATCTGTAACCATAAATGTTACTTGAACACTTCCACCCCACAGGGCAATAGTTGCGATGTTTTTTAGTGTAGTAATGACCTCATTTATTCCTGTAGTTGTACAAATGAATTCTATCAAGGACAACTCCTTCGATTATCCTTAAATTTTAGAAAACATTTACACAGATATCACTTTTGGTGACTTGTTTATAAGGTAGAAATATATGGTTGTAGTTGTCAAGACAAAAAATCAAAGTAATGGTTCTCCAAATTTTTGGAGTTGTGTTAATACTATACAAAACATTGATTGTACTGCTTATTAGAGCTTTCAGAAAGGCAATTAATGGAAGACAACAGTGAAAATGAGCTGTGTTTAACAGTAGCAGAATAGCTGTTAGCTTATGACTGGATGTAGAGTCAGTGAGGCTACAGTATCACAGGCAATTGTTGTTTTTCAACATTATCAAACTGATCAAAATGCATACTTCATAGCATATATAATTACACATTTTTAAATCTAGCCATCGTAATCTCATAAAGCAAACTTGACAGGCAAAACACAGCTGAAGGTGGACTGGGCATTTCAAGACAATTTTTTCTACATCCGGCTGCAATCTCCAGTATTACTAATCTCTCATTGTCTTGTATTCTGACCAACCCCTTCTGTTGCAGGGGGATGCCATGACTTGGTACATGCTTGGGACCATCTAAGTGTGTCATGAACAAGCAACACAAGTATTCAGGGACTGGTGATTTTAGCTCTAGTCTTTGGCTGGTTCTGAAAGGCTGAGAACCTGAATGGTATACCCTATATGGGTATACACCCTGGACAAGACCGAGCTCCGTATCTGTTTAATACCAGCATGCGTGCCAGTCCTTCTGTTCACACACCCCTTCTCTTTGCAGAAAAGGCTTGGACAGAAGTCACAATATACTCTGAAAAGGTTCCTGGCTTGGAAGATCAGAAGTCAGGACTCCAGAGGTATGTAGAGCCTGGCTGTACTTTGCAAACCCTAGGTGTTCTGAACTGATGTGATTTCCTCTGCAACTCCAGGCTCTTTCAGCTCAGCTGGGGTTCACTACTGCCTGTGAAGATCTTTTCATCCCCATGCGTTGACACTGAATACCTATTTGTGCTGGTGGAGAGAAGAAAACAGAAATGAAAGATTTGATTTAAATTCCGACACTTCTAAATCTGAAGAGCTCACTTGAGCTACAGATAGAATGCAACCTGTTAGTTATAAGAAAAAAATAAAATCAGGTGGGAAGTACTTAATCAAAAATTCTTTTGAGGATCACAACACTCTATTTAAGTAGAACTCTTTAAAAGTAATTGTCAAATATGTGAGTTAAAAAATTATAGGTCTGAGTAAGGCTCTTCAAGTATTTGGATTACAGATCTTTTTATTTATTTATTTATTTATTTATCACAGGAGAAATCCTCAGTTCTTACTTCAGAGAGTAAGAATTATTTTTTTAGTATCTTTATACTGCTACAGTGCTGTCTTTATATGTTTTCCCTGTGTTTAGATTTTCTTGTCTTGGACTTGATCATTCCTGTGATGCACTAAGTAATCAAACCCTCAAGGAACTGAGGAGGGTTAAGTATGTCTCAAGTTATTTAGTATCCTAAGATAAGAAGCTCACTTTTATAGAGATATAGTGTATAACAGAACAGTGTGGTTATGAAGTCAATACTTTATTTAGGATCTGGGATACATAGAAGCAAGGTTGCACATGCAATAACCCCATCTGCAGTAAACTAACAGGAATTGTTGCCCAACTTTCAAGAGAAATTTAATGGCAATACTCAAAATCAAGGGCTGCAAAATCGCAGAATTATTGCTATAAATCAGTGGAAGAAGTGGGATGCTGAATAGCAAAAGCTCATTGTCTCTGAGCTTGCATAACCAGCTCCTTCTGGCTCTTAGCCTAATCATTAGACCAAACATTATGCTGTTTAGTGATGTGGATACTATCTGGATTTCTAGTTTAGTTTTTGTCATGCAAAAGATGCTGCAAGGCTTGAAGTAATCTCTCTGAAATGAATAACTCATTTGAAAGTGAATGGAATAGAGACCTGTCTTGGAAATGTTTAAAGATTTCAGAAGGCTACATTAAAGTACGTGCACAAAGGGTCCTCCCAATTGTACTAGAGCTTTTACAAGCATGTAGTCCCTCCAGATGGAAACTATTAGAGTCAAGGACATTTGAATCAGTGATATAATCATTCTTCTAGAAAGCTTCTGTTGTAAACAGACAATACTGACAAAAGTAACAGTAACCCAGATATGTGAATACCCATGAATAAATCTCACAGGCATTCAATGATGAGACTGGATTAGAACTCAAGTCCTGCCCCCAAAAGTGTTTGCAAATGTCCAATTTTATAGGTTGCCATCAATGTGAAAACATGTTCTGATTCTGTAGGCTACTTTCTACAGGCTGAGGCCCAATATAAAAAGCAAAACCAAACAAAATCACATTTTAACATTGTATAGGAAAAAGTAAGACTAACACCACAAAATAAGAAGCATTGACAATTAAAAAAAATAATATCTGCAAGTGTTAAACTGGTAATCTGCAAGTTCCTTCCTGGAAATGTTTAAACTTGCTGCTACAGGAGTATGCTGTCCCATCTCTCACTTCAGTACTTCTCAGAGAAAGTACCTGTAGCACACACTTTCAAGAGATCCTATTTTCTCTTCTCTCAATGTTTGAGACCCCAGTACTGGGCCACACAATGAGAGGTGAAACTCAGGTATGTTACATGGTGGGTCTGGGATACTGCTGTCTTGATGGTCTCCAAGAATCTTTGGACTGTACTCTCCCATTAGGTACCAAACCCCTAACTGCAACCGCATG
Source organism: Haliaeetus albicilla (assembly GCF_947461875.1). Taxonomy (NCBI): domain Eukaryota; kingdom Metazoa; phylum Chordata; class Aves; order Accipitriformes; family Accipitridae; genus Haliaeetus; species Haliaeetus albicilla. Next base: position 28,563,954 of record NC_091485.1, read on the forward strand.
TTCTTCTTCCATTAAGTGACCTGGTCACAGGATGCCTGGTATGCGGAGTGACATTTAAAACTACTGCTACTACTGCTACTGCTACTATTACTGCTTCTACTAGTGATAATCTGCATTTTCTGATCACATTCTTGTATACAGTATTTTTTGTTATCAGGATAATTACTGTGCTTTGATATAGTATCCTTCACTGAGACAACGGATTTTTTTTTTATTTAGTTAATATGGGTGTCTCTTTGTTGAAAAATTGTGCAAACTATGTCTTATATTATTATTAAAATTTTAATTTCAGATGGTGCCAATCTTTTATCTTAAGTGTGACATTCTGATATGCTATTAGAATACAGAGAAAGTGAATTTAATTGATGAAAAAAATATTCTTGGGAATATTTATGCCTCTATCTGTGAATTTTGTTTTTTGTCCACTTCAGAATCTTTTAATTCTTCACAGACGTTAAATTGGGGACTGCAATAAAGTTTAAAAAATAACAATCAGAGCATATAAAATGAATAATATAAGAAATTAGAAAGCCAGAAAGATTTTCTTTGGAGGATTAGAAACCCCTTACCAAGGTTTTCTTCCTTTCTCATTATATGCCATTTCTAAGAATGCTACAAGGACTAGAAATGCATCAGTACCAAAACGATATTTTTTTTTTTTACAGGTTTTCAGAGTGTCCTCTAGAATTTACCCTCCAGGACAGAAAATCCTCTCTTGAATAAAAAGAATTTTAGAACTCCCAGATGGCTGTTTCTCCTTTCCTTTGAATTGTTATTATCTAAATTTTAAATAAGTCTCTAAATGATAAAGCTCACATTCTGGGTTTTTACTTAAATGACTTTTAATAAAATTACTTCAGCTAAGGCATAATAATTTAAGAAGTCTGAAAATACCTTCTGTCCTGAGATTTTTGATGTCAAAATGGAATCATTATCTATATAGCCCAGAAGGCTTAAATTCATTTTGCAATATATAGTTGAGCAAACAGATGAGAGTTCATATTAGGAAATCCACATATTATATAAGCATATCTATATCCTCACATATACATGTGTATACATAAAGTATGGATGTATATCTATGTGTATATCTATGTAACTGAGGTGTCTTCATATTTGTCTGCTCTTTAAAATGTAATGACAAGACAGGTGGGATATCCTTGATGATCAGTTGCTCAGGAGAAGATTTCCATGAAAAGAAACTGTAAGCTTGGACACTGGTAGCAGCATACTAGACATTAATTTGAATTTTAAATTTTAAACATGAATGCAGTGGGCCTTTACTTGACAGAAGATTCCACTTCTAGTGGAAGCCCTTTAGCTTGGGCAGAAAGATGGGGATAACCATAAACTCACATGCAGTGATTATAAACATTGTATAAGCCAAAGGAAAAAGGAGGTTCATTACAGTTATGGTTTGTACTCCATTGGCCCTTAATTCCCACCAGTGCTAAAAGGCAATAGCATGTCACAGTGCCATAAGATGATCAAAGTTTGGAATCCTCCAAACAACCATGCCGTGCACAAAGTGCTGTTACAGAGACTCTATGAGAGACCAAGAGAACACAAAACAAGGTCTATGAAATGCAAATACAGTATTGCCAGCCTGGAAAATAGACACAATGTTATTCTCACTATTAGAATGTCCCTTATACTATGTGAGTGTTTTCTCATTTGGTTCCTAGGCTTTTTCACAGTTTGACATTTCTTACAGTACATAATCCTGCAACAAGATTCAGTGCTTACAGTACAATAACAAGCAGCAGCAATGCTTTTCTACATATTCCTCCAAGTTATTTTCCTTAGCATGTGATCAGACTTTGAAAAATATGTTGTTTTGTAGCTGGTTTTGTCACGTAAGCTTCTGCATTTAGAAATAGCTGTGTGAGCAGCAGGAGAATTTGTTCTCTGGCTTGGTCTCTGATTAGATTCAACTCTTGAGGCAGAGTTTCTCTCTGGATGTTACTGCGTGGGCTGAGATTTCTGAAAGAAGAGATTACCAGTTGTGATGATCTGTTCCAGAACTAGTACATGTGTTGACAAAACAAATGACACTGAGTGTTTATCTGAGCTTCCTGCCACTGAAACCACTACAGCTGGCAAACTGGAGCCAGAATACAATACTGGTATGAGAAAAAGGAAGCAGTAATTGAATTTCTCTAGAAATGCTTTTATACTGGAATCAGGAGATACCTACTATTCAGCATCAAGCAAATAGATTTAAAAGGTTATATATATAAAAAAAAATATATATAACTATATAACTAAATTACTTAAAATCTTACACCACTGATAGTTCAGGAATTCACAGTATAAAGAAATAAGCTCTAATTAAAAACAAACAAACAAACAAAAAACCCGAAACAAAACCCAGAACCAAACCAAAAGACCCTCCAGACCAAACCAAACAACAACAAAAATGCAACAAAACAGCAAAAAAAACCCAAACAAACTCACCTCCCTGCTTCCAAAACCCTAGAAAACAAACAAAGAAAAAACCCTGGGCTGATAGGTGCTTAATTCTGGAAGCCTCTTTCTAACAAACTTACTAACAAACAAGCGTTTCTGTACAGTTAGAAGTAGCATCTTCATCACTAAAATGAAAGTAGTTTAAGCTTCTTCTGGTTGGTGTTGAAACACCCTCCTCCCATATCCAAACCGTTAATCTCAAGCAGCCAGAAGAACACTGTAAGAACTAAGTTACAAATGTGTTGAAACATTAGGGGATGCAAGTCAACAACATGCCAGATAAAGCCCAAAGTTTGGCAATGAAGGTCTTTTATTTTGAGAAATTTAAAGGGTACACTTGATGCAAAATAAAGCATGTCTCTTTTAACAGCATGTACATATGGTTGTGTATTTACTTGTGTAAAGGATTTTATCTTAAATTCCATTGCACTCCAACTGTCTTGCAAAAGAACAGTATTTTAAAAAGCCCCACTCCCTGCTGGTTTTATTGCTGTGTGTCTATGAGAAGCACAGTGTGCATAGTTAGTAGTTTCTCTTAACAACTTTAAATTAAAGTCTTATGCAAAGTACCAGGGAAAACTGTGATATTCTTTGTCCCTCTTAACAAAATGCCAGGTAAATCTCTTGCCTCTTTACCCTCTCTCCACAGCTTCTGATCAGAAACATACACTGTTTTCTCAGTTTTGAGAAGCATTACTTAGAAAAGATAATTCCTCTCATCCCAAGTACCTATAAATATGTAAAACCCACATCAATAATCTCTAATGTTTTGCAACCAAGGTGTGATTGATGCAAAATTTCAACTCCCTGCCTTGTTTTTGGGGGGCAAAGTGAAATCTGAAAGCATAACAGTTGCTATTAACGTAATGTCAACCTGACAGCCTACATAGCTAACCTAACCATCAGTCCGAGTCCTGGAACTAAGCTGTTAGACATGCTTGGACATGCTGAGTGACTGTATCTTCCATTTACTTTAGTTAGATAGCTTAGATGCAAGCCAGAGCATCTAAAAATATGAGGCTGAACGCTACAAAAAGTCAAGGGAGACAGGTAGTTGCTGCCTGAGGGTGATTTAAAGTTGCCTGAACTGAGATGGTATTCACAATCTACAGAGGATTAAATGAGGAACTGTGCAAAATAAGCTCTACTTCCTTGCTAGAGATAGAGGCTTCACTTTCTTCCTGTTTCAGCTGTTAAACCTCTATCCTATATTAGACAACTTCACAAGCAGTTCAGGTTCTCAGGGCAACAAGGCTCACCTTCAGTCACAGAAAAACTTGCTGACCGTGGCAAGCGCTCATACTGTTAGAGCAGGCAAGAGATCACAGCTGAAAGACAGTTCAAGAATCTGCTCTTAACCACCTTTTCACTATTAATTGTGGAAGAGAATAAGGGGCATTCGTGATGATGACCTTTGGACCCAGCTAGAAAGTAGCTGCTAAAACGTCTCAGGCTGATATTAGCTGTTGTTTTTCTCTTTTCTTCCATTTCTGAGAAGCCAATGCCTGTTGAGCAGTCATGCTGGCTTGCTTCTACCTGCTTGCTGATTCCTAAATGCAGCGCTAGTAGTCTTCTGAACAAAATTTAGCTCCAATATAAAACATAGAGTATATACATAAATGCTTTACAGAGCATAAAAATATAAAGCACAGCTTTTCTGCCCCAAATCTTATCCTCAAGTAAAGTGTCTTTGCACCAACGCGCAAACTAGAGCTCCGCATTAAAAGTAGATCCGGCCCTTTGCATCTACTCTAGTTAGAAGAAAAATGGTGCTTCAAGCTCAAAGCCTGTATGTCTTAGCTATGTAAATGAAAATTTAAAATTTAGAATTTAGACAATAAAGAATGCATCTACATCTTATTAATGGAGTCCCTTGACAGCTATTTGTATAATCTTGGGGGTTTTTTTTGCCTGAATAGGTATCAGTTAAGTGGCTGGCTAGTCAACTAATTGAACACTAGATGAGTTCTGCCCTTTGTGAAGTAATATTTTAAATAAATAGTAGATTGATAAGATGGTAAAAAATTTTTATTACCATCATGCTAGTAATTCAGTAGTATGCTCACTTCTACTGTTGTATTTTGGGAGCAGCTGTTGGAAGTAATGGAATTATCCTGGCACAGAACTGAAGTTAAGAATGAGACTCTTCCAGCTACAACTATATCCCAGGGCAATCTTGAGGTGAGCTGTTGAAAACCAGTTAGCAGAATGCAGACAACATTTTTATTGAAACAGCTTGTTTAATGGACATTTATTATTTCACTACTTGCCTCCTTTATTAAGATCTATTTATTTTAAAAGGTTAATTTTAGATAATCTTTAAGCTTTACAGTTTGCAAAGCTGAACCCACAAATATTCCTATTTAAATGTAGATCAACTTATTTTTCTTTTTTTAAATTTTTCTCCCACCCCCAACTCAGATAAGACATATGAAAGTGGGACCTCCATTATACATTCAGTGATAGAATAATAATTCTTTATCAATTCCTGACTTCTGGTTAAGCATTGTGTTTCTTTTAGAAATCTATCTAGCTCTCGTTAAAGACTGCTGCTGAAAAAGAATGCAACAACATTGCTAGTAAGTCTTTCAAATTATTTACTTTAAAATGTTATTTTTATTCCTAGTCTCAACCTCACTAGCTGGGCTATATTCTTGGATTTGAAAGAGTGCAAATCTTTTTGGGGAATCATTCTTGAACTTTTTCATTTGGTGTGCTCCTTTTTAGACCAGACACATGTTTTTATCAGGTGGTATACTTGCTTTTAACAAAACTCTTGTCCAGTTTTGGTGACTGGTAGCTCAACACAGATGTAGAAAAATGTTAGATGCAACACAATTTTCCTTACACATGCAAAATTCTGCTAGACAAACTAAGTGGCTTGCCTGACTCTGTACCAAAAAGAAATGGAGTGTAGTAGAGTATATGATTCACTGCTCCTTTCTTGCATCCATGGATCAGACATACTGCAAATGTCATGACATACCAGAGCCTTCTAATTGCAGTTTACTATGAGTCACCATTAGCAGTTGTCTTGGGCAAAATGGCACTGACTTGTGTCATCAAAAATGTACCATGGTATATTATGTATTTATTCAGATACAATAATTAGTTCACATTAAAGCAGTATGCATTTTGGATTTTGTAGCAAAGGTTATTCAAGGCAGCAAATCTGAAAGGGATGTTTCTTTTTATTAGTGCTTCTGGCATGTTGAATTTTATTAAATTAGCTCAATAAAACTAATACCATCATAAAACTTTTACATACTGTATCATGTGACTGTGATTTAAAGAACCAGTGGCAGATGCAAGGTTTTAAAAGTAGTCCTGTAGCATAACCTCTGGAGAATTATAGTCAGATACCAATGATAGACCAATAGTTATTACTTTTAGATGACAGAGCTTTGATAATTTCCCTAGATGCTGCTTACACTATGTAAACGTGCTGTGCATCTGCCAGGAAACCTACTCTCTTCTACCCCAAGTTTCCCTGCCAATGAGAATGAAAATAGTTTGACCATCAGCACTGAGGGGGACAGACCACTTTCAATATCCGTTAGAGACAATATGCCGGACCTCTAGAGGCACTAAACTTTCACAGAGTTATCCTTTGAGAATACTCGTACTCTCTGGATATTGTTTATTTCAGCACCTACTTTTATGCATCCTGAATAACTGCATATCACTTCTGTGCCATGAAAGTAGTCCCAGGACTGCAGTCATCCCATGCTATTTCCCTCCCATTGCCACTCAGTCACTGAGTAAATTACATTACAGTGTGAACTTTTCTTCTCATAGATACATTGATTTATTTGAAATGTCTTAGCGCACTAATTGTCTTCAAAATCAAAACCAAGGAATATGTTATTGCATGATTCACTGGCTAACAAATGCAGTATCCACACCTACATCATACAAGGTACTTCTCCAAATATGCCAAATAATGCTAGATTTCCTGGCCTTCTTCCTATTTCAAAGACAAGACATAGTTGAGACTTAATTCTTCTTAAAAAAATAAAACATAAAGTTCTTAAGAAGTAAAATATAGGATCTTGTCATGAGCATTAGCAATAGTATTGAATCGCCATTTATATGAGAAGTAGGATCTCAAAGAAAAGAAGCTGACTGAACAAAACATGACATTTTAATTTCCTTCTTGAGCTTCAGTGCTTGCCTTTATGAGATTCATTTTCTTAGTAGAAGCACAAAACTGCAAATGTTTTTTTCTTCTTTTTAATAGTATGTTCTTACATTCTGCTATTTAAAAATGCACCCATTTTTTCAGTCACTTTAGAGGTCTAGAATTCTTCTTTCTACAAAATCACTTTGCAACATACAGAAAATTGAATTGGTGCACACAACTACTGTGCTTTAGCACCACCCTGACCTTGCTGAGTAGCTAGAAGCCTGAGACATCCCTGAAAAGACATTGTTTACATGATTAATCTTTTCTTATCTGCAGGCAGTTACAGCTTAGGAAGGACAACTTGGAGTCCTCACTGACAGCTCTCCAAAACCACCATCTTAATATTCGATGGCAGCCAAAATAGCCAACCAAATGTTGGACAGCTTCAGGAAGACTACGGAGACCAAGACAGAAGGCATCTTCTATGTCTTGTGTGCTGTTCTGGTGCCTGTATTTCAAGAAATCTATAACAGAGTTAGTGAATACACAGAGAAAAATAGATAAAATGGCTAAAGAGATGGAGTACAGACTCATGAAGAAGAGCTAAAATGCTGGGCGTCATCAGTTTGGAGGGCGAGGATGTGATCAAGGTGTACAAAATCATGAAGGCAGTGTATGAGAAGAATACAGAATTATTGCTCACAGGATTCTACTATAATAGCAGGTAGTCACTGAAACTAGTAGGAGTTTGTCTTAAGTAATAAGTGTCTTATTATCCTACGTTTTCTAAAACTTTTTTTCTGCATTCTTTTATCTGTGGAATGTATGATCTTGGGGAAAAAAAGAAACAACACCAAAATATCTGAGGACAAAATAAGATGTTATTAGAAGTCATTCAAATGAAAAGAAATAATTCCCTGAATACTTTAGTGATAGGGATGAGTGTGAAAACTACAGAACTTTAAGAATATCTAAGACTCAGAGATATCTGAGGACAGAGACGGCACACATGTAGTTGATTCTACCTCAGAACAAAGGGACATGCTGAATGACCTCCTGAGGCTTTGTCCAGACCTATTCTTCTATGATTCCCTAGGTAATTACTTGATCTAACTGAGGCCTCATGCACCTCATTCAGGTTCTTTCACTGCAATTGCACACACAGGAACAATTTAGTAAAGGTTTGCCATCAACGAGCAAAGCAAAACTCTGACAGACTTACACAGTTTCACAGTAACAGTATATGCTGGATTAGTATATGAAAATTAAGGGTAACATAAGCCTATTTAATTAATAAAATTATTATGATTAATTTTCAGTAACAGGTAGAACCTTACTGTGTCTAGTTTAATATCTAGCTAAATCTGAAGTTTCAGCTAAAGTAACCAGGTAGCTGTTTTCTGCTGGTCCAGCAGAGGGAGGATTGAATTCCTTCCTTTTGTTCTTCAAAGAGCTAGTGAAACTGCCAAGGCCATAAGGTGTATAGTCTGACATTAAAATGTCAGTACATATCCTGTTGCTGCTATAAATGTGAGAATAGATATAGTATTTCCTAACATCAGTTAAAGAAAGAGAAGCTAAAATTACATGGAATTTAATGATGTGACACTCTTAAATTCTATGTGCATATGAATACAACACAATAGCTTTTCCTCTGTTTTTTCAGAAAGAATCTTCTTCTGCATGAGAAAATGCATCCTGTATGTCTGGCAGGCAGACCTCAAGTTGCTCTATGAAAGCTGAAGTTATTTGTTGAATATATTTGTCTCTTAACATTTTTAGCAATACATTTTGGATTCTTTTCAAATATTTCAGCAATGCATGTCTTGTTTGAATTTTTTGTGCAATGGCAGCACCTGTTCTATCTTCTATTCAAAAATCCATCTGATATTGCTGGCAGATTCAGGAATGTGCAGAGGTAAAGAACATTATTCCATGTAATGGCAATGCAGTCATTACAAATTGTCTTCTTGTTCTAAGTATGTGACAACATGAAAAAATAAGAGTTTTCTTTCATACGATAAATACCATTATATTGCATATTTGAATATTGGTTTACTGCTGACATTTGTAATAATAAGCAATCAGCTACATAATAGAAAAAAATGCAAACCCAGATTTTCTAAACCAAATACACTCAATCTATATTTTCTAGGTTGTTTTAATAGATATAAACATATGTCTATACTGGATAGCTTCAGGGCTTGCTCAGACACTAGAGTGCATAAGAAGAGTTTTAGCAAGATAAGAAATAGGTAGAGAAGGTACAGATTTTTCACAGCCTACAAAAACTTGCTCTAATTTTGTAAGCATGTCAATAAGCCCTAACGAAATCACACATGAGACTACTCACACATGTAAAGCTACTTGCAAGTGTAAATATTTGTTCAAAGAGACAGGGAATAGCTCTAGGTAAGTATTCTTCATGTAAACAAGCATGATAAGAATTGCCTGTGTTAGGAATCTTCTGCAAATAGCGAAGAGACTTAGGATGCCTCCATTGCCAATATCAGTAAACATCCTTTAGCCTTTTCAGTGCTGAAGGATCTATGTAAAGACAATATTGTGACTGCTCTTTTAACATAATAGAGGACATTGCTCATTTCATCAAATCAGAACTTTGACACTATTGTTTTTCTTTTCTTGGTTGTTTTTTTTTTTCTTTTTCATTTTTTTAGCACAGACAAGCACAACATTGGGACATAACTATGTGAGGAATGTGGTCTGGACTTTGCCTTTAGTAGCCTAATCAAGATATTCTAGTTGACAGTAAAATGTTGATGTTTCCAGAAATCATCTTTTCATGCCAAAATATATTGCAGTGCAGTGGTAGTCTAACCCTGCCTCTTAGCCTTTTCTTGTTTTTTTTAAGCTTTCTGACACGTGTAGCAACATGTGCAAGTTCATGAATGATTTTCTCTATGCCATCCTTCCACTTTGCAAATGCAGTCAAGAGTCACACAGTAGGGCAAAATGTTGTGCTGTGCAGTAAAACTGTTTTTTCTCACCACTGCAAAAGAAGGAACATGCTTCTGTCTAGGTTATTCTGCATCATTTTTATCAGCACATACCAAAGGGCTGTTATCAAACCTGAATATTTTTCCTTCACCATCATTCATATCAATGAGGAAGAAAACATATGGGTTTTGAAACTGTCAGATCTCATAAACTAGTTTTCTCTCTGGAGAGGCACATGGAATAATTCCAAGACCAAATATGCCTCTTTTTAATTAGGTTAGGCCACAGATATTATATTTCTATCATATTCTGTCAGAATGCTGGCTTCTGTGCCTGAATTTCTTTGTCATAGAAAAATATAGCTTTGTGTAGCCAGAATTGTCAGTGGGGACTGCTTTATCTGCAAGATGAGAGATGGCCTTACCTAGTCCTCTGGAGAATGAATAATGTACTCTCCAAGAGGCCATTTGCTCTTCCAAGAAGGGTCCCTAATTTGAATGAGATGCTTTTGTCTCTAAGAATTTCTGGATATAGAGAATCTGAAAGAAAAAAAGGTGATTCTGGGAAGAGTGTGTTATGCCTTCCTTTTGTATATTTCAAAGGCAAGGATGCCAAGAAAATATTACAGCTGAATACTTTCTTCAGTGACTTACTGTAGTTGTGTACCTCTGCAACAGAATTTGGGATAGTTATGAAGGAAACAGGACTTAATGATCCTTCAAGGTCTTGCTAAGTATTTTTGAAAGCTGGTGATGCTGCTGTATGTAAGAACATGCAGAAGGTCCAGCTGGGTCCTGTTGCTCTGGCCCATGAATCTGTTCCTGAGAGGAAATACCTAAGGCAGAGAAAAGGCAGGCTAAGCCTACATGATACTTCCCCCTCATGCTCTCCCAATCTCCAAAAATTTCAGCTTAGATATCTTCTTGTGCCAGATATGGTAGTATTTGGTAATTCTCAATAGATTTTCTGGCATGTATTTGTCCAGTTTCCTCTTGAAGCCAAACAAATTTTTAGCACCCATAGCATCCTTTGACATAGAGTTCCACAGATGTGCTACCAGTTCAGTGCATATTTCAATATGGAATACACATAATGGAATGGAATGTTCATAATGGAATACACAGTATTAAATGCATCTCAGAATGTCTAAACTAAGAAAGGGAAATAAAAGAGGTTTTCTAACATCTTTACAAATCTCTAAACTAGCAACAGATGCATAGCTGATGTAGCATCCTGTTTTATGAATTTTATTTTGCCTGTCTTGCAGTCAAGAAAGTAAGTAAATACTTCTGCAACTTCAGAGCTGAACTTATCATCTTTAGCCAAAAAGTAGTACCTTTTTTTCTAATCCTCCACTGGTACCTGATTACTACTTTGGAAAGCCTTAAAGCATCTAGATTAAGTAGCATGTATGGAAAGCTTTACTTGAGTTAAACCCCTTACTTTGTATTAGTTATTTGTATAAAAATGTACAGTCATTGCAGAAACTTCTGTGTTATTAAAAGCAACCAGTTGGGCACAGAGAAATTGATTAAGACTCAAGCTTCACAGAAAAACTGGACTAAGTTAACTAAGCGCAAAAAGTAAGAAAAAATTTGCAGTCACCCTGAATATCTCCATTTAGCATCATATGTGAAGCTGATACTGAAGGAACCTCATAAATTCATGCTGTAGACCCTGTGGTGTATCAACATGCTATGTAGATTATTTTTTTTTAATGCATGTTTGTATGTGATTAAGTAATAGCTGGCAGCAAGAGTTTGACAGGAACGGGCAAGTTAGCTGCTGACTAATGACTCGCAGATAACTAGTTACTTTTGGAGGTCTTCTGGCTGTATTTATAGGTTTGTAAGATTTTTGGCCCAAAGACACTATCAGTGCTCTTGAGCAATGGATGCCACAGAACTGCTTGAAGTAATTCTCACAGAAAAGAAACTAAATAATGTCTGAAATGAAGCACGTTTTTTCAGAAAATATTCTGTCTTCAGTTTAAAAACACACATTAGAGAGAAACCACACAGACCTTTGTAAAATATTTCAAACATTACCATGTTTCCAACCAAACCAACACTTTTTTCCAATCCTAATTTTGTTTGGCATCTATTTCTAATTTTTGTCTTGTTATTTCTTTGTCTGCTAAATGACAGAACCCTTCACACTCAAATATTTTCTTAAGACTGGTTGTGCAGGAAAATAAATGCTTCTTTGGTATAAAAGATGAGGGATTTTTCTAAACAAATATCCACCTTTAGATATTATGTAGAAAGGCGTTAGAAACTGTAAACATGGTACATTTGTGACTGTGATTATAATCTGTAGAAGTGAGAAGGAGAAATGTTCATTTATCTCCTTCCTAAGTACTTGGTTTAAGTACCTTATCATACGGTAAAACATAATGCAGCCTGCTTCACCATGGTACACTGCCTGGCACTCATTCTATTCCCGGGTGAGGAAGGTCCTCTGAGAACAAGAACCTCCTCCCTAAATACAGGGTGATGAGTTCTAACCAAATGCAGCTTCAGAAATTATTTTTTCACAGCCCGAAGAATGTAGGGGTAGGGCTTGCTCATCTGCATTATCTCTGCATTGAAGATTTCAGACAAGAGCATAAAAATCAGCTGTAAGGGTAAAAAAACCCTTGATCACTCTAGGAGATAGGTTGAGGTGTAAAACTTCCATTAAGATTGATTTTGGACTTTGCTGCTCTTTGAGTCAATTAATTAAATGCAGAAACACCTGAAAGATACATATTAATATTAATAACCTATCAGAAAGAACTTCCTTCAGTCAACAGAAGAGGATGAACCAGGGAGACCTTTCCTAAAATACATGACTTGGCCTTCAGGCCCTTTCACAGCACTTCTTTTAACGCTACTAGCTGAGAAAAGGAGTGCCTTTCACGCTCTCCTGTTAGAGGATCAGCAGCCCTCACATGCTATTTATTACTTCATGCCCTGTTTTTGCAGTGACCTCTTGTTCATTAGGAATGCTCTGCAGTGTTGAACCTAGACCAGTTACACAGTGATAATAGCCTCAACTTTGAGTGGCATGAAAATAGATGACGTCTAGTATCAGTGCATCATAATGAATACATGTGTGTTCTGAAATTACTCCCATTATATTTCACATCTGATTATATACATTGAAATTGGAACAGGTTCAGGACAGCAATGTTTATGTAATCAAAGTCAGTGAATAGGGATATAATGTAGAATTGAATGCAGGCAGTGTTGGCAGGCATCCTCAAGCCTCACCTATCCTGTGTTCTTTGTCTTTAAGGAAATATGAGATTAAATGCCTTTCATTCACTGTTGAGAATATTTATTTCCACAGCTGATGAAAAGCTGTGATTTTCATGGCTAAGACAATTTGAAACACAACATTCTTTTGCTTATTAATTTAAAAACCTATATAATATTTTTCTCCTAAGAATTCCACTTGTTTCAATAGTGCTAAGATCTGTGTGTATTGGGACAGGAAATAAAGGGAAATTCAGTCCAAAATTATTTTTTCAGTAAATTATTTAAGTGACAATTTAGGGTAAATTAAATTTGACTTGACTGGAACTGTAATTTCAAACCTACTTATATTTATGCCATAGTCGTAGCTCTTTAGGTTCACAGGAGTCCTACAGTAAATCAGAGAAAAAAAGACAGAATTGTTTCATGGATTTATCTGCTTTTCCTTATGCTAACATTACATTTGGTTTTTAGCAATAAACATTATATACTTTCAGCAAGGAAAGCATATCTAAGGAAGACTGAGAGGTTCAGCTTGAGGCATTTTCAGAGTATGCTTCCCTCATGAGAGATTTGAGGGAACAAGAAGGAGATAAACGAAATGTCACGAGGACCCGTAAAACACACAGATCGGTGTGAAAAGCAGCTTAAGTTCCAGCACACTGTCTCAAAGCCTCCTGTGTGGCACCTCTTCTCCTAGTATCACAGCCCCCTCTGCCCAAAGGAGTGCAGGGGTGGCCGCATGTCCTACCACCGCTCCTTCGTAAGAGACAGGGGAGCATACAGGAATGTCACTACAGATAAAGAGGGTAATTATCCTATAGCATCAATGGAACAGAAAAATGTCTAACCGAAGCGTAGGCCATGCAGAGAAATTGGCACTTGCTGCACCTCTGCTTTGCTCAAAGGTCTTTGCCTCTTGTTCATCTGCTCTCTGCTGCTTTCTCTATCTCACTGCTCAGTGAAGAACAAAGCTGTAAATTATTAACATGTATTAGCCTCGGTGTGGGTTTTTTATGCCTTCTTAAAATATGATTTTGTGTGAGGAATGGTGTTCGTTTCATCTAAAGAACACGATTTTAAACTTCTGACACATACAACTATTTGTATTAATCCTTTCTCAGCTGGACGAGGAAATGCTGTTTGATGCTTCATAAACATATTCAGTATGAGCCATTGCTCAAAGGAAAAGTTATTTCCTTGTCAGGCTTTTATATGTGTCCCAAGAGGTCATAGTTATTCTGTGTATGTGTGTGTGCACGCGCATGTGTGTGCATCTGTTTAACCACTTCAAAAAAAACAAAAAGGCAGCCTAGACCTGGTGTCTTTATCATAATATCAGCCTTACTGCTAGCCTTTGGAATGACACCGGTGCTTTTTGAACACAGTTTATTTTGAGCACCAAGCTGCAAAGACAAATATCTGAGCTAAAAAACTTCTTAGCTGTATTTAGTGGCCATAAACACTCCTTTGCTCTTAGCCTCTACGTGTTCACTTTTCCTTGTACAAAGCATGATTTAATCCTCTCTTCTCTTGTCAGATTAGTGGTGTTTTCTCACCTCTTCTGACTCACAAGGTCTATCAGGTCACCTTTTGAACCAAGGGTGAATCCTTTTATGTAACAACCCACCTCCCTTTAAAAATCACATCTGCAGCCTGATGCTAGGTGGCAGTCTGCTAGTTTTATGACTTTCACAAAGGGTTCTGCTGGCATGACAATTTTAAACTGATATAACTATACTGACATTAATGGAGTTGCTGCTGGTTTATGCTTGAGTAAGTAACAATAGACATAGACCCAATTTATTTAAAAGACATGTAAAACAGAGAACTCCTTACACTAAAGTCTTTACCAAATGCTGGTTTGAGTGGTCAAACTGGGATTATTTAATTAATCTGTGACAATAACTTTAGACCACTGTAACTAACTTCACTGTGAAGTTAGCTCGTTCCATAGAAGTGACTCAGTGAACTGAAGAATCAAATCTCAAGTCTATAATTCAGATTTATTAAGTCTACTTGGGAGTCTAACAGGAGCAGATCCACGATTAGTGTTAAATAATATAACTGTATTAAAAACAATGGAACTTTTTCAGTTAAACCAGGTTAGATGGGGATTCCATAAAAAGAGTTTTCTATTTTCTATTAGACTCATATGAGCACTCAAAGTATACAGAAGGTTTCCTTTTAACAATCTATACTGTAAAGATTTTTGGTATCAGGAAAAATGTCATTGTAGTTCACACAGACAGAATTTCTCCAGTGCTTTCATGTAGACACTAACTCTAGACAGTGCAAAATGCAAACTGTTTTGCTCATCCGGAACTCAGAAGTGTAGAAATGTCCAATAATGAAAAACAGTGATTTTTATTTTTTGTTAATGTTAACTAAATATTGTGACGGTTCATTTTGGTTTTGATTTAGGCTTACTAAAAGAAATCAAAATCCCTCCCAAATGAGGGGAAATGAAAGAGTAGCAAATCAGACTCAACTTTCTTCTGTGAACTGATACAGAGATAGAATTAGAGATAACCACAGCAACAGTGAAAACTTATCAGAACTTTTCCTTACACTCTCTGTAGCTGTATGAAATCCCCAAACTGCATTAAGGTTTCAAATCAGATGATACCCGTGAAGGTTAGAGATTTCTGGGAAAAAATCTCTGTACAGTGGAGTGGCATTAAGAAGTGATCTAACAAAGACAAGCTGATGCTGCATGTTCCAATTATCAAGAGCTGTTATCAGGACTTTTTGCAAAGCTCTTAGATTTCTTGATAAATAAGAGAGACACAATGCTATGTGTTATTGTTATGGTTAATGACATTGATTTCTTGGCGTGACAGCCAGAGAGATACAAAGACAGACTGAACTATATGCAATGTCTGGGTTTTTTTCAGTGCTAGCATTTTGAACTATTCCAGGTTTTTTTATAGAGAAAATAAAATGAAACAGCTTCTGAATTATCCCTATCTTTTAACCAAAGTGTAGTTTCAGAAAAAGATGGACACTTCTGCTTGGAAGAGTTAGTGTGGTTAAAGGAAAATTTCTTTACTGCTTGCACATTCAACTCCATTGTGCTTGTTCAGATCAGAATGATATTCCGATAAGAAAATTTCTTCAACTGTCAAGCAAAAGGCAGAGAATTTATGCCTACTGCCCAGATAAAGCATATTCTTTGTGAATGGAATCAGTGATGTTTTGGTCAGTTTAAAGGATCTCAATGCTGCTCAGGACAGTTTTGAATGCACTGACTTCAATATACCAGCCAGAAGTGACATCTGCCAATTAACGGCAGCTAAATAAAGTGTTGAAAACCTTACCAGAAAACGAATGTCAGTGTAAAGATTTTCTACTTGACCAGTGGAATTTTCTTTTTCTTCAGCTGTTCTTTTTTCTTCCACTTGCTTTGTTTCTGTCTATGCATTAAGTGCCCTGAATGCTGCTTGGATTTGTTCAGCTATGTGTTTGTTATTGTCTTTTGACTTCTGAAGAAAGGATATTAAGATGGGCAGTATAGAAATAAATAAAATAGGATTCTAGACAGCTACATCCAAAAATCCTCTTATGGATTATGGATTCTTATTTCCTAAACACAATAGCTGAGATTCTATACTGCATGCTTCTAAAAAACAAGCACTTCACAGCCTCAGGGAAAAAAAGAGAGCTAGACTGATGTTAAGCTTGTCTTACAATTTTCTCTGGGTTAGATATTGGTCCTCCTAGTATTTCAAAAAAGCCTCAGGAGACAAGTAGCCTTTCTGTCTATCTGGTGGGATGCAGCACTGTGTGGACTCTTTGCTGCCCTACATCACCTGCCCTGGCTTCACTCAGGTGTTCTTACCCTTAGCAGGTTGCTAACATCAAGTTTATAAAAGGATTTCTTTGCCTCAGTTCCTAGGCTAAAAGCAGCCTGTCCAAAATAAACTGTAGAATTAGAGAACACATAGACCATGTAGTCCTTCTGCCTGACAAAAAAAAAGGTAACATGGGATAAAAATTCTACTATTTTTTTTTAAAAAGTATTGTTTGTTAATACCGTTGTATTAATCTTATGTTTATCTTCTCTGTTCTCAATCTATTCAGGATCTAGAGATCTTTGAGAGTTCCTTGATCCTTTTTCTTGGCACAGTCCTTTTGCACAGTCTGATTTGAGTCAGCATAACCAAACCTTTGGCCCACCCAACAGATAAAAGCTTAAACAAAGAAATAGACCCGATAATATGACTTGAAGGAAGCAGGTGCAGTCAAACTGCAGAAAAGTAGATTACAGTGATGAAGGTTCTCCAGCAACATTATAAAATTTCAGCCAAAATAAATAAATATGGGAACTGTCAGTCTGTGAATCCCAGTTTATTCTACCTGTCAGTGTGGAGAACAAAGGAAAGAGAGAAAGAACTCACTAAGAAATGAAAAAGTTAGACAATAAGTGGAAAAACCTTCCCACAACTTGCAACTTGAAATGAATGACATTCCCTGTGAAATATGTATATAGCGTGTACCAGTCATCAAAAAAAGAGTGGGAAGGCAGCTAGTTAAAGTTGCTGGGATAACTTTTGACTAAATAACTGCCAACATTAAACACTTACAATCTTAAATTAGAAGAATTAAAAAATCATTACATTAAAAAAATTTATTAAGCTTCATATCTGGTCTTATGTGTACAAAATCCTAGTTTTATCCTGGAACCACTGAAACTAATGAATCAAGTTCAGCATGAAAGCTATGACACTTCTTTGATTACCTATGAAAGAATTGATCAGAACCAGAAGACTCTGAGTTTTTTATTAGTTACACGATGTTCTACAGATAATTGACTAACTGAACATCTGTCATTATTGCATCAACCATTAGTGACAAACAGGTAAAAACAGTTTAAAATAGTTCCCAACTGCACATAGCTATGTCAGAATGAGGGGCTTTATGCACACTCATTTAGCTACTTGTGTTCTTTCCAAAACAGAAATGCTGGAAAGTTGGCAAAACCTAGAATAAAGAATTTTTCTTTCTCATTTTACACAGTTAATTTCATTTGGGCAGAGATATTAACTATCTGCCTAAAAACTATTAAGCCTTATTCCTCAGCAAGGTTTTGGCTGATATGCACTACTTCATCAATGCAGCTGTAAGCTTAGTTTAATGGATGCTTTAAACATCCAATGTATACAGACAGTTTATACTGTGAAAGTAGAATCATAGAAGCGTTTAGGTTGGAAAAGACCTTCAAGATCATCGAGTCCAACTGTCAACCCAACACCACCGTGCCCACTAAACCATGTCCTGAAGTGCCACAATCTATGTGTTTTTTGAACACCTCCAGGGATGGTGACTCAACCACTTCCCTGGGCAGCCTGTTCCAATGCTTGACAACCCTTCCAGTGAAGAAATTTTTCCTAATATCCAACCTAAACCTCCCCTGGCACAACTTGAGGCCATTTCCTCTTGTCCTGTCACTTGTTACTTGGGAGAAGAGACTGACACCCACCTCGCTACAACGTCCTTTCAGGTAGTTGTAGAGAGCGATAAGGTCTCCCTTCAGCCTCCTTTCCTCCAGGCTAAACAACCCCAGTTCCCTCAGCCACTCCTCATAAGACTTGTGCTCCAGGCCCCTCACCAGCTTTGTTGCCCTTCTCTGGACATGCTCCAGCACCTCAATGTCTTTCCTGTAGTGAGGGGCCCAAAACTGAACACAGTATTCGAGGAGCAGCCTCACCAGTGCCCAGTACAGGGAAACAATCACCTCCCTGCTCCTGCTGGCCACACTATTTCTGATGCAGCCCAGGATGCCGTTGGCCTTCTTGGCCACCTGGGCACACTGCTGGCTCATATTCAGCCGGCTGTCAACCAGCACCCCCAGGTCCTTTTCCACTGGGCAGCTTTCCAGCCACTCTTCCCCAAGCCTGTAGCGCTGCATGGGGTTGTTGTGACCCAAGCGCAGGACCCAGTACTTGGCCTTGTTGAACCTCATACAACTGGCTTCAGCCCATCGATCCAGCCTGTCCAGATCCCTCTGTAGAACCTTCCTACTCTCAAGCAGATCAACCCTCCCTCCCAGCTTGGTATCATCGGCAAACTTACTGAGGGTGCACTTGATCCCCTCATCCAGTCCATTGATAAAGATATTAAAGAGAACTGGCCCAGATACTGAGCCCTGGGGAACACCACTTGTGACTGGCTGCCAACTGGATTTAACTCCATTCACCTCAACTCTCTGGGCTCGTCCATCTAGCCAGTTTTTTACGCAGCAAAAAGTAATGCAAACCAGCAAAATATACTAGTATTTCTGCACCGCCACTGACTTTAACAAAGATCTGCTGATTTACAACTTCTGAACATTTGGCAACTCTGCCCATGGCTACAGAAACATACTGCTAGGAGCCCAGACCATGAAGATCCTACCTTAAAGAAAGTAAAACCTTGACAAGCAAATATCCTTATTATTATGTATTGTTGAAAGCTAAAAATAGTCAAACTTCTTTCCCATTACATTGTGTTTCTCTGTTTTTACTTTTTTATTTGATTTCAAACACTATTGACAATGAATGCAAGTAACAGTACTCAGTTTGTTTAACTTCACCTTCCTTTTACAATTATGTTTCTATTAGTAGTGGCTCTTCTATTTGCTGTCACAGGCAAGCTATTTATTTTTACAGTACTTGTGCATTTCATTATTTTCTGTGAAATTAAAACCAAGGACATGTACTCTGGATGCTCTGATTCACCATCAGAATGATTTTCTTGACTCTTTGCTGCCAACTATATTGTAACATTTATTATTAATTTTTTAAGTTATTTTTATTATTCACTTCTCTACTACATGTGACGTCCTGTGCAATCCTACTTAAACAAGTAAACAAACAAATCTCAAAAGTCTTTTCTTCTGTTTCTGCCCCTCGACCTCTTCTACAATCTCAGAATTTCTTCTTCCTTTTATAACTAACTTGCATAAGTGAAAAGTCACAGAAATGGGCAAACTGTGTCAGTAGCTAGATTTCCAATCAAATCAGCTGAAAGCTGGTGAGTTCATCCCCCAAAGCCAAAAAATGAAGCCTTTACCTCAATGTTCTTTAAGAAGCTTTTCCATATTAGATCCTGAAAGAATTTGATTTAAGAAGTCTTACACTCTTAACTGTTGAAAGGAGCCTTCTAGGACATTTTTTACTGAATGAGAAGGAGAGATATTTTGAGCTTTTCAGCAGAACAGGAGCTGGGAAGAGGTTTGTTTCCCTCACACACTCAGAAATTTTAGTTCCTGAGTTTGTCATACTTTCAAATGCCAATAAGGATAATGCTGCAAGTGTTTCATGTTTTATATTGCCAGTGATACCTACTTTGGAATTTGGAATAATAAGGAATATGAAGCACCTGGTCTTCTTCAGATCATGTATGCACGATTACTCAAAATCTCAAAATAAAGAATAACAGCACAGGGTAGGAAGCATAGTCTCCAACCTGAATGTTTTCCTTAAAGAACATGATATTATTGAGGGCTAATTATGGCATGTCTGTTCATATTGTATAGTATAAGCTTCAATAAGAAGTCAGAAGAAAATCATAAAAGTTGTACTGAAATTACATACTACCTATTCTGAGTGAGATGGCAGAATCTGGTCCCTATATTTTTAACATATTTGTCTCACTAAGTGGTAGCATTTATCCAGCTATCTTGCTTATTAGTTAAACTGAGGAGAATACATACATTCATCTGTGACCCACTCCAGCTGTTTTCACTTGAGATTTATGGCTTGGACACAGCAATTATTGCATTTTATTTTTTTTCCTCAATAGAAACTCTACTGTTTTATAAATTATTATAAATACTACTGAAAAAACATCTGAGCAGAACTATTTTATAAATTAAACTCCCTGCATGGCAGGTGTGATATTTAATAGACTTTCTTGGATTCTATCATAATGGTCTACAGTTTTGCCCTGAATCTGAAAAAAAAATAAAAACACATTTTCAGATTCCAAGAGACATCTTTTGTTGTTATAAATACCATGTTGTCTTGGTATTAAGGAAATGATGCCCAGCATCAAAGCTCCTCAAAATGTTTGATCTCCTAAATAAATCAATGAGTCTTTTCTATTTGTCACCACATAAATGTCATGCCAGACCCTCTTTTCAGTTACATAGCTTTAGCAACTAATGTACCTAATATTTATTTTATGTTATAACCATGCAAAGTAAAAAGTACTTGAAACCCTCACACTGAGCCTTGCTTCCTGTAGGAAGAAATGTGATGTACAGCATGTGGAGTTAAAAGAAATAAGCATATTCAAGCCTACATTTCAGAAGTTTGTTCAGAAGTTTCAGTCTATAAACATTACTTCATACTGAGAAAAAAGGCTTTTTAGGATGGGTAGGGACAAATTAGAAAGGAGATGGGTTTCTAGCATATGAACTACTAGTTGCATTTTTTAAAAATAATTTAACTCAGTAGCATATAGAGAGAACATAAAAAATCAGTCCCAACCACAAAAAAAAAAAAGATTAAAAAAAAAATCATCTGAAGAGGGTCTCCTGACCTAGTGTAATATGCAGACTGCATGTCAGAACATTCACCTTCAAATTGCAAACCACTCTCATGCTACTTTAACTACCTTTTGTCTCACAATTTGCCCTTTGATGTCACAGACACCTCCTGTCACGTACATTAACACAACAGCAAATATAAGAAGGAGTGCGTTCAGTGAGGTCAAAGTGAAAAAGCAGGTTCTGAGATGTGTGCAAGCTAGGGAAGTATCAGTGAATGTGTTGATAGTGGAAATACCTGAAATCTGAGACTTTATTTGTGTGCATTGAAAACAGGGCAGGTTGCAAGTATAACTGCTTCATAACCAAAGTTACCCCCTTCCCTGGATTTTAATAGCACTTAATTATGCTTCCAGGACATCAAGTAGGAGATAAGATTTTAAAAATGTCTTATTCTATTGCATAATAGACCACTTGGAGCCATTACGGTCTATATGAGGTCAATAATACCCATTCTGAAACTCAGCAAATAAATATTTATGAATGATAAAGAAACATTGCTCCTTGGAGTCTATCAATAATTCATATTTTAGAAGACCTTAAATACATGATAAACCATAATGGCTCCAATGGAACAGTCAACTCTCATAAACTTCTAGGAGGAATTATTTTTTTATTTCATGTAAACCTCCATTACAATTCTATAGTAGAGGAACCATGCATTAAAATAGCTCTGTAAAAGTGATACTATAGATGTGCATGGTTAAGACTAATACTCTTTGTGGCTAAGGATAAATTGCCATTTGGGGTAGGGAATATGGGCTTCTGCTTTTTATGTAGTATTACAAAAGTACAAAGTGCTTAGCAATTGCCTTTATTCCTAATAATAATTATTGTTAGTTGCCTTGCAGCTGCATTGAAGAAGTCCCCAGTGCACTAAATACCATACAGAACATAGAAAACCTTAATATGCATGCAACAATTGTTTTTTTTTAACCGAACAACATAAACCCTTTGAGCTGCATGGCATGAAAACTTTATAGGCATAAAAATGCTGAGACCAATCTATCTTTATACTGTAAGAAAAGAATTATATACGGAAATTTTACTCTTAACTGAAGTAGTTACACCTGTGCAAAGTCTGCTTGCAGCCAAGGACTGAGGTGGTTCCCATGCTGCTTATGGTTTTGCCAGGTAAGACAAACATAAGGTAAAGCCAAGAAAAGGAGAGACTCATGAGAAGGTGAAATGACTTTCACATATTAACACAGCAGGTTAATAATGACAGCAATGAATCATTAATAACCAATATGTGAAATCCTCATTGCCATGTATGCACAGCCCCACTCTTACACTGTTCACTTAACAACATGGAGTGAATTAATAAGTTTTGGCCTTTAACTTTGCATTTTCCTTCTGTGTCTATACTATCAATTTAAGCTGACTTAGCGAAGCATGATACTGTGATACTTCCTCTGTGACTCTATCCAGTGTTGCTAGACAATAATTCAGGTAAAGAGACCTCCTCGTTAAGTAGATCAGGGCATCAGCAGCACTGAATCATAACTAGATGGAAAAAAGAAAATTTTTATTATCAGGCACTGCCTGGAGTTCATGCCTGCTTCTTTCTCTCTAGAAAGTTTCTAGTAGAATGAGACCTCCCCAGTTCTCTCTCTATGACAGACGCAGTTGCTATTACATTTTATTTAATTAAAAAAAAAAAAAAAAAAGTTAAAGTAAAATCTAAACGGTTGGGTGTACTCAGTTTGGAAAAGGATGTTTAACTAAATTCTCCTGATTTCCTCCAGTAGCAGTCTGGGATTTTGTTGGCCTTGGGAAGTTCTTCCATATTTCAACCAGTATTAACAAGAACAAGTTTTAGCTCAGGTAATCCCATAATGAAGGGAAGGCATACACACGTACTGAAGGAAAAGTCAATATGTTTGCTTAAAGGAGGGATGAAATCCTTGCTTGCAGGGCTCAGCAGCTCAGCAAATTGGTGAAGGAGCAATCTACATGAAGACAGTCTCCTCACTTTGAACTTCTCCCAGGCTCTTTTTCCACATCAGCCAGCGTGCCTGCAGGAGGAAGCACCAGAGGAGTCAGCCAAACAATGTGGCAAAATGAAACACTTAAAATATTTTCCTGCTGAAGAGGTGACTTTTCTGAAATAACAACCAGCTTAGTCACAGAAGGTCAGGCCTCTGAGCACACCATTGGTCCGTATGTTATCTGACCACCTCTCCTGGCATGTCAACCCCCATGTCCCTGCCCAGGAACGCCACTGAATCTCCGGCCTGAGCCCCCAGCCTCAGCTGAGCTATGCCAAGGGCAGGTGAGGGCCAGTGCTGTCCCAGGCTGCTCCTGGCTTGCTGCCTGCCCTTCCTGCACTGAGCTGGGACCTGCCCACCCGCTCCTGCTTGTCTGCTGGTCACTGGGCAATCAGTGGGACCCACCATTGCCAGGAGCCCTGCTCTGCTGGCCCTACTCGGGTGCCTGGGGGTGGTGCTCTTTTTGGTCTGTGGTTACCCTTGGCTGTAGCTTGTCTTCCCTCAAAGAGCTGCCCCCTGACCAGTGCTAGCCAGCCTCTACCTGCCTGCAGCTTCGACCTACAAAAAGGTGAAGGAAAGAAACAGAATAGTGGAAAGAATCAGAACACCTACTGCGTTTGCACCCTCCAAGTGCAAGAATCACAAGATTAGGAAGAGGCAACTGGGAACTGCAGCTCCTGCTGTTCTTTGAGTCTTACTCCAGGCCACTCCACTTCATCTGCATGATAACAAGACACATGCAAGACCCTTCAGTCAGTGTAGATCAAGAGCAGGAGACCGTTGGCAGGACAGCCCCCACTTTACTCTTTTTCACTAGTTTTTGGAGTAGCAAGAAAGTATGTTGCCTTAATAATTCCTGTTTTTAAGATGTCTCTATTGAGTTTAATTAACCTTCCCTTAGGCTCACAAACATAACAAACACTACTCCTAAAAAGCAAATAAAATGACTGTGTTCCATGGGATCTTCAAGGCATTTCTAGTTCCTAAAGATGCAAATAAAGGGTTTAGTGTGTGGCTTTTAAAAGGTAAATGCGATTACAGTACATCACTAATATTTCATTGATCTGCTAGCCAATAGTTCAACATCATTAAGGTCCATGCCATAAGCATGCTATAAAATTGTAAAATGAATTAAGGTGACATGAGTTTTGCAGAACAATTATATTGTATTTTCCCTGATCTTTATGTGTTATTTACATAGTTGCAACCTTCAAGCAGAACACTCTGAACTTGAGAAAGTAATTTCCACTAGATATATGAAAACTTATCTGGTGTTACAATTTGCCAGCCTAAAAATACTACAGTGTAGCTGATCACAGAATTTTTCCAACAGTCCAACCCCTGTAGAACAAGGTTTATGGGTTTGGATGAAATTCAGAAAGAAGTAAATTGAATAAAGTATAGGGATAGGAGTCCTTTCTGAAAGCCAGGTCTGCACATAGACAGTCTCAACATCTCTAACAAAACAAAATGTTGATAACTGCCACTGCCATATAGTAGCATTACAGCTACAAATGTTCTTAAGTGCAGTCTTCCCTGAATGTTACTATCAGCCAGCAATGAAACAGTAGTTAGTATACAGTATTCATCTTAATGTTTTTGGGTTTTTTTCACATGGCTTTAGCAGAGAAATCTTGCATCAAAAAGATTCTAAATTACAGTTTATGCCATTCAGCAATGTAAATGTAATGAAAAATAAAGTCAATCAGAGCCAGTTTTTCTACAGACTGCTGCAACAAAATAATCCTTGTGCTATCAAGTGGAGTGTAAATGGGACTACCTGAGTCATAACTAACACTGATTTCCTATGTTTTGAACAAATACGTGGAGTTATTTCAGCAGTGTAGCCAGAAGCAAAGGAAAAAGAAACTTAATATTTGGGCAGTCTTTAGTGGTTCTACAAAAGCAGTTGGGTAATTTTACCAACCTTTTTCATTTGCCACTGCACATCTGGATTATACATGAGAATTCTTTTAAGATAAAATAATCAAATAAGATCAAAGGCTTTGCTCAATACAGCATCACAAACCAGAATTTCAAATATCACTAACATTCCGGCTGTATACACCATTCTTACTTCTCAGAGAACTTAACTTGAGTGCTCACACAGCAGTATGTTTCAGTAACAGATCTCGATAGCCTGTAGGTTTTCTTAAGCTGTAGTTCAACTGATAACTCTCCTGAGTTTTTTGCTTCTCATTTACTAGTTCTCTTGCAATAGCTGCCAGTGTACTAGTAAAGTAGCCCTACTGATGCTGAACAACTGTGACTATCAGAGTAAAATATAGTTGCTCCACCCATCTTTTATTTATCTGCTCTCAGAATTGCTAGAGCATGAAGGGACAATAGTGTCTGAAGAGCCTTCTTGTTTTTCTATACCAGAAGGCAGGGTTAGCATGCTGGATGCTTCTTGTTTGCTGGCAAAAAGCTGCATGAAGCACTTACTCTGTCTCAGTCTTTAGTGCTTCTACCTAGACAACATTCCAATTGGAAGTACTGTTAATCTGAACTATTCCTCTTTGTTCTTCTGTTTCAGGGACAGCACAAAACACAGAGCTTAATGTACAACTCCCAGACTCCGTGACTAGGATTATCTGATAATTTTCCCCTATCTATAAGTTTGAACTCTGCGATTGGCTCACTACAGTTAATGGAGCTGACTTCCAAAAATCATATGTTCTTTGTATGTCTCATGGGTGAGTTTGGTCTGAAAGGGACTCAATCTTTATGCAGTATTGTTCCCCACACCCTAGGATTCTTTAGTGAGCCATTCTTTAAATAGGTCTTTTTCATATTTTTCCAATAACCTTATTGACATCATATTTTGAAATGTGTAAAGGCAATAATAAAACTTGCTCCTGAGATGTACACTGAGAGAGCAGTACTGAAAAGGTTAACATTCCCAGTTAAAGCAATTAAATGTTTTATTTATATTTTGGGGATTAAGCAAGCAATTCAGGCATTGTAACAAATCAAGCTGACAAGTTCTATTCACATAAATGACAACGTGCAGACAAAAATTAGATTAATTTCCAAAATAACAATAATTCCTTTACCCAGAATGCCATATTTATGGAAAGTGTTCAGAACATTGCTTCCAATTATTTCCAACTTTGCAACAATTTATTACAGAACAACCTTTTCTTTATAGAATTACCCTATTTTGATGAGTCACTGTACCTTTTCATTCTTTGTATGAATGGACCTTCTTCGCTATGTAGACACAGAAGGGATGCAATTACAAAACAAAAGCAAGACAGAAGGGAAAGAAATAGTTTCCTCATTAATATAGTAACACATTTATGAAAACTTTGCTAAATTAATGTAGCTGCAGGGTTCATAATAACCTATGTGCACTTATGTCTTGCCAGATGATGCAGAGGTTATTTCCCTGGAATTAAGCAGTCATGCATATTTACCTCACAGTAATATCTTCTGACAGACACATACGCATATGTACAAATACACTTACAATCATGCATGAAGTCTGAGAATTAATTAATCTAGCGTTTTTCAGTAAGAAGAAAATTTCAAAAGAAATTAAAAAGGTCATACGATATAGTAGGTAAAAGTGGTCAACACAGCAATAGTTAGGAAATGGCAGGGCAAGGTCCAACTCTTTCCTTCTAAACAGCTTGTTGATTGTTGACCATTCATTCAGTTTTCAGTCACAGAATTTTGGGGTTGTTAGATTGCTGGTACTCAGTTGCTAGTTGATGGTGATCATACTAAAAATTATAAGGGTCAACTTTGTATCACTGATATCTAGCTGCTGCAGAGTTACATTAGCTTTGCTTTTAGATCTGGCCCCTGTTGTCCAAAGCCTTTTAAATATTAGGTTATTACAATGCATAATTTATCACTACAGATTATAGTTAGTCATGCATAGAAGACAAAAGACCAAGCAGGGTGCTTGTCTAGGGGGACCTATGCTGAGTATTCAAAGTTGCTGGTCATTGTCTCCCTAGTCCTAATTCAGAGACCTGATTATCTAAGAGCTTCTCTGTCCCCTAGCAGGATACACGCTGCTGGCAGGATACGTTTTGTAAGTATTCCTGGATCCCTGTGACTTGTTTTTATTCAGGAACAGTCCAGGAACACAGCCAAAGCCATTTGTGTATAAGGATTTTTCAGAGAGAGGTAATACTATTTTTTAGGAGACAACTGTTAGAGAAAATACTGGGGTTTATGTTACTCACTGGCTGGCTAACCTGAGTTGATTTGTTCATGCTGAATATTTGGTTTTTTAATCCTGCTGGATGTAGAATATCATTGAAAGATTAAGTAGGAGAGCCTAGAGCTTTATGTACAGCATTTTTTTCATGACATAAATCTAACTAAATAAAGAACAAAACCTGGAATGAATAGTGGGAGCACCATTTGCCTTTGTCATCTTCCTGCAGTCTATGCTTTTTTCTTTACTTGCACTCATATAAATTCTCACCGAGCTTGATATGCTTAACTAAAAGAAAGTCCTCCCCATAAACCATCACATGGAACCACTGTTCAGATGCTAGTCTAAATGCTGGACTGTGCTTTGCCCTATGTGAAAATGTTCTTCCTCAAGAAAACTGCTAGGAAACTTTTCTTTTTCCCACTTATTTTAACAAATAATAATCTTCTTTTTCCCTACAACAATTACAGGAGTAGTAATTATCCACTCACTTAATGCGCTGCACATTTTGGGCTTCTCAGCCAACTTTCCTTTGTTGGCCATCCTCTTGGAATAAGATACCCTGAGCGAAAAGTGTTATTTATCCCTCCCTTACTTCTTCCCTGCAGAGACCTCTATGCCCTCTATTTTCCTGTGACCCCAGGTGTATTTATAATATCTTTGATGTTCCTATGTGATAGCACTTTCATTTTACTCAATGTTATCATATTGTGCAGAAAGCTTTTTGTGTTCCTACTACTTTCCAGGAACACAGAGGCTTCCCTGAGCAGTTCATAAAATAGGGCATCATCCTACATTCTCTATCATAACTGTTCTTTATTACATAAATGTGAATGTAGTGAGACTATATAAGCAAGGGAAAAAAAGACTGTACTGGGAAGTTCTCAATGTAATTTCTAAAGTGCCTGATCATATGCCATAGGAAAAATATGCCCTTCATCCCCATAAACCAAGTCTGTAAACCAAAGGGCAAAAGAAGACCATGCAGCTGATAATGGTTAAAAAAAGCACCTTGCAAAAAATGGCAACTGCAGTTGTTGAGGTACATTACTAAAAGTGACAGATTTTGGATCTGCTCTTTTTTCAAGTCCCCTGTGAGTCACATTACCATCATTTCTTCATCTGTAGGGGACAAACTCTGTCCCTTCTGTGAATTATGTCAGCAATCTTCCATCAGACACATGCAATATTGCTAGGTGACACCTTGCAGCAGGTGTTCACTTCTTCCATATGGTGTTTCACACATTTACTTGAACTATCATATCTGAAGCATATTGAATTTGTTCAGCCTACAGAAGTTGTCAAGCTAGATGGACGACTTTCTTTTAAGTATGTACATTCATCTTGGCTTGACAAGTGTCCATTTGACACTGAGAGGAAATTCTTTTCCTGAGAAGGCTCCAGAATACCATATTACCTGTCACTGTAATTGTGCTGCCAGAATGTTGCAAGAAATGTTTGCTGATTCCCATTGGCAAATTACTTTTATCTTGATATGTCAAAGTATAAAGTATCTAGATTTCCTGTTCTGCATTGGATATGTGAGCACGTTTTATAAACAATAAACAAGTCTTTACCTCCCTTTAAACTTTCATTTCATGAATGAGAGCATTGGGTCTGTGCTACTGGCTGCCTCAATAAAGTATCTATGTGATTTAAAATGGGCTCTACCAGAAAGTTGAGTTTTATTTTTTTTAAAACATCTTTTTTTTCTAGAACACATCCTATTGACAGGCTATGTAATTATTCTCTATTCATTTGTTCAGCACAATGGTACCTACAGCAATGAATCTTTAACTGCTCTTGTATTTACTGAAAGGATCCAGTCACTTACCCTGTGTGTGTAACATTTGCCATCCTCATTTAATTGAGGCTGCAGAGTCCTAGACAGTTTAGTAAGAATATTTATTGACTTGGACAAACCAGGGAAGCATGACACAGTCCCTGTGAAGTGGTATTCAAAATCAGCAGACTACAGCGTCATTTGTAATCTGACAAAAATTATGCTCTGTGAAAGCAAGACGCCTTTTTTTTTTTTAGCCCACTATATCATGATAGCAAAAATAAGCAGTCAAAAAATCTTGGTCAATCTATGTTAGGATGATACATATGAAAAGGCTGGTATATGTGTAGTAGCAAAGGTGTCAATCCCCCATCTATATAGTGCTAAAGATCTTCTAGCCTACTTGCTAGTATTTTTCTGCACTGAACAGATTCTTGGCAGTAGCCCCAAAATTAATGAAGCAAACATGTCTCTTCTACAAAATTTCTTCCAAAATTACGTTTTTCTATAACAGATTTCACTCTAACAAGCTGGTGCCAGTTGGTACTTGCTGCTGTAACTTCAGGATTTTATCTTGTTACTTGCTGTAGCGCTGGATATCACAAGCTGAAGTGAAAATATCCACAAAAAATAACATTTTGTTTATCAAAAATAAAACTGGAGACAGAAGGATTCAGCCTTTCAGGTCATGGAAAACTGAGGTTTATAATCTGTGTAATTGATTAGATTTAGGACAATAGCTTATAAAGCATGTTAGCCCTGGTTTCATTGGCTAGTGCCATGTAGGTGATGGCCTTATGAACAGGTACTTCTTCTTGCATTTGCTTTGATTTCACTAGAAAACAGACTCATAAACAAGGCAATCCTGTAGTTTCTGGAGGTTTCACCCAAAGGCACTGATGTCCAAAAAAAAGGTGTTCAATTTTTTCCAGCACTTCTGGCCTGTCTGAAAAGGCTGGTGGTTGTGTGAATGGCTGTGGGTATTTTCCTGCATGTCTTGTCCCACTAGTGAGGTTAAAAGAAGTCCACAAGAAAATGTCTGAAGAACCCATATACATTCCGTTTGTATAATCTGATCCTAGTAAACTGTTTAGAAGACAGTATTGTTTGTGTAGGGTTAGATCAAAAGTTCACCTAGCTCAGTTTCCTGTCCTTCGTGCTGACCAGGAATAAATAGTTTTTACTTCATCATAATGTCACTCAGCCAGACTATATCATTTGAGATCTTTCTGCAAGACTGTGTCATCTGTTTTAGTCGAACTCCATATAATTCAGTATTGTTACAAGCTTTGTCATATGACTGTTCATCCCTTCACTGATCACTTGTGAATTTGTTTACCTGTTCTAGTACAGAACCCTTTCACAGAATCTCAGAATGATTGAGGTTGGAAGGGACCTCTGGAGGTTGTCTTGTCCAACCCCCCTGCTCAAGCAGGGCCACCTAGAGCCAGGGTGGAGACTCTGGAACCTAAGGAAGGTTCTAGAATCTGTAAGGAGGGAAATTCTGGAACGTCCCTGGGTAACCTGTACCAGTGCTTAGTCACCCTCACACTAAAAAAGTGTTTCCTGGTGTTCAGATGGAACCTCCTGTGTTTCAGGTTCTGCCCACTGCCTCTGTTTCTGTCACTGGGAACCACTAAAAAGACCCTGACTCTGTCCTTTTTGCACCCTCCTTCAGGTATTTATATATATTGATAAGATCCTCCTGAGCCTTCTCTTCTCCAGGCTGAACAGCCCCAGCTCTCTCAGCCTTTCCTCATATGTGAGGTGCTCCAGTCCCTAAATCATCTTTGTGGCCCTTTGTTGAACTCCGTCTAGTATGTCCATCTCTCTCTTGTACTGAGGAGCCCGGAACTGGACACAGTACTCCATGTGTGGCCTCACCAGTGCTGGGTAGAGAGGAAGGATCACCTCCTCCAACTTGCTGACAACAATCCTCCTAATGCAGTCCAGGATACCTTCTTTGCCACAGGGACACATTGCTGGCTCATGTTCAACCTGGTGTCCACCAGGACCCCCAGGGATTTTTCTGCCAAGCAGCTTTCCAGCTGGGTGACCCCCAGCACATAGTGGTCCCTGGTGTTGTTCTCCCCCAGGTGCAGTACTTTGCATTACTCCTTGATGAACTTCATGAAGTTCCTGTTGGCCCATTTCTCCAGCCTGTCAAGGTCCCTCTGGAAGGCAGCACGCCCTTCTGGTGTATCAGCTACTTATCCCAGTTTTGTGTCATCAGCAAACTTGCTGAGGGTACATTGCCCCATCACCCAGATTATTAATGAAGATGTTAAACAGGACTGGACCCAATATTGACCCCTGGGGTACACTGCTAGTCACTGGCCTCCAACAAGATCTTGTGCTGCTGATCACCACCCCCTGGGCCTGGCCTTTCAGACCGTTTTCAATCCACCTCACTGTTTGCTCATCCAGCGTATACATCAACTTTTTCTCTATGAGGATCTTATGGGAGACAGTGTCAAAGGCCTTACTGATGTCCTGGTAGACAATGTCCACTGCTCTCAATGCACATAGCAAGCCAGTCATTTTACTGTAGAAGTTTATCAAGTTGGTCA
The DNA here is from genome assembly GCF_947461875.1 of Haliaeetus albicilla. Taxonomy (NCBI): domain Eukaryota; kingdom Metazoa; phylum Chordata; class Aves; order Accipitriformes; family Accipitridae; genus Haliaeetus; species Haliaeetus albicilla. The sequence goes on from NC_091485.1 coordinate 28,595,797, forward strand.
AGTGAAGCTATGCTGACTACTCCTGATGATTTTCTTGCTGTTCATGTACATGAAGAATGGTTTCCAGGATGAGCTGTTCCATCACCTTCCCAGGGACTGAGGTGAGGCTGACCAGCCAGCAGTTCCCTGGGTCTTCCTTCTTGCAGATGGGGTTGACGTATGATTTCCTCCAGTCTTTGGGCACTTCTCCCAGTCACCATGATCAAAGATTGTTGAGTGTGGCCTTGCAATGATATCTGCCAGCTCCCTCAGCAATTGTAGTACATTCCATCAAGGCCCATTGACTTATGTATGCCCGGTTTGCTTAAGTATTCCCTGACCTGGTCCTCTTCCACCAGGGGCACATCTTCTTTACTCTAACCTTTCCTCCTGATCTCTGAGACTTGAGATTCCTGAAGGCCAGTTTTACTAGTAAAGACTGAGGCAAAGAAGGCATTCAGTACTTCTTCCTTTTCTACTTCCTGTGTAACCATGTGCCCTGTCTTGTTGAGCAATGGGTCCACATTTCCCCTGGTTCTCCTTGTGTTGCCTATGTACTTATAGAACCCCTTCTTCTTGTCTTTGACATGCTTGGCCAGATTCAATTCCATTTGGGCTTAGCATTCTTAACTTCACCCCTGCTCAGACAATGTTTCTGTATTACTCTCAAGCTACCTGTCCACCCTTTGTAGGCTTCCTTTTTGTGTTTGAGTTTGTCTAGGGAGCTCCTTGTTCATCCATGCAGGCCTTCTGGCATTTTTGCCTGACTTCTTATTCATTGGGACAGAGTGCTCTTGAGTTTGGAGGAGGTGATCCTTGAATATTAACCAGATTTCTTGGTCTCCCCTTCCCTCCAGGGCCTTAGGCCATGGGTCTCTTCCAAGCAGATCTTTGAAGAGACCAGAGACTGCTCTCCTGAAGTCCAGGGTTGTTAGCTTGCTTTTAACCCTCCTTTCTGCCCCCAGGATCCTGAACACCACCATCTCATGGTCACTGCAGCCAAGATTGCCTTTGATCTTCACATGCACATAAAGTCTCTCATTTTTGGTGAGTATGAGGTCCAACAGAGCACTTCTCATTGGCTCCTCAATCACTTGGAGGTGGAAGTTATCATCAACACACTCCAAGAACCTCCTTGATTCCTAATGCCCTACTGTGTTGTCCCTCCAACAGATATCGTGTGGTTGATCAGGACCAGGGCCTTTGAACATGATGCTGCTCCTACCTGTCTACCTCATCTACTTGTTTTTCCTGGTCAGATGGCCTATAGCAGACACCCACTATCATGTCACCTTTGCCTGTCCTGTCTTTAAGCCAAATCCATAAGCTCTCCATTGGCTCCTTGTCCATCCCCGTGAGAGCTCCATGCACTCCAGCTGCTTTCTCACATAAAGGGCAACTCCCACTCCTTGTCTTCTCTACCTGTGCTTCCTATGGAGCCTGTATCCCTCCATTGCAACATTTCAGTTTTGGGAGCCATCCCACCATGTGTCTGTGATCCCAAGAAGACCATAGCTCTGTAATTTCATGCAGATCTCTAACTCATGTTTATTCCCCATACTAAGTGCATTAGTATACAGGCACTTAAGCAGGGCACCCCAGCATGTTGAGTTCCTGGAGAGGGTTTGAGGGATTTGTCCACAGTAGTACCTTGTAGGCACCTCCTTGACCATGTGCAGGTGCTGGAGGTGAACCCACCCAAGCCCTCTTTTGTTGACTTTGTGTTCCCTTCCCATCAAAACACCCCATGCTCTTTTCTCACCAATCCCTCACAGGCCTGCTGATTTCCCTCCTCCATCATTCCTAGTTTAAAACCTTCTTAAGGAGGTCAGGATCCTATCGGCAAAAATAGTTTTGCCCTGCTTAGTAAGGTGCTACCCTTCTCTCCCCGAGCAGACAGTGGTCTGCAGACAGGGTCACATGGCCATAGAACCCAAAACCCTGACACCAACACTAGTTCCACAGCCAATTACTAACTTGTTCTATTAGTGCCCTTCTCCTCACACCCTTTCCCCTCACCAGCAGGAGTGAGGAGACCACTTGTGCCCCCAGAGCTTTGTAGTCACTCTTGATATGTCTATGACTCTTAGTAATTCTACGGTCATGACTTGCATCTTTCCAGCTTTCCCTCTGTGGGGACCTCACTCATCAGTTGTATTGGCTATGGTAGCCTTTGTAAATGTAACTGAGTTTTATAAAGTAACTTCTATTGCCCTGATGCTAAAACCAAGTTAAACAGCAGATTATGCACTGTAAAGAGGTTTTTTAATATTACCTTTGAGTTTCTTAGAAATACTTCTCAATTTCTTGCTATAAAGTTTAGCAATTTGTTGTAAAATCATTTCTATCAACATTTCGATTTTACACAGTTCGTCATTGTAAGTACAGACAGAAATCATCAGTGTGAGAACTTCCCCAAATCCTTCTGTGTAAACCAATTAAAAATGTTAATTAGTCCTGCAAAGACTTTAGTTTCCTTTTATAGCATCATAATTTACAAGCTTCACAACCTAGTGCTTTGTACTTTCAACTTATGCTTCTGTATTGTTTTAAAGTGTGTTGGGATGAGGAAGCTGCCCATAAAAATCTTTTCTCATGCACCTTATTATACTTTTAAGTTGTCAAAGTTTGTTCTTTTCAGTTTTCACCATTAAGACACAGCTTTCTCTTTCTGAGGGTTGCATATGCTTATAATCATTTTCTAATACTTCAATTTGATCACATTAGTTTTTACTGCGTTCTTTTAAAGTCATACTTAATTTGTGGCTCATACCACTGATCCTTTATGGCAGCAATGATCATTCTCTGTGTGCCATACAGGTCTTTTACTTTTTGGCTGTGTCTTGTGATTTTCTTCTTCCTCATTTTGTTCATTCCCCTTTTTAAAATTAGACATTTACTACATGATATTTTTTCCTTTTTTTCCTTTAAGGATTAGCATTTCACTGCATTATTGCCACTATTATAGACCTTCCCATTGACAGTTTTATCTTGAATAGTGATCTCAACAATTCTCAAGACATAAGCAAAGACTGTCCCAGATCTTGAAGTCCCTAACTGGCTGGTTCAAGAAATGTCCATCAATGGTGTCAAAAATGTTACCATTGTATCATGGTGCATTATGAAATTGACCCAGTCCACATAAAGTCTTCAAAATATCCTGTTTTGTACACTTACATCCTTTCAAATGTCTCTTACTTTTCACACTCATTGTTATCATGTTAAATGACTTATAGTAAAACCCCAATACTGTGCTTGACCCTCTTCAATACAGAACTTTATTTTTTGTGGTCTTTTGTGATATCATCAATGGATTACACACATCTGACTTAAAGCTTTGTTAATATAAGGCACCATGTCTCTTCTGGCGTGACTATCTCTTAGTCACAAATAATTTTTACTTTCCTATTTACAGTTTCACTTATCATCTTACTTCCATCAAACTTTGGAGAAATCTGTTATATTCCCATTTTAATCTGGAGATTTTAATTAACCTTTTTAGGTTTTAAATTCTGAACATTTGAAAAGAGGTACATACACATTTCATATATGTCTGTCTATTTTTATGTGCCTTAAATATTGCCTAATATTTCTTAATGTTATTCTTCAGTATGTTCTGCCCATATTTTAGAACTTCCTTCTTATTCATATTCAGAGAATGCAGCATTTTTCTGAGGGGATTCTGATATTCGTTATCTTAAACAGAGTGCTCTTTCCACTGTTTTACATTCACCGGTATTTTAGGTATAAAGAAAAAAATACTCAAAGATTGTCTTAGTTTTAATTGTTATGATCTGGCACAGTGTCAGCAAATGGCCATTTTGCTGTAACACATTTTTTTCCTGTAGAAATTCCTTTCATTGTAAAGTTTTTCTGAGTTCTTATGAACCATTAACATCTCCCAAGTTTTTTCCATTATCCTGCCAAGACTCATTCTCCTTCTCTTCAGTCCCATGCATGATATAGGCAGTACTCCCACGCATGTTCCTGTCTTCAAGAAGGGTTTACATTTTCTGGTTTTTTTCACCTATCTATATCAAAATGCAAATGCTGTAATATCTCAGTGAGAAGGCTAGAGCTGACAGAGCCTTACAGGTTTTAGAAAGATGCTTTTAGCTGTGTCTAGAACCACACTTACAGGCTCCCTGTCTCAGGTTGATTGACCAGCCAGCAAATCTGGTCTTTATGGATTGCTTCAGGGACCTCCTTAGAAAATTATCTGCTTGTAATAATCAGACAGAAAAGAGAGATATTTCCCAAGAGCATGAGCAGAATATTGGTACCAACAAAGACTATGTTTTGAAGCTTGCAAGAAAGCAAATAATTAAATCATTAAGCACCACTATTAACAGCAAACCTGATAGGAATCTGGTATTGTACCTGAACAGTTTTGGAGGACATACAGACCTATTCTAAACCTCCTAATGTGTTATGCTTCTCCATTGCCACCCGCATGACCTCTCCAAAGAAATTACAGGAAGCCAAGAAAGACGGAAGTCACATTTTTTCCTGGCTGCTGCGTGTTCCCTCTTCCCCTGCAAAGACCCAAAGCTCTGCAGGTGAGATCCTGCAGGTCCCAGGAGGAAACCCAATATGGTCCTGAGAAAATCACATGGGAATTCAAGTTCCTACTCCAACACCGTTCTGCAGTTTCCAGCATGGGAAAAAAACCCTGCTGCCTTAGTAATGTCATAGCAGTATGAGGAAACAGTGAGGGAGAGAAGAGAAAAAGAAACTAGACATTTACATCAGCTACTGCCCCAAAGATTTAGTATTATTATAGTTTCTGGTACTATGGTGAAAGAGTCAAATGGATATTGTCAATTGTTACCACAGAGTGGAAACACAGTAGTAGAAACTTCTGACCATTGCCCTCCTCAGTCAGTCTTCCACAAATATGGTGGCATCTATCCATTCCTTCAACTTGTCAAGCTTACCTTCCTATATGCACCTATTCTCCTCTGCTGCAAGTTATAAAAATAAACAGGTTCACATTCCTTCTGCAAAGTTGGGGGGTTTTGTTCGTTTTTGTATTATTGTTATTTACACAGCACTGCTTGTCACGAGCATGTGTGCAAATATAGGAAAATCATCTATATTGTGTATTGCCCCTCATACATACAGATTTCTCTGCAACTGATCAGAATTGATGAGCTGGTTTAAAAAATGTGAGAAAAAATATGACAGCCAATGTCAGAGGAAAAGAATAAACTGTTTGGAAATGGCTCCCATACATACCTGAATACATAGAAGCCCCTTTCTGGATCTCCATCAGAGGGGAAAGGGTGTATGTTGAAGCAACATAACAAGGAGAAGCTCTTTTGTAACTGGCTGGATCCCAGTGATAACAATTTTGGTGAGAATTAATTACATGGGTTGTGTACAATGTTTTCTACTTTGACAAGACAGAAACAACTTTATTTGTACTTTGTAGAGGGAATGTTAAAACCAGGTGACAGCTCACCCCTGAACTTCTTCTTCAATGTGTCATGTGCATAGGGTGCACTCTGCATTGTGACTCATAACTGAGAAATTATTCCCTACCTTGAGAAAAGACAGAAAAGAGAATAGTAAACACAAAATACTAAAAAAGTAAATGCATAGATGTATCTCTTCTGTTACATAAAGGCACAGTAGTATTAACAATGAGATATTTTAATCTGGTAGTAAAGTCAAGTTTTAAGCATTAACAAAGCAAAACTAGCCAGGAGTCAGAAGAGCAGGCGGAAAGGAGTGAACTTTAGTGACCCTAATCTTCTTGGGACCTCGGGATCTGAAGACAAAAGTGTAAAAGGCATTTAATAACATTCATGTTATTTGCAGAGTAGGGAATCAGCTAACAATTTCTGTGATAGAAAGTTGACCTAAGAAGGGTTTTAATGATTTGCTAGATTTCATGTTTTTGTTGTGAAAATCTGAGTGCATTCATATGAAATATTATATATAAACAGACAAGTGATTGGTCACTTTGAAAACCAATCTGAAAAGCAATTTCCTTTACATGAGAGCCAAAGATGGAGATATCTAAAACAACTGGCTGTGATTTTTTTTTTTAAAGTTATACCAGCTTGCAGAATATAACCTAGAGCCAATATAGTCCAGATGAATCTCTGAGCTGATTGCACCACAAGACCTTTTCAAATAAGTCAAGATCAGAAACAAGTTATTGACAAAATATATTGTTTTATGTCAAAGTATGAAAAAAAGAAGCAAGAGTATCCTTGAAACTAAGTTGGGATGCTATGGTCTACATGATCGAGTGGATGGGTGAAAACTGGCTGGATTGTCAGGGTCAAAGGAAAGTGGTTGATGTTTCATATGCTGCCTGGAGGCCCATTCCAAGTGGAGTATCTCAAGGATCTATCCTGGGACCTTTCCTGTGCAATATCTTTATAAACAACCCAGTACCCTGATCAGGTTTCTGAATGATTTTGGACTGGGTCTGCAGTTAATAAACCCAAGAGCAGGTCTGATATTCAGACAGGTTGGAGAAAAGAGGTGAAGGGCAACTTCATGAAATTCAACAAAACCAAATGTGAATTCCTGCACCTGGGATGGACCAATGCCTGAAAAAAGATCAGCTGAGGACTGACAGCTGAGGAGCAGCCCTGCTGAACAGTTTCTGGGGGTTCTGGTGGACGGCAGGCTACACAGCAGACAGCAGCATGCCCTGGCAGGAAAGAAGGCTAATAGCACTCTGTGCTATGTCAGCAAGAGTGTATCCAGTAGACCAAGACACTTGATGATTCATCTCTTTGCAGCACTGCTTAGTTCAGTGGGGGGTGTGGCAGGTACACCCACCCTGATAGAGACTGAAACTGTTCAACTGAAACAAAAACCTAGAGGTTGCGGTTTGGGTGTCAAGCTGCCTGGCCTGCGTAGTGACTGTGACCACATACACACTTGGGCCAGTGACGACCATCACATACACACCTCAGTTCAGGGATAGGAAAGGCAAGGCCCTTTGGCTGACAGACAAGCCTCTCAGCCAATGAAATGCTTTGGTCGAGAGAAGCTTCTTGACTGTTGACCATATATGACCATGGATCAGATTTGACTAGGGTATAAATGGAGCCCCATCAGAGGGCAAATTGAGCCAGTCCTCCTCTTCAGGTCTGCAGCTGGGGACTCTCCCCCTGGGTTGGGACGCCGCTTAAGGAAACGACTCAAGGTTGAGAGCCCTCATCTTTTATTAGAGATGCACAGTTGAAGAACAAGAGGCAATGGTCACAAGCTGCAACACGGAAAACTTACTAGTCATAAAGAAAAATTAAAGGTAAGTGAAATGCGCATTTTGGGACATCATTTCTAAAGCTTAAAAATTCTTAAAACAGTTGTGCAGGTATTAATTTTCTCTTTGTCGTGGTTTAACCCCAGACAGCAACTAAGCACCACATAGCTGCTCACTGACTCCCCCCCCCACCAATGGGATGGGGGAGAGAATCAGAAAAAAAGTAAAACTTGTGGGTTAAGATAAGAACGGTTTAAAAGAACAGAAAGGAAGAAACTAATAATGATAGTAATAACAATACTAAAATGACAACAAAAACAACAATAACAATAACAATAATAATAATAAAAGGATTGGAATATGCAAAACAAGTGATGCACAATGCAATTGCTTACCACCTGCCGACCGGTGCCCAGTTAGTTCCCGAGCAGTGATCCCTCCCAGCCCCACTTCCCCCAGTTTATATACTGGGCATGACGTCACATGGTATGGAATACCCTTTTGGCCAGTTTGTCAGCTGTCCTGGCTGTGTCCCCTCCCAACTTCTTGTGCCCCTCCAGCCTTCTTGCTGGCTGGGCATGAGAACCTGAAAAATCCATGACTTAGTCTAAACACTACTTAACAACAACTGAAAGCATCAGTGTTATTAACATTCTTCTCATCCTAAATCCAAAACACAGCACTATACCAGGAATTCTACTAGGAAGATAATTAACTCTATCCCAGCTGAAACCAGGACACCCTTACATAATTGAGCCTGTGGTTTATGAATGTTGTCAGAGTTCTAAATGATTTTGATTAAAGAATAAATTTCATTGAGTTTAACACCTATCTAATTTGATTGTGTGAACTTTCGCAACAGAGGGCCACCAAGATGATCAGGACTGGGGATGAGGGGCTGGAGCACTTGCCCTTTAAGAAGATGCTGAGGGACTGGGACTTGTCATCCTGAAGATGAGGCAGCTTTGGAAGGGGGCCTAGCAGTAGCTCCCCAGTGCCTGTGGGGAGGTCACTGAGCAGACAAGGTCAGGCTTTCTGATGAGGTGAATGAGATAATGACAGAGAATGGTCATAAATTGTAAGAGGGGATGTTCTGACTTGTTATAAGGAAAAAAATTGTTGCTGGTAGGAAAATTAAGCTTTGGAGAAGGTTACTCTGAGGGGTTACACAGTCTCTATCCTTTGAGGTTTTCAAGATCTTTGTGGACAAAACCTTGAACAACCTGGTCTGAATTCAGTGTTGACCATACTTGGAACAGGAGGTTGGACCAAAGACCCCCTGAAGTCCTTTCTAACCTGAATTGTTCTATGATCTTTAAAGGATGTAACCTCTCCCTGCCACTCCCCAAGTTCCTCACAGCTGGAAATGAGAATCAAACAATTAAGTCTTTTCTATAACAGTGTTTTTTTATAGTTATAACCAGACTCCACATACATGGACAGTCTCAGTCCTGATTTCATAGCAGAAGGTAGTAAGAAACTGGGTTGTCTGATGCAGGAACACAGCAAGTCAGACATTTTCAGTGAGGGACGAGAAGAGGGAGATAAAAAAGATTTAAAATTCTTCCATAAGTACAGGTGTCCTGCTCTTCTTGATTTGAGTAGTAAGCCCTGTCGTCCTTAAGAACACCATTCCCTTGTTGCTTTTTTATGTCATCATCATCTCTGTCCATTTCACAAATTCTGGAATAAGATCCTAGACCTCAACAGTGTCTCCTCTCTTCTTTAAGTGTCAGGATATCTGGACTACTGATCTGAATGGACCTTGCCATACAGAATCTGACAATCAAATAATAGAAAATTTGGAAAAGACTTCAAAATTTCTCGTCCAACTTCCTTCTTCAAGCAAGGCTTACTCCAAACTTAAATCAAGTTTCTCATGACCTTTTCTAGTTGTGCTTTGAAAAATCTCAAAAAATGGAGACTCCACAGCATCTCTGGGCAATCTATACTTTACCGCTCTCATGGTAAAGATTTTTAATTTTTCTTTATGACTAGTAAGTTTTCCATGTTGCAACTTGTGGCCACTGCCTCTTGTCCTTCAACTGCCTCTTGTCCTTCAGCTGTGCATCTCTGAGAAGGTTCTGACTCCATCTTCTCTATAACCTCCCTTCTGGGAATGAAAAACAGCAAATAGATACCCTGTTAGCCTTCTCCAAGTTAAACAAACCCTATTCTCAGTCTCTCCTTCTATGTTATATACTCCAGCTACCTAAGCTTTTTAGGAACATGCCACCAGACTCTTTCCAGGTTATCGAACTCTTTCCTGTGTCCAGAGCTTTATGCAGTATTCGAGATGCAGCATCATCAACTGCCAGGTAAAGGGAGACAATCACTTCCTTTGATCCACTGGCTATGGATGTAGTTACTTCTCACAATGACACACAACTGACTCGTGTTCAACTTTCTATTCACCAGAACTCCTGGGTCCTTCTCTGACAGTGCAGTACAGGTCTAGAGCCTGTGCCAGTGCCTGGGGTTCTTCCATTCCAGTTTGCAGGCTGGTTTTTGTCAATGGTCCATGTTGAACTTCATCTGGTTTCTCTTGGACAATTCCTCAAATTTATCAAGGTCATGCTGAACACTATCTTCCTGCTATGTTGAAAGCATTGTTAAAATCAAGATAAATGATACCCACTGCCTTCCCCTTGCCCATAGTTCTAGTTATGTTATGACAAAAGATAATCAAGCTGATAAAGAATGATTTCCTCATAGGAAGTCTGTGCTATTAGTTTCAAGCTAACATTTTTTCTTTCTTTTGCCTGGAAATGGCTTCCATGAGGACGTCTTCCCAGGAATTAAAGTGAGGCTGTCTAGACTGTAATTCCCCAGATCTTTCTTCTGACATTTGTTGAAGAAGACAAGTGTTACATTTGTGTTTTTGTGCAAACCAAGGACCCTCCCTCATTGATACAACCCCACCAAGATGTTGGAGAGTAGTTTTGAAATTACATCACCTAAGTCCCTGTTTTACAACCACATTAAAAGAAGAGTTTAAAAGTAATACTGAATAATTGAAAGAACTTGCAGTAAAATATTTGTACATCTTACAAGTTTGCTTTAGCAGTCCTGAATGCTTTTTGCAGTCCTGAATGCTTTTTGCAGACCTGTGGTTCATAGGATCTACCATATTTTGACACAGTGATATTTGGATGAAAAGGAAGAACCTTACAGTTGGTTCACAGGCATACCTTTCCACAAATGAAGCTTGAATTAGAGCCTGGTAGTTTTAGAGATCAAAGTAAATGTGAATGAAGAAAACTGCATGAGAGTGTCACTCATTTTAAGGACATGTATTGTACAAAAGCCAGTTATCACCACAATTTTTGGAAGATATTTAAGGTCTTCCAGACTTTGGTAGGGAGGGCTACAGAAGTTAGTTTGTTCCATAATACCATCAGCAAAGATTCACTTTAGGCTTGGAGCTTTACTTCTGACTGCCTTTTCTGTCACCAATTATTTTGTGTGCACACCAAAGGAAATCAGTCAAGACTGTCAGCAGCATTGATCCCGCTTCCCTCTGCCAGATGTTCTTCTTGTCCATCTGCTCACACTTGCTTTGCACAACATGAAAAAGAACTGGAGGCTGTGAGGTGACATTGCAATTAGCCTTATAAATGATTTCCCTTTTGCAAATGAAATCAGAAATTGGGTCCCTAACTTACACAATTAAGTGCAATGCATCTTAGTCATTTTCTGTAATCCTCCATCTAATATTTGATCATTGATTTAATGTTTAATACTGTGGAATCATTGTTCTGTGTCCCTCATTTCCTGAATGTCCTTGATTTTAAGGATGGTCAGCAAGATAGTAGCTTGATCTTGCAAAGCTTTACTAGTGTGAGTACTTTGATGAAGGCCAATGTGATTATTCACATGAATAAGGGTTTGCATGGGTAAATTCTTATATTTCAGACACCACACCCCTGTCTTAGTAGTCATCTTTAACTGTTTTCTTTTCTTTGGGGTTAGTTTAACTGTATGTATGGAGGGGTTTATAAGTGTTAAATATAATTACTTTCAAAACTCAAATTTCCAAGCAACATGATTTGAAATTTAGTTGCTTCTTAAAACAGTTATTAATACTCTTTTTTTTAACCATGGAAAATTGAAACTGACTGTCAATATCATTTGGCATCGTGTGAATGAGGACATGCATAAGTATATTTGATATATACTAAAGTGAAACACTTGGAAGAGTGAACATTTTGGGCAGATATTTTGCCAATCTACCTAGATATTCAAATATCTTAATCCTTAAGGGTACATGTTTCTGTTATTCCAGACCTCTGATTCTGTTATGTAAAGGCTGCCAGTAAGTTGCAATTTTTTGAAGAAAACTACTATTCACTGAGAAATAAATGAAATAAATGACCAAGGACTTGTTATAAGGGATAATTCAAATGACCTGTTCAGGAGTTGCAGTTAGGCTTCCAGAGGTGAAAGCACACTCCATTTGATTATTATATCACTATTATATTGCTGTTATTTCATTTCAAACTCCCCAAATATGTTCTTATTTAGATGAAAGTCCCCAGGTGACTATAATAAGCAGTTGTATTATGTGACAGCTGCCACCTTGGTCATGACCTGGAATTGAAAATTGAGTCTTCAGTTGATAAAAATGTTGGGTACTACAGCTGGAGCTGCAGGACTGACACCTACACTTTGCTATACAGCATGACTCTACACACAGGGCAAGAGGTACCACTCACTGCTCCATGTGTCGTTACAGCTGAACCCAGAAATGCAAGAACCCACCATTGTGCTAGATCTTGGTAGAAATGGCAGAAACTTCCAGGTTGCTTAAAGTAGCAGTTCCTTGTTTTGTTGGAAAAGAAAAATCCTATTACTCAGTCAGCTATGAATCAGTTTTGAAATGTATGCTTCCTCCACAATGCCTGGGGAATCTTTCAAATTCAAATAGTTCAAATAAGTTACAGTGAATTGCATTAGATTTTCCTGATAAATATAAAATATTAAACATCATATGCTCAATAAGTGCAATAAGACCTGCCATTAATGTATACATTTTTTTTTTTTTTTTGGTTGAGGTTTTTTTAGCTTTTGCGGAACCTGTTTTAAACCAACTGGGGAGGTTCATTACTTGTCAACCATAATAACAGCTGTATCTTTTTCCTATTGTGTATGCAAACCTTCATCTTAGAGTTCACTGAAATAGTCTTGTTCCTAGTCTTGTCATCTTCAAGGTTTTCAGTCATGGGCCTTTTTTACAGATTGCAACTTTTATAGTGCAGGTCTGAAGACACTGGAAAAATAAATAACAATGAAGAATTCCAGATTTTTTAAATTCTAACTTCTCTGCATGGAGATGATCAGATTAAGAGCACACAGAACCCGAAGCTGTCATGATTTTAAGTGTTATTAAATGAAACAGTTTTGTCTTTTCTCGAGAACCAACTGACTATGAGAACTTGGCAATTCTTGTCACATTGTTTACAAGTAATTGACAGATTAGCTTGTGCTGTGTGCTGCTCATGCTTTACATGGGCTTATTCTGCAAGTGGAACATTATGCTAGGATTGATCATAAAGTAAGGTATAGTTCACTCTGAATAAGGATGTATATCTTAGAACTAGATCCAGACACATATTACTCTATGGGAGTGTCCTTGGATAATGAAAGTTTGAGAGATAAACTTACCCCAAGCACATAGGCAAATATTTTTCTTCATGTCACCTTCAGAAGTCAGCAACATTTTTTCTCATTGTGTATCTTTTTCAGTATTTAGAAAATGTGAGGTTAGAAAATGTGAGGTCAGAAGATGATGGACGTTACCATCCTACCATACTGTGGCCCAAGGGAGGTGATATTCAGGATAAGTGAATGCCAAAGCTTATCCAGCGTTCATTCGTATTCAGCATCAAGTGAACCAGTTTTCTCTAGAGTAAAAACAAAGACACCTTCAAAATATATCCCTCTCCTCTCCTCTCCTCTCCTCTCCTCTCCTCTCCTCTCCTCTCCTCTCCCTTTCTTCCTCTCTTCCTTTCTTCCTTTCCTAATTGTGGAAATCCAGAGTTATTTTGCTGTCTAGCCAATAAAGCAGCACTTTTCATGACTTTTTGTTCCATGTCATCACCACTTTTTGCCTCTTCACCAAATGAGAGAAAAAGCAATCTGTAAAATCTCCCACTGGTCACTGTCCCCTTTCCACTTCACAAACTTGCTACCAAGACAGTAAAAGTTGCCACTTTTTTGCACAAGTTTGTTTATCTTTCTCTCTCTCTTTGTACTGTCCATTTAATTAAAGGTCAGGATCTATGACTATAGTCTTCTTCTGGGATAATAGCTAAACCTAATAGGGTATCTTCTTTGTAACACTGACAGTCTATCACTGCTGAGTCCTCATGGTAGCTATTCTGTGCACCTCATCATTCTGCTGGATCTTTCAGCAGACACTGTCTTTAAAATCCCATTTGTACCATTTGAGTCAGGTCAGGAAGAGTAATGGCTCTAATCTCGTTGGAGTGATATTATTAATTTTGAAGCAGGTGAGAAGCAAGATGCTTTCTCCTGCCAAAGGACTGCGACTTCAGTTCTGCAGTGGGTAAACCCAGGTTTACTGCACATGGCAAAATGAGTCAAAGAGTAAGCTATCATTTTTCATCATATTAAAACTTGTATGCTATGTTAAATCAATTTCAGAGAACTAAGATGGAGGACTAAAGTTTCCTTTTCCAGTTTCAGCCAGCTTGTTTTAAATTTTCTTAATATGTTTTTAGCAGATAATAAGCAAAAGTAAACAGGAGTAGCTGTGAATCACAGCAGTATTCTTCTATGATCATAATCATATGCTGAGCTTTTTGCTTCTGGGCATAACAGGTGCATATTTGCTGATGCCTAAGAATTTGAGAAATTCACTTCACAATTAACAGCAGATTCTGCAATTTGACATGTTTAAATTTCAGGACCGACCTGTTGTTTATAAAAGCCATTAACATCAGCTGCAGTCGCTGTCACTTCTGAACATCCAACCAGGATTTTTTAGTATCTAGAAATAAGACTGCCAAAACGCTCTATGTGTGCATCTGTTTTGTGTACCCATTCAGATGGGTACTGATTTGGAGGTAAGCATCACTGCTTTGTGAACAAGAAGGTTAGCAAAGAACAGGATAGAGTAGCAGGCTTTTTTTTCCTCTTGGTTTATGTCCCCATGCACCTTCACCTGAAAAATGGATTGGCTAAGCCTACTGTGCCTGGGCCAAGGTGTTTCTATAAATTACACCTCCATATGAGAAATACTGAAAAAATAACACAGTGCAACACCATTCCTAGAAAGGCCTGAAAATAGCCTTCTGCAAAGGCAAGTAGGTTTGTAGGCACTAAGACACAGTTCTTCAAGCCTTCTGCATTTACAGCTGTCTTTTGTTCTTCTATTGCAGTTTCTTGCATAATGTAGTTCCTTGATTCTAGTCCACAGATAGCTGCATTTAAGCTGGCACAGGCTGAGAGTCCTTAAAACCCCAAACTGGTTTCAAAGCACTAGTTGAAGGCTGGTGCACGTGGTGGATGGTTTTTAATATTGAAGACATGGACCCTAATTCTTGCTTCAGTATACTGGGTTGCTCTCACAGTCATGTGAACTATTATAGACTATGCTGGGATAACCTTAGGTACAAACAGAAACTCAGCACAGGTGATAGTGAACATGCAAAATAATTGTGTAAACCTAATTGAAGAAAATTCAGCAGAATGTATCCATTATGTTAACCTGTCCACTATGTTGAATCACAACATTTGGAGAAGTAAAAGGGAGATGGGGAACTGGTGGTTTCCCTTTCTAGTTACTATGCTACTAATATAATTCCAACAGATCATAAAAAAAGTAAACAGTAGTAGTTGTGCATGAAACATCTGTGGTCCTATCTAAATCAAATAAATCTTAAAAGAGCTCCACTGGAACATAAAAAAAAATAAAATTAAAAAATCTGTATACTATAAAAACAGACTACTTTTTTTTTTTGCATTAAACATCTCAATTTTTCAGTTTTAAAATTTGAGGATTTGGTGATTTTTGTCACACTCAACCTTGTTGTCCTAGTTTCCGCTGGGACAGAGTTAACTGTCTTCCTAGTAGCTGGTACAGTGTTATGTTTTAGATTCAGTAGGAGAAGAATGTTGATAACACTGATGTTTTCAGTTGTTGCTAAGTAGTGTTTAGACTAATGTCAAGGATTTTTCAGCTTCTCATGCCCAGCCAGCAAGAAAGCTGGAACAGCACAAAAAGTTGGGATGGGACACAGCCAGGACAGCTGACCCAAACTGGCCAAAGGGGTATTCCATACCATGGGACGTCCCATCTAGTTTAGGAACTGGGAAGTGGGGGCTGGGAATTGCCGCTCGGGGACTGGCTGGGTGTCGGTCGGCAGGTGGTGAGCAATTGCCCTGCGCATCATTTGTACATTCCAATCCTGTTATTATTGCTGTTGTCATTTTATTAGTGTTATCATTATTAGTTTCTTCTTTTCTGTTCTATTAAAACGTTCTTATCTCAACCCACGGGTTTTGCTTCTTTTCCTGATTTTCTCCCCCATCCCACTGGATGGGGGGGAGTGAGTGAGTGGCTGTGTGGTGCTTAGTTGCTGGCTGGGGTTAAACCATGACACTTGTTTGGAATCTTACCTGTATTACTCAAAAAGTTTAAAATGACACTAAATCTTTATTTTTGTCAAAAAATACTTCGTATAACAATGCTTTGTATAAATTGATATTTTTCAGGATAAAAACCCAATTGAACCTAAGAATCATAATTTTCCTTTTCAGCTCTAAGGTGGGATGAAATCAGATTTGCAAAATACTTGTCAAAATAGAAACTTCTCAACTTAACCAGTACCAATAACTTAGACATGCAATGTTTTCTATCTAAATATTAATGCAATAAAAATAACATACATTAAAGCTGGTCAGCAATGAGCTGGTAAACTTCTAAGAACCCTTATTCCTAGATCACTTTGGCATTGCTATGAAGAAAAAGTTATTGCCAAAAATAAGTATTAAGTTCAGTGTCATTTCATGAGCTTAAAAAATACTTTCAGACTCTTCCTCCACCTCAACATATTGACTGCTTTGATTTAACTTTCCAGGGAGGCTGCCACTTAACTTGTGGGACTTTCAATGAAACATCAAAAGGACAGATTAAGCATGTTGCACAAAGCTCACAGAAAGAGAGTGCACAGCTGGAGCACAAAGATGCATATTGCATCAGACCACTGAGGAGCACTCCACGCTCACTGCTGTTTCCATTGATGGAATTTAGCTTTTCCTCTTTGTGGGAGCAAAGAGGCTCCTTCTTGCTTCCTTCATGGATCTTCAGAAACCAGGGACCATCTTCAGATGGCCAAAGTTCTCCCACCGTCTCTCTGCCCAATGACTTCTATTATTTGACTCCCACTCAACACTCTTCAAAAACTTTCAAGAATTCCTAGCCCTCTGCTGATGGAGGGTCAAGGGCATGGAAGGAATTTAAGTATCCCAGGGAACTTCGGGGAAAATTCTCTATTCTGTACAGAGCTGCATCCTTTCTTTAGTCTGCACCTGCATAAGGGAAGGACCTACCTCATATTTCACTTCACTAATATTCATTCCAATAGAAAAATCATGTCTACGGTGAGACCTGACCTACTTGAGATATAAGGATGTGTATATTTAGGTCTGCAGTTTCTTACTCGGTTTCAGGATCCCCAGTGCCCTTTGTCCATTTGTATGAATAAAACAATTAGTAGTTCTAATAACAGCACACTTTTTAGTAATGTTTCTTCCCTTTTAGTTTAACCACATATATAGAGTTATGCACTGGGTACTAATAAATCAGAAACTCAATCTTATGATTTGAAACTGGGTCAGATGTGGGCTAAGCTGTGTAACACACCTGGCTTCTCTCTCTAGGCCCAGTTCAATTTGAAGGAGCTAGATTTCCTTCTGAGCAAAGAAGTAATTTCTAGTATTTCCCACTGTAATGTAGAACCAGTAAAGCACAGAAAATAGTAACAAGACAGTTTCTATTCTGGCAACTGCTGCCTTGTCAGAACTATTTTGAAAGACCCAAGGCAGAATCTTTACTAATGATAAAGAAAAATGATTGCAAGTGAGGAAAAATTCCTCTCTCTATACTTACACTGCCATTGAGGGGAAAAAAATCCCAAGCTATTCTGTACAACAAACACATTTGTAAAGAAAACATTTACTGCAGTTAAATCCATAGGAAAAATAACTCCATGATTATTATTATTTTAACTAATAATATTTCTTTCAGTGTAAAGCCATGGTTTAAAAATTAAGCAAGCATGTTTTCAGGGCTTTTCTGTTCCAGTTTACACCATATGGTTACCACTTGTCTAATGTGAGATACGCAAAACACCCCACAGACTCCATTGAATCTTCTTCTTTTTGACATGACACGTGTTTATAACAGAAATAGAACCAGCTTTCTACCCTATTATTACAACTCCATAACATGAAGCTTTTCTACTATGTACAAGTAGGTGCCTTTTTTACCAGGACCAACTGTTCTTTCTATGTCCTGTGTGATTAGTACTGTTTTGATTGGTAAATTTACATATAGTTTGGAAAATGTAAATTAGGTCTGCTCCAGACTCCTGTTTTTTGGAGTAATGTAAGACTGAACCAAATTGTCTGCAGATATTCTTTAGCTTGTGTTGTGGTTTAACCCCAGTCAGCAACTAAGCACCACACAGCTGCTCACTCACTTCCCCACCACCCAGTGGGATGGGGGAAAGAATTGGGAAAAAAAGTAAAACTTTTGGGTTGAGATAAGAACAGTTTAAAAGAACAGAAAGGAAGAAACTAGTAATGATAATAATAACAAAATGACAATAATAGTAAAAGGATTGGAATATACAAAACAAGGGATGCACAATGCAATTGCTCACCACTCTCCGACAAATGCCCAGTTAGTTCCTGAGCCGTGATCCCCCCAGGCTGACTCCCCCCAGTTTATATACTGGGCATGATGTCACATGGTGTGGAATACCCCTTTGGCCAGTTTGGGTCAGCTGTCCTGGCTGTGTCCCCTCCCAACTTTTTGTGCTGCTCCAGCCTTCTCGCTGGCTGGGCATGAGAGGCTGAAAAATCCTTGACTTAGTCTAAACACTATTTAGCAACAACTGAAAACATCAGTGTTATCAACATTCTTCTACTGAATCCAAAACATAACACTGTACCAGTTACTAGAAAGAAAATTAACTCTATCCCAGCTGAAACCAGGACAGCTTGCTTGATAATTTAATTCTTCATTGTAGAGCCTCAGTGCTTATTAGGGTCTTGAGTGAATCAAGCCTCTGCAATAATGGCCAAAAATGTGTCAGCAAGCCATCAGGAAATTCAAACTGCTGCAAGCAGAGGAACTATTTAGAGCTGCTAAAGTGAGAAGTGGTATTATGTAGATCATGGAAATGTTATCTTCTTAGCATTTTGGAAAATGTGAGGAAAGTTCAAAGTCATACTGATGCAATTTTTTAAAAGGAACTGGGCTTTTGTCTTCTCTCTGCATATATGCCTAATTTCTTCTGCAGAAATATGTGTATTCAGAGATTTCAATCCAACCGGAAGATAAACACCTGAACATGTAATTAGGAAAATAGTATTTTTATAATATATGTTCTTAAAATATCAACTATATTGAGAAGACAAGTGAATCTCTGTCTGATTCTGAGATAGAAAGGATTTGCCAACTGAGTAGGATTTTAAGAGGTTTCAAATCCATTTTCAGTCCCATGTTCAAATTACTAGAGTGATATGGTCTGTTTGGGAAAAATTATGACTCTCCTTACAAGGAAGGAACATTTTCTTCACAGAGGAAAAGGCTGCTCTTAAAGGAAACACCTCAACAGATGTGCCAATGTAACAATGAGAAGCTCCAAAATGAGCTGATCACACCTCCAGCATCAGTGAAATGATAGTCAAAAACTTGTCTTTGAGAGACCTTACTAAAGCAGTCAATAGAAGTAGTAAATGTTTGTCAGAAGAGGAAAAAAAAAAAACAAACCAACAACTTAGAAAGCTTTAGCAACTGCTGGTCGAGGGGTTTTTTTTTACATTTTAAGAGAAATTTTTATTTAGGTGCTTATTAAAGTGCTGTCATTTGATAACCTAGATACACTTATAAAGTAATGCAATTTTTCAGGCATTGTTTCATGCCTAAAGCTACACTTTAAGCTTAGCCATTTCTTTTTATCAGCTCAATATTATGAGCACAGAAGTCAAAAGCCAAAATTGTAGATACCACACGTGCTTTAAATGAATAGCAAATGACTTCTGGTCTCTGTTTGACTACAA
Organism: Haliaeetus albicilla; assembly: GCF_947461875.1. Lineage (NCBI taxonomy): Eukaryota > Metazoa > Chordata > Aves > Accipitriformes > Accipitridae > Haliaeetus > Haliaeetus albicilla. Next base: position 28,615,322 of record NC_091485.1, read on the forward strand.
ACAGGGAGCTAATGCATTGTCAAGCAGTAGATCACCCTCAGGATTTCCAAGTCTCCTCAGTATCAATCCATTGTTTGCTTATTTTGCTCGATTTGTGACCATATATGGGTAATGGTTCAACTTCATATAACATGCTGCAATCTCCTCTGCGTTCAAGGCCATCGAAATATGATTTTTATCAAGTGCAGCATCTATTTTTTTTTCTCCTTTTAGATGAAAGTTGGAGGAAGAAAGGAAGAAGGGCTTCATTGTCCAAACTCTTCACTTCAGCTTCAAACAAGCAAGCTGGCATTTTAAAATATGGGTGGAAAACAGAAGCTGAGCTCATGTCGTGGTTTAACCCCAGCTAGCAACTAAGCACCACGCAGCTGCTCCCTCACTTTGCCCACCCAGTGGGATGTGGGAGAGAATTGGAAAAAAGTAAAACTTGTGGGTTGAGATAAAGACAGTTTAATAGGACAGAAAAAGAAAACAAAAAAAATGTTTATGATAAAAATGATAATATGACAATAAAAATAATAAATTAATTAGAATATACAAAACAAGTGATGCACACTGCAATTGCTCATCACTCTCTGACAAATGCCCAGTCAGTATCTGAGCAGCGGCCCCTGGCCAGCCTTACGCCCAGTTTGTATAGTAGGCATGACATCACATAGTATGGAATACCCCTTTGGCCAGTTTGGGTCAGCTGTCCTGGCTGTGTCCCCCCCTAACTTCTTGTGCCCCCTCAGCCTTCTCACTGGCTGGGCACGGGAAGCTGAAATGTCCTGGACTTAGTCTAAACTCTACTTAGCAACAGCTGAAAACATCAGTGTGTTATCAACATTCTTCTCATAGTGAATCCAAAACATAACACGGTACCAGCTACTAGGAAGAAAATTAAATCTATCCCGGCCAAAACCTGGACAGCTCAGTAGAAATTGGGGGAGGGAAAGAAACAAGCATAAAATTAAATTGATGTCTTCCCAAGACCTGAGAGTATAGTTAAAAATAATGGTCTTAATATTCATTTCCTGGGGGTATATGAAGTGCAACAGTTTTTGAGAGACATTGTGATGACTCACACTGGATTGGAAAATGACAGTTGCAGAGGAGAATGAGACCAAATCCCATGGGTTTTACACCCTTTTTACTCAGGCAAGTTGCCGCTGGCACAAAGAAACCAGACTATAAGGGAGCCATGAGAGTTAGATTACAAAATCATTCTCTTCTTCCAATGCTGAGTTGTTCCCAGCAGTATACTCTGAATTGTTTTGTCCTAGGGTGCCTAAGTGACACATGCAATGAAGCTGAAACCCCTGAGCAATCTCAATGTGCTGCTTAAAAATCCCATTGGCTTAATGTATAAAATAAAATCTTGAAACCTTTTAATGTCCTGACTATTAGGCAGTTGATGCTGATATTCAGACTCCATACTATCTTCTTCCTTTCATCTCTTAGAAGCCTTTTACTGATCTTTGTATTTGTCTCGAGAGTGATCAGAATCACAGGCAGTGCAGTGTACTACCTGAATTAAACAACACATGGGCCTTGTCACACTCCACCTCCAAGAAAGAAAAGTGTGTGTCTTTCCTATAGGTCTTCCTATTGTGTAGGGAAGCTAAATGTGTCTGATTCATTCACTTTTCCTTCAGTTTTGTTGCTGAATGACACCCACTAAAAGAACACTTTTCTGGAGAACTACACAAAATTGTATCATACAGGTATGGCTGATAACTCTGTGCAGGCTTGGTGAAGTCTTTTATAAAAGTATGGTGGTTGTACTGACATGGCTACAGTGGTAATCATTTCTTCCTTATATATTCACTTTTAACTGAATGTCCACTGTCATCAGCCAAAATTCTATTGTTATTACTCCTTGTCATTTCATTACATAGCCTTCAGCTCATTAGCTCCTGAGTTTTTTTTTATAATTATTCATTCTGATATTAGAGGTTAGCAAGTATTGTAGTATATCTGTTGAACCGAATGCTTTTCAATACCAGTGATACCATCAAGGCCCTGATCTCAGCTACTGATGCTTAAAGCTAGCTCTCAGGTGTGCAGCTGTGTAACCCTGGGCTGTGTGGAAACAGCTGTTTTGTGGTGCTGAGAGGAAGGACCACCTCCCTGCTCTCTCCCAGCCCCTTTTTGCTCAGAAGCTTCATTTAAGCTCAGACCCTTGCACTTGATCATTGCCTAAGCAACTCTGCAGCTGTGTCTGTTCCTATCGTTGTGCCCTCCTGATCCTACTCGCTTGACCTGGGGACCTGCCCCATCGCTATGGTGCTGCCTGGTGGTCTGGGCTGTGGGTGGCCTTGGGTACCATCACCAGACCTGCTCTGGTCTTCTTGCAGGGGTACCGTGAGGCTGCATCCCATGTGGGTAAGGCACTGCCTGGCCAGCTGTCCTGCCACCGCCAGTTCCCTGCTCCCAGCTCCCTGAACCCAGCATTGCAGCTGGCCCCGCACCTCCCTGGTGCATCGCTGGGTTTGGGTGGCTGGTATTTAGTGGCTGGCTCAGCAGGGAGGTATTTGAGGTAGCAGATGAAAATTTCTAAAATCCCTCTCAATTTAAGTGTAGGATATATCTTCAGCTGTAACACACACATGGTCAGTGCTTGTTACACTGAAGGGAAAAAGACTGCAGTAAGGGAGATGTTTGCCTTCTCCAGGCTGGGTGTCTTCTAGAAGTTGAGTCCAGAGTAACCTCAACATTGTGTTAGCATGCAGTAGCTGGAAATCATTAGGTGGGATGAGTCTGACATTTCTAGGAAGATTTCCAGGGTGCTCTCTGAGGATGGAGAGGAATCTGGCTCAGGACACTTTTATTTCACTGAGCCACACTTTTTTTCCCTTTTAAAGAACAGTTACGTTAACAAGTTGAACAAACAACCTCAAGTGTCATTTCTAATAATCCGTTAGGCACAGAGGATTCTAAGTTTAATTGAAAGAAGTTTTTAGATTTTCACATTTCTCTTTTTTTTTTTTTTTTTTTTAGTAACCTGTATGTATATTTTAAACTAGCTAAAGTTAATAACATGTTGTGGAAAAAAATCTAATACCTTGCATATGTGCTTCTATGCAGGTTAAAATCAAACCAAACAATTCTTCCTTTACTGATACATTAAACCAGGTAGTTGAACACAATTTGTAGTTTACACCTATCTTTATAAGAGATAGTTTATGAATGACTTGGACAATTTTTTACTATTATTATAATATTTTTATTGCCCCTTATCTCAGCTGCATTAAGAAAAGGGTTACTTTCTTATGAAAGTCTACACCTAGAATCTGTACATTGTTCTAACATTTTCCAGAATTCACAGCATTCATTCAGAATACTGTGTCTTTCACAATGTGCCAAAAAACTTAATCCGCAGAAAATTCAAACTTCACTATAGGAATGTATTAACTGTGTTAGAGTTTGAAGAGAAGCATCCATAGTGTGATGTACTGATACAGTGATACAGCTTACTGGTTTGTCAGATGATTCAAAACAGCATGGTAAACAATTAAAAACTGAACCATTTTGCTTTTGGTCAGAACATCTTGAAATTAAATCTGCCATTTAAATTTGCCTGACAGAGAATCTAAATCTGTGGGCAAAATTGTATCAGACTAAAAAACCTTGTATATACCTACATATATGCATTATATTTGTTTATGTATTTACTTATATATAATGGAAACTACATTTTCTGAAGAAAAACTTTTTCTGAGCATAAATTCCTTGCCAACTGTCAAATCCCTTGGCTTTCCATATTCAATATAGAAAACATATACAGTATATTTTTAAAGAATAGCAGTTGTAGCAAGTGTTTGCTCTAAATTACACGAAGAGTGGCCAGAACTAAAGATTTACTCAATTTAATTTCTTCATAAAGAGAGGTCACTGACATCAGTGTTTCTAAAACTCAGTACCTGTACATGCTTAGCCCACGGACAAATGAGAAAGAAATTTAGTGAAATGAATACACAATAGGTTTAAATTATAATAGGAACCACACCTTGCTTGCAAGTGGTTTTAGGTGTCTATAGACTGAAGACTGAAAAACAAAATCCTAGAGTAATTGGGCAAAGGATGAAATACACAATCTACAGTTGAAATTTGAATGTGAAAAGGGGCAAAAATCCACTATGTTTGAAAATATTCCAAAGTACATCCCAAAAGAATATAGACTATTTAGAATTCCACTATAAGATTGGACAGAATTTTTCTTCTACAGTAAATTTAAGCAAGGCTGAACAGTTCTACTTAGAGTTTATATCAATAAATTATACCATGAATTATTTTACCATGTAATGAGTTTCATGTATTTGAAATAAGTGAAAAAATTTAATGTGGGTATAAGAAAGGTTAATGCCATTTAAAGAAATTGAAAAATACAGGTAATGTGATCTAAATGAGATATTCAACTGAAAGCTAAAATATATTAGGTAGTGGATATCTCATAATCCAAGTATGGGTTTGATAGCAGCATAAGTATTTAAGTACTGTGTAATTTTAGTAACTTTCTTCATATAATTACTGACAAATTAACTGCAGTATACAGGATTGACAACAAATGAATATTTCATAACTGATTACAAGTATAAAAAGAATTTACTCCTGGAAAGTTGTTGTGATAGTGTTTTTAATGAATACTTGACATTATTAAAACTGTAATTATTTCTTTATTTCACATTGGAGTTGTATCCAGCGTTTGGCAGCGATATAAAAATAAATGATCTCTGACTTGAGGATCTTATATAATATGACAATAGGGCAAAGTGGAGAAAGGATAAGAACAGATAAGTTGATAAAGCTCTTTGGAAGTCTAAGATGACCATCTCTAGTTGGTATCCTAAAAATAACTATTAATCCTGAGAATAAGAGGGAAATGCTTTTCTCCACCTGCACTGGGCTTTACCTCTTATATCTGAAAGGGAACTGGAGGATGCTTTTGTTCTCATTATAATTTCATTCAGTGTTTTAAGTGATTTATTTAATGATTTAAATTATGCTATTAGCTGTCAGCTGCATAAAATCATCCTTAGACTCCAACCCCCCCCAGTTTTATCATTCCTCTTTTTTAAGCTCCAGCCATGTTTCTGACCATCAGACAACTAAACCCACAGCTTTAAAGAAACACTGAGATTTTCAGGGAAACTTGGTATTCTGTTATGACAGCTGGCATTTTAAGGAAAATACCAAATATCAGGAAACTTACGATAAAAATCATGAGAGTTGACAATGCTGCCATCTAGCCTTTGAAACGTAATCAACAGGAGAGATCTGATACAAAGCAGTGAGTCTCTGAATGTTTCCAATAGCTCCCTAATTAACAGGCATCTAAGAGGACTCCCTTCTGTGAAGTCACGGCAGCTTGACCATGGACAATGCGTCCTCTGACATCATTCTCAAGAGCAAGACTGTATATACGTTAAGCTAGTGATGTCATATACTCAGATGTCCAAACACTGCGTACATGGGACATTGCTGTGAAACCCCTCATTATAAAAATTAAAAAGCCAGCAAGCTTCTGTGTGCTATCCTTTAAGGAAGGATTATGATCTCTGCAGTACATCATATACTCTTACGGCTGGCTTCCTCTGTTTGTAAGTTGGGCTGCTGTTATGAAAAGCTAAAATTAAAAGACTTACAAGGTAAAGAATCATTTATTCTATGTCTAATTATATTCCTCTCATTAATATTTCTTCGGTTTAAGCCACAAGTTTGAGATCTTTTGTACTTCCTAAGAAGGTCAAAGAGCAATCATCTTCCAATGTATATAGGTAGGACTGGTTGTGGGTTTTGTTTTAAATGCTGTATTTTTAGATGTATTTTATGTGCACACTCAAATCTTTGTATGAGATATATCATTCTTATACGTATTAATACGTTTAGACTGTTACTACTTACATTTGAAATGCTAATTTGTTTTTTCTGTTCTTGTTTTAAAACTAGCATTTGTCATTGTTTTGTTCTAGCCTGTTTCACAGTAATTGATTTTGTGTTCACTTGTTAATTGGTTTAGTTGTTACTTTATTGAAATTCATGGATTTGCTGATGTCCCGAGGAGGGTGTGTTTTCACTGGTAGTCACTAATTGCACAGTGTTAAGGATTCATAAGCTTGCAACTTCTTCATAAAGCAATCAACACATTTTATTAACTTCCTGAGTCTCTGCTCTGCTCCCTGAATCATAGCATTTGTGATCCTGCTCTTAGCTGAAAACAGGTGCCATGTTTGTATAACAAGAAACTCCTTGAAATGAACACATATTTTACTTTTAAAAGAGTAATTTCTTGGAGACAAATTGCTGTAATTATTATTATTTATTTCTACAACAGAAGCATTGGAAGCATCAAAATCAGAGATACATAGCGTTAGGCGCAGAACAAGAGAATAAAAGACACTCAAAGCACCAAAGAGCCTACAGAGTAAAGGTTAGATGGTTCCTAACCGTATTAGTCATGCGAGGAGCTTAGAAAGCAAGCAAGCAGAAGTGCCACACACACCAGCATAGCTTTGCAAAAGCAATGCATACCTTCTGCTTAGGAACTCCTCTTCCCGGCTGCTTCTTCCTGATGAGAGCAGAAGAAACAAGGAAAGAGAGGTGTCAGAGATGCTGGATGCCTCAGCTGGTGACTGCCACACATGGGCAGAAACGGTTAGCATCATCTGGTGTCAGTCCTTTAGGAAAGTGGGTGAGTAGGAGCTGTGGTGTCTCCTATTACCCCATAGATCCTGTTACCCCCTAGGCCAGACCTTGCTGAGGGTCTCAGCAGAGGCTGGACAACACCCTCTTCCTCTTACAGCCTGAAACACAGGAGCAAAATGAAACCTGCCCTGATACTGAGGCCTCAAAGCTTTTAAAGTTTCTACAGCTGTGCTGTGAAAGGAAATACACAAATCGGGAGACCAGGCATAGATTCCTTAGCCTTGTTTTCCCCTCTTTTCAATCCCTTTAGTTTTCGTCCTTACATCTTTGATCTTTTCCTCACAAAACCAGTGCAGCTGTCTTTTATCCTTTTGTGATCCACTTAACAAGAGGAAATTTAGGTTATATTGTCTTAATAACGTTGCCTGTAGCATTCCCAGATCCTTGCCCTCCGCCAGTGGATTTTTATATTGTTCCCCATTGCTCTTTTTGTCTAAATAAAATCTGACTGAACTATATGGCTGTATACTCCCAGCTTCTCTCTCCAGCTTTCTTGGTGATAAATTCACAAATAAGTACCATATACTTAGTTATTGCCAACCTAGAATTACCACAGGTATATACACAGTAGTATAAATATATTTATATTATGCATATGAGAGAGTTCACCTGGCTCGAGCTCTCCCTTTAGCACAGCCAGCCTTTCTCTTCAATGATTAGCTGTTGTTTGTATGTTGCTGCTCTCTCTGCCTGAGGTCTGGAGGGATCCATCTTCCTCTGCAGGAAGTGATAATTCCGATAATTCAGACTCATATTACTAGCATGTATTTTTTACCTTATCAAGTATTCATGTAGGTGTGTGTCATACACCTGTCCAGACAGACACCTGAGCAAGAAGACAGGCAAGCAATCATATTTAAAACCAACTCTACAGAATAACCAGATTTAATCAATACATTGATCACATATGAAATCTAGCTCTCCGGATAATTTCCCAGCAAGTGGTGTTTGGTTGTGTTTTTTTGTTTGTTTGTTTTGTTATTGCTGTGATTTTTTTTTTTTTTTTTGGCAAGACTATTTTTACCTGTTTCACTAAACCCATGTTTTCTATAGGGAAGCACATGTGGATATTTTGTACACGTCACCTTTGTAGACAGACAAATCACATTCCCCTTTCTGTGTGTTCTCCAATCATTTCTTTGCCATTCAGTCTCCCACCATTCCTTTATCTGACAAATCCTGTATCTCTTCTCATTTAAATCCCACTTCAAAACAACTTCTGATAAGAAAATGTCACTGCTTGTCCACCACTGGAAGGAAAGAGTTGGTCAGACCAAATGTATCACTGAGAGAAAAGATGGTTTTTTCCCAACTTTTTTTAGAAAAGGATTTCTAAGGAAAAAAAAAAGTTTTTGTTATTACTTAGAAACATCATCATAGTCTGATCATCCAGCCTTTATGTTGTCTGGATTAAATAATATACTACTGGCATGGAGGCTGTTAGTTTTTGCTTAGTTCCATGTACTGACAAACCCAGTAGAAAAATAAAAGTAGTTTATACCCTTCAGTCCCTGTTGTAAATTATAAACTCTGTGTTCCATCTATTTTTTTAGCTGTACTTCCAACCTGAATATGAAGCTGCATACCTATGTTGGCACTGGAATAGGAAAATGCAGCAGTTGACTGTCCTTCCTCTGAATCACCCCTGTTTCATCTGAGCATGGCTGAGAGCATGATGTTGATGAAATGATGTTCCTGTAAAGGAGGGGTTTTTTTGCTTGGGACTTTGATAGGAATCTGAATACCATGGTCATTACGCTCTTCATGGCAACATTTCTAAGACTTCATAAAGCTGCTCACATCCATTTTAAATTCATTAAAAAGTTGAATTGCCTTTGCATTTCTGAAAAAATTTGGTTTACGTTCAGAAATAACTAGTGTCTTCCAATCTGGTATGGCTTTGTGCATGGAAAAATTGCTTCATACTCTTTATTTAACTTGCAAGCTTACTGTGAAGCTTAATTAGTGACGCACATTGAGATCCTTAGGCAAAAGATGTTCTCTATCACACCTACATAGACATTAATACCTTTAAAAGCAGCTAATTTGTACCGCCAAAGCAGTTATTTACCTCATGCTATTTCACAGGCTGCTGAAATCAATCCTTCAGTTAGAAAATGAAAGCAGAAGAGATTTCAGCCATACATTCATGACCTAACCTTGCATGATTTTTCTTCTCTTTCATACAGATGCACAACTAATCTCACCAAAGCAACTATTTATCCTCCCATCATTTCAGTTCTGCAAAGCTGATGAGTTTTGGCAGCATTTGTTTTTGAATGGTTTATAGCACTTCAGTATGATTAATTTTAGCTCCGGCACAGAAAAAACAGGGAAAAAAACCTCTTCACTTTAATAACCACATGGAAATACTAGAAAATGTCTCTTGATAGAACAGTTATTTTTTGATAAAATAATGAATGGGCAAATGTATATTATCTTTCTGAAATGCACTGTAAGGTAGGGCAATGCAAAAATAAATAAAGAAAGAAAAGAAAAGAAAAGAAATGAAAAGTAAGAATATGAGGAACACAAAGACAAGACATTTTCTAAAAATGATGAAAAAAGACCAGAAGCACAAAAGCACAATGTACTGCCTTTAGAAAAGCAAAGGGTTTCTTACAAGTTAATTGTAACATGTTTTCTAGTTCCCAGCTTCTTATTTTTTGTCTTTCTGCAGATCAGGAGCTTCTCTTAAGCGATGCAGCATGTTTCTTAAATGAGAGATTGTTCCTTGTACCATCTTCTCTCACATTTAGAACTGTGCAAGACCCCATTGCAGCTACAGGCATTGTTTACCCGTAAGATGAGCACTGGGCAGATTCTGAAAGCTGTCTTCCCTGCCACCGCGGCACACACCCCCCCCTTCACCCCTCAGCCTCTCTTTCTTTAATGGGATTTAGCAATGTAAAGAAAGAGAAAGGCACCATGTGACAAGACAGTTGTCCATGAACAGTTCACTTGCGCTCTGCAAGTTGTCAAATTTCCAGGAACTCCAGAGTGGGAGGTTGCACATTTTAGGTAGAACACAAAACTCACTGAAGTTATTTGGAAAAGTGGACATTGACTGAGACATTTTGTATCAACCACTACATTAAGGAATTTTGTTGGACCAGTAAAAATGTTCCTGTGCAAAGTCAACATTACAATCCTCATTTGACTGTGATCAAGTGCAATCCTATCCTGATAGTCTGCTAGCAAACCCACTCAGTCTCCAGGAAAATATTTTAATGAGTTTCTGATGATAGGGCGTAGAAATGGGTGGGCAAAAAATGTTTGAGCATGATTTATTTTTTAATTTCTATTTAAATCATTCCATAGCCCCACCAATTCCCCCCAGACTGCTAAAAATCAATGAGCCAGGGACTCCACAGCCCATTGGCAAGTGCCCGTCATTCTTCAGAACTTCAGAACAAGCAGGGTGATTAATCCATTTAAATTTACTGTACAGGAAATATTGGAGGTGGCAGATGCTTTCCTCAATTGTGATTTACATTGAGAAGAAAATTAAAACCCTCACCGTAACAATTAACTGACTGCTCCACTAAATCCAGTGTCATCTCTGGCTTTTTTTCTTGTGGAGAATGTGACTATAAATGCTTCCAGCTTTCATGACATGAAGAGGTGAGGGGCTGGGGGTTTTGTTTTGGTTTTCCCTTGTTTTATTTCTTTATTTTTTAATTATTAATGACATTCAGTTGCTTGTTTTGGGTTATGATTTTTGGGGTAGGGAACCACTAGGGAATGCTGCTTTAGAAACTGATTAATCTGTAGTCATTAAAACACTTCACAGACACTGCAGCAAAACTGTCAGTATCTCTTCATTAGCTCCAAGATAGGGAGCTTTATATAAGTACCTCTAAACCTCAGCTGTAACATCCTCCTCAGGGTATATTAACAGTGCAGGATTTTACAACATTTCAGGACTAATTTCCTGCTTATTCAGATACTTTTTCATCACAGAGAATTTACACAGCTACAGACATCTGTCTTAATAACACTCAGCATGTTAATGTGGGTCTTGAGGACATTAGGTGATTGAAACTGTAGCTAGTCAATTGTCCCCATCATTTTGACATGATCAAAAGAGAATCTTTCATGGCTTTGCAAGATTTACTGAGTTGATTTGTTTTTACTCTGTAAATTATACTCCTGGTTTTTTTTACTAAAACCATGGGCTGTATGTAAGACTTGTAAGATGTGAGGTGACAGTTTGAGGAGGAAGACCCATTACATGAAATGATATAAGTTTATGATACTGAACCTTGTGAACTTTCTCTTCTGCCACTATAAATCCCACAAAGCCATACATTAATGGCACTCATTAGCAAATGATCAGAATAGGATGTATGTAGGTAAAGCCATATTTTGCTTGACCTTTTCTCCATGCTTTCATAATCTGCCCAACCTTAGCAAGAGATAAAAGCAAATGATTTCTCAGCATTACCAGTATGTATTTTTCACAAACAGTCACTGTATTCTTAAGCCAGGGGATTCTCAAACTTTTCATAGTGTGGGCTGCAAAGCAAGGAAGGCAATCACATCATGAGTTATGCCATCCCATTACAAGTTTCTGAACTGAAGGTATCTGTGCTGAGGTGAAATCTCAATATGCTTGACTTGGTTTTGCTTTTCTCTAGGAATTTCCTTATAGCCACTTTTGGAAGCAAGATACCGAGATATGAAGCTTAGGACTGAACAAGTATATATAATCTTATGCTGATGGACAAGTATAGGAAATAATTCCTGACACAGCTGCAGAATCAGTCTTTTGCATAACTGGTGTAAGTAACCGTATGTGACACTTTATAAAATATAGATGAACTAATTAATTGTATTTCAAGTATAGTAAACATGTCCTTCTTCCCACCACATAGACCCTACTCACACAGGAAAAAATGTAGGAAAGCACTTGAATGTACATATCTGATAATATAACAAAGGCTTAGAATGTGCATCTTGAGCACTGATTTTGGAAGACAGTTTTTCAGAGGTCTTGGGATCAGCATTGAAATCCCTTATTTTTTTAACTCCTGTAACCAGCAAGTCAAAGAACTGCTACCACCACTGTTGCCTGCTGCTGGCTTTTTCTCCCATGAGTTTAAAAGAAGCAGCAAGCTGAAAAAAAAAAAAAAAAAATCCCACTCCTTTGGATCACAAATATGCCACAGAGAAATTTGATTAACTACATCTTCTGCCCAAAGCTCAGTTGAGGAGCTGAAGAATGACAAAAGCTATAGAAATGGGTGACATTCTTCAGCTCTGCAACTTGCTTGTTCTTTTATTTGCAGTTTTACAACGTGTCTGAGACAATTGCAGTAAGTGCTTCTGAGGACCCAGGATTCACGCCTCAGTATTCACCTGGTTTTGCAAACAGGTGGGATTCTCTTTGCTAAGGTATGGGTAAAAAGGAAAATAGAGAGGAAACATCATGGGATTGACCTGGCTGTAAAATCCTGTTCTAATAATTATAACATAAGGAAGACATTTATAGCAGCTCCTTTTATTAATGAAGCAGAAACTATTGTGTATCTGCTGCTTCTTGCTTTTCATGCATAATCAAATAAGAATAGTATATACTCCTTTGGAAAACCTCAACAAATACTTGTAAATGTTTCACAAGCCCATTCTGAAATCTACAAATATGAAAGGAATATTTATCCTTTTTTTTTCCCTCAGGAAGAAAAGCTAAATTTTTTCACTTTTTTTTTTTTAATCTCCACTAATTGTTACTATTCATGTTTTATAAATGGGAAAACAAAGACAGAATGGGAAAACGGTCAGAATTACACAAATGAGAATGTGGAAGAAACTATAAAGTTTCCTAGCTCCCTGTTTCTACAACTTGTTGCCTCTCACAATAATTAGCTGCACAAACAATTGCATTTGCATATCGTACTTTCTTATGTTTATTGAAGTCACTTTTTTTTACTCATTGTGCATGAGGAAAGGCCATTAGCAGTTGATAAACATGGTTGTTCTGCTGCTTAGACCTTCACTGTAGTTTCCCTGTAAGCTGATAATGAAAGTTCCTGCCATAGAATCTACATTTTATGAGGAATAAACTCTTTCATTCAAAAGAAAGATATCTGTTTGCATGGACTTTCCTCACAGTAGGCAAAAAGGACTTTGCACCCAATTTTTCTACATGCAGGAACATCAGCAGGGAGCAGGAAGTTTGGGAGGCAAAAACTCTGCATAGCTGAACTTATGCTCTAAGAGGAACAAGATGATTTCCGCAGAAGAATGGAGAGACTTACACCTCCATCAGAGCAAAGAGAAATCTGGAAAAAGACTGTGACCTCTAAGCCACAACTTTTTCTCTGGTCTCCTGGGGTACTGTTGCCTTGAACTGCTGCTGTTCAGGGTAGATAGCCAAGTCACACTCCAACTTACAACATTTTTACTAACAAGTGTGCAGGTCCTTTTTTTTCTTCTTGTAATCTAAGACTGGTAATAAGTTTGATGTAATCTCATTTCACCCCTCAAATAACAAGTCCAATATGCTGTCAATATCTTATCCAGGCTTACTTCATTCATGTAGATTTGGATTTTATATTAATATTCAATTTGATTTATACTGTGGTTTACCTGCCTTCCCTTTTATGTATATGGTAACCTGTGGATCCTTTGGATGACTTTGTCATGAAAGAAATTATTTTCTAAATAAAAATGGATCGCTTTCCATAAAAAGCAGCTGGAAATTTCAGCTTCTTTGATGACCATAAGACTTGTTTTTAAATTATGTTCACAGTTATTGGAATGATTCTTAATTTCTGAAACAACACTGTTAAGATTAAATAACTTTCCTAAACACAAATAACAACACTAAGGTTTATTCTACTATCAGTTTATATGAGATTAAAAAGGATATGGACCTTTCTCGTGAAGTGTTGTGTCAAGACCATGGGCAGTGTGCTGCCGAGCTTGCAAGATAAGACAAAATGTAGGTAGGCAGCAAATCTACAGTGAGACAGAAGATGAGGACAGGAGCCATAATAAGATTATAATAATTATAATAAAGGTCATCTGTTTTGGTATTTTTTAACCTGATGGTTCTACATCATTGTAAACTTTTAAAATAGGTATCAGCAGTCCCCATTGCCCTTTTACCTAGCCATTATCAGTTGGCTGTTTCCAAATCCTGTGGGTCTCAGGATCGGAATTGAAAGACAAGAGGTTAATGGCTTTATGCACTAATTCAAGGAGTGCACTTTATTTGTAACAGTGCTAAGACTCCTGTGGCAGAAACTGTCAAGTGAACAGTTTGGGCTACTATCACTGATGGAGTGGAAATGTCAAAGAGCAACTCATTAGAGTCAGAGAACATATAGGTAGGGATACTCAGAGCTTTGAAAAGCTTGAAAGGTAAGAGCAAGTAGATGAACTAGATGTGATGGAAAAAAAGAAGAGTCGGTGAAAGGATGTAAGGAAGAGTGATCAGTGAAAAAGAAGATGACCTTGCACATAGCAAAGAGTGAACAGAGATTGTACACCATCATTCTGCTAATGTTAGTGTGATCAATTTTGATTCTGAAACAGTCTTCAAAAAGGTTTTTATACATACACTGTTACGGATGCACGACTGACCAAATCAAACAGGTGTTAAAACTCAGATTTATTCTTCAGCAAAAGTAACATTTTATAAAACCACAGGCTCAATGATGTAAAGAGAATTAATACTACACGGCCGACTTAAGAATCCCCAAGATTTAAAGTGATGGCTCAAAACGCGCATATCACTCCCCTAAAAGCTGAGGGCTCTCTCCCTCGAGGAGTTACCTCAGGCGGTGCCCTGACCCAAGGGGTTGTCCCCAGCTGCAGACCTGCTGCTCCGAGGAGGACTACCAACGTGTCCTCCGGCAGGACCCCGTTTATACTCCTGCCGAATCTGACCTGTGGTCATTTAATCCTATTGGCCAGGAGGGTCACCTCGGTGTACCTGGTGCATCTCAGTTGGCCAGTTCAAATTTCAGCCTGCGGCCTCCAGGGTTTCCTTCCCCTTCTCCCTTCCTGGAGAAGTTTAGTTTCCTGCTGGTGGGATGGGGGGACGGGATGTACTGCCACATACACATTTTCAGAATCATAGAAATATTGTCTAGAAGGACATTTAACAGTCATCTAAGGACCCTCCCACTTGAACCAGGACTACATTCAATACTAGATTGGGTCAGCTGTTGCTTTGTCTAGTGGAGTCTTGGAAGGACCTCTATGGGCAATCTTTCTCTACTGCCCTATCTTTATAATGAAGCTTTTCCTAATGTCAGCCTGAAGATCCCAAGTCCTAACTTGCAAATGTTGACTTTTGTTTTATCATCTGCCACTGATGAAAATAGCTTGGCTCAGTCTGCTGGGCTGTGGCTTTTCTGTGTTCACCCCTGAACACCTAAGAAATGCTATTGCACTTATCTTTCATTGCCTGTCCTTGATTTCACTTCACGTATGCTCTGTCTTTGCAATTTAGTTCTTTAAGAATATCCTGCTTAGCCTCCTGTAAAAATGTCTTATTTTTCCGTAGAACAGGATACTTTGTTCCTGAGGGGTGATAATTACTATTATTTTTTTAAAACCAGCAAGCATCCAAAGCAACTCTGCTCCTCTTCATGGTGTCCCAGGTGATCCTGCGAGCAATTTACTGAAGTCTGTGGTCCTGAAGACTAGAGTCCTTACTCTGTTGCTTAACGTCTCAATCTCAGAACCTGGGTTAGAGATTCTTCTCCCATCATCTGGTGCAGGCAGGCAAAGTGAACCATGGGCTATGTGTTAGAAAAACTGGGTTCCCAGTTCTGTGTTTAAGTGGCAGTAAACGAAAAAGGAAGGGCCCAAATATTGATGAACAGATAAAGATCCATGCATTTGTTTTTTATAAAGGGAGCTATACTTATCTGCAACTTTGCAAAAATTTTTATTGAAATATTTTTATGAATATTATGCAATGGTTGACACTTAACTTGGTATCTATTAAATATACAGCCCAACTTGAAAGTCAATGATAAAGATTCCTACTTCTGTGAAAAGACAATTAATTGTTAAAGTCTTAAAGCTTGCACTAGTGAGCCAAAACAGTATATTTGCTTTCATGTGACATTCTAACTGCCACCTCTTTACCAAAGCTCACTTCTCATTGAATCATGTAATATCGGGGATGTTTACCAGTGTACCTGTCAGTGGTGATCCCAGTGTAAATGACCATTAGAGGACCTGTATAATGCCATGTTATGCTCTGCCCTGTGAAAAGCTATGGTATAAAACATGGAGTGATCAGACTATGCTTCTTTTTTGAGGCAGCAAAGTGGAACATGGACCATGTTTGATCAGATTCTGGTTTTGTTGCAAACCTAGTACCTGAGCATACTGCAGTATC
Source organism: Haliaeetus albicilla (assembly GCF_947461875.1). Classification (NCBI taxonomy): domain Eukaryota; kingdom Metazoa; phylum Chordata; class Aves; order Accipitriformes; family Accipitridae; genus Haliaeetus; species Haliaeetus albicilla. The sequence goes on from NC_091485.1 coordinate 28,631,373, forward strand.
TATCTTATTGCAGCTGAAGCTCTAAAATCTGTCATTTTAAACAAAGCTCTTCTGATGTGCTGATAGTCTCCATCTTCTTCTGTTCAGTAATCCAGAAAATTTACACTCTTGTAAACAAGAATAAACACTTTTGTATATTCCTTGTCTTTTCAGCAAGTATTTTAAGTCACTTGAACTAGCTGTACACTTCCTGAAATGTGCACAGGCTGAGGACAAGCTCCAAAAGAACAAAGGCACTAAGAAGTGAAATTTAGGCTGGATAAGGGCTGCAGAATTACTCTAAGATAACAGGTAAGAAAACTCCTTTATCTGCTTGGAAGTTCTAACCATGAAATCTCATCCAAAAAACTTATACCAGGCAAGACTACTGGTACAGATGGACTACAGTTGTTGAGGCCGAACAGTCCTCCTTCCTCTAGCAGGGCAGGATTTTTGCTTGCTCTATTTCTTGTCCTGTGATTCCTGCATTCATATCTGGACAGTGGCCAAGCTCCAATAAAAGGGATAACTCATATATGATCTAGCTGTTAACTTGATGGTTAGAGTTCTTAGGAATGGGATGGGCTCTTGGGCTGATAAAATGAACTCATCTCTATTTTCTTGGGCAAATGTTCTAACCATTCTGTTATTACACAGAAAAGAGGAAAGATAGCACTGTCCTTTCAATTAAAGGAGCGCTATGTATCCAGCTACATATCACGTTCCTCAAGGCAAAGTGTCAGGCTGTAAAATGCCCAAAGGCCATAAAGTTACCACACTAAAGGCTGTACTGAGGAGATCCAGAATCCAAAAGTATTGTTCAGCATGTTGGTTCTGCCAGTCCCAGACATGGGAACCAACCTCTGTAATGTGACTTCCACTTTGGTGATTAATTTGGAATTAACTGTTTCACAGTGACTGGGTCCCATTCCTAATCTGGTGCTAAGTGAATATATCAGTAAATTACCACTTGATGGATAGACACCACATTAAGGTTATAAGATTTCCATGAGCATCTTTAAGCATGTTGCTAAATTGTTCTAATTTTTGAAATCTGAAAGCTGAGTTTCTGCATTTAGACTGATTCTAAGGGCCAAGGGAGTTGTTTTGTTTATAATAAACCACAATAAACCAGAGCCATTGCATTGAATGTTGTAAACATACATAAGGAACATTAGGCTTTATGCAATATAGTAAAAATTCTTATTAAACATTGGGAGAAATTACTGGAAGAGATTAGTGGATATTGCAAACTAATCACTTCATGTTTAGGTTTTTCTTAAATTAAATCTGCCTTCGAGTTATATTCTTATAAAGCCACTTTAAAATATGAAAATATTCTAGTATTTTTTAAGTTAGTTTAACACATCTGAAACATTCCAAATTAAGGGCCTTATTCTCAACTACACTGAGGCCACTTTATGTTGTTGTGGCATCAATTACAGTTACATGCATTTCAAAGCCCCTGTGCAATTGTGAAGAGGTATAAAGAGGACTTAATGTAAATGAGAATTCAGTCATAATCTTTTGGGATGAGTTGAATTGATCATTTATAAATCAGAATAATTAACAAAAACACACCTTTGCTTCCTTCATGTCAATCCTTTAATTCTAAGCTATGGACCAGCTCCTGTTAATTTTACTTATTTGAATAAGTATATCCGTGTGAGTATCCCCTTCAAATTTAGATTTTTATGTAATTATTTTCTAAAGAGATAAAGAGTGATTTCCATTTTGCCATTTAATTTTATCAATAATCTGTGAGAAGAGTGGTGGCTGTGTTTTCAGAGAGCGCTTCTCTTTGAAATTTGAAAGAAAAAATTAGCTCCTCTGCAGTTAAAACTACAATGTTTGCCTAAAGCCTTTCAAGCAGTTTGGAACTCCTCCAGTAATTCTCAAGGCCTTCCTAGAGCACCACTTGGGTAGGAAAATCCAGTATTCTCGTCACTGCCTACACTGAATTTGATTAAATTATTTTCACTGATTTTAAGGTGAGAATGGATTTTAAGTCCTGCGTTCTGTGTTAGCAGTCTGCTTTTCCTCATGTCTCTTTATAGTCAATGCAGAAAGACAGGTGAGGTGACTCATATGTTAAAGGAGTTTATTTTGGAACTGCATTTGTGTGTCCATTGACTACCTGAATACTGTAAATACAAGAAAACCATCACTTCGTCTGGTATCTGAGCCTTCTTCTGAACGTCAGGGTCAAACTTCTGTAATTATTCATCTAAGTATAGCCAAGGTACAAACTCATCAGTCCTGAAATGAAAGTACATTCTTAATGCGATAATTACAAAGTAGTGAGAGACATAAATTAAGGGGTAGTTATATAAACACTAATATTAGTATGGCCAAAGACTGAATAGAATGGAAAAATGGCATTAGAGAGTGAAATATTATTCATGTCATTTCATAAAATCATTTTTTTCCTTTCAGAGATGACCATAAGGTAGAGAATATATTATTGTACTGGTATACTGGGTGTCCAGTGAAAAAGATTGGAAATACCCTAATCAAGCAATTCCAGTCAGAAGGTTTAGTACAGTAGGGACGGGCATGGCAAGAGGAAAAATGAGTCCCATGAGAAGACTGAGTTTTGCCAAGTAAGACTCAGGAGCAAAATCTTTGTGGCATAAGCTAATGCAAGACTCTTACTCTCATCCAAACAATTACATTAACATGATGGCCTGGTTGAAAAAGCAACAGCCAAAGCCATAATGTAGGAGAAGCTAAACAGATTGGGTAGATAGGTCAGCCATATCTTTTCTCTCTCAAGTGGATTGTCAGATACTGTGAGCAAAAAAAAAAAAGTTTATCCAGTCTCCTTAACCATCACTTTGTCATAATTCCTTTAGGAGAATACAAGGATGAAAGGCATTTTGTTTGTATAACTTTCTGTCTGATGCCATCTGATTATAGTTGAATAGGCTTTGGTAAATCAAATAGGTCCATTGCTGGAAAGTAACTCACCATGGTATGTCTATTCAAGTGAACAAAATGGCATATCTCTAGCAAGAGAAAAAAATAAAGTAAGTGAAAATTCATGTTATACCACCTCCGAAACCAGTATTGGTTGATTCTATATTTCTTGGGATATAGAGCATGCACAGACAAGAATCTAACATATGTGTAAATATCACATTTTCTTTTATATCCTCAGTATAAGCCTCTGTAAAGCTGTAATTGTGTGGATTTTTTTCCCCAAAGCCAATGCACTGAACTTTTGCATGTACATCAAATAATTTGGTTCTTTCTATTGCTAAACATAGGCAATTCACAGAGCACTTCATTACCATGCAAAGAATTCAGTGGAAGAGGCCACCAAGATGGACAGGGAGTGGAACATTTGTCATGGCAGGAGAAACTGAGGACCTGGGGCTTGTTCAGCCTGAAGATGAGATGGCTTCGAGTGCACCTAACAGCAGGCTTCCCAGTACCTGTGGGGAGAAGATGGAGCCAGTCTCTTCACAGTTGTACGTGGCTGGAGGACAAAAGGAAAAACTCATAACTTGTAACAAGAGGGTTTCAGATTGGATATAAGGAGAAACCTTTTCACCAACAGGCAGTAAAATAGCAGTACAGACAGCCCAGGGAGGCTGTGAAAGTCTCCATCCTTTCTTGGAGGTTTTCAAGATCAGACTGGACAAAGTCCTGAGTAACCTGGTTTGATCCCCTGAATAATCTCACTTGATCCTATAGCTGACCCTGCTTTGAACTGTGAGTTAGACTAGAGACCCTGAGGTCTCTTCCAACTTGAATTGTCTTATAAAACTATAACAATCCACATGTATTATAAATCAACATAAAAAGTTACTTTAAAACCTAACTGTAGAACACCGAACCATAGAATCATCCATATTCATACAGCAGATAACTTTTGTATTTAATGGAAGATGGTGTCACCAATTGAACAAAATATAATCCACATTCTTTCTACTGTGTAAATTTAGATCCTTGTGTCTACTGTTCATGTGTCTGCTAAGCCAGTAAAAGAAATTTGGAGGAGGTTTGTCTTCTGGTCTGCCATTACAATTTGGCCTGAACTCTGCCACCTGTACCATGTGAAGGACTTTGCAATGCCCAGTTGCAATATGAATGCTCACTTGGGCTTACTAACACTGAAAAGAAGAATTATGTTCTAATGGAAACCTGGCTCAGCCAATTCTCCAAACCACTCAAGGCTGAATTGCTACAGTTAACAAAGGATTGGTTCTTTTTTTTTTTTTTCCTTTCTGTTCAAGCCACAAACTGTGTTTAAGAAAAATCTCACAATGAATTCATTGGGAACTCATACATAAACTAGCTCCAGAGAAAACGGAAAGATTTACCTTGAAATGACCAACTGAAACCAAATATTTTTATACCCAGAAAATTTTATGTGGACTTGTATATCTAATACTTAATGCTTGTATATATAGATACCTATTAAAAAGAAATTTGTTGATTATATTCTTATATTCCCAAATTGAATCACCTGATGCATGATTTTCCACTAGATATCCTCATTTCCCTGAAATAGAAGCCAGAACTTCTATTCGTTTATTACTGTTTAAAGTTTGGCTGAGCCAGTGAGGAAAAGTTTCATGCATAATTCCTATATCCAGCTTCACCAAAACTAAATCCTTCTTCAGAATCATTACAGATTTAAATGTGGTTCACAGTTTGCCAGGTAGTGAGATTATGAAAAGGTAACAAATCATTCATGAGACCAAAATTAATGTATCTATCCCTGACTTTTCACAGCTTGTCCTCTGCACTAAACAGTTTGTTTATTCCACAGGCAATCCCTTCAAGCAAACTGAAATGGTTGTTATACTTAAAACAGGAAATCTCTCAAATAATACTTGTTTTCCTCTCCTCTGAATTATGAAAATTCCCATCTCAATAATGTGTCTACAACTGGCCAAGCAGAAGTGATTCAGTCCTAAAGTCAACATTTTTGGGCTAAAAGCTACTTTAAGCTGGATACTGAATCTCTGCTGTGCTGGGAAAGATTTATCCTTTTCAGAAATCGAGTTTCATTGAATTTGTTATCCCTTTTGGGTCTCATGAGGCTGGACTTTAGGACTACGACATAATTATGAACAAAAAATACATTTTACTCTTTCTGAGTTTTGTGCAGGGGTCTCAAAGTAACTAAAGTTCCTGGCTTTATAAATTGATGCAAATAAAAAATTATTTTCAATTAGAAAATTGAAAACTTTCTCTAGAATTTCTAAATTCATTTTTTGTAACATAGGTAGTATATTCAAACACATAATGATGCCTTGCAATTGCAAAGCTCTCTTGTCACTTTTTCAATGACCTGCATAAGTAATTTGAAGCTTTCTTACTCAAGAACAAAGTGATATTCCCAAATCACCATCTTACAAATTCCCACTGAAATTAGGCAGAGACTTCTTTTATTTTTATATTGGGCATGCTATGGTGTTATAAACAGATCAGATCATTCACTATTTTTGCTATATGCATGTGTAACTGTGGGATTTCTTTGGAGTCATTTTGATTGACAGCAGGATGGCATAGACAACCGTGTCCAGATACAATTTCTGAGGTTGAAGAAAAAGGAAGCATCTCTTTTTCTTTTTGTAATAAAGGTATCATTCTGCCATAGGCAGCATCATAAGGGAGATTTAAGGGTGAGTGAATATCTTAGTTTCAAAACAAATAATGTAAAGGCTGTGACTGCAATTCTTGAATTTGTCACTTTTGTATTCCTTTTCCATTCTACAACAAACTTTTAACAGCCAAGATTTAAATTAATGAAAATGGAAGGTAATATCATGGAAATACTTTAACCACAGTGGAGCTAGTAAGCACAGCCATGACACAAAGTGCATTTACTCTAATGTTATGAAGAATCCTCCTGTTCTTCCCCTGCTCCACCATAAAAAAGCATCAGTAAGCTGTGTAAAATGCTGTGCACACTATTAAAATCCCTATGTATTCAACAACATTATTATATATTAAAGCTATTTCATCTGAAAACTTAATAAAAGCTGGCACTACAGGTTAGTCAGGGTGTTGAAAGTGACTTGTTTTATGCGTGATGACATTAGAGAGAAAGCTAATAGAAGCTTAGATCGTGACACTGTATAATCATTAAATATAGACCTAATTTGGCTGGTAATTAACCCTGGAATATTATGTTGTGGGCAGCCCAGGAAAAAAAAAAAGAAAGAACAACAACTTGCAAAGTGACTGAAAAATGGAGGCAGAGGCACAGAGTATAAAAATGTAGGTGAATAACAAGACACAGTCGACCAGTTTGGATTGTCACTTAAAACCTTTGCCTCTGCCGTCTTACCCAACGCATGCTGAAAGAACAAGCTGCTGAAGTCTGCTGCAGAGCCATTATCATCTGTTCTTTTTATTTCCATTGCCAATTATCCTTAATTATTGGAAACTTTTTTCAATGTATAATGACTGCTGAAATGTTAGCATGCTCATTAAATTGAAGCTCTAGCTCAAGAAATAGATTTTGATAAGCTACATTATGTTATAGACCTGCATTTTCAAGTAGTCCATCGTCCGTTAACTTCAAGTCCATCTTTGCACATTTTCCAAGATATATTTATGTATTTATTTATTTTTACAGGAGAAAGGAACAGAAGGCCAGATTTCTTGTTGAAAGCTGACATAATTAGTATAAAAAGACAGACATGATCTGAATTGCTAGTAGCTAAGGAATAAACATGGACAAACATTGTTTCTGGAGGGATGGGTGATGTCACTTGAGCAAAGGCAACAGGAGGCTGCAATTCACTTGGAGCCCATGGAAAGGCAGAAAGAAATTTTCTCAGAAACTGCCTGTTTATAAGACTCATTGCAGCCCACTGTACATCTAGTCACAGGTACTGAGTCCTGTCCCTAGGACTGTCTTGAAACCTGGTTGCGTGAGACTCAGCTGTGTTTGTGTCACATCTAGAGAGTACAATCTTGCCTGACGCTCAAGTGGATTTAATATCTCCACTGTTGCATGTCCCCAAAAAAGCTAGGGAAAATCTGTCTCAGAATGGGTCCACTTTAGGCATAGGAAGGCGTGAAAGGACAAGTAGGGATTTTGGCAGGAACTCCAGAAAAAATAGCACGTGTAAAAGAAACAATAAGGGGGGTACTTCTGTGAGCTTTTTGATGCGAGTCACCCTACTGACACCACCATCAGGCCTGGGAAGAACGGATGTGCTGTTGTCCCCCTCATCTTGTTGCCTTTTCCCAAAGGCAACCACATTCTGCCTTCCATGTCAGAAATGTGTCTGAGTACACTGTGTTTGCCCTGGTCTTCCTTTCTTGACTTCCCTGTTGTCTTCTGACAACACCCATGATTTGCATCTCCTCTGATGACAGAATATTTTACCAAACAAATCTAATTAAAATAAAAGCAAATAACTGACAAGTTGTGTATGTAACACTGCATATCACTGTGTTTGAGCACATAACTCTTTCCTTTCTCATTTCCCATCAATCTCTTTGTCAATTTTTTCTCTTTCATAATTATGAGATCTTAGGAAGAAAAAAGAAGGGCTTTTTTTGTGTAACTTGTTTTAAACAACCTCTCTGCCCTTACTGCACAAACACACACATATAACATCATAAAAGCAAACACAAATGTTAAGCTGACAATTCTAATTTCTTTTAGATGTTGTAGCTCTGTTGCTACCTCTGTATTTCCTTGTTAGGCATTACAAGACTCATGACAGACACAGGTTTAAGGTGCAGTCTGATCTTTAAGGTTGATTTCTTAAGGTAGTCTTCCTGTTCCAGACATTTCTGTCACACGATCTAGTAGCAATAGAAAAGAACAAGAAGCACAACTTTCAAAATGAGACAAGGAAACTAACTGCCTGTGTAATTTATTGCTCTTAATTTTTTGATCTGGATTGAAAGCTGTGTTGGTAAAATTGGGTCAATGCTAGTTTTTTTATCGTACCTTTATGAAGTGTATATACATAAATGTTTTGAGATTTTACACATTCAGACAAACTCCCTCAAAGTGGTTTTTTTTGTTTGGTTTGGTTTTTAACAACATGTGATATATCAGCAGAAAAGCTGTCATCCTATTGTTATTTCAACAGAGCACTGTTGGTGGACGAAACTCAGTTATCGCTTTAGTTCTGAGGTCCCACAAAAACACCTTTATGAATCAGGAGCATGAGATATGGGGAAAAGAACCTTTTACTAAATCAAAAAGCCTTAATGGGGACTGTGAGGATCTCCTTTATAACCCTTTAGTCATCCAACAGAATTGCTGCTCCATTCTAGTAGGGAAAACTTACAGAGGTACCTTATTAACCCCCGCCCATCCTCACACCCACACTTCCCATGAATTGAGTATGTTCCTGCTGCTTCTGAGGACTCTCTCTATGGCTTTGCTAAGGACAATGCTTCTATTCCAGATCAAATAAAATTCATTTTCCATGAATAAATATTAAATATTCATGTTTTGATATGAAATCCATGCTTGTGAACCTCCTCACATCCTTGCTGAAAACAACACTGACAGCAGAGTCAAAATGACTCTGATAAAAGTGATTTTCATGGTGTTTTCCAACTGACCTTCAACATGAAGTACTAGTGAACTTGTAAGGTATCTGGGCACACAGTGTTCACAAGAATGCCAGCTCAGTTTTGCAGAACCATGGGATCTGGAAAAGCTTCAGACAACCATTTGAACTTTTGGCGTTTCATCCAGAACAAACTAAGCTGCCTGGTCATTTAGCTGTGCACAACACTAATCATCACTAGCAGTAAAATCTCTGGAATCAAAATCTGGCTGACAATTTTGTCGATAATATGCGAGGCAGAGTGCAATTCAGTTTGCTCTTTAACAGTTATATTGGCTGTGCTGAACTGACAGTAATAACAACTTGGTTTTGTCAGTAAACTAAGCATATATGATTAGGATTTTTATAGAGATGCATAGGGTTTTAGCCATGCTTTTGTCATTAGAGTCAATAGAAACTGGGCAGCTGAAACCCTAGGTAAGTCTGCAGCAATTTATACCACAGGGAGAAGATAAGTGAAGTAATAAAATGCTATTTTTTTGCCTTGAAATTTAGTACTCAGTAAAGTTGCTAGACTGGCAGCCTTGCGAAACAGAAGTTCTTTGCTGTATTTATCCACACGACAGGTACAGCATAAGTAGCAGCAATATGGATTTCTTTCTTCTGCTGTATCAGCGTGTTACATATTTTTTCAATGGCACTCATTATCACCACCATGATCTGGGGCATTATTTGTAAAATGCATGAGTTCAGTCTTCCTTCCTAGTCATTAGCAGTACTCATTCCTATACCTAGTTCCCCAGCAATGAACAAGGTTTCTTTCTGCTTTTATAGGCAGTCACATGAGCCTGTTATACAACCCTTATGCAAACTATTGATCTGTTATCCCATGAAGAGACTTACTGAAGTCAGCTGCAAGCATCAGCTGTTTATGGTCCTGGTCTGAATATGTTTCCTTCTTATGAGGTGCTAGACATTCCTTGCTCTGAATAACTAAGGATGCAAAGGGCTAAAGAAATGATTATTATAGCTGTTGTTGATTAAGCAAGAATCATCTCCACTCTATGCCTTTTCCTACCCTTCTCAATACAGTTGGTCTTTTCCTTTCCCCATAAAGTACCCAGCTAAGCAGAAGAAATAAATTAAATTTGCTAAACCTGGCTTTAGGAAAAAAAGGAAAAATTATGTTTCGGACATTGAATTTCCTTCATTTTTTACATACTGTCTCCACCAAAACCCTTTCCTATGTCTGCTTGCCTGTCTCTAAGCATCTTTAACTCACATTGGCAGAGGTGCTCCTCCAAATATAAAGGTAAATTTTAGCTTTTCAGTGAGGTGTGAACCAGGGAGAAAGTACACCCAATTAGAAAAAATTATGTCCCATAACTTCTGAGCTGCAGTTATCCTGAGATTCTTCAGGCTCTTGTAATGTTAGAAGAAAGTAGCTTAATACATCAATTACCTAGTCAATTGCAAAAGACCTCCATGGAGAGCAGCCTACCCTACATTCTAATTAGAGTTGGTCATGATCTATAGATGCATGGGATGAAAGGCTGGAGAGATGTCACTACTCCTACAACAATGCTTAGCTTAATGAAATACGTAAGTAGTAATTTTCATAATAAGGAGCCTGGACAAATTATAACTGTGAAAACATGGGGAGAAAGAAAAATAAAATGTATGCACTTAAAAGACATTATCTATTTAAACCCCTAACTTTAAAAAAAAAAAAAAGGGAGGTAAATTTTGCCTTTCCAAGAGATGAATTTTCAATATTTCTTTCCTGTGCCTTGCCCATCTCTTTGATGGGTAATTGAGTTTGAACACCTTGAAAAAAACTTAAGACCTGTGGTTGAGCCAGCCATTCTGATCATCATAGTTTGCACCTTTGTAACAGGGTGATTAAGCAGTAACCACAGGAGGATTAAGTATATTTCTCTGCTCTGATTTATATGTATCTCAGGTAGTTAAAAAGTAGGCATTTTTATGCTATTGCTGAGAAATAACTGTACAGCTTTTATTCAAAGCAGGCATTCCCAGCCACTGACAGCCCAAGAATTCTGTGACCAGAGGGTGCTAGCAAGTGGTAATTACACTCTGAGACAACTGAAGTTTAGGAGAATTTTTTATAGTTTACAAGGAAAACTTCTGACAAATTATTTTCTGGTCTTGATGTTGATCTTAAACTAATTCTTTCCATTTGATGGAAAATTTTCCCAAAGTTGAGGTGTTGTTTACAATTAAACACAGCTGTCAGTTTTCTGTGTCAGCGTAGAAGGCATAGTGATAAAATAATGATTACTTTGCCATTTAGGATGCCTTACCTGCTTCCCATTTCTCATTAACTTTGCCAGTTCAATATGTCATAAGACTACCTTCCTTAGGCTAAGAATATGAATTGAGAACTTCATCCAGCAGTCCTGATGAAGGTAAAATTTGGCTCTTCTGTAAAGAGGGATATGTAAAACGCTTTATACAAATATACAGCTAAACCACATTTTCAATACTTGTTTCCAAAGTGTCTACACTTTGTCACTGAGATGGAGCAAGATGCAGGAAATACCTTAAACCACCCAGGTTCTCAAAATGTGCTAGAAACAGGCAGAACTCTAGAAACACATAGAAGCCTATGTCCAATCTAAAACAGTGATTCCTTCAAATCCTGCTGAAGATAGCCCTTCCCTCACAGAAAAAAAAAAAAAAAAAATCCAAAATTAGCAGAGTAATGTTCTGATCCAATTTCCTGAAAGTATCTTTGATTTTTAACAACTACTTATGTAGTAAAATAATGCATAGAGACCATGTAGGTGGCAGGGACATTTTATAAGAGATTTTATTTCTGTAGAGCAGGTAGATCGCGATGGTGTAGAACAATGTTTTTGTAATGTGAAATTATAGAAAATTAGATATTAATAGCCTTAATTGGGGTGTGATGAAGAGGGAGACAAAAACTCCTCAAGGATTTTTTATGTTACTGTGCTGCTGCCAACGAATATATATGGTACATATTAGTCTCTGGAAGAAACTTTGTTCATGCAGACCTTATTACTAGCTCCCAAGCTCACCCACAGTGTCATCCTTTGAATATCCTGAAAAAATGTTTTGGGATGCTGGACATGGCAAGAATACTGAGCTGCAGTCTTAAATGTCGTCATCTCCATTGAGAGGGCACTAACCTCTATGTTCATACCTTTGCTTGGGGTTTGTTAAAGTCTGTTCAAATTCAAGTAATTTCTGTCAGTGCTACTTTTTTGTCATGAAAGTATAAGGAAGTTGTGCTGATATTTTGATAATCCTCACATCATTGGAAACCCTTGTTAAGCACATTTAGATATTTCCTATGCCTGACAAAATAATTGGCAAATTGGTAAACCAGTGAGAAAATTTTCTGCTCCTGAGGCACCACACAGATCTGAGTGGAATATTTTTACATATGCTCAACTTCATAGTTCACAAAAAACATGGATATTAATAATGTTGTGTACTGTACACAAGCATGTAAATATTATTTATTAATGTATGTGGCTTATCACTGACTGAGATTATTCATAAAAGTAAACCAAACATAGTGTAACAAGAATGGATTTCAGATGGCTGATCACGCTTTTGTCTCTGCAAAATGACAACAGATGGGTGTAAAGTTTTTCAGGTTAAAGAAGTAGAAAAATATATAATAATAGCATTTTGTGCTTTTTTTGGAGAGTCTAAAGTTTGTTTCATTAAGCTAAAATTGTAGAGTAATCCATGTGACTTAGTCTCTGCTGATTTGCATTCATTCCATAGTTTAATTCAAGGTATTGGCATTCACTTCTGGAGCACTAAAAGATCTGGAATTTTCTAGCCATTTTAAAGATCACGTGTTCATTTTCCATGTCATACAAACAAGAGGGGAGGAGTTTGGGGGTGGGGTTTTTTTCCCTTTTTTTCTTTGGTGTCCCTCTGAATCCACCCATGGAAACAATTGGCATTGGCACACAACCAGCACCTTTAACACTGAGATTCACTCCCTCCCTCAATCTTTTGGAGCTTCTATTCATTGATATACAAGTTGTACTGTGAAGCCTATCTACCCTCTGGGGCTTTTTCTGAGGGGAATAGTATAAAAAAGAGTGTATGAATAAGCAGAATATGGAATAATTGCCTTGAAGGTGGCTTGGTGAATAGGGCAGAATTAAATGTTTCCAGTAAATATTACATTTTAAAACCCATTTTTTTGTATTAAAAACATAAAATAAAGATAAGCTATATATGTGTTGATGATTATACACATTTTGTGACTTTATATATATGGTTAAAATTGAGAACAGAAGTATAAACCACAATATTAAGGGTAACAAGTTGCATCACGGTCTACCGGTAATTAAAAAAGACAAGGACACCAGGATTCTGTCTTGACTGTGACCATGGATGAAAGTCTCTGCTGTGCCTAAGCATGTTACATATAGATACAAAATGTTCTTTTTATAATACAATGTAAGTGTAGATTTCTTGCCTCAATGGCATGTTTTCTAACACATTTTATCAGAGAAAAGCATTGTAAACTGCAGGCCAAATATAACCCCTGTTTTTTTTGGAGGGGGAAAGTTTATTTTCCATTTATATTTTAAACCAGAAATTCATGGCTGAGAAAACGAGGCTTGTCTGGCTGTCTGCTGAGAAGGCACATACAGTCACAATCTGCACAAGTATAATCTAAAACATAAATACGTGGATAGGACAGCAGAGAAACTAGTTATGGGGTTTTTTTTGCAGATAGTGGAGTCACTTGTCAGGAATCCAGAAGAGAGTTTGCAAAGCTTTCGTTCTTGTGCCCAGGGAGGCACTTGGCTGCCAATGTGAAGAATAGAGACTGCCTGAAGAACTCAGATTCGTCTACTTTATCCACATCAGCCAATTACTCCCTTGAGCATAATCACACTCTGCTGTGGAAGAGAAAAGGATACTGTCCTAATGTCTGTACCTGAGATCTCTGCCACAGAATTTGGCTATTTCATGCCATCTGAGAACATATTAAAATGCTTTCCAAATATTTAAGACCCAAGCTATCTGACCAGAAATAAATTCCAAAGGCAAGTTTTTCAATTAATCACAGACAGATTTTTTTCCCCTCGTACATTAAGATGTATTAATCACATCACAAAGCTTTGAGGTTATATGATATGACAGCTTAGCAATCCAAATCAGTACATCTCAATTAAAACCACAAAACTGCATTTAGATATCATGTCTTATATTCCCCTCTCTCTGTACTCCCAAGCCAAACTAAGATTTTATAGGTAAAGAATGAAGCTAACATACTGCATTTACAGGGCTCATCCTAGTTTCTCAGGGCTCTTTGAACAGAGGATCTTGAGGCATATGGCAATGTATCACTCATGTCAGTGTTCCATAGGATGTGTTGAATATAGATGTCTAGTCTGAGCTTAGAATAGGTATGATGACTTCTTACCTTTAAATGAATACTTATTTAGGATAGAAGTGGTGAATTTCAGAAGAATTCAACACTTGTTATGGAATGCTCAACAAGAGACTATTTCACCAAGAAAATAAATAATTATACTGGTTATTTTATTAGAAATCACATCAGTTTTGATTTATGAACTAAAGACCTTATTACAATAATAAGAAGTAGTATCAGAGAATATTCCAGACCACTGCAATTCTTTCTCTTCTTTCAGTTATTTCAGTTCTGCCAATCCTTAATTGTAGTATATGATACAATGCCACTGAACAACCCTGTAGTTATCCTTAAATTCATGCAAATATATAGTATATATTGTTCTTGAAACAACTATTTTTAAAGAATGCATATGAAATACATTTGAGTGCATTTTATGACCTGTACTCCATCTAGTATTTATACTAAATAAAAGTAATAAACTCAATATTGTTGATCAGAACATGGTTGTGGGTTTTTTTTCTTTACAAAGAGTATCATGTTTAAAGAAATGTGTCAAATGCGTAGAAATTCTATAAGTCTTGCAGACTTGCCACATCAGCTAATACTGCTAATCTTCTTTGTGTGATGCATGGTCCAGAATCACACTAGCAGAACAGCAGGAATATATTGTGCCACAGTGACTCTGAACTGCAAGAATGATTACAGGAAGCTCTGCTTTCAAGTGCTTCCAGAATAGCAGATTTTTCCCTCTCAAAATAACCAGTGAACTATGCATGTTTGTATTTGCACAGAACTGTCTCAGGGCTTGTGTTTTGTTTGTCCCAAGAATAAGCTATTTGAGTTCACTTGCCTAGCCCCCCATGACAGGATGCTTTTAAGAAAGGTTGATATGAAGAAATGAAATGACACTAGGAAGACATTTCAGCAGATATGAGCTCGCTGCTCTTTATTCCTGTTCCTGCTGCTGCTGAGCTCTTAAGCAGTGACTGTGGCTAGTGTCCCTCTTTAGAAGCAGCAAAAGTCAACCTGACTTTTAGTTTCTCAGCCAGAGCAAGTAACCTAACTGTAGCTGCATTTGGTTCCCATAGGCAAGTATGTAGTTCACCTATAACTAAAACCAGGCTTTTGTGCATGTGTGCACATGCATTAGGAATGCTAGCTATACTCAAGGTACACCTGAGCGTTTGAGTCAAGGTGTTTGTCTTACTTAGAGGTCTCATCCCTATACAAGTGTGTATGAAATAAAGGCATAGAATTTCCTTATAGGGAGGAACGTATAAAGTCAAGAAGCCCGAATTTCATGTTGTTATTAACGTAGCAGAGCAGAAGAAACTTATACAACAATTTAATCTCTTTTGTCAACCTAAAAAAAATAAAAATCCTAAAGCCTACTACTCACTTGTGAAACTGTGGAGTTGAAGATTGATTCTATTACAGTTAGAATCACAAGAGTAGAAGGTATGTGGTGCAGAATGGAGACTAAAAACGTAAATCAACAACTGATCCTCTTCAAATGACAGCAGAAGAAATGGAGAATATCTAAGAGGTAAATGTGGCATTGATTAAGACAATTTCTTTTTTGTACAGAAAAGCGGAGTCTCAAAAAACAGAATCAAAGGAAAGAATTTGAGACTACTGCAACTCCCTCCTGATGCTCAAAAGACACAAGAAGGATGCAATAATACCTTCTGAGGTTTTTTTTTTTTCTAAAAATTTTGGAGAGAAGAGTCTGATTGCAGCTTTGCACAACTGAACACAAGACAAAACAAAATAAAATCCTGAAGAATATAAAATACATCAATTTTATAAAGTCTGACAAAGATGGAAATTAAATAATGACTCTTACAAGTTTCTACTGAAATTAACACTGAAACTTTAGAAAACTTCTTTATTCAGTCAAATAGCAATGAATGTTGGAAAAGATATTAATCTATAGTGGGAATAAAAGTCCTTTCCCTGAATGATATAGGCTATGTTTGCTATTTAAAGTTAAATGTTATAATGCAGGTAGGGCTGTAACTCCATTTCTTTGGATGAATACAATTTCAAGGATGTAAGTGTTAGTGAAGATTTGTTTACCTTTATATCAGTGTTTGTGGTTTTTAAATTAGTATTTAAAGGGCAATGCATATCCCCACATCCAAAAAAACCCCTGTCTTTGGCTTAGCAAAGTGGTGTGGGAGGTTATCTTTGCTAAGCCAATTTTTAAAAACAGGGAAAATAGAACATTTTTTTCTGTGTAAAGCTAGCAAGAACATTAAAGTATAGCATAGTATTTAACTGAGTTTAAAGTACAGTAATGGTCAAGCTGCTTTTCAAAAGATATTGAAATATCATTATCAAAAGACTGAATTTTGATGTTATAGATGTTTCAACAGATGGTGATTTGTGCTGCAGCTCTTTCTAGCAGATTTTTTGAAAGAATGTGATGAAATGTCATATGTTTTTGACATTTGGTTTTCATTAGAGAACTATTTCTCACCTGATGCTGTTTGTCTCTTCAGATGCTTTTGATGATTTGGTGGCAATATTGACTGCAGCTTATATTTTATTTCTTTCACTAACTTGAATTCTTTTCCTTTTTAGTCTAATATTTCAAGTCACTCCGTGTTTTAACCCCTTCTTCTCCAATTAAATTAATATAATGGAACTTTGAATGGCCATTCTACAGTTAAAGCTGTATTGAGGTAAAAAGTATGTAAGTATAGGCATGGTGTTACATTTAACCTAAAACATCCTAGAACTAATCAACATGGTGCGTAATGGACAGAAGTCCTTAATTTGATAAGACTGCTAGGATACTCAGCAGGGTATCGGTAACCACTTGGCTATCTAACTGTGGTGGGCTGGCCCCAGCCAGCAGCCAAGCACCCACACAGCTGCTCGCTCACTCCTCCGCCTGCAGCGGGATGGGGAGAAAACAGGAAGAAGAGGAGAGAGAAAACTTGTGGGTGAAAATAAAGACAGAGAGATCACTTAATAGCTGCTATCATGGGCAAAGCAGTCTGGACTTGGGGAATTTAATTTGCCGGTTAACATAAACATTAAATTATTGATTCATGTACTAGGAAACAAAAAGACAATCATTTAGACACGTGGCAAAACACCCTTTGCCAGGCTCAACTTCACTTCAGACACCTCGCCTTCCCCGGTGTTATTGCTGCAGGTTATACTTGGTTCCTTCAGCTAGGCAACTATCAGTGCATAGTTGTTTCTCTCTGCTGACCTTTCCTTATTGCTTTTTTTCCTGTGCTCCAGCATGGGTGCTCCACAGGTGACAGTCCCTTCAGGAGTGTGCTTACTCTATCATGGAGCACCTCCTCCTCCTCTGACCTTGTTGTTCCTTCTGTTGCTTCTCACTATTTTGTTCCTTCCTTGTCTTCCTCACTGGTGTTTTCTTAAATATGTTATCACAGAGGTGCCACCAGCTTTTCTGGCAGGATTGGCTGTGTCCTGTGGTGGATCCATTTTGGAGCCAGCTGGAACCACTTGTGTCTGGGACAGGGCAGCCCCTGACCTCCTCCCAGAGAGGCCACCCTTGCAGACCACCCCACACTACCAAAATCTTGCAATTTACACCCAATACATTAGTATAGCTGAAAGGAAAGGTTGCCTAGTATAAATAGGTACATAATAGTTATAATTGACAGCATAGATAGATGTTAATGACAGTGGTTCTTCTTTGGATCTCTGCAGCACTGTCCAGGAAAAGGATATGAAAGTTACAGAACCCTGCAAAAAAAGTGTCAAAATAGATCAGCTAGTCTCCTGCTTAGAAGACTTCTCACAAAAAGGTAGGTTGATAAAATAGTTAGCTTCAGTCCTTATAAACTTTGTACCTCACATATTTATCACAAGGACAGAGCCAGCATTTTCTGGTAAACCACAGAAAGTTATTTTTCTTCATTTGGAATGCTTTATTTCACCACTTAGAAGAAAATGGTAGTCAGATAAGCAGGCTGCTTTCCCTCCTGGCTCATCAATATCATTTCTCACATATGTGCTCACTGCTACTGACTGATGAAATGGGGAGACATACTGTACTAAGCCCACTGGGAGCAGAGATGGACATGATAAGTATGCAGCATTGAAATATAAGATGAGTCATGAAAAAAGCAGAACTCAAACCCAAACTCTTTTTTTCAGGGTGAGAGGGCAAGTACGATGAAAGAAGAAAGCAAGGAATGCCTTGGAAATATGGATACTGAATTTGAATAGTCATTTTGCATATGGAGTGACTCCTTTGGGGCAGCTGAGCATGCAAGCATGAACAGGGGACATGAACAAGAAAAGTGAATAAAGTGGAAAGAAAATAAGGCATCTGCATATATTTTTCTTTATCATCCAACAGGATGCTCATAAGAGTCCATTTGTTGCCCCAGTTCCAGGAAATACCAATCACCTCAGCATATGTTAACAAATAAACTGTCAGTACTTAATCTCACACATATAGATTCAGCATGGGAACTATACTATCATTGATCAAAACCAGACCAAAGTGTTCAACATTTTCTGAAAAAAAAAAAAACAAAAAACAAAAAACAATCAGATTTTGATGCATTCCTATGTCTAGAACAACTTTTGTTTTCCAGAACAGAAAAAACATGAAAAAATGTTAGCAGTAGCCCTTTGCTTTGAAAATATATGACAAACACCTACACAACATCATCTCCAAAGCTAGTGTATTTGATACTTTGTTTTCCCACTGAGAAGTGGAGAAATTCGATTACCAAGCATTTAAGAATTATAGTACCAATTCATTGTTCTGTGAAGAAATTGACAATGATGGTTCTTATGGCATACAGGCAGTATAATTAAACATCAATTTATGTTACTCCATGGAATACATGAAATATACAAAAATGTAAGTCTACAGAAGTTTCTCAGCTAATGAAGAATGTATTACTCACATGGAGCACAGGAGATGACAAAGAAGAATGCCTACGCATGTTCATTGATGTATAGTTTTATTTACTTGATAGATGATAAGGCTTTTTCCATCTATCTTCTTAATCTGTATTTAGCTAGTTTCAAAGGAAAAGTTTTAAATTATAGATTGTAATGCTATGTTGGCATGATACAGTACTGTGTATCAATTCACTTTATGGAGCTGTTATGAAGTTAACCTACATAACACACTGACTGTGTGAATATTAAAATTCTGATTAAAAAAAGTTGACCTGATTCTTTCTTTCCAGCTCATATTCTACCAGTCTTATACTAATGTAAATCAACTTAAATTAATGGATTTCAACTAGCATAAGACTGAGATAAGTATTTAGAAATGGCTCTGATACATATGCAAGGGGTGACTTTTCTAATGTGGCTTACTTTGGAAAATATTACCAGAGCATAATTCATGCAATACAGAACAAAGGCAACTTTTGATTATATGTATATTTACAATACATATATGTATATACATTATATATACACTTTCACTTGCCTTGTAAACTGATATGAAAGGTTTGCATCAATATATTGCAATGATTTAATGATTGCAAATATTTTATAAATGTCTGCATTTGCAAATGATAAATGGCTATAAAGAGGGGAGAAAATGCATTTACATAGAGTTTTTGAGACGAGAATAGGATTTGCTGTTCTTCGAAGAAAGCTGTTCTTATGAATCCTTTAGGTGTTCATAAATCTTCAGCTTACAATCTCACTGCAAACAGCAAGATGTCTGTGCAGTTACAGGTTCTATGCTCAGCCTTATGTATGATGTGAGCTATTTCAGAGAGGATAAAAAGCTCCAGGTGATTCCACAACAGGGCTGAATATTATCCTTCTGTGCAACCTCAGCTACAGCTAACTTCAATTTCCACCTGTCCTTGGGGCAGACGGCTTCAGATCTCTTCTAGCAATGACCCTGGGCTGCCTTTTCTGCCCATCATTCCCATTACAATGCCATATTAAGGACGAGATGGAAATAGTCTGGGCAGTCAGAGTGTGGTGATAAATGCTTTGTCCAAGACTTCAGGCATCATATAGTCCAACAGCTTCCTGTGTGGTCTACTCCAAAATGTTCTGAATGGATTGAAGAGTGTAAACAGTCATTACATTTAAATGTGAATCCAATCTTAAGGCCATTCAATGAACACAGTATCCATTAGACTCTTACTTCAAATGGGAATTCACAGACTATTCTTTCATTCCTCTTATAAGATTGGCACAAAATTTTAGGACTAAAGATGGAGTTAAACAATGAACTTGATAAGTAATGACCACAAATTCAATATCTGTCAAAACTGTATTTACTTCCCTCACTAAAATATTAGAAAGCTTATCATGTCAAGAGAAATGCAGAAGGAGCAATGGTATTGTATACTTCATTGAACCAAAATTTTCCATGTGTTTAATTACTGAAATGCTATTGTACAGCCATAGATAAATTTCCATTTATGGTTCTCATTCCAAATTTGTAAAAAGGAAAAAACCAAAAAAACAGATAAAAGAATCACCCTGTCAGCACATGCAAATTGTATTTATGTATACACATATACACATTTATATTTCTGTGCTGTTGTCTATTTATATAATTTCATGTAAACACTAAAATATATGCATATTTATGAATAGCTGACATTGCGTCTTGGAAAGACCTGAATAATGTTTTAAAATATTTGCATATTCTCTTTTTATGTATGTGTGCATGATATCTCTTTCTACATACAGTGTGTGTGTGTTTGAAATCATTCATTTGTACACTTCAGAAATGCAATGACTACATGACTGAAAACTGCTTTGTTTATTGAACCTTGGCACTGCAAGGCTATATCTAACTGCGTTATTAAAAAAAAGAACTATAGTTTTTGTTATTTCTAGTTTCAGTTGAAACAGAAATTCATTAAAGTGCAGATCTGGGAAACTGAAAGTTCTGTCTAGAGGCTAACATGGCATGGGTTGAAAATTAAAAAGAAAAAAACCTATGTTTTTCTGGCTTGCTTTCCACAGAAATTTGTAATTTGCTAGTTTAATTTGGTTTTGATCTAGAGCTGTAATTTTTTACCAAATGAACCTTCATATATGTCTACAAATCTTGAGGCAGATTTACTGCATCTAAGATTGAAGTGCATTTGAATCCAGGTCTCCAAAGACCTTGACCTTGTTTACCTACTGGATCCAGATATTGATATTTTGTAAGGTAATAGTCTTCAAAAGCATCTGTTTCCCTCTGATTGACAATATGGGAAAATCCATTTGGTGGTTTGGCATCATAACAGTTTCTTTCCATAGGCAGAAATGTATAAAGGAGAAATAGACGGGACCTGGGAGACTGCTACTAGTTGCTAACTCAGTATTGTCACTAAATCTGTATTTCAAAGAATTTGTAGGGGGAGTATGAGCTGAGGTAAGGAGGAGAGAGAGAGTTAAATTTACCTCCTTTAATTATGACTGACTTGGATCTTATTAGAATCCTCACTTTTCAGTTGCTGATCTTTTTTCCACCAAAGATAGGGTTTTGATACTATGCAACATTTTAACACTACCATCCCTTGTGGCCATCTCGCTACCTCCAACTGGCATTTGTACAGTACACAGTGCAAATTGCTTGGCAGGTATTTTGAAAATCAATTTCAAAAGAATGACCATATTGGTATGGGTATTCTTACACCCTGTGGCTCTTGGAATTGTTTAGAAAAACTCTCAAGCAACCTCCAAATACTGATTTGACAATCCTTAACTTTGATAACACTTACATGTTGCATGCCTGCTTGTTTTACTGATGTTACCTTACTCACCCCAATTTGGTTTTGAAAATGAACATGTAAAGTGTGTATGTAAACATCCAGTTCATACAAGGTAGTAGTAAACTAACAGAAATAGAAACAAGAGAAAGCTTCATGATTTATTCACAGTCTGTGGCTTTTCTGCTATGATTGCTAAACGGGCATCTCAAGAGGGAAATCCATTATTTTGGAAGGTAGGGGAGGATACAGACATACATGTATTGTTGAACTGTGGTTATTTTTCTCTAATGTTTAGGACTCTGGTTAGCTCATGTGATAAAAATAGAGCAAGGCACAGTGTCTTTGCTTCATTAGTCCTTCAGCAGACCTTACTTTATATTTTGTTCTATGAGGATTCAACTCCCTCAGTTTGCTTTGTGATCTTTCCCAAGTTTCACTTTTTGACCATCTTGCATAAGAGAGGTTCACTAGGGAACATTTTAAAAGACACCAGTGGCAATTTCAATGAAGACAATCTCTCCACCAGTCTTCCCCATCTCAGGCAGTGTTTTGAAAAACAGGAGCTTAAATTTAAGTTCTTAAAACCACATATCAACATTTGTTTACTTTCTAAAGAAAGTTTATTTTTTGGTCTTTTTTCTTCTCATCAATCTCTTTATCAGACTTGACCTGCATACAAGAGGAAGTAATTTTCAAGAATAGTACTTGAAGAATCTCATAAATCAGGATTTTTGTTACGCTTTGGTCTGTTGCCTAATGGCTGAAATGGGAATATTTTTGCAGATTTTTTCTTACTTTTTTAGAGCTATGAATAGCTACAAATACACAAAAATTGTTTATTTTCCTTTACCTAGTCAAACTAAATTTTGTGTTCTTGCACAGTTGTATAGTAGTGGAAATTTCCAGGTGCCAATACTCGTACTGTTTAATGCTGAAGTACTTTCTCACTTCCCTACATTCTCATGATCTGTTAAGACAGTGAAACTGGCTAGAAAACTTTGGTGTAGAGCCTCATAGATTTTGCTGTAGAGAGCTAATGACAATATTTGTTAGAAGTTAAACTTTGTGCAGTCATTCATATATGTTTCCATTATTTTGCCTCATAGGATCGCTTGGAGGGAATATGTGAATATTTCCTTGGGTTTTTTTGTTCTGATTAGAGCAGTATCTCACAAAGCAATTTTTATTTTAAGGCAGTGTAATAATGACAGGCCTTAATACATGAGTGTACTACATTTGCTTCCAGTGTGAAGTTCCTGACAAAATACATAACTAGTTATCACTGAACCCTTTCATAAGAACACATCTCTAACACACTGTTAATGTTAGCAAACCTACATTTGGAATCCCAAAAGCTTTAAGCTGATAATTTGCTGTATACTAAGAAGTTTACAGTACATAAATTTTTCAGTGAGCTTGTTTTTTTCCCTCCATTAGTACTAGCACCACCAAGGAGAATTCCTTTCTTGAACCCAGTGAAGATTCTTTTTCTCCTTTGTCAATTATACCTCTTGATTTATCAGCCGCAGTGAGAAATTATTCCCCAGAGGACAATGCTTTTCTGTAAAGAAATCTAAAATCATATTTATAAATAAAACCCAAACCAACACAACACATTTCTAACTCCAGCATTTAATATAACCTAACTTTATTCCAATACCAGGAGACACTGAGGTTTTTTTTCAAAAGTATTTATTTAAAGAGAGCATGAGAATAAGGAATTCATTGCAGCGACTACAGTCAACAGCAGTAGCCCTCTGAGCACTTGTTACCTACAAGTATATGGGGCTGAAGCTGAAGGAGATAAAGACTTGATCTCACTCATATTTCTTTATTATCATATATCTATCATTTTAATATCATATATTACTTTGTCATTATGACCATATTGAATTCCATGGAATCTGGAACATGAAAACAGATTCATATACTTTGTAAAAATTCTGCAAATGAAACCAGACGGCTTGTTTCCTTAGACTGGAAAAGACCTGTAAAAGTCAACACATCTACAAAATACATATACACTTCTATTTGAGAGTTAAAACTCTCATTGTCACACTGGGTTTTACAATCCAGTGTAGTGGAGATGCAGAAGGAGACAAACCTATTGTCCAGTTATTTGAAAAAAGGAACAAGCCATGCAAAAAGGAATTAAAGTCCTCCAAGATCAATGCTGGTTTTTAAATGTGTGAAATAAGTATAAGGGGTTTTTTTTACAGCTAGAGCAACTTGGTTGCAAGTGGAATTGATAGCATAAAACAAATTAATTGCAAGTAAAAATGATAATGTGAATAACACTGAGGCAGAAGAAGAGATCAAATTTATTTGAACAGCAAGAAAATAGAAAACTATTAGAGCATTAAAACAAGTGAAAAATCATATAAAATCTCTCATTAAAAACATACAAATACTGATAAGATAAAGGTTGGTATCACTGGTACAAGTCTCATTAACTGTAAATGTTGTGGGGTACAGTGGACTGTAGAAAGCTTTTTGGATATTTTGGTCACAGCCTGAACTTATCTTGTCTAGATGATTAATTTCTGGAAGAGACCTACTGAAATGAACTAGTGGCAAGGATTAAAGAGTTGAAACTGCTGCATAAGGTGAGATTTTATATATAAGCTTTTGTGTCATCGCACCCCATGGAACAAAGCCAGAAACATTCAGTGCAATTCCAAATCCCTTGTGGATTTTGAAGCTTAAATCCTCCTATTTTTGGCCTGCTGTGCAAAGTCTTGTCACAATTAAAAGGTTCCAGAGAAGTATATCTTACTTCTTCAGCAGAGATTATAAAAATATTGCTAGGAAGCAGCTTTAAAAATTAAAAGAGAGAAAACAAGAACCTCTCCTACCACAGGAAATGAAGTAATGGATACTTATGAGCACAGTGATGGCAAAGCTCATCAAAGACGCAGTGCATGTATGTAATCAAAAAAATCACACCTATGCTGTATCCATCCAGTATGGCTCTAATAAAGTAATTGTATATGAACACTAAAATGATATAAGCCTCTATATTGTTCTGTAACTGATAAATTGATTAGAAGTGTAGGCCCATTTAAAGCGTTCCTAATGTTGTCTTTTTTACAGCACATTTTTCAAGCTCAGCTGTCAGGAACACTCGGTAGATGGATATTTTAATCAGGGCCATTCAGCTTCTTGCTCAAAGATCTTGAGAGGGAGGTTGTTGTTAATGTTCATGAGTGTCGTGGTTTAACACCAGCCAGCAACTAAGCACCACACAGCCACTCACTCACTCCCCCCCCCATCCAGTGGGATGGGGGAGAAAATCAGGAAAAGAAGTAAAACTCCTGGGTTGAGATAAGAACGGTTTAATAGAACAGAAAAGAAGAAACTAATAAAGATAATGATAACACTAATAAAATGACAGCAGTAGTAATAAAAGGATTGAAATGTACAAATGATGCGCAGGGCAATTGCTCACCACCCGCCGACCGACACCCAGCCAGTCCCCGAGCGGCGAATCCCTGTCCCCCCCACTTCCCAGTTCCTAAACTAGATGGGACGTCCCATGGTGTGGAATACCCCTTTGGCCAGTTTGGGTCAGGTGCCCTGGCTGGGCATGAGAAGCTGAAAAATCCTTGACTTTAGTCTAAACACTACTGAGCAACAACTGAAACCATCAGTGTTATCAACATTCTTCACATACTGAACTCAAAACATAGCACTGTACCAGCTACTAGGAAGACAGTTAACTCTATCCCAGCTGAAACCAGGACAATGAGTTATGCTTTCAGGTTACCCTAGATACATGAGAGTGTAAAAGTCGTGAAAGTATCTTCAAGAACAGACATTATTTTCTATATGGAGGATGAAGTTAAGAGATCTGTTCTGCACAGGGAGAAAAGTCTAAATTAGGGAGATTTTAAATGGAAGATCAGCATCACCATTAATACACATATTAGACCTGGTTAAAAACTTTGATACCTTTAGGTAGCAGAATGGACAAAATTTGTATTATTGGAGAATTTCCATAAATTTTTGGTTTATTTATTTTAAGATTTTGGTTTTATTTTAATCCAGGTCTACAAGATACCTGTTTTGAAATGCATCTGTCAAGATGGTTCATGTCTCTTTTATTTCAAAACAGAAAGGATACATTGAGTAAATACATATTTGTATACCAGTGGCAGGGAGGGTGATGTTCTAACTAAAAGAATGGATATTTTTTTACCTACTGTGGATTTATTGGTTTACAAATCAGGGTGCCAAGCAGACAGCTAGGAGAAAGAATGTACATTTGGATTATATATATAGGTGTATATATGAGTGTGTGTAAGGTTACATTTACATATATTTATAAATTTATTTGTTCACAATGATGTTAAATATTCTTATTCTTCATTTACATAAATGGTCTCCATTTTGCATAAAATACAGAAGAATAGACATTCTTAATTTCTGCAGAACAAAATGTTTGAAAGATCACTCAAAAACCTGAAAACCACTATATATAATTAATTAGAAAGCCTTGTGAACATTTAATTAATGTTAGAAGTTAAAAACATTCAGAGTCAGCTCGTTCCAGTTCTGAGATGCTAGGAAGGGACCAGCTGTTGATGGTCCACTGAATTATATTCTTCATAAATCTCACACCGAGAGTAATTGTTTTCTGCAGGTCACCCATGTATGTCACTCCCAAGTCATTATCATTAAGCTTCCATCTGAAACCAAACATGAAAAAAGGTAGAGAAGAAAATAGAGTTTACAAAAAGAAAGACTTCAGATTTTTGATAGTTCGTCATTTAAAAACAGAACTTGGAAAAGATACTAATCAAAAAATCAGAAAATTAGAGTTAGGAAAAGACTAATAGCTCTTATGAAGAGGTCCCGACAAAGATCTGAAACAGATGACTTGATGCTCAGTGGATGCATCCTGAGGAGACAATTTGCACTGCCTTACATAAGTGGCAGTAGGAGTAACTGACACTTCTAGAAGGCTTATGAAGCCTAGGAATTCCGTCGGATTTCTGAAAACAAGACTAGTGGTGCTTGCAGGAAGTTAATGCTAGCAGTCTATAAGCCCTGTCCATAGCTTAATTGTTCTGCTGTAAAGAATTATCAGTTACAAGCACCAGCTCTGGTTTCTAATAACTACTAAGGAAAACAGAGTACGTCACAAAATGTTATGACCAGTTCCAAAAGCAATATTCCTCATAGCTACAGGTTCTTCAGTTAAGACAAAAAAATAAGAATGTGTCCTGGTTTCAGCTGGGATAGGGTTAACTGTCTTCCTAGTAGCTGGTACAGTGCTATGTTTTGAGTTCAGTATGTGAAGAATGTTGATAACACTGATGGTTTCAGTTGTTGCTCAGTAGTGTTTAGACTAAAGTCAAGGATTTTTCAGCTTCTCATGCCCAGCCAGGGCACCTGACCCAAACTGGCCAAAGGGGTATTCCACACCATGGGACGTCCCATCTAGTTTAGGAACTGGGAAGTGGGGGGGCAGGGATTCGCTGCTCGGGGACTGGCTGGGTGTCGGTCGGCGGGTGGTGAGCAATTGCCCTGCGCATCATTTGTACATTTCAATCCTTTTATTACTACTGCTGTCATTTTATTAGTGTTATCATTATCTTTATTAGTTTCTTCTTTTCTGTTCTATTAAACCGTTCTTATCTCAACCCAGGAGTTTTACTTCTTCTCCCGATTTTCTCCCCCATCCCACTGGGTAGTAATAGGTAATGATATGCAAAATTATTCACAAACTTGCTCCGAGAGAGGCCTGTGAGATTTCTCATCGGTCCTCGAAGATGGGTGGGAGTAAGCAAGTTGGGAAAGGACTAAATCAGGCAAGTATTATATAGACTTAGTTGCCCTCTTGAACAGCCTGTTCTGGTACTGATCCTTCACGAAGGATGACAAGCTCCTCTCACTGATCAAATTTCCAGTGAAAGGGCAGAGAGGAATTTGATTTCTCCTTTTGTCAGGTTGAATAGCATTCTTCCTTGCATGCAATCTTGCAAAATTAAAAAAAAAATAAAAAATCTGCTATAATTGAAAATAACAGATCTGCAAGTAGTACTGTATGGGAGTACACAAGGAAGTATATCTCTAGCATATATTTATACAAAGTCAGATCTACTTATCATGCAGATAGCACATTGTGCAGCTGCACACCCATCTCTCTGTCAAATGATTGGGAACAGTCATACCACGCTGACTGACTAATGTAGGAGTAAAAGCTGCATGGGTTCTCTGGTAAATCCAAGCAGTTCTTTGCTTCAATAATCCCAAGTAGCAAGCCAATCTGGGTTCCATCATTTTTTACACTGAAAGATTGCATTTTTTCTTATTCTTCCCCCATCCACCCTCCCCATAAAAAATGAATAAGTATAGGGTATATTATAAATAATGCTCCCAGATGTAGAGGATAAAAATAAACAAACAAAAAGACAAAACAAACAAACAAAAAACACTGAGAAAAGAGGGGAGAAGAAGAAAGAGAACTGGAAGATAATACCATATGGTTATAAATTCTTCTACCCAAGAGAATCCTATAGCATTGTGCCAAAGGCAGTACTTTCCCTTCAGGTGAGGAATGTGGGGGTGAAAGCTGGCTAACGTTCTTCCACTACCAAAACACAGTTGTTTCTACTGCATCTTGTACTGCAGGAAGAAACAGAAGCCATTTTAAAAATGAAGGTGAGGAAAGAATGAAGGTAATGTACAGCAGTTTTCCAAGATTTGATTCAGCAAGGACCTTTCATGGGGGGATACTTCCAATGTTGCTGAAAATGCAAGGGAGAAGGGGAGGAAAGAAGGAAACTAGAACTGATGACACCATGACCCCAAGTAAACTATAGCTTTTGAAGGAGCTCAGGTGATCTTGTCTTACTTAGTTGAAACAGAGACACTTCAAAAATCATGGTTCTCCCTAGCTACACATTGGGGCTTGAAAGTGATGCTGAATCAAAGTTAGGGATTTTCAAGTGTTCAAAATAATTTCCTGCAAGGTCTAGGATTTCACTGGAGATTTTATTTTGAAATTCTGGATCCTGTTTGGCTGAGAAGATTTGACAGGCTGGTAACCCAGGTGCAATTGGATCTATGGAGACACTGATTTTAGTCATTAGGAAATTAGTTCTTTTAGCAGTGTAACAGCAAAACTTTGCTCATAGTATGACAGAAGTGTATAAGAATAAAGAGACAATGCAACTCCAGTGCTGTATGTTTTGAAACATAACACAGACAGTGGCTTTTAAAACGTCTGCCATTGAAAGTAATGGATTTTATTTGCTTTTAAGCTCTGTTGTGGAGGACAGGAATCAATAATGCTCCTCTCCATTAATCAAGGCTGTTTCTACTTTCTGGTATTCCTTTCAGTATTGCCCATAATTTTATTACTCCATGCTTTTCTCACAGGCTTCAGTAACTGACTGGCAAAACTACAGCATTTAGGGAAGTTTTTTGCACTTGGCATCAAGAGACACAGAGTTCCTAAGCTCATTTCATTTGTGACTCTTGAAAGCTTGCAGTCAACTCATGTCTGTTCAGCATGTTCTCCAAGGAATTGCACAGATAAAGCTCGAAGAGCAGAGGAAAGTTAAAAGAGAGTTAGGAAAAGCAAGGAGGACTAGAAGGGGATACAGGCAACACAGAAGCAATAGACAGCATAATCTTGAAGAGGGAAGACTTGGAATCTCGTGGTACCCAGAAAAATTAAAAAAGAAAAGCAAAAGGTAATATTTTGGTGCTCACCTAACCTTCAAAAGGCAGCCTACAGAGGCACTGAAAAGAATGCTTACAGCTGTGCCCATCTCTGAGATTTCATCTTGTGTGAAAGGTGTAGATTGAGATGAATAATATTGTCCTTTCAGGACCAAGACTCTGCCTATCAATCAGTTAAAAAAAATAAAACCAAAGCCAAAACAACAACAACAAAAAAGCAAAACAAAGCCAAACCAACAATAAAGAAATTTTAGCAATCCCATGTTTATCATCAATTTGGTTAAACATGTAATTAGCTTTTTTCTTTAATGTTTCAGGCAGTTTCACTCATCTGACTGTTCCTGCTTTTGCTGTCAGACATTCAGCTCTCTTTAATACAAAGTGTCCCCAGGAGACCTATCCTTTACCCAGAGTAGACCCAGGATACCTGTCCTTTGGAACATTTAGCCTTTACGGTGTATCTTCCTCTCTGTTGTGGAAAATGAAGCTTGCTCCTTTCTGCATGTTGCTATAATATGTTCTGATCAGTAGAATTCATATGTCATTTTCATTTTCAACAGTAGCAGGGCACAGTAAGGTATACAGCTGGTGCCAGGAAACCAGTTTCCCATTACTGTTCTCTGATGAGAGCTTATTAGTGACACTGCGCACTCTTCAACTGAGCCACTGAATTACAATGAGCGTGTAGACTCCAATTCTTCTCCCAGTGTCATCAGTGACAAAACATGCACAGACTATACTGAAACGTATGTAAAACAATTTGGCAGTATCGGGACCTTGCCTTTTTAGATTTTTTTTTTCTCTTACAGAGAGATATAATACAAAATAAAAATAATAGCCAAAATCTGGACAGGAGCATGTGAAGGAAGTAGTATAATGCTTTTTATGGGACAAGAATGGCTAAGTCAAGCTTCAGATAACGTTATGGTCAAGGGCTAGGACCATTAGGCCTGCCACTAGATAGCTCTTCAAATGTGCTTGGAGCCAGACTGTCCCTCTGACATCATGAGTCAGGAGATGCCTCATCAATAAATACACACTTTCAGAGCATTTTCAGTCAGAATAGGAAAGAAATTAAGGGAAGAAAAAAAGGAAGAAAGGCAAGAAACCAAACAGTGAACTGGAATTAAAGGAACAGCTTCTAAGAAATCTCATAAATAGTAGGTTAGGATTGATTTCTTGTTATATTTCTCTTAAACAGAACTAAGCTACAAAAATGCCCTTGATTTTGCTCTTTACCCTGCCTTCCTCTTAATAATGTGTAGGTCTTCCCAGTGCATGTTGTACCTCAGCAGTGTTAAAATGTTTCAGACAATGTGACTAGTTCCTACTTTAAATAGAAGTCCATTTCTTAGCACATGTGGACAGATACTCATTCTGCTCTAAGAAGGTATGACAACCAATACTGACAGAAAACAACTAAGATTGTTATCACAGGATGGTCACGTCTGTACTTTCGAGTATGTCCCATCGGTTTACAGATTCTCTCAACACCAGGTCTTGCTCTAAACCATGAGAATAGGATTCTTAAGAAGTTGTGGGAAATAAAAATAATAACTAAAAAGGCAACACAAGTAGGTCACTTGCAGAATGAAAGATCTAAAACAGAACGGCCAAAGGTTTCTTTTACTGGTCTGAAATTAATACATACATCAAAGAACCTGTTAAAGCCTGTTGAAACTACCGAGTAGGTCAAATAAAAGAACCTATATTGATAGTGCAGAAAATTGTATCTCCTTGAAACAAACGTGATACAAATTGTATGAGGTCTGGGGGGGGAATAAAAAAGCTTTGTACTTCTTCTACACTATTCTCACTCCCTTGAGGTAGTCTTACTTGAAAATGCTTCAGGGAAGGAAAAGTTAACATATACCAAACATATCATGCCAAAATCTTATGAAAAGGCAACATGCCAACATACCAAACTTCTGAACACAAATCATACTTCATAAAACATCAATTCATGTAATTTTCAGAAAAGTAGGAGTTTAAGCACATCACTGATAGCACTCATAATGCCTGGTCTGGCAGGTAATTAGAAACCTCAGTCAGAGAGAAAATTTGCTAACAGGTCTGTGGACTAAAGCTCTGATTGGTTTGTAACACTGACATTAAGAAATAGAATCACTGAACTAAGAACCATTAGTTGTCAACGTATTGTTCAACAGAGCTAAAAATAAGAGTGGTTTCAGTGTTAGAATCACTGGGGACTTGTAGTTAGAAATGTAAGGTAAGACAAAACATTAATCTGATTTGGGATTGAAGGATCTACCATCAGTTCATGAAAATAATGCCGTTATGGCTGCAAGTAGAAGAAAAATCACATGGAATAGTCTTGCAGTCAGATAAGAATTTCAGCATTAAAGCACAATTTATGAGGGTATAGGCTGCCCTTTCCCAAATACTAAACTGGAGAAAAAGAGGCAGATATACATTCTCATGGAATAGCTTCAGCAATTTGACACGCATCAACCCAACAATATGCACAAAATGAGAATAATAGACTTCCTACTGCTTTACAACAGGTCTGAGGTCTCAGGAATGATCTGTGGACCTTAGAATCATAGAATTATTCTGGTTGGAAGGGATCTCAGGGAGTCCTTAGTGCAGCCTCCTACTCCAAGCAAGGTCAACACTCAATGACTAAGCTTCTCAGGGCTTTGACCACACAGGTCTTGAAAAACCTCTGAGGACCTCCATTCCATAAAGTCTCTGGACAACCTGCTTAAATGTTTAATTATCTTCAGGTTGACAAATTTTCCTTATATCTGGCTGGAATGTTCCCCATTGCAATTTATGATCGCTATCTCTCATTCTCTCTCTGACCTCATTTGCACTTTAGTAGAGCCTCATCCCATCTTCTCGATGACGTCCCTGTAAGTATGGGAGTACTGCTGTTAGGTTTCCTCAAAGCTGTCTCTTCTCCAGGCTTAATAAGTCCCGGTTTCTCAGCCTCTCCTCACAGGATAAATGCTACAGCCCCTGACCAGATGAACTTGCCTCCATTTATCAAAACCCTTATTGCCCTGGAGCTCCCAAAAGTGAATGCAATATTTCACATGTGACCTAGTCAATGCTTTCAGAGGGGAATAGTCATATCCTTCAATATACTGGCTGCAGTTTTCTGAAGAGGATTATTTCATCCCAGGTACAGACATTTGCATTTGTCCTTGTTGAATTTCATGAGGTTCATATCAGCCCATTTCTTCAGCCTGTTTAAGTCCTTCTGAATGGCTCTTCTGTACCCCCAGATTGGTATGGTCCCCAGACATGATGAGGGTGCACCCCATCTCCTCTTCTAGGTTAAAGATATTGAACAGAATAAAAGATATTGGGCAGTCCCAGAATGGACCCCTGAAAAACCCTGCTAACTGGCAAAATACAAACCATTAACGACCATACTTTGAGTCTGACAACCTAGCCAGATTTTCACCCATCTAGTAGTCCCCTTACCTAAGACCTCAACATCCTAACTTGGATACAGGGATGGTGTGGGAGACCACAAGGAAAGTCCTGCTATTGCTGAGATGTTAAACAACATCCACTGCTCTTGTCTCATCCACAGTCATTTCATCATAAAAAATCACCAGGTTCGTCTGGTGAAATTCACCCTTCTTCAGCCTATGTTTGCTATTGGAATAGCACATTTTCATCTTCATGTGCTCAGAAATGGCTTTCTAAAGGCAAAATCTTCTAAAGGCAAAATCTTCCTCCACACAAAAATCTTATAGTGATTAATTATGACACATTATGCTTTTAAAATCTAGTTGGAATTAAGAATAGGAGATATGGAAGTGCAAAGAAGATTTTAATGCAAATAAATGGAATCAATAATCCTTCTCTCAGAACAAGGTACTTTTCAACACAGCAGCTTGGTGTGGTTGTGTGGTTCTCAAGGTACTGAGAAACGGGGAGCAATTTAAAAGCTACAAAAGATTCCCATCCCTCTTTTCTCCCTTTCCATTTCTTATTTCTCTTTCTCTTTCTGAGTATTCTGTCCTGAAGAAAGTAGTATGTTCTTTGGACCCATAAGGCTGCGGACAAGAGAAATAAGTCCAAAGCAATATCTCAAGCTTGAGGCCAGATTCAGAAATGTTAGGAAAGGAAAAACATACCTTTTCATGCTAAACGTCTGTGTGCTTGAAGCTGCCACAGGGACTGAAAGAAGCCCTTGTTGGCACACCATATACAGGCACAGATAGGCTTTCTTACCAAGGCTTTGTAGAGCTATCTAGGCACTGGAAACTGGAAACTGGGGTGAGAATTTTGGCACTAAGTTTAATTTCTTCAGAGCCAGGGTCATTTTTTTTACAGATTGCTGAAGGGAAAGGGACTGAAGTGTAAGTATGAGAATTTTTGTTGGTGGCAGATAGTGGGTCTGCATGAGTGCATGTATCTGTATATATAAACATGGCATGGAGCAAATACCTACAAAAAGTGAATGCCCTGTATGGAACAGCAACACTCATGTAATTTGAGAGACACACATGTAATACACAGTTTTTTAATTTAAAAATGTAAAGCTGGCAGAATTTTGCACTCTGTTAGTTTAAAACTTAAAAGCACTTTTATCTGGGCTTGCCTGCACTAAAATTTTGATTCTCTGCCATCCCTTTAGTAAAGGAGTAGGTCAAATTCCACAAAAATCTTAATAGATTATACTTGTAAGTAATCCTCAGGTGTACTTTTTTGACAACTTTTCATTGACAGATCCAAGCCATGGGGCGCAGGTAGTCATGGAGCTATCGCAGCCTTTGCCATGAGGAGTTAGGGCGATGCTGCCTTCCTCAGATGGAGCTGGTTGTCTTGGGGCTCCCTATACACTTTCCTTACAGTTTTCCTGATCACCTTGAGAGGCAGTGATGAGTGACATCAGCCCATTCTGTCCTCCCCTGTGCTGAAACAGATT
The DNA here is from genome assembly GCF_947461875.1 of Haliaeetus albicilla. NCBI lineage: Eukaryota > Metazoa > Chordata > Aves > Accipitriformes > Accipitridae > Haliaeetus > Haliaeetus albicilla. The sequence goes on from NC_091485.1 coordinate 28,665,552, forward strand.
CTGTTTTTCAGTCTGACTTTAACATGCTCCATTGAATTTCAGTAAACAAGTCTGTTTATGAGCCTGGCAAACCTAGAGAACAGTTTAAAACTATGCTTAAAGAAATTTATTCCCAGTCAGCCTATCATATGTCAGGAAGTCCCATATATGACTCCCAAGTCTCCATTTAATTCTTATCTCTTGAGTCCATGTATCTCAGAAGTACTTTCCTCTGTACTCTGGACTATTTTCCAGCGAAAACGATAAAAAAAAAAAAAGAGCTTTATCGATGCCTTTTATTCTCCCAATGGCCCTTTCAGTTATGAATTGCTCTTCCCCTCTTTTTATGTTGCTCTTATCCAGCCATGTAGCTGATGATAGTCCAGTTTCTCCCTGTAACCTCTCCCGTGCTGCCTGTATCTTTTTCCCTCAGGGCTCTTACTGCTCTTTCTGTTGCTTACTGCTCTCTTGCGTTGTTCTTCCATCCACAACACCCTCCATTTGCAACAGGTTTGGCATTGCTCAACATATGCTCATATACGCACGGGACTTCACATGATTGCTGGACTGAGAAACTCAAATATGCTCAGTAGATATGCTCCAGATCAAATCCTTATAAAATATGCTGATCCCACATTGTCTACAACAAGAAAGGAATATCAGAATAGCAGCAGGAGCAATGGCAAAGAAAGGTTTCTCCATTTCAGTCACCTCTGAATACATCCTAAAAAAGATATTAAGTTTATATTTTGGATATTTTCAGTAGCCACAGGAATATTACTGCCACAACCCCATTGCAGCTCCCTTGAATTCATGACTTCTATTGCTGGAATTAATGCGACATAAGAAAATACAAAGGCTAACCAAATAGACCAATAGACCTTTAGATATTTGCACTTCTCTATATTTGATTTTTTCTAAAAATGAATTGTCAGTAATTTCTCATTTTCAATAACTGATTTTCATCTGGAGAGTCCTTCAGATAAGACATAATGCTGTTACAAATGTGCACTGAATAAAGTCAGAGTGAGTTTCCAAATATCCTTTTGTCACTTAGAAACAGCTTTCCTTAATGTTGAGGGGAACATATCATTAGCTGTACCTGGATTCAAAACTGTGTGGCATTTTTAAACTTGTGTTCACAGAAACAACTGGATGGAAGCAGGACCTTACATTTACCTCCAGCTTTTGTTTATTTTGTATTTGTTTCATTGTCAGGAACAGTGCACTATTATCAATAATAACATATTATGAGTACACACAAAAATATTATTAGTTCATCTATGGAAGTCACATCTAGTATCTTGTTTTTTCTTGTAAGACAGAAAACTAAATATCTCAGGATAAATAAAAATTTGCATGATGTAAGAAAACTAAAGTGAATGGGCTGGATCAGTACTTTAAATTGGTATTTCAACTGGACTGAGTTGTGATTTCAAAATTTATTAATATAGTACATCTGGAAAAATAAATACTATTTGTTGCTCTTATAAAACATAATTTCTATACCTTAATTCCAAAATACCATAGCTTTATGTTGGATTTTATTCTTTGCTGATATACACAGTAGCAAGAACAGAACTACAGTTTTGAAATATCATCCGTATAAGTAATTATCAAAAATAGAAAGAAAGAAAGAAAGAAAGAAAGAGAACAGATTTAAACTAAGTGAAATAACAGTTGCATGATATTTCCATAGACGTAGGTGCTGTGACTGTAGGAATATAGTTTGGAAACAATGCTGTTTTCATTGCTTTGTAAACTGTAGATCTACCACATAGGCTGGAAACTTGCCCTTACTAATGAGAGCCAAGAGGAAGAAAATAATCGAGGCTGTGAAGCAGAGTTAATCATGTGAGTGTTACTAAACCATATGGATGGCACAGAGGACATGGGCTAGCTGAACTGCAGGAAGGCTTTTATCTTTATTATGAAAAGGCAACAAAAACCCTGGCTAGCTGTATACATGTCTAAGCGGACAGGATGTTTGACCCACCTGTCAAATGGCAAATGTATCTTCTGAAATCACTGAATCCTGATTTACATGAGACAAAAGTATAGTATCATTCCATCAAAGGCAGTAATGTCTCCAAGTCCAGAAAAGTAAATCCAATTTCTTACCAACATTCCCTAATGCATGATATCAGAAATAACCAAGGCAATAACTAAGTAAACCCCAAGCATCTTTTAGTGCATAGGCAGAAAGGAGGTTTCTGAAGAATTTCCAACTATTGTGCTTTGCAGTTGAAGCACAAAAGGGACTGAAATATAGTAGGCAGGAAAATCCCTATAATTTTAAATAATTAATTGAGCTGTGTAAGCTTGTGGCTCAAGAAAAGTTTTTGCCTTGATAAAACACTAAGAGTAGACCAAGATCATTGACTTTTGAATGCACATTGTATGAATTAGAATATTAAAAACCAATAAATTTTGTTGGAGGCACTGTCAATTTCCTAAAATCCTGACCAAAATAAAGTTATTGTGTGGAACAGACTTGACTTTGCAAAGATAAGAATTTATCTACGGTGAGGAAAGGGAGTTGCAACTATCAGTTACAACTGAAAATGCTTGCTGCAGTGAAAGAACTCAAATACCAAGTTTACACCAAAGTAAATGTATCACAGGCAAGCCAGAATCAAAACCAAATCTAAAGAACAGTTTTGTTAAGAAAGCTTCAGAGGCTTTCACTTTATATACCAAAATCTGGTGTCATGGATTTAGCATAAGCAACTATTTTTTAGAAAGGTAGATTTCCTATTCACATATGTTAAAACCAAAAATGTTAAAACATATTCATAGACCCATAGCCTGGCAAAAAAACCCTCTACTTCTAGGCCATTATATTTCAGGTCATTATTGTGAAATCCTTCATTAAAGCATAGAAACAAAAATTCTGTAATAGATTGGTCTGTTGTAGCAGCACAAATAATCAATAGGTTAATATTAGAGACGAAAAATCCATCACCAAGGTGAAAAGTTATACACAGAACCTGAGCTCACTCCAGTCTGTAATGAATTCTGCTGCCTTAATTTGCATGGAGCAATGTGAAAATTTGACTCAGCCAGAGCATTTTGGTTGTATGTGAACAAATAAAAACCTTATTGTTGCAATAAAGCCAGCCAGGGAAAGGTACAAGTCTGATATGGCAGAAATGGGGGACTCTGCAACTTACCTTATTGCTTTTTTTCCTTTCTGAAATGTTTGTCAGAATATCATCATTTTTGCATTTAGCTAGTTTGTAATCTAACAAGGATACATTGTTTATTGATATAGTACTGCATCAGACAGATTTTTTTTCCCATTGTTTTATGTCCTTTTGGAGGGGGAGGGGAATTATGAAACGTCTATTATACTTGAAGTAATCAGAGCCTTAGTGCTGCAAAAGGTTCTACAGAAAATAAGAGGCAAATTTTTGTGTAGTGCCACAGAGTGTGTCCTACCTCTAGAACAAAAACTAGATGCATGCAAGATCCCCACATGTCATTACTGTACCTTTTGCAGAAAAAAAAAAGGGAACTGATAAGCACGTGCATGTATGTGAGTATGAAACACAGGAAGTTCACTGTGCTCCTGTTGAAAAGCAAGTTTTAGCCCTGGTGGTCAGGTAGAAAATATAGGCTATGTATCATAGAATCATAGAATCATAGAATCATAGAATGGTTTGGGTTGGAAGGGACTTTTAAAAGTCATCTAGTCCAACACCCCCCGCAATGTGCAGGGACATCATCAGCTGTATCAGGTTGCTCAGAGCCCTGTCCAACCTGACCTTGAACGTTTCCAGGGATGGGGCATCTACGACCTCTTTGGGCAAGCTGTTCCAGTGTTTCAACCTCCTCATTGTAAAAAATGTCTTCTTTAAACATAGTGTAAATCTTTTAGTTAATCTTTTTTAGTTTAAAACCATTACCCCTTGTCTTATTGCTACAAGCCCTGCTAAAAAGTTTGTCCCCATATCTATATTCACAGTGTAAAAGATAGTACTGAAGACTTGGAGATATTAAAAAATTATATTATTACAGACTTTTATATGTTACTAAAATATATGTATTGCATAATGCCTTATTATACTTACTATACTGCAGAAAAGGTAAAAAACAGAGGTAACATCTCATTTTTATCACATTTTCATTGAGAGAAGTAATAGAATCATAGAATGGTTTGGGTTGGAATGGACCTTAAAGATCATCTAGTTCCAACCCCCCTGCCATGGGCAGGGACACCTTCCACTAGACCAGGTTGCTCAAAGCCTCACTGAACATGGCCTGGAACACTTCCAGGGATGGGGCATCCACAACTTCTCTGGGCAACCTGTTTCAGTGTCTCACCACCCTCACAGTAAAGAATTTCTTCCTAATATCTAATCTAAATCTACCCTCTCTCAGTTTAAAAACGTTACCTTTCATCCTACCACTACAGTCCCTGATAAAGAGTGCCTCCCCATCTTTCCTGTAGGCCCCCTCTAAGTAGTGGAAGGCTGCTATAAGGTGTCCCTGAAGCCTTCTCTTCTCCAGGCTAAACAACCCCAGCTCTTTCAGCCTGACTTCATCGGAGAGGTGCTCCAGCCCTCTGATCATCTTTGTGGCCCTCCTCTGCAGCTGCTTGAGGAGGTCCATGTCCTTCTTATGGTGGAGGCCCCAGAGCTGAACGCAGTGCTCCAGGTGGGACCTTACGAGAATGAAGTAGAGGGGCACAATTACCTTCCTCAACCTGCTGGTCATGCTTCTTTTGATGCAGCCCAGGATATGTTGGCTTTCTGGGCTACAAACGCACATTGCCAGGTCATGTTGAGCTTCTTGTCAACCAACATGCTCAAATCCCTCTCCTCAGGGCTGCTCTCAATCCACTCATTGCCCAGCCTGTATTTGTGCTTGGGATTGCCCTGACCCTTATGCAGGACCTTTCACTTGACCTTGCTGAACTTCATAAGGTTTGCATGACCCACCTCTCAAGCCTGTCAAGGCCCCTCTGGGTGGCATCCCTTCCCTCCAGTGCGTCGACCGCACCACACAGTTTGGTGTCTTTGGCAAACTTGCTGAGGGTGCACTCAATCCCACTGTCCATGTCACCGACAAAGATATCAAACAGCGCTGGTCCCAATACCGACTCCTCAGGAACACCACTCATCACTGCTCTACACTCGGACATCAAGCTGTTGACCGCAACTCTTTGAGTGCGACCTTCCAGCCAATTCCTTATCCATCAAGTGGTCCATCCATCAAATCCATGTCTCTCCAATTTAGAGACAACAATGTCGTGCAGGACAGTGTCAAATGGTTTGCACAAGTTGAGGTAGATGACGTCTGTTGCTCTTCCCTTATCCACCAACATTGTAATCCCATTGTAGAAGGCCACCAATTTTGCCAGACATGATTTGTCCTCAGTGAAGCCATGTTGGCTCTTACCACTTACCTCCTTATTTTCCATGTGCCTTAGCACAGCTTCCAGGAGGATCAGATCCATGATCTTGCCAGGCACAGAGGTGAGACTAAGTGACCTGTAGTTTCCAGGGTCTTCCTTTTTTCCCTTTTTAAAAATAGGGGTTATGATCCCCTTTTTCCAGTCAGTGGGACCTTTCCCAGACTGCCATGACTTCTCAAATGTGATGGATAGTGGCTTAGCCACTTCATCCACCAGTTCCCTCACGACCCACAGATGCATTTCATCAGGTCCCACGGACCTGTGCACCTTCAGGTTCCTTGGATGGTCTGAAACATGTTCTTCTCCTATGGTGGGCAGTTCTTCATTCATCCAGTCCCTGCCTTTGCCTTCTGCAACTTGGTCAGTGTGGCTGGACCACTTGCCAGTGAAGACTGGGGCAAAAAAGTCATTGAGTACCTCAGCTTTCTCCATGTCCCAGGTAACCAGGTCTTCCATTTCCTTCTGGAGAGGGCCCACATTTTCCCTAGTCTTCCTTTTATCACCAACTTACCTACAGAAGCTTTTCTTGTTGCCCTTGACATCCCTGGCCAGATTTAATTCTATCAGGGCTTTGGCTTTCCTAGCCTGATCCCTGGCTGCTTGGACAATTTCTCTGTATTCTCCCAGGCTACCTGTCATTGCTTCCACCCTCTGTAGGCTTCCTTTTTGTGTGTGATTTCATCCAGGAGCTCCTTGTTCATCCATGCAGGCCTCCTGGCGTTTTTGCCTGACTTCCTCTTTGTTGGGATGCATTGCTCCTGAGCCTGGAGGAGGTGATCCTTGAATATTAACCAGCTTTCTTGGGCCTCTCTGCCCTCCGGGGCTGTATCCCATGGTACTCTACCAAGCAGATCCTTGAAGAGGCCAAAGTCTGCTCTCCTGAAGTCCAAGGCAGGGAGCTTGTTCTGCACCCTCCTCGCTTCCCTAAAGATCTTGAACTCCATCATTTCATTGTCACTACAAATAAGGCTGCCCTTGAGCTTCACATTCAGCACCAACCCCTTCTTGTTGGTGAGCACAAGGTCCAGCATAGCACCTCTCCTCGTTGGCTCCTCTATCAGTTGGAGAAGAAAGTTGTCATCAATGCATTCCAGGAACCTCCTGGATTGCTTATGCCCTGTCATGTTCTCCCTCCAATAGATATTGGCATGGTTGAAGTCCCCCATGTGGACCATGGCTTGTGAACGTGAGGCTGCTCCTATCTGTCTATAGAGGGCCTCATCTGCTCAGTCTTCCTTGTAGAGTGGCCTGTGCTTGAGTTCAACAGTGCTTGTAGGACTAATGATTAAGTCTGGAATCACCTGTAAACCCAGGTGATAATAACCTAGCAATATCAATATCCATGGAGTAAGATTTTATCCTTAAATCAAGATCGGAAAATCTAAAGTAGGGGATAAGTGATAAATATATACTGTTGTGAGAGGTGGAAAGTAAAGGGAAAGAGCACAAGAAGATATTCTGAAATGGCAAGAATTACAAGAGTGCAGAAATTTTCCTTGCAAAGGCATTTGATGTTGCTCTTAGTTGAATAAGTTGATAGATCTTGAAATTGATAAAGCATCCCAGTCACAGGCTTATTTATGGTCCTCTGATAACCTTGCATGGCTAGATCCTGCAATTTTTTCTGTCTCTTTGAAGTGTCATTAATGGCCATCAGTTTTTTTTACATCCAGACATCAGTGAATAGTGATCCAGAGAACAGAATCTATATTCCTTTCTCCAGATCACCAGATCACCATTTAGGATTTTTCCCCTCTGACAGAGGGTCTGGTATCTAATTTCATAAAGAATGCCTACAATATGTGTGCATTTGGGTAAATGCTGCAGTAGGCAAGCTGTATCCACATTGGCTGCTGAGTTTGCACAGTTCAGAAAGGTTTGAATCAGAAGGCAACAGAGCAGCAAGAATATGTGTTTAGAATAATGAGAAAGGGATTGAAATAATGAATGCACATTTTTAACAGTGTTTTTTTCTGATATATCTAAATATTGAAGAATATTGAGAAAATCTGATGCAACATATTAAATTTCCCATTTTATAAAGTTATTTAAATACATCTACCAAATATAAGTATATTAGCATGTGTGGTGGGTTGACCCTGGCTGGATGCTAGGTGCCCAGAAAAGCCGCTCTATCACTTCCCTCCTCAGCTGGACAGGGGAGAGAAAATACAATGAAAAGCTTGTGGGTCAAGATAAGGACAGGGAGAGATCACTCAGCAATTACCATCATGGGCAAAACAGACTTGACTTGGGGAAATTAATTTAATTTATTACATATCAGATCAGTGTAGGGTAATATAAACCCAAATATTAAAACACCTTCCCCTCCAATCCTCCCTTCTTCCTGGGCACAACTTCACCTCTGAATTCTCTACCTCCTCCCCTGCAGTAGCACAGGGGAACAGGGAATGGAGGTTGGGGTCAGTTCATCACACATTGTCTCTGCTGCTCCTTCCTCCTCAGGGGCAGGACTCCTCACACTCTTCCCCTGCTCCAGCGTGGGTCCCCTGCAGGGTCACAAGTCCTGCCAGAAAACCTGCTCCAGAGTGGGCTCCTCTCTCCATGGGTCTGCAGGTCTTGCCAGGAGCCTCCTCCAGCACAGGCTTCCCACGGGGTCACAGCATCCTTTGAGCACCCGCCTGCTCTGGTGTAGGGTCCTCGCCGGGCTGCAGGTGGATATCTGCTCCACCGTGGACCTCCCTGGGCTGCAGGGGGACAGCCTGCCTCACCATAGTCTTCCCCACAGGCTGCAGGGGAATCTCTGCTCCGGTGCCTGGAGCACCTCCTGCCTCTCCTTCTTCACTGACCTTGGGGTCTGCAGGGTTGTTTCTCTCATATGTTCTCACTCCTCTCTCCAGCTGCAGTTTCTGTTGCACAACAACTATTTTCCCTTCTTAAATCTGTTATCCCAGAGGCACTATCACCGTCGCTGATGGGCTCGGCCTTGGCCTTGGCAGGTCCATCTTGGAGCCAGCTGGCATTGGCTCTGTAAGACATGGGGGAAGTTTCTAGCAGCTTCTCACAGAAGGCACCCCTGTAGCTCCCTCGCTACCAAAACCTTGCCACGCAAATCCAATACAGCATGTTAGAGGTTAATATCTTTACAGTGGAAGGAAAAAATGGTGATATGATACTTTACAGAAAATAAAAATATTTTCCAAAATGTAAATAGTATAAAAATGCAAATACATATCTTTTTACTTATTTGAAATACAGGAATTCCAGCATATTGATAAAATAGCATGGTATAAAGCAATGACTTTTCATGTGACTGGAAAAGGAGTTAATAACAGTTTAATCCAGAGATGTCATGAGAGGTTCAAAAATCTCTTAGGAGGATAGCTATTGATTAAAAGAAAAATGGTCTCCGATCCTGCAAACTCAGGGTGTGAGAAGGCTGAACTGGAGAGCATTAAAACGTGATGGCTTGTTCAATTTTATACATATATATATATAGTGCCTACAGATTTCACATTTAAATAAGTTAAGGCCCAAGCAGCTCTTATTTAATTTTTTAATTCTTTGCTTTAAGTGGTTTCTAGAAGAGAAAAGGAAATTTGGCAAGAATTCCAAGAGATTTTTATTCTACATAGATGTTTATGCCATCATGTTCAGTTGTGCTTTCACTGTAGCAGCATAACTGAGACTAGATAACTTAAGTTCTTTCCCACAGAGACCAGCATCCCATGTTCTGAGTGGAAGGTATGGTATGGATAAAGCAAGAGCGCTAAACTCTAGAGGTTGACACAACATTGCATCCCTCCAGTGATATCTGTAGGGAAAAAGACTAGTTCATCAGAGCACTCTATCAAAGTTCCTCTGCATATTAGTGGTGGCATATTGGTCTGCCCTTCATGAGCAGAACTTCTTGTTATCCGTATGTCTGTCAGACAAAACAAGTGTTTTATCATGCTTTTATTAGTAGCTGAGCATGCAGAGCCGATATTTTAGACAGCTTGAGATACTTAGCTAAAAACTAGCTCTCGTGCTTGCAAGTATTTTTTGTTGCCTTTTAGACTTAGTAGAGTTGATTAAATGAGTCTTTGCAAAGTAGCTAAAATTCCTTTTTTTTTGTCCACAATGCACGGAGCAGCAAAGTTTAGTTCTGCAGTAGCTTCAGGGCAGTTCCCTGAGTATGGCTCTTCCTAAAGAATCAAGACCAAGCAAGTTCCTTAGCCACAATACTAGATGCCTTTGATCACATTAGGTATCCACACAGCACCAGTCAGGCTGACTGTCTGCCACTGCCAAATGCACAAATTCAGAAATGCCCAAAAAAGCATAATGTTGTCAACCAGGAAGAGAGGAGATAAGAGGAAACTCCTTCCCCCTTCTCTCTCTCACTCTATTTCCTGCATTGCTTCTCATTCCTACAGCAGCTGCGAAAGCAGAGCTTGGGTGAGTAGAACAGTGGAGACTATGAGGCCCTAGGTGCTTTAATGCATGCCCAGGACAGGTTCCAAAACATGTGTGTGATGGTGCAGATCTGGCAGCCACTAATGCCCTTACATGCTTTCAGACATTTTGAGTGCGTGTGAGATGAGCACAAGGCTGTTTCTAATTGGCCTAACAAGTAAATACAAAAGTCCAGCTAGCATGGGCTGACTTTCACTCCTCATGGCTGGTGTGAGCTGGTTATGTCACATGACATTGTTTTTGTCTCTGCGTCCTGTGGACCTAAGACATGAATAGTAATTTTTGCGTATTTTTTGTCACTTCAAGTGCTGCAAGAATGTGGCAGACTAGTGCCTTATAGCACTAATTTGAAGATGTAGCATCATTCAAGATGTGAACAGTGACAAAGCCTGGTGGAAAAGTTTTAGAAAACTGTTCAAGCAGCCCAGTATGGTGCTACATCACTAGTATCACCTTTTGGAAGAAGTTCTTGTAGGGAGCTGCAGTCATGCCAGGAGTCATGCCTGAGTTTTGTTATGAAGACACCTAGTTGAAGTGGTGTAAACAAGAGCCCTGGATGAAAAAAAACAGTTTGGATGAGCTGGCATCCAGTGCCCAAGCTTGCCCCACTTCCCTTTTTTAATTTTTATTTTATCTTTTATTTAGTCAGGTAGGTATATATAAAAGATATATTTGTTGTACTTAAGAATGTAATTCTACTGCTACCACTGATTTTCTGTCCAGAGCTCTTACTTATTTTACCTATGCCTGATGCAGGTTGTGCCTTCCAGGAACTATACAGAAGTTTAAGAATCTCTGGACTTGTTAGTTGTAAAATGTTTCCAATTCCACATGGAATTTGGAATTAAATTAATTGTGCCAAAGCACATTTACGTGATCCCCCACTGACTGCACTAGATGAAGAGTTGGCATGTCACCATGGGGCACACAAAGAATCAAGGAGTCAGTGTTGAATTTTTTGGCATAAACTTGAATTTAGGATTAAACTTTAAACTCAGAAGATAATCACCCAGAGTTACAGTGAACCGACAAGTTGAGTGGATAATTTTGAGTGAGATCCAAAGCATTTTGTGGTAGTAGTTTCGTGAAAATCTCGAAGGCTAAAATAGACCAGCAGGAAACTTTAGATAATTTTGTGGGTGGAGAAACTGATTTTCAGAATTATAGTATATCCTAACTTCCTCTTCGTATATTTTACCTCACCCTTTTGAAACTTTTCCTCATAGAAGTTAGTATCTGTATCTAGTCCTTAACTGACTTAAATGTAGACAGAAGGACTTTCTACTTTTGTGCTTGTCCAACTGGACAACTGGGCATTTGCGTAAAGGTGTGCTGCTGTTCATCTGTGTAAATTCTGCAGTGATCTTTAGCAACAGAAGATTGGGGCTGACTCAGCAATTCATGCAAAAGCCATTGAGGTCTAAAGGGGGGTCCCTGGTATTATGACACATAAAGCACCCTTATCCTTTAGGAACATCAGTGGATGCTGAAAACTGTTCAGTCCACAACTGGCATAATCAGGGTCTTCTCCTGATAGTACCCTACCCTAATAATTCAGAGAACTGCTTCTTTTCATTCTCTGCATTATCAGTGGGCTTTGTACCATGTCCAGACATATTTATTGACCACTTATTAGGGGTACAGAAAATAAAGCAACACCTATATTGTGGTGGGTTAACCTTGGCTAGATACCACCCCCACACACCCAGCTGCTCTCTCACTCCCTCTTCTCAACAGGACAGAGGGAGAAAATAAAATGGAAAAAGCTTATGGGCTGAGATATAGATAGGAAGATCACTCAACAGTTACCATCACAGGCAAAACATACTCAACTTGGGGAAAACTGATTTAATTTATTACCAATGAAAAATACAGTAGGATATTGAGAAACAAAGACAAAACTAGAATACCTTCCTCCTGTCGTTCCTTCTTCCCAGGCTCAACTTCACTCCATTGCTCCTGACTGTTCTAACTCCTCCCCCTGAGAGGTGCAGGGGGATGGGGAATGGGGGTCGCGGTTGGTTCATAACATTTAGTCTCTGCCCTTACTTCCTCCTCATGCTCTTTCCCTGCTCCAGTGTATGGTCCCTCCCATGGCATACAGTCCTTCATCAACTGCTCCAATGTTGGTCCTTCCCACAGGCTCCAGTTCCTCAAGAACTGCTCCAGCATGCATCCTTTCCCCAAGGTACAGTCCTTCAGAAACAGATTGCTTCAGTGGGGGTCCCCCACGGGCCACAGATCCTGCCAGAAAACCTGCTCCAGCGTGGGCTCCTCTCCATGGGCTGCAGCTCCTACCAGGAGTCTACTCTGGCGTAGGGTCTCTGTGGGCTGCAGCTTCCTTTAGGGCACATCTACCTGCTCCACCGTGAGGTCCGCCATAGGCTGCAGTGTGAGTATCTGCTCCAGCATGGCCCTCCCTGGGCTGCAGGGGGACAGCCTGCCTCACCATGGTCTTCACCGTGGGCTGCAGGGAATCTGCTTTTGTGCCTGGAGCACCTCCTCTCCCTCCTTCCTTACTGACCTTGGTGTCTGCAGGGCTGTTTCTTTCACATTTGTCCTACTTCTCTGTCTCCCACAGCTTCTGTGCAGTATTTTTTTACCCTTTCTTAAATAGGTTATCCCAGAAGTACCACCAGCGTCACTAAGGGGCTCAGCTTTGGGGAGCAACAGGTCCAGTTTGGAGCTGGCTGGAAGCATCTCTGTCTGACAGGGGGGCAACTCCTGGTCTTTTCTCACAGAAGCCACTCACTCCAGGCCCCCACTACCAAAACCTTGCCATGTAAACCCAATACACATACATATATGAGAGAGAAAAGGAAAAAAAAATTGTAATATTAATTCAGCATATAAATATCTTAATGTGATTTCAAGTATAGGCTGATGCTATTCCACTAATGAGCTTAATTCAGTTTTATTTTTTGTACAGTCTTAACACTATAAAGTGATTTCTTTCCTGTCAGTCTTGCTCTCATAACTTATTATTGCACTTGCATTTGTTATGTTATGAATTGTTCTCATGGCTGCAAAAGTAAGATATTTCATTCACTTTGACTCCAGTTTTTTCTATTAAACTTGAATCACTTACTTTTATTGTTGAAGGACTGCAAAATTAAACTGCATTATGAAAATGCAATAACATACTCTATGTTATTGGTTCATATCTGTTTCATTTTTAGCCACTGCTGAATAACAATTGCTTAATATCACTTTTCATTACAAGTAGTCTTTATTAACCTTTGAGAACTATTTTCATCCACTGAGATTCCAAATGTTTGATAGCAACACTTGCTTTGGTTTTAATTTATTTTATTTGTAGAAGAGCTGAGTTAGCAACAATGGTCAAATGTAGTAAACTTAAGAGTAATTTTTTCCATAGGTGTATTATTTCCACCTGCACTTTCAGGTTTAATATGCTGTTTATCACAGAGAAAGATGAAATGTTGTGTAACAGCCTGATAGTTTGTTTCATTAGATGTCTGATCCTTTTCATGCCAGTATCAGTAGAAATGCTACTGTTCACATTAGTGCAAAAGGAGAAAGACGCTTGTGCATACAGCTTTGAGTTAAACTGAAAATCCAGTGCCCAAAAGATAGAGATTTTACACATCTGTTTTAGCAACTGTGTATATCTGATAATCTACCTAAAACCCAGAATATGTGTTCATCGCACTGTGCTTATAAGTTAAACTTAATATAAATAAATAAATTTTGGCACATATCAACTGCAACAGAAGTCACAAAACTACTGTAAATCCCCATAGGTGTTGCATATTTGCAGTTAAAGAGATGACAAATGTGAAGTGATTTGGCCAAATATAATCTTTCAACAAATATATTATTTTGCTTGCCAAAAATCACTCAATTTATACAAATGGTTTAACTGGAAATTCCATTAGTTTAATGATGCTTTATTACTATAAGCATGATCCTTAGGCTACTGCAGAGTTAAGAAAGGGTGCACAGAGATGTAGCTAATCCTAATGTGATTAAGTATTATAACTTAATTTATGGACTGCATTGCTTTTCTTAGACATTAAGCATCATAAATCTCTCTGGAGTCTTACAAAAGACTTAGAAAAAGTTTGCCATTCCCCTTTTGATTTTCAGGTGACTTAGAACATTTAAGACACAATGTTTCTTAACTCCCATAGCAAAATTGGAGCTTCTTAATCAGCAGGTCAATACACTTACCATTTTATGAAAGTCAGGTTACATTCCGATTTTAGTCCATAAACCCCAGGAATCACTTATGTATATGTGAGGAGAACATCAGTATAATTTTATTACCTAAGTTAAAATATCAGGGATCAACTTCAGTGATCCATCAGGAAAAACACAGAGCAAGCAAAGAGTGCAGGCAGCTACCATTCTTTACTTTCTCTAACAAACTGAACAAGCCAACATTAATGGCTCCCCATGGTCTAGTAGAGTGAGAAAGGATCTCATGGGCAGTAGGTTGTGTAGGGACCACATGATCTACTTTTTCAACTATAACAAGCAAACAAACAAAAAGCAGCAATAGGGCCTTTATCTGCTTGTCTGGGGTAGGTAATTGCCTTGATGAGATGACAACTTAATGAAAAAACTGGTATTTCAGGAAGATAACTTGAAAGAACATCATCTCAAATGACTCCTCAAGGTATTTCATAAGCAACAGAAAGGGGAAATATCTCATGCTCTTTCTTAGACTCTTTCTATGTCTGGGTGAAGCTAGTTTATAAATTAACTTTTCAGTTAAACAGGATGAAATACACACCTAGCAGAACCTAATAATGCTCCCGTGGCAGCTCATTCACTCATTTGAAACACATATATTGGTCCTATTCCTTTGTTACCAATGAAAGGTGGCTTGTGCTGTTCCAACATTATAGGAAGAGTACTGTTTAAGAAGATTTTTTTTTTTTCTCTCAGGAAGAAAGTTCTTTGCCCTTCTTGAAAATTTCCTGTTGCATATATATATATATTTCCCTTTATACTAGAGAGACTATATAATACTAAATTCAATCTATCCAATTTGCAAAAGTAGGGTATTTTATCCAGGCTTCATATGATGTAGTTAAAAATGTTCAGACCTACACATGGATTAAAAAAAAGGTTAATTTAATTTCTGATGAATTAGTGTAAGAGGGAAAAGGAAAGAGTAGAATTTCTATTCTGTTTTTAACAGCTAGACTTTTTATTTTTTGGTTTTTCTTTTCTTCTTTTTAATAATGATTATAATATCTCTGATTTGATGAAGTCTGAATTTTTTTCTTTTCCAATTTGAGTGTCTAGATAAAAGAACTTTTTTCATGTATATGTAACTTTTTAAATTGGAGGTTTAGTAGAGCAGAGCAACTGAGAAGGAAAAGGGGGTGGGGGAAGAAAAGAATGAGTCATGAGGGACTGTGTAACTGAAAGTTAAAGATGGAATTATAGCCTGTTAAAAACCTACTTGATACCTTGCAGGAGAGCACACCGCATCCACAAAATGAAAAGAAGAAAATGGAAACCAAGGATGAGTGCAGTGTGACTGAAGATAGGATTAATTAGTGAACTAAACAGCATAGTAACTTTCAGAATCAGCTATATATTGACAAATTAGTCAGTTTTCCAGTTCTGTTACCACTATTTCCTGAGTCCTTCATCTAGCAATCCCAGCTTGACTTACTCTGATTCCTGAACTCATTGCAATGGTTTTCCCGTCACTGTGACCATATCTTAAGAAGCATTAATTGAAAAAGGGATGGGTAGGATTTGGGGAGGAAATGGAGAATTATTTTTTATTTTGTTTGGAGGTAGGAAAATAAATAAAACTAGATGATAATAGGAGCAGCTGCTCTTTTTAAGCATTTTGAGAGTTCTGAAATTTAAAACTAAGTGACTTGAATTGTATATGGTTTTAAATTCACAGATAGGAGCTCAACATAAATTATTACAAATTTGCTAATAAAGCTAAATATACAATTGCATTCCTAAACTAGTAAAAATGCAAATGATCTCATCTGTATCTTCTGTAACTATTCTTTTAAGTAGCTCTGGGCTGCTGCATGCCACCTAGTATCAGTACATAAGAAAGCAGAAAATAGTAGATGCAAATATATAGCATTTACCTATTTCTTCTTTTTTCCCTGATGCCAACACTCCTGGAGGCTTTCAAAAGGTCAAATTAAATTAGAAAACAGCAGTGGGAAGCAAAATAATAATAAAGAATTATCTAATGATTTCATGACTGCTCTCTGAAAATTTATTAAAAAGAAACTTTATCTAGGTAAAATATTGAACTACTCTCATGATGAAATAAATCACCACCTGGCACAGTTTAAACGGACATTATCCTGCAGTTCAAATTAACATCCAGAAGAAAATATTCTGAGCACTGGTTGATTCATGAAAGTAGTGGTAAATGGTAGCAACAGAAGGTATTTTGCTGATTCCACTGCTTCTGATATAATTTACCATAATATTGACTACTCAACTATAGTGAAATATTTTGAAAATTAGAATCTATAATATGTTCTTGACAATCACTGTTTCTGTGGTGGTAGTGGGTTAGCTATTTTCATTGCTAATAAAAATAAGATGGCTGAAAATCAGTATTCCTATAAAATAAAGTATGTTGGGTGATTTTCATGCTGTCAGACATACAGTATGTTTTCGAAATTTTTTTTGTTTCGTTAAATGGAAATCCATGCTGAAGTTCAGTAAGAAGGTACTAGATATGAAGCTGCTCTTAGAGCTTCTTGAGAACATCTGCAGGCTCCTCTCCACATGAGCTGATTCATCAGATCACAGTTCATTTCAGCTCTTCACATTGACCTGTGCACGCTATATAGATAAGCTGACTTTAATGGACAAGTGAGCTGCAGTTAGCTATCTGGCCTTTAATTCTGAATATTTTCATTCATGCTAGTCCTCCTGAATTAAAAATTAACCAACAACAAAAAATATTGAGAAATCCAAGAGCAAGCTGCAGTTAGTTTATTGTTGTGGACATGTCCTGAAATGAACTTTCTTACAGCAAAACTCATCTTTTAATGAAAAATTTCATCTGTCCTAATTCACTGAGTAAAAAGCTAAAAGTAATTATCTACTGACTATTACAGAAGTAGCTGGCACATCTATAGCTACAAGAGTGTCAGTTTTGCCATTATAAACGCTGTTATTCTAGGTTCTGAAAATTTGCGGACTATTGAAACTTGGCAGAAATGTTAGAAGATTAGACGCAAGCTCTCTGAAAAGAAATCTTGGTGTCCAGCCATTTGCAGATCACATAATTGAAGAAGAAGAATAGTTTGCTGTTTGAAAACATATTGTGCAGGCTTTTCAGTTTGGAAGGACTTCACTGAAAATAATGACATTTAACTTACCCTCAAGACTCCCCATACTACTTAAAACTTAATGACATGACTTTACGTTATATTCATCAGGATTATATAAACATCACACAGTAGTTCCAGTAACACTCTGGATGACATCATGGGTGATTACATTTTATCTTCTACTGTAATAATTGCTCCTTCTGATTGCTGTTGGTAATGATTCCTGTTCTGTACTGCATCCAGCCAACCCTCGTTTGGAGAAGCAGATGGTAGTTCTTTTGTGAAGAATGGGTTTCTGAAGCTTCTGGCTTTAGATATCTTGAAAAAAACTGGACAAATATCTGCAGAGATGTGTCACATGTATCGCCAAGTCTGTCAAATACAAGAGAGATATGAATCTTTCTGATACCCCTTTTCTGATTTATTTTGTCCTAAAGCTATGAAGATATTCTCCTAAACCTATGGAGATATTCTCAGTTTGCAAAAACCAAACAATCCAGTTCCATGGAAGGACTGAAATATGTAGTAAACTTCCTAAAAATCAAGAGTAACAGATAATAAGTCTATTAAGTTAAACTTTTTACAGATTCATGTGGTTGGGAAAGCTCTTTCTACCTGTCTTACCTCATAATTCTTATGAAAGTGTTGGGAGAGAAAGGACAGACAGGCTTGGTAACAGAGGCACCATAAGAAACGACAAGAATGACACGGCAACTGCAAAAGGTATAGCAATGGTACTAGCCAAGTGTCAAATCTGCAGCCAATCACATTGAAATTGCCATATTTCTTACTGAAGTATTTCCTCTTTGAAAGTTAATGTGTGGGGAAAAAGCAACATGAAAAACAAAAACACATTCAAAGGAGCTAAAGCCAACAAACCAGAGCCAAGCCGTGTTGAGGCTGTGGTATCTTGGAGCTATAATCTTTAATTATACGCTAAGCAGTGGTAAGGCAATATTGCTATATCTTGCATGCTGAGAAGCATAGTTTTTTGCGTTCCATTTTTTCCTCCTAGATTATTTAAAAATACTACAAATACAATCAGACAAGTATTAAACATATCATCTACAAGAAGTAGGAAATTTCTGAGGGAAAAAAGAAGTAGTTTATTTTTCATTATTTTAAAATTCACAATGTTATTGTTTTTAAAATGTGAACATACTATCTAAACAGACTAAGTAAGCAAAAGTCTATCTAAATAGACTGTCTGAAATGGAAATAAAATGAAAACTGTGAAGAAATGAAACTTGGCAGCAGTGAGACAGAAAAATCCTGTATTTCTGAAAGAAATTTCTGGCTCATGAGGTAAATGTTAAGTCCAAGTTCCTCTGTCAACAATGTATCTTTTTCTCCTGAATCCTTTTTTTGAGATCTGTGAGACCTTTTCTTCTTTTTGTCATCAAGGCTGAACAATTCTGCATGTTGGAGTCTGCATACATGAGATGTTGTATGGACTGATTTTCAAAGGAGAACCAAGAAGTGCATGCTTAGTAAGAACAAGTAAATGTAGATTCAGGAATTTGTGTCCTATAATCTTTCTTTAGTTGAATTAGACTGGCACAGGATGAAAACAATTTGACAGATTAGCTAAAAGTGAAAGAGTAATGCAACATTTAATTCTTGAATTTCCACTGACATTTTTTCTGCTTACATCCAATTTCAACATTTTTGGAACAATTCAGAGAAAACCTAGCAATCTTGCTAGTATTGTCTGTAGCGTGTTAAGTCTCGCTGTAGAGGAAAGCAATGTTAGGATGTTATATTACATCTACTGTTGATTGGTAGCTGTGGTCACTCAGTTCCCTGCAGGCATAACAAGTAATCCACAAAACAGCTGTCTCGTGCACAAATTGACCATACCACATTGTTTTGATTATTGAGTTTGGCAGAGACAGCTGATGGAAGTTGCAATGCATTTTCAGTAAGCACTTATGGCTACATGTTCAGAGGATTCATTTTAATTCCTTCATTTATCTGTTTTTGATAAAGCCTGAGTGCTTATGCAATAACAGGGATTTTCATCATGGCAGAAATGCTTTACAGGGTAGCATTATATCATTCCATATGACCTCAGTTAACTTGCTGTGGCCATATTAGTGGGCATAGTGACAGCTTATATTGCAAGCTTCATGACTGATTGCTGATGCGCTTCTTTTGGCTTCTTCATGGACTGTGTGTGGTCAAACAAATTGAAAGGAATATATTTGATAATTCAGGAGCTGGTTGCAAAACCTCTGCAATACTGGAGCACATCAAGAGGATACCGGGTTCATAAGTATGATTAATCTGCTGATTGATTGTATGGTTCAAATGCACTCTTATGCCTTCAAAACTTGAAGTTTTACTGACCCAACAACAGTGTAATAATCACTGTTTGTTTGCAAATCTGACAAATTTAGCTATGCTTTTACTAATATCATTGTTGGCCTACTGTTGAAGACAAAAATTCAGATGTGGGCACAGGTTCAGATTTTGACACTTTCATCCTAAAGTTACATAGGAGTAAAAGAGTAGATATTGAAGAACAGTGAAATTGCTGCAGTATGACACCTTATGAAAATGTAGAGCAAAAAAGAATTTTTTCCTCATAATATTAGTGTCTCAGATACATTTCTTTTGCATTTTCATAAGGTAAATAGAAGCTGTGCAGCTAACTATTACTGAAAGAAAAGAAAATCGTTGTGGATTACAAATTGACTTGTCTATAAACTGGCAAATCTAGAAGAGATAATCTTCCTTTAATATTGAAGTAGACCACCTCAAATTTCCTCTCTAGAGTTCAGCACGCTGTGAGTTATTTATCTGTTCTTGGAAAACATGGGGGGGGGGGGGAAGCAAACCCACAGTTGTCCAAGTATTGCTAATAAATTTAACAGGAAAGTACTTCACTGGACTTCATAAAATAATAGCCGACAATGAATGTAGGGCAAGGACTACTGAAAAAAGTACTTCAAATGTGAACCCACATTCCTGGCTCTAAATCACCTCTTCATTGTCTGAAAGAAGACTTGGATGTCATTTCAGTTAAAAACTTTCTTCAGCGTATCTTGGCAGTACATAACAGTATCAAATTTTAATGGCCTGAAAGTAATCTTGAAGATATTATTAAGTCATGAAATCCATGAACAATACAGAATCATTCTAGTGACCTGTCGTGGTTTAATCCCAGCCAGCAACTAAGCACCATGCAGCCACTGACTCACTTCCCACCACCCAGAGGGATGGGGGAGAGAATTGGGAAAAAAAAGTAAAACTTGTGCGTTGATTCAAGAACACTTCAATAGAACAGAAAGGAAGAAAATAATAATGATAATAATAACAATAATAAAATGACAATAATAATAATAATAAAAGAATTGGAATATACAAAACAAGTGATGCACAATGCAATTGCTCACCACTCACCGACCAGTGCCCAGTTAGTTCCCAAGCAGCGATCCACCCCCACCCCCTGCCAGCCAACTCCTTCCAGTTTATATACTAGGCATGATGTCACATGGTATGGAATATCCCTTTGGCCAGTTTGGGTCAGCTGCCCTGGCTGTGTCCCCTCCCAACTCCTTGTGCCACTCCAGCCTTCTTGCTGGCTGGGCATGAGAACCTGAAAAATCCTTGATTTACCATAAACACTACTTAGCCACAACTGAAAACATCAGTGTGTTATCAACATTCTTCTCATACTGAATCCAAAACATAACACTGTACCAGCTACTAGGAAGAAAATTAACTCTATCCCAGCTGAAACCAGGACATGACCCTAGTCATAGAGAATATGTTGATAATATTGCCAGGTTGTTCCATCTTGTGGTTTAGAAGGTTTGGGATTTGCCATCAATGAATGACGTGTAATCTCTGACCTGCTTCTCCCCTTCCCCTTCTCGACCTTCCTCTTCTGTTCCATCTATGTTGGGGAAATTGTCCAACTTTAGCCTTATAGCAGCTTTCATAATTAGAAAGTTTAAGGGGCCTTCATCAATGTTTATATTTGACTAACCATCTTACTCCATGATGTTGCAAAACCAAAGTTCTGCACTATGAAAGCATTATCAAAGTCTGATGAAAACGTTGACACTGAAACCTGAAGGGGCAGGTATTTAATCTGTACCCTTCAAAAAGTGAAGAAACAAAGATTGCTTATGAATAACAGCAAAAGATATTTGGATGAACAGGAGTGGTTATGGATAGAAAGCAAAAATATTTGGATGAATATTTTGAGATAAGTGAGTGCTGGAGCCTAATACTCTGAGATGCAAGTAGATAGGAAACTGCTGAATTACAAGAGATGAAGAGAGTGAGATGGGTGCCTATTTATGCACTGTGAGCAAAGAACATCCAATAAAATTGAAAAGAGAAAAAGACAAAAAGTGATTTATTTAATCTTAATTTACTTAATCTTAATTTACTTTTACTTTACAAAATTAACTTTGAAATTAATTTCCAGACTTGATCTTTAAGGCCAAAATGTATTAAAAATAATGTGGACAAAATAAAACTATCTGCTCTAGAATGTAGAAAACATAAACTTCTACTAAAGTCTTTGTAGAGCAATAATCCATATTTGTTAGGTAAGGACTTTCTTCTAGAATCCCTGGAGGCATCTTCAGTACAAAATCTGAAATAGGTGGACATTTGATCTGTTTGACAAGTTCTGTGTTAAATGCCTTTTTTTTTTCTTTTTTTTATTTAACAACACTTCATATATAAAAGGATACTTTTTAAACTCGTGCTTATATTTTACTTTTAATAATCTTATTCCACTTTAACAGGCATTCTAACTATTTTCAGTCATAGAGCTTGTCTTCCTGAACCACAGAATTGTCAGGGAATCTGTTCTTTGAAAACTGAACCAAAACCAGCTCTACAAGCACCAGAATGAGTAAAGCATAGTCTCCTGTAGTTTTGGATCTCAGCAATGAATGAAAACATCTGCTTATTTTCTTTCTGTTTTGTTTTCCTCCTGTGGCTGAAGTCTTTGCATGAGTTTCCTTCCATGTGGATTATCTGGTATTTAAGAATATTTGGAGTAATTCTAGACCTGTTTGTTCAGGTGGCACACACTTATACTTTTTACACTAGATGTTCTTTTTGCAGTATCCCTGTAGTTTCTTTAAAGCACTTAGGAATATATTAAGTACAGTAGAAATTCCTGCGACTTAAGTCCCTAATATTTTTAGCACTTGATAATGCATTCCTCAGTTGGAAGCTTAGTAGATAAAGTTTCACAGTTGCTGCTTTCTTATCAAGGTCCACAGAAAAAAAACCAGCGCAGATGGTGTTGTTGCAAGCATTACAGCTATCACCGTTGAAGTCTATTCAGTCAGCATGTGTTGACTGATAAAATACATGCACCTGATCCTGCACATTTCTGATGTTCCTTTCAGAGACACAGACTAGTCTAAACCTAATAATGAAGAGAAGCTATTAGGACATATCTTTGGTCTACTTACTCCAGTATCTTCAGTCATTTTCCTAATGTTGTGCATTGCTTTTTGGTGAACATTTATATTTTCATTAAAAATTATACATAATACAATGAGAAAATTCTATAAAAACTACTCATATTAATTATCATTACTCAGTTAATCTCTCCTTTTCTTTGTAAGTTGCCAGTTTACTTACTTTGGCTGTCACAAATGCTGAGGATTGATTAAACTCATGCAATAACATCTTGGTCTCTGCGGATTGTTTGTGGACTTCCTGCAGCAATTATTCTTTCTTGAAAGTTATATTTGTATAATTTGTTCTTTATTTTGTATGAGGCTAATCCAAGTCAGACAATATTGTTTCTTCTCCACGACAGAAAATTTTCTAAACCAATAAAGACATTCAAGAAGGCCATCTTAATATCTTGACAGAATACTCAAATAAATCCATATTAATAACATTGTTTGTCAGGTCATATTCTTGCTCATCTTGCTGTTTGTTCTCTTTCCACAACAGTTCTTAGAAACCAGGCACACAAATATTCACAAACAGCATAAAAAAAAAGTCTGGAAAATACCATAAAATCAGATGAACATATTTTCTTCAGACAAATGTTTACAAATACTATTTTCCTGTTATCTGTCCATTTCTTGAAACAGGAAAATACAGAATGAAAAAGTCAAAGCTCTGTCTCTTTCTTCTCATGTTAAAATGCTACTTTAAAATACATTTTAAAAATAGATATAATCTCAGTTTACTGACATAACCAGAGGGCATGTATTTCTCAGCATTTTGAATTCCCACTTAAATCATGGGCTGTACAGTTCTGATCAAGAATGTCTGTTAATGGTCACAGTTGTATATTGATTCAGAGCATTGCAAAATGTATATGTAAATATATGTTCACCATTCATGCCATGTTATTCACAAAAATAAGATAGTGGTATTCTGCTCCTTTACTGACCAACATTACGAACATACTGAAAATGTTGCTGTGAAATACGAGATATAGATAAAATAGAAAGATAATAAATTCCAAAGAAGCATCAGAATATAAAGAAAATAATAAAAACTGAGTGAATTATATACCATGAATACTAAAATTTAACTATTTTAAGAACATCTGTAAACCAACCTTTTTTTTTTTTTTTTTTTGCTTAAGCTTTTTGTGAATAGTGCATAATGTTTTTTAAAACTGAAATTGAATGTTTAATAGCTTTATTTTTAGTTTGGATCATGTTGTGTTTGCTCTATATGTAGACTTTTTACATGACTCATTTTCTCAGAACTATGGAGATTGTCTTTTAAGACTGTAGGAGATAATTTTAATAACTACTTGTTATCGATGTCCTCCGTCAGTTACGATAGGTAGTGCCATCTTTTTTGATTACACAGCAGATGCAAAGCATAATCAAAGGATTTTTAAGCCAAACCAAATGTTCTTATTAAATGTTTCAGAACTGTTCATTCATTAGTATCAGTCACAATAATGCAGTATAACTTATAAAAACATATTTTCTTTCCAGTTAATTGATTAAATTGTATGTTTTTTTTCAGGTAGCACAGTGAATGACTTATATATCCAGGAGAAAAGAAAACAATTTTGTTCTTATTGACTAACTGAAAAGCTTTAAAATGAAACAATAAAATAAATAAAAGAATAAAAAAAATAGAAAATATCTGTAGCTGTTGGACCAGATGATGGGAACACTAGCACTCACAGGCTTTCCCAAGCAGACAAGTGTGAATATATAGAACCGGAAGGTATTGGAAGTAGATTTGAAAACAGACTTATTTCTGCCATATAGCTTTCAGAATAGCCTTTTGATATATTTCAAAGCAGTTTTAAAAGTATACATGTACATTTATCCCCATTTACACAGTTGATGTTTGGCCCTTATTGAACACCGTTAATGTTTCATACCTTAAGTAGAAACACTCCATCATATGTCCACCTCTAGAGCCCAAACGACTCTTCCTCCCATCCTTTCCTCAGATATTTCCGCGTTTTCAGCTGAAATATCAGAGTTTATGCTGCATGTGGCAGTATGCAGAAAATGAGTAGGATCACCACCCCCAAAAACCATCTCCCACTAAATTGTTCAACAGGGCAAAGGAGACATCATTTTTCTACCCCTTCAGCAAACAAACCTGAAAAACCTACATGACCAAATGGACAGAAATAACAGTCAGGCCCTGATAAAGCAGTTTATGAACAAAGCTGAGCAGAAGCTTTGTTCATCATTCCAATTTGTTCCAGACAGATCCAAAGACCTTTAGTATGGATTTATACCCAAATATAAGAGTATGATCAGAAAGTGAGTCTGAATTATAATTTGAAGACTAGAGCTGAAACAGTTTTAAGGTCTTTGATTCTAGTCCAAGGTCTTAACCTTTAGTCTGGAGGGATAGTTCTGGTTGTACCTTCTCCACAGGAGGAACTGCTCATCAGTGAAATGTATAAATTGTTAAAAAGTTCCTTAATGCCATTGCATACATCTAATACTTTTTTCTTTTTTTTTAAATCAGGAACATGAACCAAAACTGAGGTGTACCCCAGCCCAGCTACACTGTCTACGTGATCTGAAAATGAGGATCCAAATCCCTTTGGACACCTACTATATGACTGGGGAGAATATCTTGTTCAGAAGTACAAATAAATTATGATCCTGGTGGTGTAGCACTGGTAAAAGAAAACTAGCAGAGAGACAAGAAAACTTTTTAGTATATGTGTCTGTATTGCAAAAATATTGAATACATATAACTGAACTAAACTGTTGCTCTTTGCAATGGGTTTTTGTGAAATGTGATTAGTATAGCATATGTTTGAACAAATTACACCCCAAATACATTCGACTATTGAGATTACAAAGTACAGCTTCCCATGCCTTCATATGTTGAGCAATAGTTTGATTTTTCCTCCCTTTTCTTTGTCGTGGTTTAAGCCCAGCAGGTAACAAAGCACCACGAAGCTGCTCGCTCACTCCCCACCCGCCCCTTCCTGGCCACGGTGGGATGAGGAGAAAATATAAAGGCAGGCTCCTGGGTTGAGACAAGGACAGGGAGGGATCACTCACCACTTATGGTCACGGGCAAAAGACAGGCTCAACTTGGGGAAGAAACAAAATCAATTTCATTTGCTAACCAATCAAAACAAAACAAGGGTATTAGGAAGTAAAACCCAAAGCTTAGAACACCTTTCTCCCACCCCTCCCTCCTTCCCACCTCAACCCCACTCCCGGTTCTCTCCACCTCCTCCCCCCAGCGATGCAGGGGAACAGGGGAAGGGGGTTGGGGTCAGCTCGACACACCTGGTCTTTGCTGCTCCTTCCTCCTCAGGGGGAGGAGGACTCCTCACACTCTTCCCCTGCTCCAGCATGGGGTCCCTCCCACAGGAGACAGTCTTCCATGAACTTCTCCAACGTGAGTCCTTCCCAAGGGCTGCAGTTCTTCATGAACTTCCCTGGCGTGGGTCCTTTCCATGGGCCGATCTTCAGTCACAGCCTGCTCCAGCGCGGGCTTTTCCATGGAGTCACAGCCATCTTTGGGGGCATCCACCTGCTCTGGCGCACCTCCTCCCCCTCCTTCCTCACTGACCTCGGTGTCTGCAGAGGGGTTCCTCTCACATTCCAATCCCCTACTCACTGCAGGTTTCCCCTCTTAAATCCGTTCTCCCAGAGGCGCTACCACCATCACTGATGGGCTCGGCCTGGGCCAGAGGTGGGTCCGACTTGGAGCCGGGGGAAGTTCTAGCAGCTTCTCACAGGAGCCAGCCCTGCAGCCCCTCCCCCGCTACCAAAAAAAACCCCACGCCACACAAACCCATAACATTTTTTTAATGCAGGGAACAAGAGAGACCTTTTCCCAAGCACTTCAAAGTCACATTGGACACTGGTGGTCTGAGATGAGCAAAACATACTGAGTGAAAAAGGCATTGACAAAATCAGACATCAGTCAGACTGGTGATATTTTATACTGGGTAGACAAAATTCAGGATCTGAGCATCTTCCACGTGACCTTATCTATAAAACTGCAAAGATGGTTGTTAATACTGAATAAAAGATTGCAGAACTCTCAAGGACACAGCAAAAATCTAACAGCCACCTCCATCTCACTCACTAATCTACAGGTGTACAGATGCACAATATTTTCTGAAGCAAAAGGAAATCATTACAATATCCAAATGAAATTATCCTAACATTTTTGCCTAGCAGGCAAGAAAGTTAGCTTTTAGAATACTATGATACATCTACAGTCAAGGTGCATCACAACATATTCATATGATGAGTTTTATCCTACAAGAAAAAAGATCTAATCATAATATTTAATAGCTGTTTCATTGATTCATACAATTAGACTGATTTGTGAATAAAAGAAAACAGTCTATTTAATCATTCATCTTGGGAATACCCTTTCAGCTCTCTGACTTGTAATAGTTTGTATGAACTAGTGTTCTTAAAATTCTAAATGCAAAGCCTTTTTAAAAGCCAAAAAAAAATTCCTTTGGTATTTTGGTCTACTATTCTTCACTTTCTTACTCTTAACTGTCATTTAGTGGGACTTCATATGATTAAAAATCGTACTGGGAAGCATTTTGGCAAAACTATTTATTATTTGTTTTCTCTCAAGTCAATATCCCTGCAGAAACTAAAGAGTAACATCTTATTTTCTCTAGACACATATTTCAAGCTGATGTTTGGGGTTTTCAAAGCCTACAATTTCCAGGACCCCCTTGTTTTCTAGGATATTTTAAGTGGCAAGGCATTCATTTTCTTAAAAAAAAAAAAAAAAAAAGGTTTCCAGTTTTTATGCAGAAAGATATATTTGATGATCTTTGAAAACCATTGTAAGGTTTCAGTGTTTAGCACTGACATCTACCAGAAGCAATGGTGCAAAGAGCCATTATGCAAGTATAACGCTTAACAGCTGTGAGAACTGGGAAATGGAGATAATGGAAGAAGTATAACTTTTCAAAAACCATTCCCACTTTCATCATTCACATGAAACTTTATGAATCAGTACAGAACATATGAGTGGTGCGATGCACTGTTTCTGTCCCACACCCTCTGCTACCCAAATATAAAAATTCAACTAAACTGATGCTTTCAAAGTGTTTTGTTTCTTTGAGCAGTGCCTGAAATTCAGACCTTTCTCTGTGGGATGGCAAATTCATCACCAGTAGTATCCTGTTTCTTTGTTTGTGCTTCTGGGCATAGGCAACAAAATTATACCTGCCTGCAAAATAGTGTTTGCATTAGTCTAAAAAGGAGTTTTCGTCAGAGCAAACTGATAGAGCCATGATCCAGCACAGGAGGCTTCAAACAAACTGCCCTTCATTGAATTTTATAATAGTCATAATAGTACTAAAATAAATTGTTTGGTTATTTAAGATTTCTTCCCTTTGCCCAGCAGTAATTCACATCTTAGTAAGTCTTCAGCTTTAGCTCTCTAAACGTATTTCTGCCAGGGAGAGAACAGCGACTTGTCATCTGCACGCTTACAACCACAACTTCCCTCTATGGATAGGGACATGCAAAGAATGCCATACATGAAATTAGGATTCCAAACTTGACAACAGATTGATACCTGTTTTTCCATAATTCATAGAAGGTTAGTTCATCTTACTATTTTTTTCTAAGAAGCCTAATATTTTCTCTCATTATATTGGCTGGGTTTTTTTTAACACTTAGCAACAAATTAATTTTATTTTTTCTTTTTTGTGATTCTTTTAAAACCGGAGTCAACATAACTAGATTTTCACATGCTTAAATTTATACAGTTGGTGCTGACATTAGTTTTCTTGGCAGAGAATGGAGCTGTGCTAACTGTGTATTATCTCAGTGGATATAAATGTGCATGATAGACTATTAGTGGAAAGATAGCAGAGGGCAAAGAAATTGAGGTAGAAATATACTTAAATACATCATGAGAAACAGGTAAATTCTTAAATTAGCAGGCAATTAAAATTCGTAATTATTCTAAAGTGACCGATACTGAACTTCTTTTAGAATGTGCCTTTAACAAGAAAAGGGATATGAATAATCCAGTCTTGTTCACACTTAAAGAGACTGCTTCTGTAGATAAACTAGTAGAGCATTAGCTTAAACTATTTCTTCAAATGGAATCAAATATATTAGCCAAAGGCCTTTTCTGCTAATACAGATGTAGTTACTCTAAGGTTTTTTTGCGTTTTTTGGTTGGTTGGTAGGGTTTTTTTAACAGTCTATTAAGATGGTGATTTTTTTTACACCTTAAACCAGAAGATTTGTGCTGAAAAAAAAAAAAAAAATTTATAACCTTTGTCAGGTGTGGCAATATATTGAAAATCTTTTTTATAAATAGTCTTACTAAATGTCTGGAAGGACAAGCCTGAACAGGTTCTAAAGCTACTCTTCTGGAAAGGTGAAAATGTCACTCAGGGATATTATATATGTGTGCCTGTGAACACAGGAAGAGAACTGCAGATTTTCTGTATCAGAAGTGCAGAGAAATCTGAGCAGAAGAACAGAAAAAATAGAAAATAAAAATATTTTTATGCAAGCTTGGAAATCACTTTTCATTTCCTCTTAACGAAAAAAGGAACCATATTTTGTAGAAAACTGCATATGATTATCAGTTTTACAGCAAGTAAAAAAGCTTTCTCCATTCAAATAACTTGCATTGTAGACTAACTCGACAGAAATGCAACTCAGGGCAGATGTGATAGGACTTCTACCATTCCTTCTTTATTTAGAGCTGAACACGTGTTTCATGTTTATCTTTTGTGCAAAACAGTACTTTAATGATTACAAGTTCTTTTTTGCTGAAAGTCAGGGCTCTGCACGCACCACCTGGCTCTGCAGCCTTTCCTTCCCACCCAGGGCCCTGGCTGGCTGTGCCCGAGGCCAGGACTGGCATGGCAGAGCTTGCCTCTTCTTGCTGGGGTGCCAGGGACTGCACCCGTGCGGGCGAGGGCACTGCCCTGCTGGCCGTGCTGCCCCCCCCGCCTCCCCACTCCCCGAACCCTGCGGCCCAGCCTGCTCTTGCTGCTTCCTGAGGACTCTGCTGCAATATGTGAAAACCTGAAATATGTGGCATCCCATGATGCCTGATGTTTTCAAATAGCACTGAACTACCAACATGCAGCTCGGTGCATGGCAAGGGAAAACAAACATCATCAACCTAGGGTGGGTGTGCATGGCAGCCTCCGCATGCACATCCAGTGGTGTTTCACAAATCCCAACATGAAGCTTAAAAGTGAATATTTTTTTTTTAAAAGATCCTTATGTGAAAAAGAAATTAACTGATCTTAGAAAACATCATGCTCACTTTCACTCCTGAAACTTCTTTCTAAGAGCAGAGTGGGTGACTTTATCCGTAGCTAGGCAAATTGCAAAACGCTTGTTTTCTTTGTGCTCTGTCAAGATTATTGCCCCAAGGGGTGATGACCATTACAAAAGCTTAATGGTCATGTGGACAAAGAATTGTATTTTTGTATTGGGTCTGGCAGGGACGGAGTTCACTTTCCCCATAGCAGCCTTCATACTGCTGTGCTCTGTATTTGTAGCTATAAGGGTGTTGATAACACACCAATATTTTGCCTACTGCTGAGCAGTGCTCACACAGCATCAAGGCCGTCTCTCCAACCCCACCCCCAAAGGCCAGTAGGCTGGGACTGGGCAAGAGGTTGGGAGAGGACATAGCCAGGACAGCTGACCCAAACTGACCAAAGAGATATTCCATACCATATGACATTCTGCTCAGCAATAGAAAGCTAAGAGAGAGGAGGAGGGCGTTTGTTACTAAGGTGTTTGTCTTCCAAAGCAACCACTAAGCATACTGAGGCCCTACTTCACAGGAAGTGGCTGGACATTGCCTGCTGATGGGAAGCAAAGAATAATTTTGTTTGTTTCCTTTGCTTCCGTGCATAGCCATCGCCTTCATTAAAGGCCGCACATGGCCTTTATTAAACTGCCTATATCTCAACCCAGGAGTTTTTAATCTTATTTTCTCCCCCTGTTCTGCTGAGAAGTGGAGTGATAGAGTGGCTTGGTGGATACCTGGCAGCCAGCCAAGGTTAACCCACCACACCAATGCAAACCATGTTATTCAAAACTGCTTGGCACACTGAAATAACTAAATAATTTATCAGCATGGGGAAAAGGATCAAGAAAACAAGGCCAATCATGCAGTCATGAAGGAAATGGACTTCAGTCCTTTTAAAGCAATAGAGGCAGAAGCACAAAAAAACAACCAAACAAAAAAAAACAATCCCCCAAACCAAAATTAAACAAAAAAATAAACAAACAAATAAACAAGAACCCTAAGAAAAATCCACACATAAAACAGAAGAAAGCAAGTTTTCATGAAAAAGCAGATGATAGATGAGATGGAATATGGAAGAGAATGACTCTGGACTTCATTAAGAAGTCTAATGTGAGCAGAAAGAGCAGGTGAGGACTATGAGGAAGAAGTACAGATATGTGCACTGTTGTTCTGTTATTCTGCCTACACCTGTATGTCTCCTGTGCTCTATGAAGTGTAATTGTTTTACAAGCAGAAGTCTATGTGCTATACACATCAGCTTCCATGACTCCTTGAGAAATAAACTATGAAACAAGGTTGAGTTTGCTAAAACTCATGCTTAGTTTTTTTGAAGATATACATTGATGTTAGACATGACTAAGATAGCTGGATAGTAGCTTTTCCCATTTTTATGAAGCCTTTACAACAGCTGTTTAATTTCCTCTTTGACTATATTTACATGCAGTCTTCTTTTGTATTCTGAGGCTGCGGGTTCTCACATCTTTTCAGTCTTCCCTTCTAAAAATCTATTACATACTGCATCTCAGACCCTTTTCCAAGACTTTCTTTTCAGCCTCCCGCTGACTTAAAACAGCATTGTTGCAGCACCTTCAGTTATCTTCACTTAAATTCAGTCTTTCCTTTACAGAATTACTTTCCAGTTCACTTCTGTAAAGCAGAGATGCCCATCTCCTTTCTGAATTTTTAAATATAACTTTTAAGTTTCATGCTGAGCTTTGAGAAATACAACTGGATGCGCATGAGGAGGTTTCGATGCACTATGTGTGCCCATCCTAGAATGATTCTTAAGTGCTGCTCAGCTTAGAGTATCTTTGGGAAATCTTGTAGCCACATTGTGCTGCTAAAGTTTGGCACCTCTGCAGGCTAAGGAACTTTATGAAGTTTAGAAGTTGTTTCTTCTCAATTTTTCAAGTTTCTGGAAGTCTGTTAGAGAATATTTTCTCCTGGTGGGTGTGCATTTGGTTTCCTTTGAATCAGTATTGTCTTCTTATTTTTGGCAAGTCAACTATTTGGCCAAAATGATACTTTTTCATGTTCTTATTGGGATTTATCATTTATCTGTAAATAACAATGCACTCTGAATTTATTTGGTGGGGTTTAGGGTTTTTTTGTTTTGTTTTGCCTTTTTTTTTTGTAGCGAATGTGGTAGAAACACTATCCTGCTAATTGTGGATGTGACCTACAGAGCATCTGAATTCTTCTTTTATTTTTTGATCAAATCTTCCTAATTGATGCTTGAAATTCTGGAAGAAAAGCTTGCTTGCTGTTGTCTTCTTATTGTGAATTTATTTTCTATGCTATTTAATTTGACATCTAAATCTCTGGTATCTTTATATCTTATCTAGTGTCTGAAGTATGTCTGACATAACTCAAGCTCAGTTAAGAATACAATAAGGGTCTTCAATGATGAAAAATATTGCATAGTTTTGCATCTTTGTCTGACAATCTAAGGCAATCAGCCATCTGGTGATTTCAGTTGTCATGTTCTAAGTAAGAGTTAGTCTGATTTTTGTTATGGGGTTGTAGCAACAAATGCTTTGTGCAATGAAAACCACCTCCTTTGAATACAGTGGTCTATCTTTATTTTAAAATATTAAATTTTCATTTCAGTTTTCTTTTATGTTGAAGACCTAAAATATTTGGACTTCCCAAATAGATCTACTTTCTATAGTTTACTCTTCCATTCTTGCCATCACTGTCTTCCACGTCCAAGTTAAGCCTTCTTAAGATTCTTTTTCTGCTTTTCTTCATAACTCCTCAATAACTGGTGGATATTATACTTTTCAAAAAGTACTTTTAAAATATAGCTTAGCAGATTTTTAGTTACAGTTAGTCTTGCATTTTAGATAAATCCTTTGCACTTACCAGGCACTGACTGCAAACCAGAATTGCTTTAGCTGCCCTGAAGCAGATGGGAATGTGTAGAATTTCGTGAAGAATGCTAGATTACAATCACAAGAGAACTCATGCTTGTCAGATGAAAAGCAATAGACATATATGAAAACAAATTTTAATGTAAGAATGACTAAATTTTCCAATGAAATGCAAATGTTGACTATATGAATTTAGCTTTACTATAACTTGTCACTTTTCAAAGATAATGTTAATTTTAGAAATCTAATATTTAACCTTACCTGAATATTTATTAGCTAATCTGATATATTTCAGTCATGGTAAAAATGGGAAGAGTTGTTAATGCATAATTAAGCATAATAATAATAATAATAATAATAATAATAATGAAGTTATTTCCACTGCAGTAGTACATCCCTCTCTCCCACCCCTGCTCCTCTCACCTCTCTTTCTCTTTTTCACTCATTCCAGTCAACCTTTTCTTTATCCTTCATTTGTTAACATTTATTTTGTAGAGAAATTGTATTTAACTAAAGCTAGCCAGAAGGATTGGATAGATTAATTATTCCATGTCTCCCAAGTGGTAATTTCAACTTTTTCTATTGCTATAAGGCTGCCTAATAGTTTTATTTTGACCCTCATGGCATGAAGAGTACAGAACATGATATATTACTACTTTAAAGAGAATTTAAAGGGATCGTTAGTATTCTCAGTGATTAAAAATAATAACTGCAGCAATAGCCATACAATAAACCATAGAATCATAGAACCACACAATGGTTTGGGTTGGAAGGGACCTTAAAGAACATCTAGTTCCAACCCCCCTGCCATGGGCAGGGACACCTTCCACTAGACCAGGTTGCTCAAAGACCCATCCAGCCTGGCCTGGGACACTTCCAGGGACAGGGCACGCTCACAGTGAAGAACTTCTTCCTTATATCTAATCTAGATCCACCCTCTTTCAGTTTAAAACCATTACGCCTTGTCCTGTCACTACATGCCCTTGCAGAAAGTCCCTCTCCAGCTTTCCTGTAGGCACCCTTTAAGTAGTGGAAGGTCACCGCCATAAGGTGTCCCTGAAGCCTTCTCTTCTCCAAGCTAAACAACCCCAGCTCTCTCAGCCTGACTTCATAGGAGAGGTGCTCCAGCCCTCTGATCATCTTCGTGGCCCTCCTCTGCAGCTGCTCGAGGAGGTCCATGTCCTTCTTATGGTGGGGGCCCCAGAGCTGAACGTAATGCTCCAAGTGGGGCCTTACAAGAGAGGAGTAGAGGGGGAGAATCACCTCCCTTGACCTGCTGGCCACACCTCTTTTGATGCATCCCAGGATATGTTGGCTTTCTGGGCTACAAATGCACATTGCCAGGTCATGTTGAGCTTCTTGTCAACCAACACCCCAAGACCTTCTCCTCAGGGCTGCTCTCAATCCAATCTGTTCCCAGCCTGTATTTGTGCTTGGGATTGCCCCAACCCATGTGCAAGAACTTGCACTTTTCCTTGCTGTACTTCATGAGATTTGCATGGCCCACCTCTCATGCCTTTCAAGGTCCTCTGGATGGCATTCCTTCCCTCCAGAGTGTCGACCACAGAGCTTGGTGTTGTTGACAAACTTGCTGAGGGTGCACTCCGATCCCACTGTCCATGTCACTGGCAAATACGTTAAACATCACTGGTCCCAATACCTGGATTAATGTTTAGCAAATGGTGCCATTAACTGAGTGGAAGGTTGATAAATCTTTCAGATCCTATTTATGTATAGAACGTGAGCAGGACAACACTTCTCCCTGCCTAACTTTATTCTGTGTTGTTGAAGAATCTCTTTAAAGAAGTGGGATTGAGGAGATAAGAGTCAAAGATTACAGGGCTCACACGTCAGTAGGTGTGCAGGAACAGACTGAGAAAGGAGACTTTTCTATGCCGTACTGGGTCAAATCTCAAAATCAAAGTTTTGCATATCAAGATGTGCACCATTCTATCCTCAGTTCAAGATGTGCACCATTCAATCCTCAGTTCTCTGCCCATAAAACATGCATGGAAGTCAGGGAGTTTGATTTTCAGTTCTTTAGTCTCTGACCTCAGGCAAACTATGCACAGCTAATTTTTCTCCTAGGCAAAAGATTAGGAGCAAAAAATCAGTAAGTAAGAAAATAGTCAGTACCCAAAGACTTTGAAAATGTGATGTATTAAATATCTGCTAAGTTTTATGAGTGTGAACCTGAGAAGTTTGGAGCCTTCCTATGCAATGACAGTGCTTGATACATGCCCTTGAAATACCCAAATGTTTCTAGCATGTAGCTCATAAAAGTCTATTATTACACACCCAAGAACATGATTAACATCTATTAAAATTAATCCGTAAACAAATTGTTACGTTATTCATGATTATCAATATCCTAAACAACTATCTCCCTTGATCACACCTCTGCTGAGTAAATTACTATTAAAACTTTGCAAATATTAAATATGCAGAATCTAATCCTTTTACTAGTAAACCCCAATACCATCTTCAGCAAATAATTTCAATCCCATGGTCATCCACAAAAATCAGAGTAGATTTCATTTTCTTATATTAAAAAACTAAGGAAAAAAATGAATAACTTTTTGTAGCCCAGCTACTAGAGTATGCAGTTGGTAATTAATGTTTATCAGGGGAAGTAATTGGCATTGACCAGACATCATTATTGGAATCATATCTACAAGGAACCAGACCAGTGTAAATAAAACCAATTTAGCCTATGGTATCTGTTGCTAACATTTTTTTCCCCACTTTCAATCTTAGAGTTGTATCAGTCTTGGTAAAATGTCAGCCTACTTTAGTTCCCAGTTACAAATCATGTCTGTGCTTCCCCACTGTTTTGCTACAATCTATAACATTCACAGCTCTCCCTTACTTGACCTATTTCCTCTTTTTCCTTCTTCTGGTGTAGCTGTAAAATGGGAATATATGAATGAACACTAGAGCATGTCTTATTATATGTATGATAAAGAAGCATATACACATGCTCCTATGTACATATAAATGTCTTCATATATACCTGCTGATAAGGACTTTTACTAGTTCTATATTGCTGCAAGCCTGTAAATAGGAAAAACTTTTTGCTATAATCAGTTTTTCACAAAGACAATTGTAACTGTCCTGAAAGGTAGCAGCACCTTCAGATATAAAACACAAAACTGAAATCAGCATCTGTCTCTTAGACTACACCAGTGCTTATTGTCATCAGTGCCTGTTCTATTGACCTTTTAAGTAATAACATTTTTTCATTCATTTATTTTCTCGGTTTCCTTCTTAGTCATTGTTGCCACATCTATTTATGCACTTCTCTGTTGTGGAACATCTCTGAAAGCACATCGAGAAAATGCACTCACTCATAAACGTACACAGATGTTAAATACCATTTTTATAGTAATTTAGATCTGCTTTGAACTAATTTTATTCACATAAATGGAAAAGTGGCAGTGGTGCAGTGGGGGGTGAGAGTGGGGAGAGTTGAAGTATTCCTGAGAATAACTCTTTAACCATAGTCTAAAGCATTACATAAAATATTGGGACTTATCAGTCCAGCAAAGAACATGCAGCAAGTCAGCAAGGTGTTCAAAAGAAAAATCTTCTCTGCTTGAGTGACTTCTGGCCAGCAGGTAGAAGCAAGGACTAATTTAGCAGTCAATTTGTAACACATGATGCAGTAGGTAGAATTACAGGTAGTCTTCAGGATTCACTGGACAATGCTAAGGATCTCCGCAATTGGGGAGATTTTTTTCAGAATCTTGTCTACATCCATGGAGTCATATTTTAGTGCTGTGTCCTATCATATCAGCTGCCCCCCATGCATTTGATCACTGCAGAGGAGGGCCACGAAGATGATCAGAGGGCTGGAGCACCTCTCCTATGAAGTCAGGCTGAGAGAGCTGGGGTTGTTTAGCTTGGAGAAGAGAAGGCTTCAGGGACACCTTATGGCGGTGACCTTCCACTACTTAAAGGGTGCCTACAGGAAAGCTGGAGAGGGACTTTCTGCAAGGGCATGTAGTGACAGGACAAGGCGTAATGGTTTTAAACTGAAAGAGGGTGGATCTAGATTAGATATAAGGAAGAAGTTCTTCACTGTGAGCGTGCCCTGTCCCTGGAAGTGTCCCAGGCCAGGCTGGATGGGTCTTTGAGCAACCTGGTCTAGTGGAAGGTGTCCCTGCCCATGGCAGGGGGGTTGGAACTAGATGTTCTTTAAGGTCCCTTCCAACCCAAACCATTGTGTGGTTCTATGATTCTATGGTTTATTGTATGGCTATTGCTGCAGTTATTATTTTTAATCACTGAGAATACTAACGATCCCTTTAAATTCTCTTTAAAGTAGTAATATATCATGTTCTGTACTCTTCATGCCATGAGGGTCAAAATAAAACTATTAGGCAGCCTTATAGCAATAGAAAAAGTTGAAATTACCACTTGGGAGACATGGAATAATTAATCTATCCAATCCTTCTGGCTAGCTTTAGTTAAATACAATTTCTCTACAAAATAAATGTTAACAAATGAAGGATAAAGAAAAGGTTGACTGGAATGAGTGAAAAAGAGAAAGAGAGGTGAGAGGAGCAGGGGTGGGAGAGAGGGATGTACTACTGCAGTGGAAATAACTTCATTATTATTATTATTATTATTATTATTATGCTTAATTATGCATTAACAACTCTTCCCATTTTTACCATGACTGAAATATATCAGATTAGCTAATAAATATTCAGGTAAGGTTAAATATTAGATTTCTAAAATTAACATTATCTTTGAAAAGTGACAAGTTATAGTAAAGCTAAATTCATATAGTCAACATTTGCATTTCATTGGAAAATTTAGTCATTCTTACATTAAAATTTGTTTTCATATATGTCTATTGCTTTTCATCTGACAAGCATGAGTTCTCTTGTGATTGTAATCTAGCATTCTTCACGAAATTCTACACATTCCCATCTGCTTCCTGCCCATGGCAGGGGGGTTGGAACTAGATGTTCTTTAAGGTCCCTTCCAACCCAAACTGTTGTGTGGTTCTATGATTCTATGAAATCTCTTTCTTTTAAACCTGAATGACATTTCAATGTCTGTGTCACTGTCCTGGTTTCAGCTGGGATAGAGTTAACTGTCTTCCTAGTAGCTGGTACAGTGCTATGTTTTGAGTTCAGTATGTGAAGAATGTTGATAACACTGATGTTTTCAGTTGTTGCTCAGTAGTGTTTAGACTACAGTCAAGGATTTTTCAGCTTCTCATGCCCAGCCAGGGCACCTGACCCAAACTGGCCAAAGGGGTATTCCACACCATGGGATGTCCCATCTAGTTTAGGAACTGGGAAGTGGGGGGGCAGGGATTCGCCGCTCGGGGACTGGCTGGGTGTCGGTCGGCGGGTGGTGAGCAATTGCCCTGCGCATCATTTGTACATTTCAATCCTTTTATTACTACTGTTGTCTTTTTATTAGTGTTATCATTATCATTATTAGTTTCTTCTTTTCTGTTCTATTAAATCGTTCTTATCTCAACCCAGGAGTTTTACTTCTTTTCCTGATTTTCTCCCCCATCCCACTGGATGGGGGGGGGAGTGAGTGAGCGGCTGCGTGGTGCTTAGTTGCTGGCTGGGGTTAAACCACGACAGTCACCTGTTTCTATTATCTGTTAAGTAGATGGTCTCAAAGGGATGCAGAATTTGTGAAGGCATGTCAAAACTAGTTTCCATGATACCAAGATACATCCTTCTAGAATGTGTACACTGGTGTTCTTTAACTGGTCCATGTGTGGTATTCCTTCCAGAGGGAAGGGATCACAGAAGGAGGAGGCTCTTGCTGTATCTAATAAATAGGATAGTGCAAACAAACCCATCAAACAGCACAAGAGAATTTATTGTATTTCACATATCCGGTCCAAATTGATTACCCTAAACAGTTTTAGAATCAGTCTGGTATGTCCCAGGCATCACCAAGACAAAAGGCTGACTAAGTCTAACGTGCATTTAAAGACACTTGAAATTTAAACTACAAATCCAAATTAATCTGTCACATTGGCCAAACTGTGAGAATATCTTCTAAGTTCCAAATCTGTAATGTGTGAGTTAAAACTTTTTTAGCTTTGTGAATTGGCATCAGTATTGAAGATGGTGAAGACAAGCAAAGAAGAAATATTTCTACCTCAGTTATGTCAAAGGCTATTGCTCATTAGCCGACTATGCCTGGAATTAGCTTGCAGAATAGAGGGGTAATTTCTTTTGAGGTAGTGTCACATGTACCAAGTGTTTGTCTGTCTATGATAATCTTTACTTTATTCTCCACAAGTGTTTATCTGAAACTGCTCTTCATCAGGGTTCTTAATTTTAATGACTATCAGGGATTTGATCATTACTTGGTGAATCTTTACCTCTCAGATGTGATTGGCTTTTTAAAAAGTGTTCCCAATTTCATCAAGTAGTCTACTGCAGAATGACATTTATAAATGGAATAGTTTTCAATTCTCCAGCTGTATTACATGAGGGTTAATATATTTTTGCCACTAGAAATGCCTTAAAAAATCAACACTTTTGATCTTTTGGAACAGTGGATAATGTAGGTGAGGGAAAGGGATAAATTCAAGAGGGATATCTCTGAAAAAGAAATCTTTATTTATAAAATACTGGAATCTTGTAACTAGGATTCTGACCTTTCTTCATAAATTTTGTCATGAAAAGAATTATTTAACTTTTTTACTTTTGCAAAATGACTGTTCATCAGAAATTTGAATCAGAGGAATATGTCAATTTTTGCTGCTGTTGATAATGACTTGTTTTAATTATGGTTCCTTCTATACTAACTCTTCCGAAGAGCTGGTTCAGCCATTTATTATGAATAACATTCATTTAAACCAACATAGATTTGATTACTCACCTACTCTGAATCTCATTTGCTTCAATATTTGCCATTTGTAAACTGTCATTGAATATTTTGGCCAAAAAATTTCCTATTTACAGGTTGTACAAACTTCTTTCCAATTGTTCTGGATTCTCTATTAATGGAAAGATTAAGACCACTATACAGCAGTCTACTTCTGCTCCCAGACAAATTAATGAAAGCTTTTCAGTTTGAAAATTCCAGAGTATAGTCCTCTGTAATTGGGTGCCTGGCTCACATGACAGCTTCTCACTCATTTGCTGACTGTAATATTTTAGGTGTGTTAATGACAAATAACAGTTTTAGACCCTTGTAATGAACACATTCACACTTAGAATTTTTTGACTGATGTTGACTACTATGACTCTCAGAAGCTCAGTGACTGAGTTACCACTGTTCTGGCAGCATAAATGGGCTTTAAAGTGGGCATAAATTAATTTTACAAGTATTTCCAAACCTCTTTGTGGTAGTAGAGTAGTATAAAACTGCCTAATATAAATTAGAATTCGGCTTACTCTATTTTGCTTATTTCAGTTTGGCCTTGGGTTTTGTTGATTTTTTTCCTTAATTTTGAAAATTTTCTTCATAATCTAAAATTCCTTATAAAATGACTAGGGATAGTGTAGTTTAAACAATACAAAATAAGTTATCATCAGGCACTATAGCAGTTATCATCAGGCACTATAGCATTTAGCTTTTCTTTCCACATTTCTAAGCTTTACCTTTAAAAGGGTCAAAAGTTAATAAAACAGAACTGTAAGATTTATTTCTCCTATATATTGGGCCAAAACTTCATCTTTTCCTTTCATGTTAATGGAACTACAAAGTAGACTCAACTGGTTCCTTTTATACGCAGGTTTGCCCCCGGTTATGGAGTTGGCAAATTTTGTCCTGCATCACATCTGCTCCGCAGTGTCTGACTATCAGGGAGTTCTTGTTTGGGCTGCCAGATTAGTCCCTTCAGGTAGGCTGCTGCAGGAAACAAAGTAAAGCTTCAAGTTGTGAAGCGGCATAATTTGACTCCACTAGTTGAAAAGCTATATGGATGGTTGACAGCTGTCATATTCCACCTCCCCCAGTACCCCTTCATGTTGGTCTCTCTGGCAATAGGTGCCCATTAAACCTGAGTCTTTTCCCTTAAAGAATCATTGCTTTTGCATACTTGTTAAAATGTGGCCTAGAAAAATTTATATCCCAAAGGTATGGGATTCAGGGTGCAATTTGAAACACTTTATGTGGAAAAGTCGTAACATTAGGTATTTCTTGCCTGGAGTTATAGAATTAGTATAGGCTTATAAATTACCCTTTAAGTCAGAAATATAATTGCTGTATGATTTTTCTTCAGTAGTTTGGATTGAAAATTATTTTTTAAATGGATTGCATTTGCCCATGGTATTGCAAACAGTTTGATCTTTTGATGATGGTTGAAAAAACCCACCAAAATAACAAGATAAAACTGGTGTGTTGCTATGAAGAAATTGCTTTATAAGAACAAGAATAATGACATATTTGAAGAATTCCATATGATGTGGGAAAAATGTGTTTTATAACTCAATCAAAACAAGATGTATAAGAAAGAAACATGTCAGCTCGCTAGGGAGGTTTTGTGGGGGGAAGTAGTACAACAGTTCAGAACAATATTTTATAAGGAATTAGTTTTGCTGCTCATTCACAAAGCTTTTTAATGCACCATTTTTTTTCTTCTATCAGTATTTTGGAATCAATAGACATTTGAAATTAAAAAGATAAGCAGTTTAAATGGGCTTTTCTTTACCTTCCCCTGTAAATGTACGACTAACACATCAAGTACATACAGGGTTAATGTAGTGTTGCTGTCTAATAGACAACAGTCATCAACCCCTTCCCCTCCTTCTTAATCTTTTTGTTAAAACATTCTTTGCTATAGGATTTCTCTGGTTTTACTTGCAGTAAATCCTTTTATAATTATTCTTGGCTTGACTTGATACCCCTCAAAAAATTGCTTGTTCTTATGGACAATGCCTCAAGAAGAGAATGAGCACAAATATTTTAAATCAGAGGATTATGCCAAAGCAAAAGGAAAAAAAAAAGCAGTTTCTTGTTTTTTTAAGTATCCATAGCCAAGGCCTGGATTACTGGTGCATAATATATGTAACTCTAATCACACTGCTGAAGTCAATCAATTGCTGATTATCTGAAATGGACAGATGGGATATTGAAGCCCTCTCAGAAGAATCTAAATTCCAAATTAGGATTGAAGACCATTGCTTTGACTTTGGTTATAATAACTCATGAGAATTTATATATTTATATATTTACACAGACTCCCCAGGACTTGATAGTTTACTGCAGCTAATGACCACTCTCAGGCCCAAAGTGTGTTCAAAGAATTATTATTGGACAACAAACCCATCTGAACTTGTTAAAGGGAATTAAATCATGTTCTTTGAGTTCTTCAACAGCTCCCTGCCATTTTTTTTTTTAGTATACTTATAAATAAATTCAAAAAGAATATCTATGAATAACACTGGCTTCTCTCATTATTTTCTTGTTTATTTACCTGGTGTTCTGGATTTTTTTTTTTTCTTACCTGAAAAGACACCGATAATGTTCAGTGTTCCACTTGTCCCCCAGCTTCTGGGCCAGAAGTGGACAAGTTTTCTATAGATCCATGTTGTTCTGGTTTTGGCTGAGATGATAGAGTTATTTTTCTTTCTAGTAGCTTGTACAGTGTTATGTGTTGGATTCAGTATGAGAAGAATGTTGATAACACACTGATGTTTTCAGTTGTGGCTAAGTAGTGTTTATGGTAAATCAAGGATTTTTCAGCTTCTCATGTCCAGCCAGCAAGAAGGCTGGAGGGGCACAAAACATTGGGAGGGGACACAGCCAGGGCAGCTGACCCAAACTGGCCAAAGGGATATTCCATACCATGTGACATCATGCCTAGTATATAAACTGGGGGGAGTTGGCTGCTGGGGGTGCGGATCGCTTCTCGGGAACTAACTGGGCATTGGTCAGCGAGTGGTGAGCAATTGCATTGTGCATCACTTGTTTTTTATATTCCAATCCTTTTATGACTATTATTATTATCATTTTATTATTGTTATTATTATCATTATTATTTTCTTCCTTTCTGTTCTATTAAACTGTTCTTATCTCAATCCCCAAGTTTTACTTTTTTCTTCTGATTCTCTCCCCCATCCCACTGGGTGGTGGGGAAGTGAGCAAATGGCTGTGTGGTGCTTAGTTGCTGGCTGGGGTTAAACCACAACACATGTTTTTCGACATTCTGCTGGAATAACACCCTTGAGAAATCTTAAAATATGGTAGAGCATCTCAAAATGTGTTCATGCAACTGAATCTATACCTGCCTACCTAATTATGAAAAGATAAATTACTCTCCAGATTACATTAATAATATTTGATTAACTCCTCTCTGCATTTGTTGGAAGCCTAGACATCCATCTCATACATTGACACCCACACTATAGGAATTTAAAGAGGAAAGTTGAATCCTACCCTATGGTGCTGGAGACAAGCTGTCTTTTTTTTCCGCTTTGTTTACTGCCTGAT
The DNA here is from genome assembly GCF_947461875.1 of Haliaeetus albicilla. Classification (NCBI taxonomy): domain Eukaryota; kingdom Metazoa; phylum Chordata; class Aves; order Accipitriformes; family Accipitridae; genus Haliaeetus; species Haliaeetus albicilla. The sequence continues at coordinate 28,708,703 of NC_091485.1, forward strand.
ACAGAGGGAACTTGAATGGCAAGTGCAATTACATTGTTAATTCAGAAGTTATCACTGATGCAGTGCACTACATTCACACTTTTAGTCCAGGATCTGTCTCACACTGGAAGAGCTAGATAAGTAAGATGAGTTCACTTAGTGCTTAAAGTACACAAACTAGTAGTTTCTGGGACTTTGAACTCATCACGTTAATGATGTTAAGAAACTTGCTGTTGATTGCGAGAAAGTGCTGCAGTTATTAGTAATAGGACTTGGATCTTCATTTTGCACAAAGATAATACAATAAGTTTAATTTTTCAGAGAAATGCATCTCTTTCCCTTCTGAGCACAGAGGCATTTATTGGATTAGATGATCAGATTACTAAAGACAGAGTTTTTCTGGAGATGTCTGTTTGAAGTACAAATCTTTAATGCATATATCTCCTCAATGCCTACAGGTGCTCTGTGAAGTCATGACTCGAGCTGGCAGTTCTATGCTAGAGGTCATGACCCAAGTGGAGTCTGTTGGTTACAAATTGGATTTCTTGTCTAACAGAAACTTAGTTACTCATGCCAGTATTTAAGATCATAATACTGATGCAAATAGAACCCATTTTACAAAAGTGGCTCCATAATTAAAAACTCTGGAAACCGCTACTACCATTAGTAGTGGTTACTGTAAATAATTGCAAATAATCAGCTACACAAGTAGACAGAGAGAAATCTTACTAACTAAAATAAACTCTAAACCACTAAGTAAATCCTAAAACTGAGGCATCAAAGACAAGCAAGAGGTTTCTGAAACTAATGGTACTCATGCATGTCTTTCTCACTTATTTTCTGCTGGCTTTAGTTGTTCAACATTTTTCTTTCCTTGTTTGTGCTGTCAAGTTAGACTGCAAACCTTTTCAGCAGGGAATTTTTATTCCTTCATCTCTTCAGCATGTGCGCAAAATACAGTCAATACTACAGAGATCGATATCATTACTGTTAATAGTTCTGTCCACATGTATTTAGCAATGTTAAATATAATAACCACAAAGCATGAAATGTTCATAGAATATGCAGGTTATTTATAATTAGAAGTGTTGACTTATTTACGGCTAACTAACATTTGAGCTATATTCCTCTCACTGGAATTGCTTCTTTAAGAATTCAGCTTTGCTTAGGCAGATAATCACTGAAGGTCAAACTTGTTCCTGGTTAGTGAGAACACAGGAGAGATCAATGCGTTAAGCATCAGTTCTTTTATACTGGACTCTCCTCATTTTTAGAAGCTTATACTACAGATTGCATATTAAATCTCCAAAATTCTGGGTAAAAAAGCTAAGGTTTCTGAACTTTTGTTTTAGTTCGGTTATTCTTTGCATATGGGAAAAAGACTCAAAAAAAAAGAACTAAAATTAAAAAAAAATTATATTGGTCTGTGGTAATCAACACCTTTTGGGTTCTTTGATATAGCTCTTTTGCAAGTTTGACTTAGCTGTTTTCTTGTTGGCCTTTGACAAATTGCTGGTGAAGTTGGGAAAAATTCCCAGAATGAAGTATAAAAGCAGCATAATCTTCAAACAGTGAATAATATTACAATATTACTTTCTCTTGTGTAATTTCCTTTAAATTATTTACAGATAAATTATGTAGAGCTGGATTCATCAAGCAGGAGGTGTCTGCAATATAGATGTCTACATCTGCATTAATTACCCTGCTGTCAATTTGTAGTTAGTCAAGAGAAACAGGCACTTTTAAGTAAAGTAGATATACTCGAGTCTATAAATAGAGAAGAATTGTGCCCCAGATGTGCCTCTTTCTCACAAACAAAGCCCACATGGAAGATGTCTTCTTTATTAACATGTTGTTTGCTGTATCTCACTTTAGGTATCTTTAAAATATTTGCTGAGTATTAGCATGTGGATTCTTTAGGAAATTATATGAGATCTTCACCTTGACATTTGAAAAGGGCCAGAACATCATAAAACATCACATAGGAAGTGAGATAAGCTTAAGCTCAAAGGCATACCAGCATTTCATGCCCAAAGCCTTTCTCTCTCTCAGCAAGAAAAAGTCTTTGTCACATCATAGTGCAGACCTCACCCTCCCCTTACCTGCAGCGTAAACCGTCCTGGCCTGACATTAGTGGGTATCTCACCTAAGCTAATAGCAGTGATACAAGTCTATAGATTTATTCACAGACAATTTTGTTGACATCTTACAAGAAACTTCATTTATAGGTAACCTAAGTTTAAGCTGTCTTGCTTGGTATTCAGTGAAAAGTGGAAGCCAGATCCCCTGCCCTTACCTAGGTGTCAAGGAAGCGTAAAGCCTGATTTGAGAAAGTGCTAAATTTTAAACTGCTTCCTGAAGCAGGACAGTGTAGGTATAAACATTAAAGAGTATTAAAGACACAATCACCAAAGAAGGCTCCTTGCTGAGGTATTCCCACAAAATCCAGGGAAAGTCTTGAAGTAAAATCTGGAATTAGGTCTGCAATATACAGAGCTGCAAAGACTTTCAGCAGGTCCATAGCTCCTGCTGAAGGGTTGAGTCTGATTCCAATAATGAAAAACAGTCCTTGTTGTTGTCTAAATCCTGCTAAAGGTACTGTCTGACAAAAGCAAGGCAAAACAAATGTCCCTTTCCCCTGAGCTGTGAATTCTTTCCTATGTAGTAGCTAAGTGCAATATAGAAACTGCAGACCTGTTAGTCTAACCTCAGTACCTGGAAAAATTATGGAGAAGATCATACTGGGTGCTACTGAAAGGCATTTAAAGGACAATGAAATCATCAGGCACAGTTGACAGGAGTTCATGAAGGGAAAGTCCTGTCTAACTAATTTGATATCCTTCTACAATAAGGTCATCCAGCTAGCGGATAAGGGGAAAGCAGTGGGTGCAGATTTTCTGGATTTTAGTAAGGCTTTTGATACTGTCCCACACAGTATCCTTCTGGACAAACTGTCCAACTGTGAGATGAGCAGGTACATAGCACATTGGGTGAAGAACGGCTGACCGCCAGGGCTCAAAAGGTTGTAGTGAATGAGGCTACATCTGGCTGGTGACCAGTCACCAGTGGTGTTTCTCAAGGATCAGTTCTAGGGTCAGTTTGGTTCAATATATTTATCAATGATCTGTATGCAGGAGTTGAATGTACCATTAGCAAATTTGCTGATGATACAAAACTGGGAGGTGCTCTCTTGAGGGACAAGAGTAGCTTGTAGGGTACTATGATTTGGATTTGTGATGAACACATTGTTGATAACACTCTGACGTTTTAGTTATTGCTGAACAGCTCTTATGCAATCATCAATGGCATGAATTTTAACAACAAATACTGTATTCTGTACCTAGGATGAAGTAATGCCAGACACAAATATAAACTGGGAGAGGCGTGTCTGGAGATTAGCCCTGCAGAAAGGGATCTGGGGGTGCTGGTCGACAGCAGGCTCAATATGAGCCAGCAGCATGCCCTGGCAGCCAAGAGGGCAAACCGCATCCTTGGCTGCTTCAAACACAGTATAACCACCCGGACAAAAGAGGTGATCATCCTGCTGTATTCAGTGTTGGTGTGGCCTCACCTTGAGTAGTGTGTGCAGTTCAGGGACCTACAATTTAAGAAGGCTGTGAAGGTCCCTGAATGCATCCAGAGGAGGGCAACAAAGCTGGAGAAAGGGCTGGGAGGCATGTCCTGTGAGGAGCAGCTAAGGACTTTGGGTTTGTCTAGTCTGGAGAAACACAGGCTGAGGTGTGACCTCATTGCTCTCTACAGCTTCCTGAGGAGGGGAAGTGGAGAGGGAGGTGCTGAGCTCTTCTCCCTGGTATCCACTGATAGGACTCATGGGAATGGTTCAAAGCTGCATCAGGGGAGGTTCAGACCTGACATCAGGAAGCATTTCTTTACCAAGAGTGTGGTCAAACACTGGAACAGGCTTCCTAGAGAGGTGGTCAATGGCCCATGCTTGTCAGTGTTTAAGAGGCATTTGGACAATGCCCATAATAACATGCTTTAACGTTTGGTCTGCCCTGAAGTTCTCAGCCAGTTGGATTGGTGGTCACTGTAGGTCCCTTTCAACTCAGATATTCTCTTCTCTTCTCTTCTCTTCTCTTCTCTTCTCTTCTCTTCTCTTCTCTTCTCTTCTCTTCTCTTCTCTCCTCTCCTCTCCTCTCCTCTCCTCTCCTCTCCTCTCCTCTCCTCTCCTCTCTTCTTCTCTTCTATTCTCTTCCATTCTATTCTCCTTACCAGAGATCTTTAGATATTTTCAATTAGTCAAAAAATCATGCAAACATTGGAAAAATAAGACTACATCAGTAATTTCAAATATTTGTGACTATTTTAAGTGATATGAGAAATACTTTGAAATGGATTTCTTTATTAGGAAAGAGACCTTGACAGTTCAATCAGATTACATTTTGTACTGTTTTTTACTAGGATAGAGTTTATTTTCTTTATTTTAGCTTGTATGGTGCTATGGTTTGGATTTGTGATGAAAACAGTGTTGACAACACACTGATGTGTTAGTTATTGCTGACCAGTTCTTTCCCAGTGTCAAGACATTTTTTGCTTCTTACACGACCCCACCAGCAAGCAGGCTGGGTGTGCACAAGAAACTGGGAGGGGACACAGCTGGAATAGCTGATCCCAGCTAACCAAAGGATACCCCATACCATATGATGTTGTGCTCAGCAATAAAAGCTGGGGGAAGAAGAAAAAGGAGGGATGTTCAAAGTTATGGCATCTGTCTTCCTAAGAAACCATTATGCGTGATGGAGCCCGGCTTTCCTGGAGATGGCTGAACATTTGCCTGCTGATGGGAAGTAGTGAATTCCTCATTCTGCTTTTCTTTTGTGTGCAGTTTTGCTTTATCTATTAAACTGTCTTTATCTCAACCTGCAATTTTTCTCACTTTTACCCTTCCAATTCTCTTCCCCATCCCACTGTGGGGGGTGAGCGAGTAGTTGTGTGGGGCTTAGTTCCCTAGCGGGCTTAAAACACAACACTTTTGTAGCTCCTTCTCAATATTCAAAGCTAAAGGAATCATCTTGATTTTACTGAAGGTAGATTTCAAAGAAGAAAATTTAGGATTTATAAAGCCATCAAAAATAATTTTAATATTGCTGAATGTGAAATTCATGTATGAAAATGAAAATAGAAAAGTATGTTCAATACTACTTTATCCTGTAAGGATTGAGATATACTTTAAAATTTTACACTATTGTATTTGCCCTAATGACTTTCATCTCTACTTTTCTATGTAGCAGTATAATTATATACCCTTCATATGAATCCATGTCTAATATGTATCTGGGTCTCCCGACACTTTTGTTCAACCACTAAAAATATGCATTCTATAGGTTCCTAAAATTGTACAAATTTAGCTGTAGTTAAAATAGGATGAAAGATTATTTCTCAAAATGCTCTCTTTTTTCAGTTTCTTATTCTTCTTACTCTTCTTTGCCTCCCCCTCCCAGCATGTCTTCCATTTTTCAAATTAGAATAACTGTCAGAGAAGATAAGGAGAGGGAGAAAAATGGCAAATTATTTTTTCAACATACTTCAGAAAATTTTTAAAAACAAGCCTTTAACACTTACAATAAGCTTCTTAGCTTTTCCAAATAGATCATTTATTTACAATCTTCACTTTTATTTCCTACATTATGATTGCTCTATATACCTTTGCAGATTAAAACCAACTTGAATATAAAGTTCTACTAATGACTAACACTCAATTTTCCTTTATTTCACACTAGTTCAAAATAGTATCACAAATTGGCCTTCAAAATAATCCTGATTACAAGCAATTTGTTCATGTGCACATATAAAATTCTGTGAAGCTATAACTGCCATGGGAGATAGCAGAGAAGGTGAGAATTTAGGCCTCCTCTTATTATTTGCCTGCTCTTATGGTGCCCTAATAGAGAAAAACTATATAAATACTTCCACACTTACTTTCTTCTCTCTCTCTTTCTTTTTTTTTTTCCCCAGAAACTGAATCTAAGAAATGGGTACCATGTTATCCTCCGTATCTATTTGCAATGTGGTGCACAAGGACTCTTCTAAGTTCATAGCCAAACAGTTTTATGCACTGTGTGGAAGCAGAACAAAAGAACATCACTTAATTTACTCTTTCCTGAAGGTTTTTTTTTTATTTTCTCCCTTCTCAGAAGTGGAAGAAAATATTAATTTTTTAAGCAGGATTAAATCCTGCCAACTGGAAAATAATCCCACTAAACTGCTGAGTAACTTACAATTGTCTGAAAAAAGAAGTCTGAATCTGAACATACATTAAGCTGAAAGAAAATAAGTGATACACAATGCACAAAAGTGTCTGTCAAGCAGTATCACATGCTAAAATTTCACACATAGAATCAAATTTAATGTATTTCACTTCCTTTTCTTTTTACATTACAGGCATTATAATTTAAATTTGAGTTATGGTAATTTAAAAAGGCATTTTACTTGAAATGAAGAACTATTGATCAACATAAAACATTTCAGTGGGAGAAAAGCAAAGGTATAGAGAGTTGATCTTTTTAATTTTTTTTCTTTTTACTCAATTTTGTATCAGTCAGAGTGATCTAATATTTGGTTTTTATCTTTTTCATTTAATCTCACATTCATTTCTTATCCCCCTGGGGATATTCTCTGTTTTATTCAAAATGTGGTAGATGTACTTATGTCAGTGTTGAGCATCTTTTTTGCTTGGTTAATTAGCTACAAGTCTGCAAAGCTACAGACCTATTTTAAGCATTTGATTTCTTTTATATTTTTAATTGTAACAAGGACCAGGACTCATTAAAACCATGTGTGATTAATGTATTTTCCTCAGGTATTTTATTTCTGTCAGTTGTGCCCTTCTATAGATTCACTTTGTGGACTGAAGCAGGGAGCTTTAGGAAGAACATTCTTCCAGATCAATGTGGGGAGCTTTGATTTTGTGAAGATTCACTTGTACACTGACTCCTTTTTGGTTACAGTTGCTGTTACCAAATGCTTTCAATTGTGATGCTGACATGATCAATTTACAGCAAAAATAGAGCTGGGTTGAGCACATCTAGGGGTATGAGCAGTGCATTTCAAGAGAACAGAGGTTCAGACAAAGTAATGAAGATAAATCCTAGGATTACAGGAAATTTAATAGAAAGAAATCAAATAGATGAAACATATCCTTCCCCATTATTAGGTCATACAAAAAATACAGAACATTAATCACTGATATCATCTGTTCATTTCTAAAATAAGTTTGCAGTGATAATAATAGTCCATTTTGGTTTCATTCTAAACAGGATGTGTTCTCATAGATTAAGCTTGAATTAATGGCTATTCATCTCCAACTTCAGTCATTCATATTTGTCTAACAATGGCCTAATTAAATTAAGAAATTCCTCAAATCAGTAGTGTCAGAAAGTTACAGCTACTTGAAAGCTGTTTGGTGACTCATGTGAAATAAATTGGTTATTCTACCTGCTATAATGTAAATGGGGTCAGCATAAAATTCACATGACATTTGCCCTAATTCTTACTTCTCTTGGCTGAGTCCTGAGGACATGTTCATTGCGTGTAACACAGCACAAGGTGAACAGCCCTGAGTAAGGTTCAGATAATTGTTGGTTCACAAAATATGGTTCAAAGTTGTGGATGAACACTAGGGCTTATCCCAGAAAATATAAATCGTTATGCTTAGTCCTAGCTACCAAGTCTTCCCTCTAAAAGCCTATTTCACTGAGGTATGCTGTACTGACTCATGTATCTTCCATTTTCAGACTTAGTTTAACTACACCTGGATCGTGAAATCTCCCTTCTGCAGTGAAGACCCTGAGGCTGAAGTTTAAAGGTTTAGGTTCTTTGCCAAGCAATAATGTATTTCCTGAGAGGTGAATGATGGAGAAATTTAAACCACCCTTGTTTTCTGCAGCTAGCACATATAATATTGGAGAGCACTTTGGTTTCCAAAGTTGTCCATTAGGAACTTTTAATGGTGAAGAAATTCATGCAAAATTAAATTAAATGCTTAAAAATAGAATTTTGTACTTAGAACAAAAAGCATTTCCAAAAAAAAGAAACCACTATACGTGCAAAGGAAATGCAGGCTATGATTACTGCCTCACGAGACGTATGGTAGTACACATACTTCACTCTGGCACACACTTTGTTTACCCAAAATATTTTTTAGCTTGAGGGGTTTCAGAATTTTAATGTAAAATTTCTTGATGTACTTTTTATTATTTAAAAGGAAGATGCTGTCGAGAACATCACAAGCATTGTAAATTATTGTTTATGTGTCAGGATGTAGGTGCCACTGTCAAACCTATTTACAAACACCAGTGTTCCTTTTTAGAAATAGAAAAAATATTTGGATAATCAGAATATATTACTGAATATATATGTGGTTGTATCAAACATGCATTACACTTCAATGAAGTACCTGGATGGATGACTGGTTGTACAGAACATAAACTAAATGTGGGGCTTAGGATAATGGACTGTTTCAAATTTCAGTCCTTTTATAAGCTTGATGGGATAACAGAATATTTAGGTTTGTATTCAAAGAAATCTTGTACCTAAAAGAAGGAGCGAATTTTATATGAAATAGCTTTAATCCCTGGGTATCATCCATCCTTATGGAAGTGAGTGGTGGAAGAGAAAGGACCGTTTCTGCAGAGTGATACGGTATCATTGTTTATTTCTGTAACTGAACTTTCTGTATATGCTTAAATATATGTCTTTATCATTAAAGATAATGAGCAATGTGAAGTATATATTTCAGCAAAAGAGCAATGAATAAAGTGGAAAAAATTGTGATAGAATAATGGTTTGCCTAGCAGTTTCTAACACTGGTTTAAAAGCTAAGTATTCCAAAATTCATCAGAATTACACTGTGACACAAGACCTCAACAAAACCATTAACAACAAAGTCTACTGTTCTATTGCACAGCAGTTTGGCAATATAGCAATATCAGCAGGTAGGTGTGTTTTTCCAACAGAGCTGACACAGCTATCCTGGGAAAACTTTCCCTTTTATATAGAGGCGTAGACTATGCCTAAATATAACTATGTGTTTACCCATAGTAATTTCAGCTTTTTAAACTGATAAATGGAGGAATTAAGGGCTGCATAAATATATGTCAGTCACAAAAAGGATAAGGTCAAGTCTTATGCTAGTCTCCAACACACAAGGAAAAATCTCACTAATGATAGAAGTGTTTCCTGGCTATTTGATCTCTACTAGAAAATGGGCGATAAAGTGGATACTAAGTATTACATTGGTTCCATCCTTATTTAGGCCTACTGAATAAAACAAAAAGTTAAGTACAGTGGGCATTAGGACACACTAAAAAAAAAAAGTGCAAAATATATAATCTACATTATCCATAAAATGTGCATGAATTCCTGGCTTTGAATTAGTAAGTTTTGCCATTAATTCACATACAGTAAGATCTTATCCAAAATTCTTTAATTTTTGTCATTCAGCGTAGTAGAAGTAGGTCTTGCATTGGCAATTCATTATTTAAAGGGGAATTACTGCTATTCTGAAACTACATACAACTGCAATCAGAATTAAATGGGAAGGTAAAAAATTAAGGTCACTTTTGAGAATTGTATTTAACATTCTTAATGTTTCCTGCTTTGAAGTATTAACCTAAGTGTTTATCAAAGAAGACACAGCCTTAACCTCTGGCTAGTTAAACTGAATAAAGGCCAGATGTTATAATTCCAAGTTTGGGTGCAAATGACATTTCTCTTTAAGAAGCAATGAATTTTGTCATAGCAATTTGTGTAAAGATAAGAAGTCATGAAGTAGGCTGCCAAGTTCTCTCTGGTTCATTTGTTATGATTTTTCCTTCTGACACAATGTCATGGGTTCAAGTCTCAAAGTGGCACTCCATAGCGCTCTACTGATAGAAGAGCTATCTGTACTTTTGGTGACATTTTAAAATAAGCTCTCTGGCAGTTACCCAAATGTATGCTGAAAATCATAAGAGGCATTTTCAGATAAGAGTTGGAGATAATAGCACTCTCATGGGCAGCATCTCTTCTCTCTATAAAACTCACTCTGATACCCAAGATTGTGCGAGCTATTGCTAAGCACATCTGTAATGGCTGCTTCATTTTCTGCAATGTCATTTTGTAACAAATAACTCATTATCCTTCAGAGATGTTCAATATCCGGGACTTGAGGAGCATTTAAAAATCAAATTCTATTCAGAAGCCACTAATCTATGCCACACAACCTTTTGTCACTTATTATAAATTAATTCCTTGATCCTAGCGACTGTTTCACTCTTTCTATGCCAAAGTAACATACCCAGCTTCTCTGAAGAATAGCTTGTTCAGTGATGAGTTAGTAGGCAGTAGAAAAGTACAATACCTGGGCATATGCAGGTGGGATAAATGCGTTACCATGAGGGTAAGTGTTCCCCTAGGAGTCTGTCAAGCACCAGGTTTTCGCTAGAGGTCTGGTTAGTCCTGGCAAGAAGGGAAGTCTCTTCACCCAAAATAACAAGAATTAATAAAACCAGTGGTGTGGACTGTTTGACTTTGATCTTTTCGCAAAATGTTCTTTTGAAGCCTTCGGTCATTGTCATTTTCCAAGTCAGAATTTTTTTCTTTTCTTGGCTGTGTACAATTCTCAGCTTATTTTGCTATGACATATTTGAATATTACTGTCAGTATTGGTGACATTTTTGTGGTGAGAGCTACAGAGTATATTCTTTTTCTCTATCTAAAAAACCCCTTTTTTTGCAATAGATTATGAACAACACGGAATTTTCCCATAACCTTTATCATATTTTGGACAGTAATAAGGGTTTAGGAATTTCATGAAATCTTTAGAACTTTAATTAGGAAGGCATAGTTGACATATCTGAATGTGTATAATAAATGTACACAAGATACTTGATACTGTGGAAACCATAGGAAACACTATCTGTATCCATCCCTAATAACTCATTCTTCTCTCACAGTGTTATTACACTGATAAACTCTTCATTAGGCTTTCTACTGTTCTGTGCAAAAGGAATAGATCAGAAAAATAAAATCCCTGTATTCTGTCCCTCAAATATCTTATATGTGAGGATGCCCTTGTTCTTCTTGTGATAAGAAAATAAATTATTTTGACTGTTGGGAATTATTGACCTATTCATCTTCAAATTTATGTTGTTTCCTTTGTTAACACTTTCTGATTCTACAGATAATTCTCTGGTAAAAGATTTTTGAGCAGTTGTGCTCTTACAGCTGATGGAATGGTATTTTTCATCTTGTATGAAGGGCTTTGTGCACTTTAATTTTCAGTGGCTGGAATAATAGTATGTTAAGTACTGTTCAGTCAGGAAACAAAATTCAAGTCAAGAAATATGATTAAAATCAGTTACTCCTTTGTGTCTAATTCAGCTGAACTTGTGTTAGAGGTTGTGGTGCCACAGAGTTAATAGGTATTCTTATGAATTGCCTAATACACACACAGTAAGTAGTCTGAAGTCTGAGGAAAAAGGGGTAATTTGTCTTTATCAGACTACAGTTACAGCTGTGTTTGAGAGAGTCTACGAGGTTGCAGGGCTCTAAACAGATTTGCTGTTGTATTGACTGAATACTTCAAGAAGACTTTTTTTTCTTTTTTCTTTTTTTTTTTTTTAAGTTAGGGGGAAAAAAAGAAAAGAAAGAAAAAGAAAGAAAATCCCCAGGGGGGTAGGAGGTGACAGAGGGGACATGACCAACAGCAAACAAAACAAACCCCTTAACTTTGAAATCTGAGCTCACATCAAGAATGGATTTCCATATATGTTTAAAATCTACTATTTAATGTCAGATTTGCAAATAAATTATCTCTCTTGGATTCGTCTAGGCACCAAATTTTTAAAATATTCCTGTTTAAGCACCATCTGAAAGTGAAGTTATCTTGCCACATAATCTTCCATTCAGAGCCCAGAGAACTGATAACAGGAAATAATTGAAAATTTGCCCACTTCATATGCTTTCAGTCTGTGATACTGAAACTAAGATGCTTAGTGGAAAAATGCTTGTTGATTCGACATCTCATGATTGCTGGTGTTCACCAACACAAATAAGAAGATGCAGTCCAATTTTTTACCTCTACATCCTTTCCTGCCACAAACATGCACAGTTTTAATGGAGTTAGTCTGCGAGTGAAAACTACACAACAGAACAAGATGATATCGCAGAGAGTTTTGAATGAGAATGGGGAGCAATAGTCATATGTCAAGGACAACTGATTGGACATAACATAGAGGTATCTGCTTCATAAGTAGTTTTCTGTGATATACAGGAGGTCAGCCTGTAAGACATTTTGACTTATTAAGAAACAGTTATGAATAAGAGTAAAAGAATACCTAGCCAAAGTATAAAAAGGTGTTAATGAAAACAATACACCAACAGAAAATGAATTAGGAAAAAGATGAAAGTAGCACGGAATAGCTATAGTATTTCAAAGGTGAAGACAGTAAGTTTGAATTTTTCACTGAAGGAGGTGAAGAGTCACTGAGACTGATGGGTTTTGATGAATATATTTTGTAAAGACTAAAAATAAAAAGATCTGCTTAACAAAAGCTCATTACAGAGAATAATCACCCAGCAAACAGTACTGTGACCTCTATTATTTATCTGTACCTTGTTGAAACATTTCTTCTGTATCTCATTGATATATCTTTCCTTCATTATCTCTTTAACTTACACGACATGTCAAAGAAATTAGGAAACCATTATGGTTCTTTTGTGCCTTTCAGTAATACATTCAAGTGATCTATAACTTAGGTGATAAATTGTTTTGTTACACATCAGGTTTTATTTGTCTACTGAATGTTTATATAATATATAGTTTTTATAATATATACAGAACAGGTTCAGTGATACTTTTGCAGTCTAGTGAAGCTCAATGGATATGGATGAGGCAGCTATTTAGTCTTCATCACCAATTCCAAGGACTCATATCCACAGAATGTTATACAAAACCCCTGTATCTTTATTGTGAACATCTCTGCTTCACTTTCTTATGCTTGCTTACTTACATACATGCCCTATTGCCTTATACGATCTATTTTTTATCACACAGAAGAGCTATTTGTAGACAAGTGAGGTAGTTCCAGAGCAGAAGCAGTGTCACTTTCTGAAGAGCTTTTTTTTTTTTTTCCTTAGGAAGTGATATTCAGAGTCGAATGAATAAATGAATGAATATTCAGAGCATAACATGATGCTAACAAACACACTTTGCTGAGACCATACATAAATCCACTGAATGAATGGACCTGCACAGGTCTTTTGTTTATAAAGTCATTACAAATTACTTAAAAGTGAAGTCTAGCAGTCCTACCTACATTTTTATTATACTGTGTTTCAGACAAATACATTCAATACATAAGGTTATTCTGAAGAGTTTTCCAGAATTAAATGAGTTGTGTTAGATAGCCTAACAGCAAAGAAAAGATGTTACTTAAGCAACTTTCTTGACTCTGCCAGCAAAGGTTTGCTGCGATGTTCAGAATTGGAGCCACATTGCCCTAGCAATGTTGAAAAAAACAAATTCTTGGGACTGAAGAACTCTTCACAGAATCAACATCTGTGTCCTGAGGATTAAATGAAATAGGAATGCCAAATTTAAAATGTAGGAAAGCAAAAATGTGTACTCTAATTTTGATGAAGGGAAATGGCTTTAAACAGTTCCTCTAACAGCGAGAGTGCAGCTCTTATTTGATTGTAACACAGGCAGCAACATCAGATGATTAATCTACAGACTTACAACTTACAAAATTACTAGTCATAGATAATTAACATGACTAAAATATATCGGTCAATAACAGTGTAAATAACCTGTGATTCTAACTTGAATGATATACATAATAAGCAACGGTACAAATGACATTAAAAGTTTCTGACAAAACTGACCTAACACACTTAACAGTTCTAGGCAACATGTGGTATAATTTCGGTGACTGAGGCCTGTGGTATAATATAGGACACATTGATGTCTCTACCTATTCTACTTAGCTCTGTGATGCTTTAAAAGCTTACTAGACATACAAACAGTCTAACAAAGCTAAGGACAGATTGATAGTGGTAGCTGAGATCATATGTGACAGATGATAGGCTTTGACGGCTTATATTTTTTTTAAAAAGCCAAACTACCAGACTGTATGTCTGATTTCCACTTGCAGTGTAAACCTGTAGGGGAGCAAGGGCAAGGCTCCCCTCTAGACCCCAGTTATTTTCTGTCATTCCGGTCAGACAACTTGGGTTTGCTGCCATTGTGCTCCAGGGAAGTGACACGCTGCAGCCTCCAGCAGCATGCTGCTCAGTCTGGCCTCTGCTCTGTTAAGCTTCAGGTGTAAGATCACATTTTATTTTCATTTTTCCTTTTCTCAAGCTTTTCTCTTGGTTTTAGGAAATGAAAAGGATAAGTAGGTTGTTGCTTAATTTATTTTGTCAGCGTGACTTTTGGATTTAGATTTCCAAAGCTGATTAGGGGATTAAGCTGCACAACTGCCATTAATGTCAACCTCCTTTTAGTTAGTTTGAGAATTAAAGCATGTGTCTTTGGGTTTTACAAATTAATGATGGTATGAATTTTATATACAGGTCATGGGATTCTGTAACAAGGAACATTTGGGACCAACTTTTTCTCAGTTAGTTCTACAAGAAACTTTTGCTGGACAACTACTGGAACCAGTCAAGGTGAAGAAGGGAAGTAGAACATGTCCTCAAATAATAAATGAATTAATTCAGCTTTCTGAATTTTAGCGAAATATGCATACAAATCTGAAATAAAATTTGATTAACTCATACCAGTGATAAATAGGCAACTGAGAAGCCATATGAGAAAAACTTGGTTTTAGGAAAGCTTTGAAAAAATGATGACCAGAAAGAAAAACATTTGTAATAAAATATTTTAAAAATCTGAATACAATTTAAAGATTGTAGTCCAAATGAAACAAAAAAAAATGGTTGTGCCATTCATAATTAATCAATATTTGTTTAACTTCTTTTTTTTATTTTGTCTCGTTGATCATGATTACAAATGTCAGACTTGAATCTATATTTCCAGCTTCCATAAGAAAGGTGCATCAAACAAACACTGCATGATCTGACAGCACAGTAGTCTTTTGTTCCTAAAGAACAAAAGAATAATTAACTACCCTGATGCCTAGGATGTCTGACTTTTCATTTGAGATATTGTTCCTATTATTTCAATAGCATTTCTTATTATTTATCCTCTGGACTGCCACTGGATTTGAATGCAAAGACTGAGAACTCTGTTTTGTTTTTCTGGCCGTCATTGATACAGATAATTTGAATTGTTCTCTTCATATATTTTTAAAATATATTAATTTCCTTTAAATCTACTTAGCAAAAAAGACCACTTACTTGGAAAGAACTCTACCTGAATTTCATTTCTCCTTCCCACTTATAAAAAGTTATCTTCAAAGATTATGAAATAGTACATGGGGCAACAGTTCAACCTAATAATTGCCATTTAGGAATGGCAATTCATCATTGACAGTTTATAGAGTATCACATTTATGTACTGATACGTATCAAGCATTAAGAAGATCTTTCTATGAAATGTTCAGAATACTTTACAAAGCTCATAAAGGAAAGAAAATAATGAGAATGTCTTGGTATTGTGGTTGAAGGGAAAGTCAGCTTTTTGAAGTGTAGCACCCACTTCAGTCTGTAGGAACGACGTACATAATGTACAGATATGCAAAATTAAACAGCTTAAATTTTGAGATCAGGCTTCCAGACTGGAAGCACGGTGTAACTAATGTCTGTAGCAGGGTGTTCTTCCTTCATACAAAGGCTTTCTAAGAGGTGAAAGTGTTGTTGATATTGTTGGTATTTGTTATGCATCCAACAAATTAATCTGGAAGTTAGTTTCAATGAGAATGGGGATCTTATATTAATTTGCTTTAGTTGAGGTTTCAGATCAGTATTCTACGAGCATATTTAGACTCTTTTTATGGTGATTCATTTTTACTTTATTTTTTATTCTTATGCTGTTGATCTAGAGTGAGCTTCCTGAAATTATTGTAATAGAAATTAACCCATGTTTGCATAGAATAAAATTTCTGAAATGACAATGTGGCCATCAAATATACTTCAATTTAGACCAATAAAATTATAAATTCAGCTGTTTCAATGGCTTGTACAAAAGAGCACTTATTTCAGTCTCTGGAAATGTTACATGAATTCTGTGAGGTATGTCTTCACCAACACTTTGATTTTCAGTTTCACAACTAGAAATTAAACTTTGGGTTTTAAATTAGGAAATATTATGTTTTTCCTTAAACTGGCGAGAATTAAATTAACAAAAGAATAATTTTATGCATTACCTTAATCTGACATTGTGTCTCTGATGTAAAAAAATCTTTTTGTACAAAAAAATCTTTTTTGTACAGTCTGATGTGCAAAATCTTTTTGTAGTCAGTACCACTAATAGAATAATGGATATTATATTGTACTGTATTGTATTATATTATATTATATATTATAGATTGCACAATGGCAAGCTAAACCAAATTCCAAATCTAAATCTATAGCTGAAAATCTCTGTATGTACTTTTATACCAAAATAATGTTTTCTCAGAGCAAGGTTATTTAATATAAATGTAACTTAATAAAAATTAAACCATGTTTTCACAATATTTTGAAGAAAAGCAATATAAAATAGGAGGCAAGAATACAAACAAGGGACCTTTTTTACAGTAATTGTATTTATTCTGGGGTGATTGTTATCACAATTACGTGAGCACAAAAACTACTCTTTGTAATTTGCTGATTCTAAACCTGACCTTAGGTCTTGGATCTTCTCTAAATTGCTCAAGATTACAGTGGTCCCAAGATGACTACAAGGTCCCCACCACAGCGACATGGAGCTCCAGGAAACCATCACCACTCTAAGGGAGGCAGAAATAGCTCTGGAACCAGAAGCAAAACAGTCATGTCAGAGTACTACAGCTCCCTTGCCTGCAAAGACCTCCAGACCACTGAACATATAGCCTTTCAGAGCTTGTACTTGAACTTTCATGTCAAATCACCCCTGACAGAGTCTCTCTCCCAACGCTTTCCACTACTCTTGACCTCACGTGTGCCTGCTCTGTTTGACACTTAGAGCGTTGGTTTTGTGGAGAAAAGTTTCATCCAGGACCTTTTATTCCACCACTGTCTTGGTTGTGTGGGAAAATTAAACAAGCAGTAGAGCTCTTCTGTGGTGCTCAACTATTTTGAATCTGTGTTCGAAATTTGCATGATGAAACTGGCACACATACCACAAACTTTGTTTTACCAGGTTGTGGCCATCAAGGGATAAATATTTTTATTGTATTTTTATTTAATGTTTGTGCATTAAAACGTGCATTTCTATATATGCCTACTATATTTACTATCCCAGTCTATTCAATAGACTGGTCTTGTAGATATGTCTGAAGTAGATCTTGTTTGCACTTTTATTGTGAAAAATAACATTCTAGTTTTCAATTTAAAAATAGATGTTGTCAAGACAGAAGGTTTTGGCTTTTTTTTAATTTAGAAGTAAATTAAATGACAACAGTAAGTTAAAATCAGCCTTTTTCCACAGTACTAAAAGCATACTTTGATTCCATGAAAGATTCCCTATCAGCTTTAGCTGACAACAGTTTTTCTGATATTTTCAAATCTCTAATTGCACAATAAGAATTGTATCTCAAGGTGAGAATGGAAAAAATTAAAATTCCATACAGCTTCTTGTTTTGATACTTGAAGTATTTTAAACTCCAAATCAAATACAAACATAATTGTACTAGATAAATATTTTTAATGTTTTCTTTCAGCCTGAAATTTTCATCTTGATTAAAAAAAAAAAGTGAGTAACATTTTCTGTAAGATGAAAACCTACAGAATTCATCCCAACCTGGAACTCCAAGACATGTAACTTCCCTTCAAAACAAAATCACCTGCCTCCTCACATGCTGCAGTATGAGGCTGTAGCTTTCATTCTGTTATTTAAAAAAGGATTCATGGGATGACATGGTTAGTGACATTAGTGAGGAGAAAATCACTATTGCCACTCATAACATGACATGCAATGCTATCCTTCAGGACTTTGTTTTTTCTGTGTTCTTTTAAGATAATACATTAAAATTATTTTGCAAATAAATATTAATCTAACAGATTTGGGGTCACCCAAAAAATGCTGTGTTTGACAAAATAAAATGGGCACTGCCTAAGCAATACAGATTCTAATGAAAAATAAAGGCTAATCAAATCATGGGTCTTGATTTATAGACTCAATAGTTGGGGGTTTTTTTACTTTTTTTTTTTCCAAATTATCATTTGAGAAAAAAGTAATAGTAGTTGCTTAAGTATTTTTCTGCATTTCATCATCTGCTATAACAAGTGATCACTCATATTAGAAAAGTCCTGATGGATTTTCACAGCGTTCTTGTTACAGTATATTAAACTGGCACCTAATTATTTTGAAGCTGCACTGTGGTTTTCAGAGTACATGAATATTATGCTCTGTGAAAATCACTCACAGAAAGAATAAAAATCAGAGTTCTGGTACATTCAGTTCCAAGCTACACAGCTGCAAATCCAATTGTGCTTATATGATGTGATCTATTCTCCTGAAAAAAGGCCATCTGTGATAACTCCGACTTGCTCTGGACATCTAAACAAATTTTGCATCATGGAACAAACAGTATCTAGTCCTAGTTCTGTGTGAACTAGTACTGTGTGACCTCTGTCAATTTAACTTTCTGCAAGCCACAGCTATATACTAGTCTTCCCAGCTACTTTTTTAAAGTCATTATTCTGTGCAACCCATTATAGCATCTGCCCTTCTGAGGAACACAAAGAAAACAAAATCTTTTTCTTTTCCCTCTCAGGATTCTCAGCTGGCATGTCAGGCTGCATCTAGACTAGTACATAAAAAAGACCTAAGTCTAAGCTGCTTCTCTGTCCAGGGGGCCACATGCCACAGACCGCCATTACATGCTTCAACCCCTCTTCCTCCAAGGAAGGTTGCCTCATCCATTCTACCTCCTGGGAACAGTGGTTTTTCTTTGCTGTTCCCTGAGCAGTGCCTGCTTCTTGTTTGCGAGACTGCTAACTGACACAGATTAAAGTTGTGGTGGGGATGTGCAAGTAATTAAATAGTATGAACTACCAGAAATCCAGGTCCTAGACTTACAGTTCACCACTCCATACATAGCCTATCTTCCCAGCATTCCTCCTGGTTGGCTAAAAGCTTTGCCCTACTTTACGCTAAAAGCTTTTGCTTTCAAACCTCCTTTTTTTTTTTCCCATGGACACAGTATCTTTGCCAAAACCCTTTCTATTCTCCCAACATCTGTTTGTTTCTTCTATCCCCTAAGTTCTAAGTCTCCAGAAATCCCGACTAAAAATAGCCTAACCTCCTTGTTGCTCTCCCTTGGTGTTTCTTTCATTCCTCTGCCAATCTTGTCAGAGTGTTTTGTCATCCTGTGGATACACAGCATCTCTGGGAGAAAAAGTATCTGCACTGACAAGCTGCTTCCCAAAACTCGACTACATTGTAAAAGGCAACAGATTGTGGAGTCATAGAAGAAAGTAATTTGGAACGACTGCTGTCTTTACTTCTGCACAACATGATTAAGGCCCACGATTGGTGACTCATTTGAATTATCCTGAGGCAATACAGTACTACACTCAAAATCTTGTTTGCAGGCACAGTAGAAGCATACCTGTCATGGTTTAACCCCAGCCAGCAACTAAGCAGTACGCAGCTGCTTGCCCACTCCCCCCACCCAGTGGGATGGGGGAGAGAATCGAAAAAATACCTTATAGACAAGTAAAGCCAAGAATTTCCTGTTAGCATAACTGAAATCTGAAGAGTATAATCATTATTAGTGGAGATTTAATTGTTACAGAAAAAGAAAGAATAACAATGCAGTTTACATGCTTAGTTTCCTCCCCTTTTCCTGGATTTATGCCCACTTTCTCCCTGCTTCTCTGCATTGTGTGGTTGGTGGTTTCACTCTGGTGTTCGAGGTTGGGGGGTGTTATCATGAGCAACTGGAGTCCTTCATTGGGAGGAACATGATGCTCATGT
Organism: Haliaeetus albicilla; assembly: GCF_947461875.1. Taxonomy (NCBI): domain Eukaryota; kingdom Metazoa; phylum Chordata; class Aves; order Accipitriformes; family Accipitridae; genus Haliaeetus; species Haliaeetus albicilla. The sequence goes on from NC_091485.1 coordinate 28,728,750, forward strand.
TGATGGCTTCTCCCTCCCTCTAGGATCCACTTGGGGTCATTTTTAGACTTTTATTAACATACTTTTACACCTTTGCTTATTCTTCATCGACCTGCAGCTCCACACTACATCTGAATTTGCTATGTACAGTACTTTGTAAGTGTGGGAGAAAATATTTCTTTGTTCTCTTTGTTACCCCTAAAACTGGATGTGCCCAGCTCCAGGTCTGCCTTTCTTTGATTAACCATTGGTGAGCTGTTCATAGCTGTGGGGTCTCCAGTGCCAAGCTTGTGCCCATCCAACACCTGCACTTCTCCACCCTGCATCCTGTGTCTCTTCTCTAGTGCCAGCCCTGTATTTCTCCACACTGCATTGTTATGTTACAGCCATAAATATCTTATTCTACATAGAATAACTGCTTTTACTGCAATCTACATAAAGCATTGCTTGTACCACACAAAGATAAACAAAAGGAAAGCAAATTAACCATAGGTCAATTCGAGAAATTGCTATCACAACTAAGCTGAGTAAAACAAAGTTGCAGGCAGCTTAGGAGAAGTTCAATAAAGCAAGGCTGACCAGACTCCCTCCCGAAGCCTTGCAAATTCAGCACAAAACTGTGGCCTGTTAATAGCGATGGGAATACTGTATTACAGGGCTACATGGTTTCAATAGTTCTGTCAAATCAGGATTTCCATACTAATGGTGAACAATTCATTTTTGGGGGGCTAATAAACAATGTCAGAATAAAATTGAGTATTTCTCTACAAAGCACTCACAAAAGTATGAGATCCATCCCTAAAATATCAACTTTAGCTGTAATAAGTGATTAAGGAGCATGACAGTATGTAAGCTAGAAGCATGAAGGTAGTTAAACTGAAATCCTTTCTGTCACTGAGTGGGGCAGCCTGACAGATCACAGCCACACAGCCATCATCACGGACTTCACAGCTATGAAGCAGTAACTTGTAGTTCAATTGCTTTTGATTTTGTCACACTCTTTTTTTGTCATATCAGGATAGTACGTCATTAAGGAGCTCTTCTGGTTTTGCCAGGGTTGCAGCAGGCTTTAGTGATCTGGATGTTGGTATTGGATCTCACTGTATACCTGCCCTCCTCATTACCTCATGATGTCCCTGCCACTGGCTAGAAATACATATCCTGATAGAAAGGTGGAAGGGCATGTTTTTTTCTGGCTGGAATACCTGGCTAAGTAAGACTTTCTGGCACAATTGCCTAACAGATCTTACATATCTATTACCTGTAAGGCATACTGGTCAAGGCTGGCTACACCCAAATGGTGACCTCACTGCTTTTGTCTTCAGATCTGGGTACCGTTTTTTATTATTGCCTCCATAGAGCTGTGCAAGGACAGTGAGAAAGAGGTATAACAACCCACCTCAGCCATTTTCATCTGTTTCCTTCAGCCCTGAGTGCATACATCCATCTATGTAGGATGGCCTTAGACAGGTTTTTCTGTCAAGTACCTGGCATACTGAATGATTGGAAAGTTTCTTATTTATCTTAGTTGACTTTGCATTAACTCCTTGATGTTTCTTAAATTCTCATGGTCTGTAACTCCTTATATCTGTATTGCTTAGCTGAGCTAAATGGGTATAATTTTCTTGTAATTTTGAGATATCTTTCGTAGATTATACAGAATTCACGTAACTACTCACCATGCCTCTGAGCTGAAAGTATGCTTTTCTCTATTATAATCTGTTATTATCTGTGATTTCTTAAAAAAAACCAACCAAACAAACACCCCACCCTTGCCTACAATTTAAAAGAATAAAACTTGAAGAATAGAACCATAGAACTTTACCACAAGAAAAGCATATCTTTGGAAAAGGAAGTACATTTTGATCTGTAAACTTGAAGTGATGGGGAAACTTCCACTCTCTTTTCAAAGTGAAACTGTCTGTTCCAGTCACTCAGTACTGCCACTTCTTACCTCATTTCTCCCTTCACATACCTCAAAGCAGTGTTCTTAGACCAAGTTCCTTCCCCAAGGGTGCTTCCATGGTGTAGTGCCTAAAATATGCTTGGAAGATGGGTTAAAAATATGAGGCACCACTTTTCCGTCTGTGCAGAAAAAATAGAAAGCATAGAAAACAGTGCTGGAAAGGACCTCTTAAAAAGTTCTTATCTACCTTACTAACTAAATACAGGGTAAGTTTCTCTCTGTTTTAGAATATGACATTCCAAAACACAGAATCACGTTAAGGATTTGCTCCAGATTTTACTTGCCCATTCTGCAAAGTTTAAGGAGCTTTGGTAAATATCTGTAAGGATTGTCATGTAACTATTTACTATTAATTGTATGACTGACATGCTGAAGTTTGCTACGGTGAGTTTTTGGATCTTCATTCATGTTGAAAGTGTCCTCACTGCCTGTGAATTGTTCAGAACCATGTCTTGTAGTGTTGATATAAGGTGTAATCTACAGTAAACTCATTTTAAACATTGCAGTCTGCTTTTCACACCACAAGATAATTATGTACTTACTTCCAGTTGATGTGGAGGATAAACCCCAATGCATTTCCTAGGTTTCAGGCTTCTGGGAAGTGCTTCTTTTATGTTCAGTATGGAAAGGCAGCTCCTGTTCGGAATTTGTGTCCATACTTTTGCTTATAATTTTCTACTACCAAAACAAACCATAGAGAAAAATGCTGAAGGAAGAGCAAAATAACAGATATTAAGAAACCCTTAAACATTGGCTTATTAAAATGAAAATTAATTCCAAAAATATTTTTGAAACAGATGTTCATACTTGGAATGTAAATTGAACATTTATGAGAAGTAGTCAAAAATATGTTATTTTTTATGCTTTGGATATATATTGTAAGGCATAACAATATATATGCAACAAGACTGCATGACAAGAAAACACAACAGCAACAGTATTTTGTTGTCACATTCAACATTAAAAGTGCTATCCAAAGCCTTCACTGTATCTCTATTTTCTCAATATAAATCTTTGTATACAGCCTGAAAAATAAAATGTCATGCATGTCCGTATCCCATCAATAGTAATTCTTATCTCTTAGCATAGAATTATTAAACATTGGGATAAAATGAAATCTATACAGAATCCCAGTTCTAAGGTGTCTACACAGTGGGTTTCTCTGGTGCCAGTACACAGCAAATGAGAATTCATCCTCTGTCTCCACAAATATTTCACAAGGCCTCCACCTTTCCAACAGCTCTCCAGCTGTAATAACTACTGCATCACAAATTGCAAGCAGCTGGGTAACACCCTTACAATTTTTTATCCATACAGCTTCTTACTCCAACCTTTAAATTTTACCATAGTTCAGATGCTGCAAGTGATACTTGTATCACAGTTTAAGAGCTGCTGGAGAGTTCCTCAGGTTTGAATGAGTGTGAATTTTGTCACCACTGACTCTCTGTTGGTTTTTGCATTGCTTCACATACTGTGCCCTGGGAGGCTTTCGTGTACATTCCCTCAGTTATCTTCTCAGAGCCTCTGATTTCCTCAGGAATGACCCATGATCCAGCATTCCTGGTTGCTGCACAACATCACCAATCTTCTCCTTTCACCAGAGTGGTCCTTCCAGGGCTGCAAGTACAGCCTGCAGGCAAGTCCATGTCTTGTACGCAAACCGCCACCAATGTGCTATAAATAGCACTGACATAAACAGACTCACCACTGAATCCAGCGAAGAGCCTGTGGTTGCTGCCCCAGAACTGACAGACACACCAAAGGTTGGAAAACTTAGACTGTCTGCTCCTTCCTAGTATTATTTCAATATCTGACTCTATTTCTGACTTGAGTGTTGAGGGAACTGCAAAATTCCTCAGGGACTGAGATGAAAATTTTGGACTGTTATTATCTGGAATGTTTCTAATCCTACTGGAAAACTTAGAATGATTAAAGCACTTCCCCCCACCCCCCCCCATATACTTTATGCAAGTGTCATGGTTTAACCCCAGCCGGCAAATAAGCATCACACAGCCACTCGCTCACTCTTCCCCCAGTGGAATAGGGGAGAGAATCAGAAAGTAAGAAAACTCATGGGTTGAGATGAGAACAGTTTAATAATTGAAGTAATAATAATAATAATAATAATAATAATGAAAATAACAAAAAGAGAGAGAAATAAAAACCCAGAAAAAGAAATGATGCAAATGAAAGACAATTGCTCACAACCAACTGACCAATGCCCAGCCTGTTCCCGAGCAGTGCCCCTCCCCCAAGCCAGCTTCCCCCCCAGTTTATATGCTGAGCATGACGTCCTATGGTCTGGAATATCCCTTTGGTCAGTTGGGGTCAGCTGTCCCAGCTGTGTCCCCTCCCAACTTCTTGTGCACCCCCAGCCTCCCCATTGGCAGCACAGCATGAGAAGCTGAAAAGTCCTTGACTTAGTGTAAGCGTTACTCAGCAACTACTAAAAAATCAATGGGTTATCAACATTATCCCCATCCCAAATCCAAAACACAGCACTATACTAGCTACTAGGAAGAAAATTAACTCTACCCCAGCCAAAACCAGGACAGCAAGCACAGTATTTGTCCCATAAATGGAAGGAATCTAAATAACAGACACTAAATTTTTGATTGTATGTTAATATTATATATTGATGCCTAAAATATGTATATGAAGCATCAGTTTAGTATTTTCTTTATCCGGTGTCTTTCTTAGATTTCCCAGTGCAGTTCCAATTGACTGTGATATTCATAGAAATGAAAATGCAGAGATAGAAAAGACATATTGTGTGGTCAGTCCATCTTCCTGCCAGTATATGTTTGTGCATTTTATAGTGACTTTTGCAAGCTAGTTTAAAATAATTCAGACAATAAGATTTCAGCCACCACTGTGGTGGAAACTAATAGACCTGCAGGCAAGTAAGCATCTTCTAATAACTCCCTCTTCTTTTCTGAGTTCCCTCCAATCTGCTGCTGCTTCTCCCCAAATCACTGGTGTGTGTATATATCTATCTATCTATCTATATATATATCTCCTATTTATACTTTCAAAGTAGTTATAGACTTCAGCTGTTGCTTAGGTAATTTATTTTCTCTTTATAAATCAGACAGACAGTGCAGTTTCTGCTCACTCTGTTACACTTAAGAACAAAATATATTTGCAGCTTAAGTTTAATGTGCTCTGCTTCAGGATTTTGGCGTTGCTATGGTTTAACCCCAGCCAGCGACTAAGCACCACGCAGCTGCTCACTCACTTCCTCCCCACCCAGTGGGATGGGGGAGGGAATCAGGGAAAAAAGTAAAACTTTTGAGTTGAGATAAGAACAATTTAATAGAACAGAAAGGAAGAAACTAATAATGATAATGATAACATTAATAAAATAACAACAGTATTAATAAAAGGATTGTAATATGCAAGTGATGCACAATGCAATTGCTCTCCACCCACCGACTGATGCCCAGTTAGTCCCTGAGCGGCGATCCTCCCACCCCCACTCCCCCCAGTTTATATACTGGGCATGACATCACATGGTATGGAATACCCCTTTGGCCAGTTTGGGTCAGCTGCCCTGGCTGTGTCTCCTCCCAAATTCTTGTGCTGCTCCAGCCTTCTTGCTGGCTGGGCATGAGAAGCTGAAAAATCCTTGACATTAGACTAAACACTACTTAGCAACAACTGAAAACATCAGTGTGTTATCAACATTCTTCTCATACCAAACTCAAAACCATAGCACTATACCAGCTATTAGGAAGACAATTAACTCCATCCCAGCTGAAACCAGGACAGGCATGCTGAAAGAAAATGTGTGGTCATCTACCATAAGTCAGACAGTGAGACATGATTTGATAAGAAAACAAATACTTCTGATTGTTTCTGCACTCCATTTTTGTAAAGAGTTCTCAGTGATATGAATCCCTATTCGTTGCTGAAAATCATATCACGTTATATCAGCTTGAAAATTATGCTGGAAATGTACATGAGAAAAATTATTTTCTCTGCTTCTGTTTGTAATGTAGTTATAATATTTAATGGACAAAGCTGTTATAATGTTTATAATTAGTGGCACCTTTAAAAACTATGAAGATTGATTATAATCTAGTTATATCTTTACCTCTGAACATAGTTACAGAAATATTAGACTGACAGTGAATTTGAAAGGTTTGACAAATAGTTAAATGCTGTAAAATTTCAGATTCATTTGCCTGTAGTAAACATGTGAGATCACATCAAAAGACACCAAAGATTTTTATTTTGTGTATAACTATGTATTGACTCTGGAAGCCAGTAACACCTGCTTTACTCATTTTCTTTTATGACCTGAGCAAACTTTGTGTGGAAAATTCATGCATATTTATAGAGTTGAGAACCCTGCATGTTTCCTCTGGAAATTCAGTGATTTCCCAGTAGTGAAAGTTGTGCTGCTCTTACATGAAGGTGGCCAGTATGAAAAAGGAATAATAATTAAATGCAGGGATCATGTTCAATGGAGAATGATGATGGAAATAGCGTTAGCTATTCCAAAAGAAATATTTTCCTGTTTATAAAAACATGCTGCTCTCCACTGTGCAATAAACCTTATTACACTGAAGACATACATTGCAAGACTATTATTTCTTCATAAGCGTGAAGGGATGGGGTGAGTAGTAAGATATTCCCACATTGACCAGAAGAGGAGTAACTGCAAAAGGTCAGTTACTTATTTTAAAAATAATTTAAATATCCTTTCACAAAATGTTATAAGAAGTTTCAAGAGGAATTGTCCCTTTGGTAAAATAGTTGATCCTTTACCATGCTTCCTGAGGACTGCAGTGACATTCTGCTTATCTTCTAAGAGTCTTAGGCATGACTTAAACTGACCTCTCTCATCACCTCTCAACAGTTATTCTCTACAAATGCCTACAAATCCAGTGACCTTCCAGGAGATTTTTTGAGCTTCTATAAAAGGGTAAAAGTATGATAGTCTCTGCTGGTTTGGGCTGGGATATTTTTCTTCACAGAAGCTAGTATGGGGCTGTGTTTTGGATTTGTGCTGGAAACAGTGTTGATCACTCAGGGATGTTTTCATTCCTGCTGAGCAGTGCTGACACAGTGTCAAGGGCTTCTCTACTTCTCACCCCACCCCACCAGCGAGGAGGCTGGGGGGGCACAAGAAGTTGGGAGGGGACACAGCCGGGACAGCTGACCCCAGCTGACCCAAGGGGTATTCCAGACCATAGGACGTCATGCTCAGCATACAAAGCTGGGGGAAGAAGAAGGAAGGGGGGGACATTCGGAGTGATGGCGTTTGTCTTCCCAAGTCACCGTTAGGCGTGATGGAGCCCTGCTTTCCTGGAGATGGATGAACACCCACCTGCCGATGGGAAGTGGTGAATGAATCCCTTGTTTTGCTTTGCTTGCGTGCGTGGCTTTTGCTTTGCTTATTAAACTGTCTTTATCTCAACCCACAACTTCTACTTTTTTTTTTCCAGTTCTCCCTGCCATCCCACTGGGGGTGGGGAGTAAGCAACTGGCTGTGTGGGGCTCAGTTGCCGGCTGGGATTAAACCACAACATACTCTTTTTTCCTAATCAAAACAAGTTACAGAAACTCAGAGCAAAGTTTACAGTTAAGACAGGAGGGAATATCTAATATAGCTCAGCCCATTTAAGTCTTTTGATACATCATAAAGTCTATTTGCACATTTGTCCAGATGAAAGAGAAACTGGCAGCATAAGGTTTATCCCACCACACGAAGGAAATGTAGGGTGATGCTGGCATATACTTCTGGGTAGGAGGTGAATTCCAGACCAAAACACAAGAACACACAATGGGGTCAGATGAACTCAGGGTTTATCTGCTCAAGCAGCCTCTTACCAGAAATGGGCTTTTTAAGGCAGTGCAGGGCAAAATTTTTGTAGCATTTCACTGGATTGCCCTATCAGCTCCTGTCTATCTATCTGCAGTTGAATACAGATGGCCATATAAAACCCTCTGGGTGCCAGAGTCACACCACACAGCTGCAGGAGAATGAGGGAAGGGAAATACTACGTGCCAGTACCCTGGAAAAAAGAAAATAAAAGGAAAAAAATTGCAGTAGGAGAAGAAACACATAATAGGAGCACAACTTTGGTGTATTCTAATAATTTGTTTGTTAATATTCTATTATTATTGTGGTATTGTTAATCTGAAACTTTTTTTTAAGATTTGCAGCTGCTGTGTCCCTTTATTTCCCAAATGCCAAACACTTGTCCACCAAGGGATTAAGCAGTAAAAAGAAAATACTAGAAGTAATACTGGCAGTTTGTCTGCCAAAAAGAAAACTTGAAGTAGTGTGCAAACAAAACTAATATTAAAGTGCAAAAATGAAGGATAGAGAAGGCACCAAGCCTCCAAAAGTGCAATGTGGCATCTAATAAAATTAAAATGTACCAGTTTTCATCTCCTTCATAGAGATGAGGAGTCATCCTGGTACATTTCTAATATGAAATTTCACCATAGGTTGCAATGAATAGTTTTCATTTATACCTTGAATTTCCTGGAAGCTACAGAAAAGCTAGTGTGGAGAGGAAAGGCTTGAAACAACCCAAACTGAGGCTGAGGAATTGTATGTCTTTCTTGCTGAATAGTCAACAAGTAGATCTTTCTGCTCTTGATGGGCTTGCTACCTCTCTACTCATCACCTTGAAGGTAAACTTTGTCTTTCTTTCTCAGCATGGTCCATACTACAGCTGTTTCCAGTAATTACAGCTTTTATCATTGATCATATCTAGTTAGCTCCATCCATTTCCTTCCTAATTTATCCATATGTTGTTTTGTTATAAAGAAGATAAACCACATTTAGTAAAATTCAGAGTGAAAATCTATAGTACTATATATACAATCTATAATACTAGATTATAATGACATTAGGGTTGTGTTTCACCATCCTGTTCTTTTCTGTTTCTGATTAAGGTGAATCATTTGATTTTAGGCATATGGCTACAAGAGCAATGTAGGTGTATAATGTCTTTGTTCTGGGAGAAAATCCAAGGAAAAACTGAGATACAAAGATTCCCACATGCACAATATTTTGTGCATTTACACTAAACAGAAATTATTTGGCAATATAACTATTTATTTTTCAGGGATGACAGCTGTCAAAGACATGATGCGGACTTGGAGTTAACATTGAGTTAAATATATTTCTTCTTTCAAACATAAATTGTTTGAATGTTTTAAAGCTTTTCTTTAAAACATCAGAATTGTTAACAGACAGAAAATGAAGATGAAAGGCCACATCTATATGAAATACTAGTTGTCTACAGAATTTATGGATATAACAGATCAATTTGTGTGTCTACAAAACCACTTAGCATGCACTTAGATGTAAATATATAAGTAGGCCAGGAATGTGTCTTGCTTATGTAGCCTGCTGTTTAAATGTAATATATGAATAAAAATTCAAACCAAACTAATTGAGAGGTCATACATCTCTAGTTTTTCTACATCACAGAATTGCCATTTGCTCATAAAATGTAATTTTATGAATAGGGGCTTTTTGACTAGCAAAATATATCTTTGTGATAATTCAGGGTTGGTTTTCCACCCTGGAGAGTACTAGAAAAATAATACCAACTTTTTTTTCTGATAGCTTTCAACAACTTTTTCCTTGTTTCCTTCTAAAACAGTTTTAAACAGTTGATTTATGACAGAAATTGTGAACCATGAGCAAATATCATAAACTATTAACAGAAATCAGATTTCAAATTCCTAAGTTTTATGTTTACAGAAATTTTATTTAAATTAACTTAATTTAATTTAAAAATGTAAACATGCTACAAGTCATGTGTTAAATGAAAACCATTAGAAATGCACCTATTAAACAGTAAGTATAATTTATAAACTCATTACTGCAGTAGCTATCCAGCAATAATTTAAAAATACTATTTTTTTTTTTCCTTGTGTTCACACTTCATTTTAGTTTATAGAGAAGGAGATGTCCACTTAGGAAAGATACAGCATTGGCTAAAGTGGCATAAATAAGCAGATTGGACTCCAAAGAATCGTAATATTGATGACAGTAACATTTACAAAGGCGATAAAATTAGTGAAAGTCTGTTTCCAACTGGCAAGGTATTTAAGAAAGTCAGAGAGAAACAGCTGAGACATTTGTATTCTAATTCAAGGTTCTTTAGTATCAAAATGGTACTAAAACTACCAGTATCACAGGTAAAATCATATATTGTAGGAAGGAGAGAACAAAATATGCTCAAGAAGCAGCCCTGACTTGAAGTATCTACTCTTTAGCCAAGAAAATTGTAGTAAAGTTTTGTAAATTAGCTATGCAATAGAAATGAGAAGTCAAAAACAATAACAAGATTAGATTACAGGTTTTGAATAGTGAAAATGGACCTGTATATGGAATGTAAAAATATTTTTTAAGATCAGCGCTAAAGACCACCTGATATCCTCTGAATTTTGATAAAAAGAAATCAAATGTGATGGCTGACAGATTTCTTAGCCGAATGCCCATTGAACTACCTGAACTGCTGTTATTTTTTACTTAGTTTTGGAAACAGCAAAGGTCATTTTAAGGCTTTCATCACACAATAATGCATAAGATTAAAGAAAGCATGAATTGATTTAGTGTAAAAGAAACAGAAGAATCATTAATGGTAACTAACCTTTTCTTATTCAAACTAGAAATGTTGAAAAGTACTGTAATGTTAATAAAGCTAACTGGCCAAAGGTGACCTAACTATGAGAAGTCTTGGAGTCTCCTTTTTCAGTCTGTACCTAGACACTATGGATGAACTTACATCTCAAAGAACTGGGGAGCATGGAGTCCAGGTCTGACTTAAGGTTATCTGGAATAAGCGGTCAAATGAGGCCTGCTGATGAATAAAATATAATTCTTATCAATGAATTACACTTTTAATGAATGTGCATCTTTCTTAGAATACATTTTATTTATGCTTTTTTTTTTTTATGTATTGCAATTGGCTGCTTATTTTTAGAAGTAGCTATAATGGGGTTGTACTCCCTGTGTCATTGCAGACTTCTGTTAAACATCAGAGTCATAGCAGAAAGGGGCTACATTTTGATGACAGAAAAGCATATATAAAGATACTGTATGTATTGTCTTCAGTTTAGATTATGTCTCCAAAAGATGGATGTAAAGCTAAATTTGAACTTCTGTGTCCACCATTAAAACACCGGGGAAAACCACACAAGAGGATTCAAGCTTTTTTCCAGTCAAGCAATCTGTCATCACTGTAAGCACTGCTGTCTGCTCTGTGTTTTTCCACTGCCAGTCCTGTGCTCATTTGCCATCTGCCAGTCCTCACTAAATTGCTATCCAGTTTATACTACTAGTCACTTACTTTTCTTTCAGGTAACTATCAGTCAAACTTGCTGATGTTTGTGAAATTATCAGGTTTGAAAACACCTCATAAAGAAAAACTGAAATCTATTAAATTTAGGCTTCTGGAATAATGTGGGGGTTTGGTAATTCACAGTATGTGAAAAAGGGCTTATAAGGTTACTATCCTTTCAAGGCACATTAACATGTTAGAGACTTACAGTGCGAAGAACAGACTTGAGCCCCTGACTCTTGCTATATGCATGTGTGTGTTACATTTGCTTCCCTGAACAGACAACTAGATGCTCCCAATATATGAGGAAACCCTCAAAGGCCATCAGTATACACTTGACTACCTGCCTTATCCAGCAAGAAGTCATGGTGTGAATTTTTGTAAGGAGTTGATTTGTGGATTTAAGAGCCCCTGTGTTGCTGCAATTCCAGATTGAGAGAACATCCCTTTAGGAATGATTACCAATTGGCAAAAGGATGAGGAAGCCCATAGATTTCTTTCATTTATCCCAAAAGCCAGACAGACCCTTAGCAGCTCACCTGCCAGGTAGTCTGAATTTCAGAATATGTGCCTAGATTTCACAGCAGGATTTTCTATTTCAATTGTGCTTATGAATTTGACAGTTTGGGGACAACTAAAGTAATTTAATGGTCACTTTTCTCTACTTTTCATACCCAGTAGCTGCACATGAGAAAGCTGTTTTATTTCCTGTGTCATATTTCAATTAGGTTTCAAACAGTTTATAGCAAAAAGCACACTTTTATTTCTTCTGTGTAAGAGACATACCAAGACATTTGTGCATGCTTGATCAGGAGTGTTCTGCATGTAATAAGCCCAGTTTCAGTTAGACAATCCAAAAGCTCTAAACTAGCAATTGAACTTTCTGCATAAGTAGCTCGTTAATTTGTATGCATGGGTGGTATAGTACTATGAGTTTATATGCAATTATTTTGCTTTAAACCAGAATCAAATTAAATTTGCACTTCTCAGTACAAATTGTCTTTGCTAATGTGCTCTATAATCTATCCAACCAGAAGTTGAAGATTTAGCTTAGCACCCCAGCCTCTAGTGAGGAAGTTCTTTACCATCTCTATCATGCTTAAGCCAACAGTCCCTGGTAACTCATGACCCTTTCTTGCTCTCAAGTGCTGTGGGAATTGAATATTTTCTTGTTATTTACACACAAACTATTTAGGGCTGTGTAGGTTAAATAAAACTGCTACTGGGTAGTTAGACACTAAAAATTATGTGAAATCTCTACTTGTGTAGCAAACCAAATTTTTATCCTAATTTGGTGGTTGTTTTGGCAGATTTAGAAAAAAAAAAGATAATTGCAGGTTTTTTGCAGGACAGGGTTTGGAAATATGTTGGCATTCACCTTTCCTGTGCCTGATCATCAAGATACATGTGGTATTCTGTAGTACCTGGAGATGAACTCAGGTTCTGAAAACTCAGACAGAAACCAAAAGCTTGACTCCATTTCACTCTTACCAGCCTAGATCAATAAATATTTACATCTAACTTTGAGTTGCAACTGCAGCTCTTTCCAGAGATCGCTAGGCTAAAAACTCCAGCCTTTCCTTACTATCACTTAATTAAGATAAGTAAATTAGCCATCAGTTCACTTGAATATTGCTGAGGACCTTCCTTCATCAGCTCTTAATCTCTGCATATATTGTGAGTAGACCAATTAATTACAAAATGTGTAAAGTAAAGCATTTGTGTAAGCCTTTATAAGACCAAGGCCAGTAATAATGCCCATCTATAAGACAGGATTCAAAAATCTAACTCAAGACCTTTAAATTTTTAACAAAAATAACAACTTTTGTAGCACCTTTAAAATGTCATTCTTCAGTTGGTAGGGAAAATAAGCCCAACAACTTCTGCAGGGCAAAAGACCATGCTAACAAATTATGGTCCTGGTGACTTGAAGCCATCAAAAGATAAAGAATTTGCTATTTCCCTTGGCAGATGCTGCAACAATTACCAGCCTGCTCTACCAAAAATACGTATGTTGTCACAAAATTTGAATTTGTCTGGGTTTAGTTTCTACTAACACGCACCTCTTGAATTCCTTTATATAATCATTGTTGGTGAAGTATCTGTGAAGAAATTAATTTAAAATATTTGAGACTTCTCTTTACTTTCTCTTTGATAATCTAAACATACCAAGCTTTCTATAGCTTTTACTGTAAATATTTTCTTTAAGTCAGTATATTATCTATTGTTGCCTTTTCTTCACTAACTTTAATCATTCATCATGCTCTTAAGCATGGATGCTAGACTGTTACTTCACTACTTTCACGAGCAGTTTCAACCGCTCAGTATATTTTATTGGATCTCTTTTTCTGTTCCTATTCATTGCCCTTTGTCTTCAATTCTGCAGGATCCTATTTTATTTTTGCCAGGGAGTCATCCAGCATTATCACTTCTCAACTTATAATCACCATTCTGAAGGATATCCCATATTCTTCTCCATCAAATGGTTTGTTCTTTTACAAGATGTTACTATGGGGATTGAAGTAAAAAAGTATAAAGTAGCTAACAATGAATTAAGTAATTGCTTCTTACTGGATCTGAAAATTAACAGATCCAAGTAGGATAGAAAATCTCAGAAATATCTATAGGTCTGATTGTCTGCTAGACACAATTAGTTTGCTTATAGCTATCTGTAAAAGATTGTGTAGACAGACCCTTTGAAATATTTGTAAGGGTAGAATTTAACACATAAACCAAGAAGAATTATTTTGGCTTTCTCAGCTGATGTGTTTTAAAAACTGTATCTATAAATATCCTAGAAGAGAACTTTTTGCTTATGTTTTTCATCACGTAATTCAGGTTTTTTCACACATGATACTACAAAGGGAACAGTAACCGACAAAGCTATTAAATAAAGCCCTTGCTATCCGGTAAAAACTTGCTATTACCTGGAACAATAGGATACTGGAGAATTTAAATACATTCTGGATTGTTTCCTTCATGCTCCTACTAATCTGTTTGGAATGATCAATCTTTTAAAATTGTGGGTACTATGGTAACTGAATACTTCAAGGTGTCATGGAGACAGAGTACTCTTCTCCTGAGATGCTAGTCTATTTGAGTCTGCTGTGAAAAAGTACAGAAGAGGTTTTTTGTTATCTTCTAAATGCAACTACTTATAAATGGTGACTCATACAAGGCTTGCATGGTGCTGGTGTTTTTAACACACCTTTTTTAAAAGTACAAAATCAAAACTGAAGTGAAATACATGCAGTTCTCACATAACTAAACCTCCTATGCAGAAAGAGCAGAATTATATCATATACCTTTTACCTGTTCCTTGCTAAATTTGTTTGCCTGAACCTCACTCCTACCAATTTCTCTAACTCCTTTATCTCCAAGCAGTCATTAGTCTTCTCTTCCCTTTTCTTCCTCCGTGCATCTTTGAATGAATACTTCCTCTGAGTGGTACCTTAATTTCCAGGCACATTTCTAAAGAAAGTTTCAGTTCATTCTCTTAATTATATTGATTAGGTCTCACTCAATTTTTTTATATTATTTTTGTGATATGCTTATTTTCAGAAAGAATGCATTTCATGTTTTTCTGACCACTAAGTTTTTCTCTTCTCTAAGGTTGGAAGTCTCACAAACTTACTCAGGTGGTGCCCAAGCTACTTCCTTTGAAACCTAATTTTTGTTCTTGAGATCGCTTCTGCTTTTACAGCTTCCCAGTACCTATGCCATAGATATTCTTATGATGTCTAATCTTCTTCAAATATTTTTATGAACTAACTCAAAGTCTGAACATAGGTACAAAACCCTTCATCTTGCTGAAGCTTTCCCCTTCCATCTCTGCTGCTAGGATTTTCCTGTAATAAATCTTTTGGGTGTTTGAAAATGTGGTTGCAAAATTCATATAGAATCTATTTTGTTAAATTGTGCAATTTCTCAGGTAAAGAAGCAATCAAAACTACACCATCTTCATAACAGCAGTTGCTCATGTACCTGTCACCACTATATAATTGTATACACACCCCCACTACAGCTGATTGTATGTAATTTGATCCCTCCACTTTTACCATTGCATTTTGACTGCAATAAAGCTCATGTTTTGTCTAAATGTAATGGAAACCCCGTTTCGAACATTGTCAGGAATAACCTGTCAAGTCCCATCAAAACCCAACTGCCTTGGTGAAACTAAAAAATAAATATTGAATGATTGCCCAAATTATTGAGTGAAATTCCTTATGATCCTAAAGTTTTTCACTTGTTCTGTTTCCCGTTCTTCATATTCAGCTGATATTCCCTTCTAGTTTTTTGTCTGAATTCTTTCAACATGATTCTACGTGCATCTAACACCAGCGGAAAAAAAAAAAAAAAATTGCTCACCCCTTCCAATCCTTTTTAATTCTTATTAGTGAGATTACTCATTCTTGTCCTAGTATTGTCCTGTATCTGTACCAATCAAATGAATCCCTGTATGTGCATGCAGAGTCAGGACGTCCATTATCTAGTGAATTATCTCGATATGTAGCATTTTTGTTCTTGGTTGGTCTTTTAAATCATGAATGCTCTTTCAGATTTTAAGAACAGTGGTTCACTTTCCACTGATCAGTCAATATTATGAATAAAAAAATCAATTGTAAATGTAATCTAATGTAAAAATTTTATCTTCACTTCCCACTATTTTCTCTGGAGAGAAATAATATCACTTTAACTCTCCTTCCTAGACAAGAAAAAAAAATTAAACACAGTTCTGGTAAATTATAGTGCTCACCTCTGCCTTTCCTTCCTTTCTTTCCCTCCTGTTTCCTGATTACCTTTCCCTCCTCCCCAGTTCTCATCCCCCACCCCCATCACTGCTGGTACACAGGAAAGATATTTTTACGGCATATGATATTGTAAGTGTATATATTAAAGGTACTTCACCTTCTGAAACATGTGCTGAAATACTTGCACTGCTGCATGTTCCCAAAGACAGCCATGGAAAACAATATCTGTCAGGTGTGCAAGTCACAGTACTTTTGTCTTAGAGCATAGCTCACCTCTGAAGCACTTAAGTTGCAGAAAAAAAATTGAAACCAGTCATTTATTGGTAGAGAAAATGTATGCTTAGAATTTTCTTAATGAATGTTCTTGGACAATGCAAGTCTTAGCCTGTTCCAGAGCTAATGTATACTTATTTAGGAATATTGTAATGTTGTTGTCTATCTTAGCCTTCCAGTTTTCTTGCAAAATTCAGTTCGCTGGTTTCCTCTCTTCTGTGGCTCCTTACCATGACTTTAAAGACTATTCCATGACTTAATTCTTTTAGCTGCTTCAAGTCTTTAACATGTCCTTTTTTATCTTACATTTACTTCTTGTCATATGGCCATTTTAGTGTTGTTGCCCTTCCCCAGGACTCACTAGCACTTTTCTAGTATTCTACTCACAGCTTTTGGTTTTAGGTTAACTTGTTTAATTAGCAACAAAAATAACTTGTGAAATAAACATTTTCCAGATGTTGACTTAAGCTAGGCTTATTCCATGTTCTGGCTTTGGAGGTGATTCCATTTCTCTGCAGGAGCGTATGTATAAGTTTGTTGGTAGCAACGTGCTACAAGCATTAATGTAATGAAAGAGATGTAGCGATTTTACATTTCCTGCAGAAGGAAGAGGACAAAAAAAGACAAGCAGTGTCTGTATAAACTTTTGACTTATTCTTTTTAAGCATAAAATTAACATTCCTTTAAAAATCTTTACTTTATGCATTATTTTTTGGTTTCCTGACCAACTAAAATTAAAATGTTGCTTTTATAAGTCTTTGGGGATCAAGCCCTTTTTACCACAGAGATTTTTTTTGTGTTTTCTTTGAAGCAGACAAGAAAATTCAAACCATAAATAAATAGTTCCACCAAAGCAACACAATAAAATGAAAAAAAGAAAAGGCTCAGAAAGGTTTTAAAAAATTTTCTTGCTCAGTACATGAAACTACTAATTCAAGAAGACATTGTCAGGTGTATGTATGTTAAGTTTCTAGAAAGGAACATTAAACGCAAGAATAATTAATTTTTCTTCTGGGTGGATCATCAGATAAATGAATCTGCAAGTTAAAAAAAGGCAACAATAAGACATAAAAAGAAAAAAATCTTGTGAAAAAAGAAATTGTACTTTCTTCCCGGAGTTTCTTGTCTTTTATAAGGACAGAAAATGACATCAAGCACAGCAGGAGACTATTCAGAAATCAATTTTTAGCTACATTATCTGAGAGCTGATGACCTTGATACAGATATAAAATGTGCAGAAACTCAAAAGCTGGAAAAAACCCACATTAACTCCAAGTCTTAAGTGTTCCTTTTTGTATTTTATTAATGTCAATATGTAATTAAAATGACAATAATATTTGTAACATGAAAGATACAGTATTTCAATAATTTATTGTCCCTATTACTAATATGATATGGTCTTCATTTAGTTTAATTAATAAGGAACAACTCCTTTAATAATGTTATGACAGACAAATCTTTGATAGTTCTCACTGAGAGGAGCCTGTGCTTTTTCTATAACCTACATGAACTAATCATGATCATGAACTAATTAAGTTTCCTATAAAATTGCGCTTATTTTCATTTCTGGGAGAGAGCTACCTAGAGTGTGGATCCTTTTCAGTGGCTCTAGTATCACCAACTATTGAGTGTTATGCCCTATAACTGTAAAAAAAAGGAAAGGTAAAGTCTGGCTTATTTTCTAGATTTGGACATATTTTGTCTTTCCACTTAAGCTGGAAGATCTGAGTGGTTTAATTCAGATGATGTCACAACTCTTTGAAACAAATGCAAGAATACGTATCTTTGTAATAAATTGTCCTTTCATCAGTTATATAAAAGACTTTAAAAGAGTTGGTTTTATTTGTTACTTTGTTAATCCACTGAGAATCAATATTGCTCAATTGATATTGATTCTGAAAAACTGGGACAGAATCCAGATGTCCTGATGCCTTAAGCAGAAGACCATTGAATGCTCTGAAATGGCTATTTTAAGACAAAAAAACAAACAAACAAACAACAAAAAAACCCTTTCTATATGTGGTATAACAGAAAAATACGATCCATTGCTTAGACTAAAATTTGTCTGTTCTTGTAGTAGGGGAGAGAGAAGTGGGTGACCTCAATTATCCGAGATGTTATCAGAGATGGAGTCACCCAGAAAATGATCCTGACACAATCCTTTGAAGATCACATCTCTCTTTTGAAGGTATAGGGATCTCTTGAAGTTAATGAAATATGATAGATATTATTAGATGCCTTTCTCCCCTTAGGATTTACTCTACCTGGATCTCTCCTGAAATAAAATTCACAGTGGAAAGGGCTGTCTCTTTTTAAAACAGATAACGCTGGAGCCAGCCATGCTCTCATCTTATGCATAATAACCAGGAAGGTGGAGAAGCTGTTGAGTAAGGAAATCTTACTGCTCATTCTAAGGCAGACAGGGAATGAAGGGGAGGTTGAACAGAGGAGAGGAAAGAGACCAGCCTCTGCTAATTGTGTTAATCCACTCCAGTCTGTGGCCAGAAGAAAAAGAGTGATGATAGTAACAGGACGAGAACCACCTTTTTAGCATAACTCAGTGGACATATCAGTTAAAGGTACAGAGCCTCAAAATAGTTCTACAGCTCAAGTCTCCTATGCTACAGATAAGCCTCCTTGCCACCAATTTATGCAAAAGGCTGTTGATACCACCATGTGTGGTGCTTATCTGTCAACATTAGTCATGCAACAGCACCCAGGGAAATACACAGACAAGAACCTCCTGTGTGTGGAGCATGCCAGCTCAACCAGAGACTTAATCTGGGAAACTAAGTAAACCACAGGTTTAGGAAGTGAAAAATTCTTGTTTCAGTTTCAGGCAAGATCCCAAATACCTAAACCTCATTTTCTGAAGTATATCCCGCCTACGATTACTAAACCACACAAAGATCATTGCACTCTGCTGACAAGCATGAATCAGAATTAATATGGAGACAATAAGATAAAGCTGGTTTTACTAAAGAACGTGTGTGGTCAATAGCCTCAAAAAAACTGCCAACCAAACCCCTCCTAACCATTTCTCATATCTAATAGTTTTATATTCCATTAACTTTATACCTTATTTCAAAAATAAACTTTAACTTTAGTGCTCAGTGACCACAACTAGTGCAGAAATTTTGTTGTTTTCACTTTTTTTTACTGCTTCTACAGTAAGGTTAAGCTGGTTTTCAGATTTTCAGATTGTCTGTCAGGAGCTTGAATGCCATGTAAGACTAACATGCTTTTCTTGTGAAAACAATGGTCATCCCTAGTGGAAACAAGAGAATAAGTGCAGAATTCCATGGCCTTAAGAGGCAGAGGTTGTCATGGGGATAGCCAGGGCTGTCTGAAAGTGGTTCATTTTACTCAGCAGCAATGCTATCTTGCTGCGAGGATCTGGTGCAGATACCATGAATATTCCTCTTTGTTTTACCACCACTACTGTTTATTTAAAATTTTACTGATAGGTGCCCAATGAGCATCCAGGAAGGCTGCATGAAAATCCTGTTCTCCAAATCACTGTAATTTTTGCAGTAGAAACTCTCAGAAATGTGCAGATTCAGGATTTTTTAACAAAAATATTTTCTATGACTGAAGATGCACTTTATGCTCTGTAAGAAATGCAGTGTCACACAGAGTAAATGATGTCAGAGTCCCAGAGAGTAAGGGTGAATTCTTTGTTCACTTTAAAGCCTAAAAAAATTAACTTTTAATGGGTAAATCAGGGAACAGAAAATGTTGCAGGGAGAGGCAGGAGAGGGAGAGGAAGCAGGTATTTTTCACCTTTGCAGGTTCCAGTTCTGAAAGATTAATTGCCTAGTTTTATAAGTTCAACTTCATATTTTGCTGACTCTCCATGTGTTGCTGAGCAGCACTTGAATATGGTATTGACATTGCTTACACTCTGTTTACACTGCTAGTACTGTATATTTACATTCAGCCATTGCCATACAAGCTCTGATAAAGATTAGGAGTAGTAATGAATAGCATTATTTTGTGATGACTTGGAGAATCAATGTCTGTATTGAATGACCAGGAGTAAACAGATCCATCTCCACAAATAATTGTTCATATCGGTCCCAACAACAAGAATAATTTTTTTTGGCTTTTGGCTGTGCTAAGAGAAAGAGGATGCTTTTGGTTTCCCATAAATTTGTTTGTCTATGGCACCAAAATTTCAGTTCATAATGAAAAAAAATCATTGAAAAGTGTTGTTTTCTTTTTTTAATTCTAATGACCATGGGCAATTGTTTTCTCAGAAATGAAAAAGTTAAAAGAGATTTGGGGAAATTCTTCCAGGCTGTGAAAGTTTGCTTTATATTTGGTTGCTGCAGTGAAACTTGTTTTCTTGTTTCATCTCCCTCAAAGCACTGATTTTGAGAAGACAGTTCTATGTAATAGGGAATACAAAAAGAAACAGTGTGTTGAAAAATGCTCTATTTTATAAAGGCTGCAGGGTTTTAGGATCACTCTCTAAAAGTCTGGAAAGTAGACAGCAGAGGAGAAGAATTTAAAGCAGAAGAGCTACAGGGCACACTAGGAGGCATCAGAGAAAGCAACTGAAAAAAAACCAGAGGAGTGGGATGGAGAATGAAGTAGAAATCAGTGGAATGATAAGAGTGATGAGAAAGTGAAGGTGGATAACTAGAGAGGATGAAAAGCAATGGGGGAGGGAAAATAAATAAGAGATAAAGAAGGGGAAGAACCAGAAGGAGAGGAAAAGGAAACTTCAGTGTGCAAAAGAAGAGAGAAAAGAGATTAAGGAAAAAAATCAATTGCACAGGTCTGGAAGGGAGAAGATACTGAGATACTACAGTGATATAAAAGCTGTAGAAATAATTGTATAGACTATATAAGAAAATAAGAGAAGTGAGACAGGTTCAAAGGAAAAGGATGAGAGATCAGAAGGGAACAGAGAAAGAAGCAATTAGGACAAGAGACATTACACTGGGTTGTAAAGGCCAAGAGGATGGACTAGGGTACAGTGGCAGAGTCAGTCAAGTCTGAGATATCTTATTCCTTGTTAATGATTCCCAATTAAATCACTGTGAATAACTGATTTTGAGTTTGAGCTATGAAACAGAAGAATGGAGGGGAAAGAATTGGTTTAGTTCAAACCGAATTTATTAAAAAATAGATTTGTCAACAGAAGAAACATCCTGAATTTTTATGCAATGCAAGATGTTCTGTTTTTTCCCAAATGTTTTATATGTTTTGAGTGACTACTTCCTATGATTACATAAGCCATTCTTTACAGTAAGGTACCTGAGGGTTTATGCTATCTCAGATACACCCTACAACATCCTAACCACAATTGTTTTCTCTCTCTGACTCAGCAAGTCCTTACATGAAGTAGATATTAACAGCATCCCCACCTCAGTGTAACCTGGAAGGATAAATCTAGGAAAGAATGAATCAGAACTTTTAGTTGTGTAACAGTGGGGCTAAGAGGGTTACCCCTCTTAGCAAAAAAAGGTTTATTCCTCTGCTGGGAGATACAGGAAGGTTTCCAGGTTCCCAGAACTGAACACTTGCCCATCAACACATCTCTGTGTAATGTCAAGCTAAGATCTGGGAATGGTCCTGTGAACTCATTGCATGGACAGAAAGGTTCAACTACCAAAAAATTGCTTCACTTCAGCAGACCCAGAGGCTCCTCAAAGATGCCTTGTGTCATAAAATGATGTGTAGATACAGCTTTGGAGCTTCTGACAGAGATGTCTTGACAAGAATTTTTGAATATACATGAAGGTACTAACAATTTCCAGCACAGTACTTACAGCATTGTTGTGAAATATGGGTCTTGAACTCTTTTAGGCACTAGTTTTTCAGCCCAGGTTTTCTACGTCCAAAATGAATTTTTTAACCTGTGTGATACTGTAGCACATATCAATTCTGTGAGTTCTTGTACCTCCCATTTTTTTCTCAAACAAAGCTATTGAGCAAAATCAACTTGTATTTGCAAACCATCTCCAGGCAAGCACTGTAAAATAATTGGTAAACAACCAAACCTTTACCAAAATACAAGAATCATAGCACAAAGAGTATGAGCAAATATTAGTATTTACAGGAATGACATCACAGGGTACCTGGATAATATAGGATTAAATTCATCTGTAGAAATTTTAAGAATCTACTATCATGGATTTATTTATTCTAGAAGCAATCTTAGCTAAAAGATAGTGAAAGTCAGGTATGATTTTTTTTTATCAGTTGTCTTGTGCCTATACGAACATAATGTCAGCTGTCAAAATGTCAAGCTATTTGACTTCATGACAAATGAAGAGCAAGAGAACAGAAATAAACCAAAAAAGAACATTGATTTGCATGTATTTGTCCTGTCTTCTAGTCAAACAGAAGAAAATGCAAGTGTCCTACAGCTTGTATGTTACTGTAGCCATGAATTATTTGAAGACAAAAAAGATAAGCATATCAGGAATTATGTTTTTACTTGTGCTGTTCACATCTTCACTAGAACCCCCCAAAGAAAATATTGCCCCACAATTCACCATTACCTGTTCTGTATTCAACACATCAAGACTCATATTCCCATTCCATTGCTGCGGGTAATTCAGACTTTTATTTTTCATTCTTCTTTATCCTACAGGAGTGTCTGGGACAACTGATGCAGGGATTATTTTGTGATGTCCTTTGTGTTGCTCTCTAACTCCCTCCCATGTCTGTGTTCCTAAATATGAGTTAGGCAAATTGGCTTTCCTGTTTGAGCTCTGTAGCACAAATATAAATGCTTGGCATTTGCTTTGTAAACAAATAAGATGTTGCAAAGATATTACATTTTATTTTCTGACAGCCTTTTCTTCTGGATAAAATGTTGGAATCACAGGGAATTTTCTGGGCAATGGTTAAGATATGGTTGACTGCAGTAGGGTTCTTGTGTGCAGCATAATGTAACCCACAGGTCTGATTAAAAGATTTCCAAAATGAGGAATCTGAAAAATGGCCTTGGGCAGTGCTGTCAAGTTTGTAAAGAAGCAATTGAAAACTATGGTCTGTATATCTTGCTAGCAAGTTTTAACAATCACTTGATTTCATTAGGCACAGGACTGAGAGAAAGAATTTGAAAGCTGAAAGTCTTACAAATAATGAATACCCAAATATATATGCTCAAATGAAGTATAACGCATATATAAAAGAAACAGGATGCAACAAGTAAAAGAGAAATGAGGGTAGGTAATATCTTGTGGAAAATGCACTGATTGTAGGATGTAATGTACTGTTAAGATTTAAATCTAGAGACCAATCTCCTTTACACTGATGAAAATACTAACTTCATTGCCGATTCCATAAAAAATCTCAGAATATACTTTATCAGTTGGAGATGATAAAGAGGGGGGTCAGCAGCAGGAGCAGATATTCCACTCAAAACAAATTAGAAGCAATTCTGTTCCAATAACCTGTACTCATTTCTAGAACAGGACTCCAACTGCAATAACTATTTTTCTTCACACAAAAAAGAGGAATAGAAAGTGCACGGGCTAGTAGAGGGAAACCTAGTAGATATGCTAGAAGGAAATACAAAGATAACTACTATGACTGTCATAATAGAGAGGTAATAAGGTGAAAAGTACTAGTAATGCAAATCAGCTGTCTAAAAAAGCCATGCAAAATATAGATGTTAATTATACTAAGATGTTAAAATTATCTAAAATAAAGAAGAAAATGAAAAATGTGCCAAATGTAAATATTTTTAAGGATTAGCATGGGTGTAAGTTGGCATTGCAATAAAAATAGTAAGTAACTGTAGAGAAAATGAAGGGAAAATTGTGAAAAACAAGTAGGTATTGCTGGGAAACAGCTGATGTCTTTGCCTGGGAATGCAACAGGGGCTGGAAAGGAGGAAAAAAGTCAGAAACTGTTGAATATTCTGGAGGAGAAAATTAAAAAAATATTGTAACTAACATGATGCCAAAGTATTGCAGGTGTGTAAATAAATTAAAAAATGAGAGGAACTAACACATAAAGAGAAATTTTGGAATAAATGGTCTGCTAGGAAATGAATGTGTCAACTCTGCTGAAAGAGGGCACAGACAACCCTGTGCCTGAATGCTTCCTATGATCACAAAAGCACTCTGTAAGAGAAAATTAGATAGTGTGTAACTGGGAACTGTTGTGAAAGAGTAGAGAAAGCATGCACCATAAATATAATTTCAAGTCCCATTCTCTGACTAGAGTTCTGTTGGTATCAACATAAGGTTTCACACACCCTCACATGTTAAATCAAGCCTAAAAGAAATAGCTGCCTGGAAAGCAAAAGAATAAAAGTAAAATTGAGGAGCAATTACTAGGAAAATGGATGATTTGAGTTTCTAATGTAATAGTAGCTCTGCATGTAAAAAGTAGCCTTTGAAAAGTGAGCATTTCCAAAGGACAATATTTGATGGTGTAAAATCACTATATTACTGTATGAATTGGGAAAAAAACTGTTACACCCAGATCTTTGTTCTGCAGTCCTTATCTACCATGAGTAGATTTAACTTACAGTAAAACCCTGAATGTACACAGAATATCCGCATGAGCAATTCCTGAATGTTTTCTGCAGCTTCAACCCCATAAGAGGGGGAGAGGAGCATAAAGTTCAGCATTAAATGTCAGGTTTAGTTGGCATTTCAATACTTTTTTAAGTTATTGTATTTTTAAGTTAATTTAATTCTGAGGAAAAGAGGCAGTCTGACAGCTTTAAAGACTTAAGTATGTGTTTTAGCACAGAAACAGTATACCATCTGCAGTTAGAACTGAGCAAATCATTCACAAACAGTTTGGAAATTGTTGAATAAGAAAGTTCATTCGGTGGTCGTGATCATCTAAGTTTGGTGCAGAGGGTATAGACATCTGAGACAACATAGTCAATTCCATTGATTGGGTATCTTCTATACCTATATATTAATCCTGTTCAAACTTGTCCAAGCATGTAATCATATTATGAAACTTTAGTTATCAAATTAACTAGAATGGTTAGCCTGTACCTTTTCTAAGTCTTACTCCAACACTCCATGCTCACTAAGTAATAGGTACAACAGAGGCTTGCAATTACTGTAACTTAGGAAATTCTTGGGAAATAAATTGTTTTCTGAGAAAGGCTTATGTATTAGAGTATCTCCTTCAGAGGACTGGTTAAAAAAGGCTTTCCTGACCTTCAACACGTATAGCACAGTCTTTTTCATTTCCAATATATTTTTCTGTGTTTATGAGAGTGTGATGAAAGAAAAGATGATTTTGCTTTATAGTGGATAAGAAACTTTTTTTTCTGCAGTAAGTTATAGCAACAGATTGAATTTTATATGTCATTTATCTATTTTTAAGAAACTGTATCTGGACTGGTATCTCAGAAAGTGAGTTTGCATGTTTTGACATTAACACCTTCAAACTCATTTAAAGTGGACTTCTGGTCTCGGATGAGCTAACTGTACCTAAAATTTGCTTTGCAGTTAATCACCCAGAAAATTAGGCACAACACTGAAAAAGTGTAGACTTTGCCAATATTTAGGCATGCAATAGGGTAGTGGGTTTTGTTGGTTTGGTGGGGTTTTTCCTAGAAATTTAAATGTATCATTTTCATAGTGTCTGGTCCACCCATATTTAGCTCCACAGCCCTAATGCCACAGGAAGCAGAGAGAATTTGTGTATTCCAGTGGGCGTATTCTTGCCCTACAGGAAACATTCAACAGGATGAGGAGCAGCTACTGTTACACCCTGCAACATTGCAGCACAACGCTGAAGGTATCTCCCTACATAAAAATCTGGCAGAATCTGGTCCTGTGGGTCTTCTGTGTGTCATTGATTCCAGATAATTGCCATTTTATGTGTGTGTGTCCGTGTGTGTGTGTGTCCGTCCATCTGTCTGTCTGTCTTTTAACAACCAGGCAGGCTTTGTTTCCATTTCTTTCTGGTTTGGTTTGTTTATTGCAAAGGGGGATAAGAAGCTGAGGTTGCTCACGGCAT
Organism: Haliaeetus albicilla; assembly: GCF_947461875.1. NCBI lineage: Eukaryota > Metazoa > Chordata > Aves > Accipitriformes > Accipitridae > Haliaeetus > Haliaeetus albicilla. The sequence goes on from NC_091485.1 coordinate 28,754,996, forward strand.
TTGAACTGAATGTAGTTAGTAAAGTTCCAAGTGGTTGACAAGAAATTCTGCAGATGAATGCTGCTGTCTTATTTTCTTGTTTTGATTTTTCTATTACCTCTGGGATATTCTGCAGGTTGCATTTCAGTAAGACTCTCAAATATTGATGTCCATTTCCATTCTCTTTAAGAACTGTGAGTCTCCAGCTGAATTGACACGTTATTGTGACACTTCTTAAACTAGAGAAAAGGCCATTTATAATCAAAGAGCAGGTGGAATAAGATGATTTCATGAGTTGCTACTTCCTTTCATGCATATGTACTATTGATTTAAGTTGAACATGTCAACTAAGCTCTTCCCCCACACACACCTTTGTTTTAAGCTCCTTTGTTTTGTTTTTGGTTTTGTTTTTGTTTTTGTTTTTGCTTTTTTTGAATGAAGCATCATAAAATACCTTTAGGGCACAAATTTGAAGCTCAAGATCTGAAGCTGCAAACAACTGCAGGCACAACTGGTGCAAGTCAGCAGTTCAGAGGAATGCCACAATGGCAGTCCAGCAGCTAGAAAACTAAACCACATCAGTCACAGCCACAGTGTGCCCACCAACCCAAGAGAGAAGAAAGGGTTATGAGGTACTAATAATGTTTGGGCTCTCTTGCATATTAAATTCTAGAGCTGATCACACAAATCAGAGCCTTATGTGTCTAACTCCACCTTTTCCTGTACCATTGCTTAGCTTACCTTATCAATCAGCCTGGGAAAAATGCTGTTCATATTCCTACAGATATGAAACACCTTTTCATTTCCAAGGAGTGGCATTTCCACTTGTTTCAAAGTAAAAAAAAAAAAAAGAAAAAAATGCACACAAAAAAATTCCCATCTATTGTCTCTAAATGATTTCAGGGAGCTAAATATATCAAAATTAAGTGGAAAGCATTCTGCTGCTGCAGAATTGGGGGGGTGACTCTTACAAGTCAGATATTTACTCTTTCTATTTTGTTCTGCAGCTAAGGTCAAACACTTCAAAGGAAGGAGTTCAAATAGCTGAGACTGAGTGAGTAACAAACTGTGCATAATTAGAATGCTCTGTTTTGAACAGCTTCTATATATTTGACACAAGTGAATATTTATGCTATAAAACCATATTTTGTGTTGTGCAGCTCTACTGCTTGTCATACAGGCTTTCAGTATTTCATTTTACAGCATATATTTGCATTCAGAATTCATTATACACACATCACAAACACTACACAATGGCTGAGTTTAAACAAGTCTGTTTCTGTACTTTTGGATCAGATACAGCTGGCAGACTAAAGTACAATGAAAGCAGCAAACCTCAGTGATAGCTGAGCAGCATATTCTGAAACCTACAGACACTTCCAATTACAGGGTTTCCAAACAGTTCTTTAACTTATATAGCTATTTTAGGGAGCCCATGTTTTTGCAAGTTTTAATGAACAGAGAGTTGCAAAAAAAGGTCAATCAAAAAGTAATAACAGGGAAATTTTCCTTTCCTCTTGTTTAGTGGCACTCCTTTTTAAAGCATCAAAAATAATAAAAAAATAAATAAACTGAACGCCCAACCTTTTTGCTTTTAGTGTATGAAAATCTGCCTGTCATGAAAAGGATTTTTGTCACAAAACTAATTAAAAAAAAATAGTGGAAAACAGATCTGATCTGGGTTTTCAAAAGCAGTTAATTAGTAGGTTTGATTTGAATTCCTGTATGAGAGAAGCTGTTACTGAGCAGTCCAAAATCTTTTCGGAGCTCCAAAGGAACAACCAAAATCATTTGACAGTTTGGGGAGGGAGAGAAGAATAAAATTGTTATTTCTTACTCTAGTGGATGGCACCATTCTTCTCTGCCTGGTTCCTCCACAAAGAAATTATAATATGCACATTGCTGTTGAAGAAGTTGAAATTGAAGGTCAGTACTTGAATTCACCTTGAATTAATTCATCCTGTTGTGTCAAGTGATTTCATTTTACACATTTCCCTCCTTCCCGCTCTTCTAATCAGCAGTGCTCCAAGTCACAAAGCAAAGCCACTCAGAAGAGCAGGGCTAAAAGGCAGCAACTGGCATGAAAAAAAAAAAAAAAAACCCAAACAAAACCCAACAAATTAATTGAGAGATCATTAGAATCACAAAAAAATAATCCTACATGTTTTTCTAAATTATTTACTAATGTAACACATCCCATTGAAACCTTGATCTTAAATATTTGAGGAGTTATTTAAGGAAAGCAGGAAAGCAGTCCATATGAAAGGGTTACTTAAGGGTTACTACGCTGAAAATAAATATGTGCTTAACTGCTTCTCTATGTGTGCTTAATTGCTTGTCTACATCAAGGCCTGTACAGTGGTCAGACAAGAAAAGACAAACCAATTAGATGGTCATTTTTAAGAAGATCCCTCTTTTTACTAAATACCACTTTGGCTGCAGCACACAAGGATAAATGTTTAAAATGAAGTGCTTTTGAGTAAGGAGGTTTTTCTGTATGGACATCTCATGGAATGATTTTCAAAATTTACTCTGAAAAGAAATGCACCATTTGCTTGATCTTTTTTTCTTCCTCATGAACAGACTTTATGAAGTTGGTATGGGAGTTGGAATCCAGTTACTAAGCTGTGCAAGCTTAAAAGTCTCAGTTTCTAATATTCCAAAAAAATCCTTTAAAAATATAAATAAATAAAAAGATGAAGCTAATGAGTTTGTTGAACACAGCAGACAGACTGTTATGCTACCATATCTAAGTGTCCTGTACACAGGACAGTTCACCGTAGGGGAAAACCCAACAGCATAAGATGACAGCAACAACAACTGGAAACCACAGAAGAGAATATTCTTTCAGCTCAGCTTTTCTGGGAAACTCTCTGGACTAATTGAAAATGACATAGCTCATCCAGACTTTAAAATAATCTTCTGTGAAGTCCAAATTGAGGAGATTTTTATTTCTTTTTGGTTAGCAAAGTTTGCTTTGATGACTAGATCCACAGAGGAGAGGCTCTTGTTCACCATGGTAGCAGACAACAAACACACATGTAGGGATCAAAAGTGCGATTTCATGGTCACTTTGCTGGGAAAAGAAAAAAAAACAACATGTAAATAATCACTCCAGAGCACACTAGTTTTCCCACTGTCTCTAGTGCTCCCAAAGAATCACACCTAAGTCAATAAAACCTATCTAGTACTACTGGAATTGGGCAATTAAGGTACTTTTTTTTCCTGTTGAATTTAATGCACTGAGCAAACGGACAGCATAAAGAAATCCAGCAGCTGCCTTCTGCCTCTCTTCCTCTCTGAGAGCAAGTGCAGGAAAGCTTTTAATGCAGAACAATGACAGACAAATGTTCTTAATATACTAATGTAGAACATGTATGTAATGAAATTATCACCTTTAGAAAGATTCTTAAGAAACATTATTATTGCACTCTTTTAGTGTTACACAGAGAGAAAAAAAGAGCAAGTATATTTCAGCCATTTTGAAATATGAAAAACAAAACATCTCTGGCTACTTAAATGAGGGGAATAATATAATTTAATTGTGAATGACAGTTAAAAGCATCCATATCTGGGATTTCATACTGTAAATTACATTTCCCTACCTGGCTTGGCAAACATCAGATAAATAATGTATTTTTACTTTATTTGCATATTGGCTTGCTATGAAACTAGTGACTGTGATTCACAAATAAGTCTTGTGTCTGTTTGTGGAGGGGACTTATGCATAATGTGTTGTGTGCAGCATTTTAATTGTAGCGGTCATTAGCATTCAAGATTGTGAAATAACCCCAGCATCTTTCCTTAAGTAGCAATAGATTTATATCTCAGAACATGTACAGGTCTGTATGAAGTGGGGTTGCTGGAGGGATTTTACTAATAGCTGGAAAACAGTGAGTTTATTCCAGTGATTTCAGCTTTAAAACAGTGATGAGCAATGGAATTGGAAACATATTCAAATTTCATTACAAAACCCTATGTATATGGTGTCATTGTTATTTTATTTATTCAAGTGCAGAGAAAAAAAGTCAGTGTAGCCATACATATAAAATATGGAATTTATAAGTTGTTCTTGAAGATTTGGGGCTTTTTTTCACAATTGAGGGAAAAGTAATGTATGACAGCTCTTTTTCTTCACAAAAGCAGCATATAACCCAGCTATTTTTTTATTAAACCATTTACAGGCAAATATTGAAAATATGGTATTGAAAGAGCTTTATGAGTGATACATAGGGACTAAACCACACATAGAACCTATGATAAAATCCTTTGTATATTCTGGCTTTATTGTTGTACTTTTGCATTAGTGCTGTTTCTGACTGTACTCTGTAGAAGGACTATTGCCAAATGTCCGATTGATTCATTTCCTCTTACTGGACTTCTTGCAGAATATAATTTCATATTTATGCCCATGGAATTGATTTGAAATCATTCCCCAGGATCCTCTGGATCCCTTGAATTTGAGACTGACTTTTCAGAGAAATAATTTTTTTATGAGAATGTGGTATAGGGTTTTTTCTTCTGAATCCTGAGAAGCTCTGCTAGGATGATAGACAGATAGACATGAAGGGTTTGAAACTTAGAGATTTGAAAGACCCTTATCTTTGTGTACTGGTGAGGATGTGACTTTCTATATAAGATACAAAATGGCTCTCTCCCATATATGGATTATAAAAATGGCTATGTTTGAAGAAACTGAAAATTTGTGGGGTTTCTTTTAACAGTTGTTGAGCCAAATGCTTTGCTGTTTCGGTTTTACTCATTTAATTATTCAATTTTTTTTTTCTATGGTTAAAGCAGGGGCAGTTACTCACAATTCTCTGAACTTGCCTAAAGATGAGAAAGAGTTTGCTATAGTAGACTACATTTTTGATAGAAACCACTGTGGTAAGGGAGATCCTACTTGGATGGAAATCTGTGCCTTGGAGCACCAGAGGCAAAGTACTGGATTGCTGGAGCTCTCCCTGCCCCCATTCACAGCCTAGAGAGATTGCATCTCATGTCCAGACTCAGACAAAAATGCTGTGTGTTGAGTTCCTGGAGCAGGATAACAACTTCTACAGCTCCCAAAGCTTTCTTTGGGCCAATATTAGGATTTATTTCATAGCTGACAGAAAGCCCGTATTGTTCTCATGAGAAGCTCTGTGTGCTAGCACTGTCCTTTAGATTTCAAAAACCTTCCTTTTAAAAGAGACGGTGTGGTTTTTATGATTTAGAAGGAGGCACAGCAATTTGTAATACTTCTTGAATGCCACCAGATGTCCACAGCAGTGACGTTTCTGCTGCGACATTGTACGTTGCTGCAAAGTCATAATGTTTAATTGGATGGACTCTAAGTGTGGTTTAGTTTACTGTTTAAGCATTAGAATCACTAAACCAAGATTGTCCCTTTTTATATTAAATATTGACAACAGGGAATAGGCTATTATTAAATGTGGTTAACAATTTAAAAAATTGTAATAATCTTGTATCTGTTTTCAGCACATTCTAGAAAGTGTGATATGATTCTTTTTCTTAGGCAACATGAAGAGGTTTTGGGTATAACTGTACTGAAATGCTCATTCTGATAGGCACACGGAGGTAACTTCTTTGATGACTGTTAGTGTGGGAGATATTTGTATCTGGCATTTTCAATATCCTTTTGCAGCTAATCTAGCTTGGCTAAATGTGTTCATGAAATTCCCAGACCAAACAGAAAGACTTGCTGAGCAGAGTTCAGAATTTTGTAATGGATTAAATATCTGTGCCACATGTTTTACAGCTTCAGCAGGCTACTCCCTTTCTGTCCCTCTCTCACACACATATGTATACACTGAAATCAACCCTTAAACATATCAGATCAATTTTTGTGTATACAAATGCATAATCTGAGTAAGTCAGTGAGCCAGCTCATGCTATTTTTGTTTTTATAAAATAATTTACTTTATAATCAATCATTTTGAATCACGTAAGTAGGGTTCAGGCAGTCTAGGCATGAAAGAATCTGGCCCATCCCATAAAATTGACTGCAAATTTTGTTCCTTATTGTAGAAGAAACAATACAGGCTACTGAATTGCTTATGTCATGTTTGAAAAGGATGATCCTAATCAAAAGGTTGGAATTTTCCTCTCAGATCTGCAAGGCAGATCTCCGCTCCAATATTATTCTTTCCCCATATGCATGGAACTTCAAAGGATTATGTATGTAAAAAGAGAAGAATATCTTAATCAAGATCAGCCATGCACATCTTGAGAGTAGAGTTTGCATCCAAATGAGGACTGACTGAAAAGTGAAATGTTCATTACTATGACCAGAATTGTGTGCAAAATTGAGAAAGTAATTTACGCTGTCAAGTTCAAAAAGGAAATGGACGAAGCATTTCTGAATACATGAAAGGGAGCCCTCTTCTGTTGGCGTAGGAGAAGACTAGACAACCTAGCAAACTCAAACACCTGTGAGCTAAATTGTGCCTGTAAGCACAGCCCTGAGCAAGGAATAGTGCATATGATGAACCACCCTGAGAGATACGTGCCTCCGGGTACAAGTCTGAGATGTAATTGCCTTCTTGTTGCTAGTTTATAACAAAGGCAAGTCATACCAGACTGCACTGATTGGCAGACAGATTGGAAGATGACTAAAGCTGATGAAATAAAATATCTCTCAGTCCTCTCCTCCAGCTCTCTATTCCTTTCCTGAGTGCAAATATATCATTTTTTTGTTTCTTCAAGGAAGAAAACCAGACTGTATCAGCCTTTAACAAGCATCTATCATGGAGATTTGGTTAATGGGAAATGCAATGTGGATGTGGATATTTTTAACTGCAACACCTCAAAAAGATCCTGTCACTGTTGATGAAGTTATGGGAGAAATCTGAGCAAATTAATTCAGGTATGTTCCAGATTAGTCACTGAGGCAGAGTCACAGAGGCCATCCAACCATCTATGGCGGAAGCAGCATATGGGCACAGCCTGCTGTCTTCCCTCAGAGACTGTCTAAGGAAGCAGGCCAGGAATGCAACTTATGCTTCTGGAAGGGTAGAGACGATTCGTTAAACCCTGCTGGTTGGTTTTTAAATAGCTAGTCTAATACACTCAAAATGAGAATAGATGCAATTAGTGTGCAATCTGGTATTGAACAACATAATTACATGCAATAAGATATATTTCCGCACTAAGGTAGTCAGACCACAGTCAGATTAAAAAAAAAAAAAAGGAAAAAAAAAGCCTAGTTCTTTAAAGTATTAAAGTATTTATGTCTCTTAGCTCTGTGTTCAACTGCATTCAGTTCAACAGGTAGTTCCATACCAAGAGACCATCTGTTATGCAAAATGTAATCAATCTCTCTTTTAAAAGGATGACAAAAATCCCCCTTTCTATACTGGCACTCTTAACATAAACAAGGGCATCCTGTGTCCTTTCTGCTCAGCCAAGAGGAAGAAGAAGGAATTATCCTTTCCTAAAATAAATTGCCCAGTAGAGGTTGAAGGCATGTGGGTATACCCCACTGATGTCCAGAGACTTTTGGAAGACAGAGGTCTGTCTTCAGAGCCAAGAAGCAATGAGGTGTCACCCTTGGTGCCATGGCTGCGCATGAAGAGAGAGCACACATACGGTGCAGCTTCATTGCAAGTTTTGGTTACATAAAGCTTTTGTGACAACCCATACTCAATGATGAAATAGAAAATGACAACTTAAGGTAGCAGACAGCATAAAAGAAAAATACACAGAGAAAGCAGCTGTTCTGCCACTGCTGCCTCATCCTTCTTCTGCCAATCATAAACCTTTCTTCCTGCTTTATTTCAGAAAGACATTTCTTTTATGTTAACCACATTAAATTATCTTATGATAAGTAAACAAAAGATTAAGCAAAGAAAACACAAGCATGTGTATGAGCTCAGATTTCAAAATACAATTTCTCTTTTTTATTCAAGTGTTCACTTCACACAAGCTTAAAATCACTTGAAAATACAGCAAGCCCATTTCAAGACTCATAAAATGTAATGTATGTAACCTGGCCATTCAGCACTTCTCGAGACTTTTTTTTAAGTTACTCTTTTATTTTGTTTTATTTCATGTTGCTAGGGCAATAAATGACTTCAAACTTAAGTGATCAGTGTACTCTTACAGAAGACTTGCAAGCCTTTGTGCTTCTGTGTTTTAAGTCCCTTCTTTGTGCTCAGTTTTTCTGTTGCACCTTTGTTCTGAAAATAGGCAACTAAGTTTAATAACATTTACTTTCTCTATAGTGTCTAGTTAAACCCTGGGGTTGTTGAGGCCAGATGTTATGCAGTGGTGGATACAGCTCAAATATCACATTTTTAATTGTCCCACAGTGTTAATCCAAGGGGATTAACGTGAGGGTCCCTTCTGTCCCTCTGTCAAGAAGGGAGAAAGAATACTCTTCTGGAAGGGTCGGGAGAAAAGTAGCAGTTTCTTGGTAAAGTCTTATACATTCCTTAATAACGTAGTGGATATCCTGCTTTGTACTCAAGTGTATCTGCTCTGTACATGAAGACCACTGAAATACATGAGAAACTTGCAATGACGAATTGTTCCAGGCTACCTGCTGCAGTTTAGCTTATGTATATTAACACTGCACTCAATGGATGCTGCAAAAAAAACATGTAAGCCAAGGCCAAGTTCATGACTTCAGCCCCATCAAAGATAGTAGATTTTTTTATTGTGGTAATTATGTGTTTAAAAATGAATAAGAACAACTTTAAAGATTTACAGAGGGAGACAAGTGCTGGAGGAAAAGGATTTGTTTCTGCCTCAAAGTATCACTGTGACTACTTACTAAATATTTGTGGAAGATTCAGTGCTGTACTGCACTGGTAATATTCTTGTGTGAAGGAGCCATGTACTTGAGGGAGCATCAGTCTCCAAGCCATCAACTTTCTTTGGCCTCTCTGCTGTGACTGTGAATTGTGGTGATAATATTTCTATTTGTGATACAGCAGCTCAACTCTGGGACATGTCATGAGCTCACACTATGCATCCGACAGCTTCTTTTGTACTGCTCTTTGAGAAACTAGAAAAGGCAGATAGTTTGTAACTCAGTTCTGAATTCATTTTCTGGGAGAAACAAGAATAGTCAGAGCAGCCCATTTTCAGACTGGGCCTTGAGAATGGCAAAAGCAATTTAAAGAGATCCTGGGCATTGTGAACCACGACAGTTGTGTCCTCTTTCTACCTCCTCAGCACCTTCAGTTGTGCTGAAGACATGTGGACTGCAGGTAAGAATAATATACATCTTTTAGTCCTGTCTTTCAACTGTTATACTTCAGAGTATGAAGGAAATATTTATTCTTACCACAGCAGTATATTCTGGGAGCTACCATACTCACTGGGGATGTGGGAGATGGACTTTCCCATTCTTTTTTTTTTTCCCCTCACTGGAAGTATGGATTCAACATCATATCAAAGGTGGCAGGAGATACAGATGTACATCAACATATCCATCACATCCATCCATGTACATCCATCACATATATTCTTATTTTTGTATTTCTTTAAACATTCACTGGAGTAGAGTCAAGAGCACAGATACTGACTTCACAAGAAACTTGTTTCTATAAACTTGGCTGAACAGTCTCCCTCCCATCTCAGAACACGTGTTCCTATTGGAGAACTGGGGAACCATTTCCCTGCATATTGCAATGAAATCTGGGTCAGCAACATCTCCTTATGTCCTGATTTCAGTTGAAACAAAGCCTGGATGTATGGGCAACAAAGGACCTGTAATCTTCTCCAATACCTCTGGACAGGGAGATCAAACTTCAGGGACCACCATGGAGCACAAATGCCATGCATTTAAACAAAAATTTTATAGAACTAGTAACTATATAATCCAACACACCCTGCTGTAGCCATAAGGACTGATGTTTCCACACTGGTTTCCATGGTGGTATGCTTAGTGGCTATGTTATTTCCCATTAAGCATTTTTTATCTTATACTTTCTTGGCCTACTTAAAAGAAGGGACCCAAGGTTTTTTTCATCCTATTGGTGATCCCCAAGCACTTCTTAACGGATAGCCCTCACTTGCCCTGTGTATCTAATTTGTTATTCATTGATTTTTCTTTTCATTTGAAAATGAAACATTTTATATAGAATGAAACTTGTAGTTTAACATGACACACTGTTGTGGGGCTTTTTTTGTTTCCCAGTACAACAAAACCAGAAACTAAATTAGATTAAATCTGAACAGTTATTAGGATTCATTTCAGCAACCAAACTGAATAAAAAAAATAAAAATCAATTATTCGTTTAGCTCTTACTGGAGCTTTTTCTAAGTAGAAGACCCAGACTTCTACTGGAAGTCTATTCTTTTTGGACTGCCTAATGGCTTTGGATCCAAAGCAATCCCTAACTCAAGACATGTTCAGGAGAAAACCAAAACTATCCCCTACTTTCTATCCCCTGAAAATTACCGAGCAACAAATTCCAAAGCCATATATTTTCTTTCAGTTTTAGAACTTTTGGAAAAGATCACAAACAATGAAAGATGAAATTTTGTTGCATATATCATAAGCTGCTTGCTTCAAGCATCAGCAGCTAGGTAGGCATAATGACAATGCCACAAAAGATGAACAACAAAATAGACCAAGTCCACTAAACCAACAGATTAAGTTTCACATGATGGCCTTGTGAGAGACTGAATTGTTATCTCGAGCTGTTTGTCTCAAAGATTGTTAGGTGTGAGAGACTTCTCAAGCCATTCATCTCAAGAATTGTGGACTGCTTATCTCAAGTCCTTTGTCTTTGAGATGGCCTGTCTAAGCAGGACACTCCTCTGTCCACAAGGACAATTACCAGGCCACTGAGGCATTCAGGAGAGGAAACAGGCTGAAGCCAACAATCATGTAAGAATGTGGAGGCTACCATTCTCCTGGAAACTGTAGTCTTTGAGATAAGATTTTGTCATGCAAAGGTCGTGTGATAGATGAAACCTGCAGCATGTGAACAGTGCATGAACAATATATATGTGCACACCTCATGGAAATATGCCCTATAAAAAAACGTGGAGACGAGCTGTGGTGTGCACCCACCACCGAAGAATTGAAGACTGAGGACCAACGGGACACCGCTAGATCCATGGTGGTGACTATCTTTGCAACTCTATCCTGACTGCTTGCTTGATTTCTGCCTTTTCTTCCAGTCTATCCTATGGCTACTATTTTCTACTTTTGATAGTTTGATAATAAAAACTCCTTTGGGTATACGGCATTTGACCTCATTTGTGTCTTAATCTCGCTCTTGGGATCATATCGAAACCTTCCCTGACACTGGATTGGGACAGACCTGTAGAGGATACAATGTGGAGGTGAAAATGGAATTGGGTTGCACAAATAAATACTGTGTCCCAGAAGACAACAGAAACTTGGTGCTAGATAAGGAAAAAAAATAATCAGGTGCATCTCTATTAAAAGAAAACAACAAGCTAAATAATAAATGTCAATTGCTACAAACCCATTGTTATATAATAGTTTTAATCATTTGTCTTCCAGAAGATGAAATCCTTAGTTCAGTACCCAGGAACTAGAATTCACTATGAAAAACTGACATGAAAAAAAGAAAGTGTAATTCATATTCAGGGCAGCTTTAAGTGTAGAAGTAGTAACAAGTACATTCATGTTCACAGAAGCAAAGAACTTTCAGGAAAAGTTGATGGCTAATGTCAGAAAGTATCTTGTTCAGTTCTCAATTCAATTGGAAATGTTCTAAGAAATATTTTTAGTAAGAATATACCATATCAGAAAAGATTATCTGTTTCTATGAATTAAAACTAACCTATTTTGTTTTCTGAATACTCCTCGTGTCATACTCCTGTTGAGAGAATGGACAGAGTTATTCACTGGAGCTGTTCAATTAATGAATATATATTCAAAAAATTACAGCCTACTCAATTTGAGGAAGAGGTGAAATTCACTGAATTAATTATTTGTTATGAATGATTCATCTCCATCTAGTAAATATGCAATTCCCTCTGATTTTTAGTAAACACTGTAACATTTGGTTTTCAAAAGGCATTAAGTAATCAGTCAACATATCAGCTGCTATCATTTCTCAGTTGAGGGTTATGAAGAGGTCTATGGACCAAATTCAGAGCTCTTTCCCTTCAAGGAAAGTTTATATTTATTATCTCAAAGTCACTGGAGTCTCCCTGAATTTATACCTTGTAAGTGCAACTAAAATCTTGCTTTTTCTCTAATCAGTTTAATTACTACAGATAATTAAACAAATTTGTTACTTTGTTGTAAGCACTCCTCCAGCTTATATGATTTATATATTTTAAAAGGCTTTTTCTATTTTCTTCTTTTTTTAATACAAAGTTGTCAGCAATGTCGTGGTTTAACCCCAGCCAGCAACTAAGCACCACGCAGCCGCTCACTCACTCCCCCCCAGCCAGTGGGATGGGGGAGAAAATTGGGAAAAGAAGTAAAACTCGTGGGTTGAGATAAGAACGGTTTAATAGAACAGCAAAGAAGAAACTAATAATGATAACACTAATAAAATGACAACAGCAATAATAAAAGGATTGGAATGTACAAATGATGCGCAGGGCAATTGCTCACCACCTGCCGACCAACACCCAGCCAGTCCCCGAGCCGCGATTCCCTGGCCCCCACTTCCCAGTTCCTATACTGGATGGGACATCCCATGGTATGGAATACCCTGTTGGCCACTTTGGGTCAGCTGCCCTGGCTGTGTCCTGTGCCAACTTCTTGTGCCCTTCCAGCTTTCTCACTGGCTGGGCATGAGAAGCTGAAAAATCCTTGACTTTAGTCTAAACACTACTTAGCAACAACTGAAAACATCAGTGTTATCAACATTCTTCACATACTGAACTCAAAACATAGCACTGTACCAGCTACTAGGAAAACAGTTAACTCTATCCCAGCTGAAACCAGGACAACAAATAATGAGTCAATGTAAAAATTAGAAATGAGAAAGCTGTACAGTTGTCCACTCCAAAGGTTTGGTAGTTGCTTTTGACAGTGCTATAAGAACCTATCAAGATGGTACAGAAAAGCCAAAATGGCCAACCTTTTGCCCAATTGTAAAGAAATTCAGACAATTAAGCCAAGAAAATCTATGTCTTCGAAAACCAAACAATCTCCACTGATGACTCATGAGAGGTCTAAGAAGATTCCCCTTTGAAATTTCACTGCAAAGAGCATAGTAGCTTCTGGTAAAAAGCAATCCATCTTAAGAACTTCTATCCTCACACCAGGGAATGTAGAGTTAGTCAAATATGCTGTATCTATAAAGATAGAAGGACCTATCTGAAAAGACACAGTAGTCTGGAAAATTTCCATACTCAGAACTTCAGTGAAACAAAAGAAGACTTCCACAAGAGAGGCTTTGTGAAACAGGTCTGTAATTTCATTTAATCTTGTGTACAAAAATGTGTCAGTAGGAAAACTTCATTTCTCTGGTGACATCCCTTGCTCAGTTATGCATTAATTACCATTATAAATTCTTACCTTGTACTTATTAGATCTGCACAACATTATAATGCCCCATACTTACCACATTTGTTTGTCCTTTCTCCCCCAGTTTCATCTGTTATCTGGTTTATCCTGGGATGTTCTTGAAGTGAAATGGGAAATCTGCCAACAACTTGATTTCCTGGTGGAACATGGTGAAATTGAAATTACATGTTTTGCTAAGTGGCAACAATGTTTTCACTTTAAAACAACAGAATGTAATTTATTCATTTCTTAGAACTATATAAGCAAAGTTTTACTTTTTAACAGGGGCCATGTCACTTCAATTCACTGAGAAGCAAAACATTGGCATGGTATTAACTGTAGAAATATGTCATATGCATTAGCCTATTCTGAAAACAAGATGCTCATACGACCTCTTGGCACCAGATAACTAATTAGCTTTGCCTGTTTGGGAATACTGACTCCAGCTACAGTACTTAACTTGGCTAATTATGTGTTTTCTCTCTTCTATGCCAGTATCAATTGTGTAAGTGGAGGGCTTTCATAATGATGCTCCATACTGTCAAGGAACAGATTGATTTCAAGAAATATAGAGGGTGGATTTTTTGAAAATGAAAGCAATACAGTGACTTCATACATAACACATAGTAGATGTTAACCTGGGTCATCATGTACAAAATATGTCAGGTATTTGCCTTCAGCTATTCCTTTGCCTGATCCTCTGCTTTCCAAACTTACCTGGAGCACTGAATCCCTGCCCTTAGTCCCTTTCAAGGCTGTGACCCACAGAGCTCTTTTCCCATACATCTGTGACTCCAGCCTCCCCACCCTTCATCTCAGGAAGTCCACCAGGAGCTCCTCCTTCCTTCTTTTCTTGTACAACCAGTCCCATTTCATTAACACTATCTTATGCCTCCTGGGTTGTTTCACCAAAGCGTGGGTGGGATGGGAAAGTGGGAAAGAATGGTCAACTGCTGTTGCTGAGCCAGAAACCAAGGGTAAGGCTCTCTGCCTATGATGCTGTGGACCATCAAAAAAGGATCAGAGGGGGCACCTGCTGCTAGAAGCATTTGCTGGTACCCCCAGCTCAGGCTCACCCCTCATTTTCAAAGAGAAGAGCCACAGCCCCACTTACCGTACTCTCTGGGTCAGGAGGCAGGGGCTCACTGCTTTGGTAGTGTTCATTCTTTGAATGAAATGGCTGAGTCTTCTGGTACAAACAAAACAGGCAGCATACTGCTGTCATAGGAAATGTCCTGATTTTCTTACAGCCAAGGCCAGCTTTGTACAGTGTTAAATCTCTCCAGATTTGGATGTTGCAAAATTGAAGATTAGATGGCAGCTATAAAAATAAATCTTACTTTGAAAACATAGAGATTTCCATCCTCTTACTGCTATGATGGGATATTATTATATGGTTTTATATTCTGTCCCTACCTAAACTGTGAGTGACTTTTAAGAGAATTAGACATGCTCAGTCTGTCCCCCAAAGTAGAATCCTGCTTTACATTGGCTCTGCCAGTTAAGTATATTTCACTTATTTCCTGAACACAGACATGTAACTTTGTCCTGCATATTCAGTCCAAATTAAATGCATTGTGGGTGAGACATAGAAAATGCGATTTGTCTACTAATAAATCAATCTAAAGAGATTCTTTATCCGCCCTATTAGATTTCATGGCAACCCTTGGCATTTGTTTCAGATAAATGTTTTGCTACTAGAACTTGCTTTCACTTCTGACATTTTAACCAGCATTTCCCTTTCAAAACTCATGATCGGTGACCCAGAAGAAGTTCAGACACACAGTACCCAAGTAGGGACTGGCCTTACTTCAGGCATATCCACTGGCTTTACCCTTTAGTCTAACTACAAAACCGCATTATCTCCTTCAAATGGTGCACTTAATTAGACACATTTTAGTGTGGCAATCCTTGAACAGTTTTACCTCTTTGGGCCTCATCCCCTTTACACAGGATTGCAGATGTTCTGCGTCACTACTATTCATTGTTATGTCCTGTTAAAACAGACTAATATCATATTCTAATTACTTATTGGCACCCATTTTAGTACTTCATTTGTTCATACTGTGCATACAGATCCAGACAACAAAATTTAAAGTACAAGTCTGTAACTGTTAGCAATACATCTAATTGAAATATGCAAGAATATTAATACTTTATGTGAATTGAAATTTACTTTGTTCACAGAGTAACTCTTACATTCCCAGTGAGAGGACATCCAACAAATATATTAGCACCCCATGCAAAGAGTGCTTAATATTAAAAAGGCTTAAAAAAGGCTCCTAAGTATAAGATCACAGGAATTTTTTGAGGTGTGGGAACTAAATAGACATATTAAAAACCAACTGTTTCTGAGAACTGTTGAAGTTTTACAAGTGGAGTTCTTATTCGTACTTAGTATAATTATGTTACTGATTTCCAACATTGTTTTATTGATATTTAAAGGAAAAAATATAGCTCTAGAAGGACTTTGAGGTCTCCACACTCTAAGTTGTATTAATGTGAAGGGAATATCACCCTAAGCAAGAATAATGCCTAAAGGTTATTCATTCTCATAAAAGATATGAAGAAAACATTTAAATATTTCTGAATGTGGGCTCTGATTATGCCTTTATTTTGATAAATGTACACTTTGTCTACCACTGGACTGAAGTTCAATACCATTGCATGAGTTATACTAAACCAGGCAAGGATTTGCTGTGTCAGCAACATGTGAGTCAATTATATTTTTAAGATTATGTCTCCAGTGTATGAAGAATGATAATATCAACACCCATAACACCAGTGACTTTTATATTTAGGAGTGGTGCAGAAACTTGTAAGACCTAGGTCTTGCGAATAGAGATAAGAGAGCATCAACAGAAATGGAAGGAGGCATGTTGCAATGATTGAAAGCTACTAGTAATTTCTGTAAAATGCCAGTGTTCCCACATTCACAAACTCCATTTCTCTGAAATTCATAGTGAGATAGGCTCACGCCTCACTTGCCTTTATCTGTTTTATTTTTCATAATTGAAATCCAAATGAGCACAAGATAAGATGAGCATGCAACGTAATCAATTTTCTTTATTGTATGAACTAATTCACTGGGATGATCACATTTTCTTAAAATATGATAAGCAGGGAGTTCTTAAGTACAGAATTTTTCATAGAAACAAATAATAGCTGTTGCTGCTGTTGATTTGTAGCTACCACTGATGAAGGCAAAAGATACCTTCGGACAGCACTATTCTGGATAAATTTAGACCTGACTATAAAACAAAGACATTGCAGAGCTCCTGCATTATCTTCGCACCCACAAAATATCTTTCAGTGAGACAAGGAATTTTCTGCCTACTACTAAAAACAGTCCTGATTTTTTCCTATGTTCATGAAATGAGTTGAAGTCAAGAACACTCAAGAATTTTTAGTTCATTTAGGAATATTAACATGGAGCTGAACTATTACTGTTCACACAACATGTAGTTTAGTATAATGAACAGAATTTTAGAATGAAATCAGTAGTATTCATTGAGTTTATCTGTGTAAATAAAATAAACTAGCTAATCTAAACCAAGTTTGTTCATGAACAAATTTGTGTGGGGTTCAGCTACAGATTAACATGCCTAAATGTAGCTCCCCACATGAAGGGAAATTAGTTGCTAAACGCAAGCATCTTATACTTTCTGGGACGCCCTAGGGTATACAGTGCATCAGAGTAAAGCCATCAGGTATGATGTATGACTGCATGCTTCTGTAGCAGGACCTGAAAAACAAATGCAATATTACCCCAGCACCAAAAAATGACACAAGATGCCCTGCTTTTAGGCAGCTGAATCCCATCCATTGTGTACAAATTCCCAACAGAAAGAAAAAGAGGTCAGTTCAGTTGTCTCCACTTGGATCTCTAGTATGATTTAAGATGATCAAGAGCACCCAGCCTGACCTCCTGATAAGTTGTTGGGTTTAAGCCATGAACTAGCTATTACGGCCAATACAGTCCGTGGCTGCTAAAGAGCTGGTCAATTCAAAGTAGATACCACTATTTGGCCAGTTAATTAATTCTAGGGTCTCTTAGGCTTACTGTCCAAAGGCTTGTAATTTGCAAACACTTAGATATCCAGTGCTACTTGGTATGTTTTAGGGTATCTGAGAAGTCTGTCTCGGTCTGGCAGATATTACGGGACATATATTCAATTCATGACTCCATGGAATGACAGCTGGAGATGGGTCATAAGTTCATCTAGACACTAGTGCATCTCAGATGGCTCTGGGTGTCTGTGTAAATAATTTAATCAAGAAGAAAAACTGTTGAACTGTAACTATCCAAGAAAGCTAATAAAACTATATTGCTCACAAATCTGTGCCCATGATTTCTTTTTTTCTCCTTCTTTCTATGCAACACCCACATGAATTTTTGGCTTGGTATCTACCTTATACTGTTATAAAACATTTTGTTGCTCAAGTTCCTTTGAATAATTAATCTGTCTTCCTTTCACAACAATATGGGGAGACAAGAACTTCTAAGAATATGGTGATATAGTCATATATGATAAACTCATGGCCACCTTTTATTGTTTGTTTCGGACCTATCAGAATAGCTGTGAGACTTTTTGCTTTATCTTTTGCTATGCAGCCTGATTATAATGTTGTAAGTACACAGAAGAAAATTATAAGCATAGGACAGCAAAGGAGAGCCTGATCTTGCATTAATGAGACTTCAGTTATGTGGCTACCAAATTAACCTTGAGTAGGAGCAATAAGGGCAAGGCCAGAGAGATATCAAGCAGTTAATTGCATGCTTTTAGTGCAGAGAATCACCACAAAACAAGATGTTTTTATTACCTCTGGCCTACCCATCTTTTTATAACTTACAGCATAGAGAGAAATGTAAGAATCTATAAAGTCATTAGCAACTGTCACATAAGAATGATGGTTTTGGAAAGTGCTGTTATAGGTTCTCTTAGGATGAGAAAATATAGACAATCCAAAATCTGTGTCAAAGTTTTGGGAATCTTAGAGTTATACTTTTGTAGCTGCAGTGTCGTTATGACTCAAGGCACTTTATTCTTGCACTATAAAGCTATTTTAGAACTAAATTTGCTTCAGTACAAAGCTAGCTTAGAAATTCAGTATCTAATCATAAGCAATTATGTTTATATTTCTACACTTGAGCAAGTGACTCCTTTTATGAGTTCAGAACCTTGTCATAAAGTCTAACATCTGAAATTTAAAAAGCAGTAGATTTGATAGGCATGAATGAGGCCAGTCCATCAGCCACTTAAGGAGAATTTGCTTCTTTGGCTTCATGCTTCTTACAGATACAGACTCATGGCTTTGACAGAAGCTGACTCCAGGGGAAACAGAAGAAAAAAAAAAAGGAAAGATAACACCAGTATCCTAAAAATAACTGAGGGTCCTCTGTTTCTATTAATGGAAGATGTCATCAGGATACCACCATATCCACTATTCTGTCTTTGCAAGATACCACTGATCAACTGGAAGACTGGGGACTCAGTAGAGATACCTTGACATTGTGAGAACCCAAGAATTCTCAAGCTGAAAAGTCAATTGACATACTGAAAATTTCAATGTGCCTTCATACTTACAAACACGGAAGAACTAGTCAGAAATGTGAAAGTTGATGGCAGCCTCGGTTGCCTATGATAATGAGATGGTGGAGATCAGAATCATGACAGGAGGGACCAAAAAGATGGATAACAACTCTGGACTTCAGGAGACCAGATTATTCAAGGCTCTGTCTGGATGAACTCCACAGAAAACAAACCTGGAGATAATTGTAGAATCATGGAGACATCGAATGGTTTGGGTTGGAAGGGACCTTCAAAGATCATCTAGTTCTAACCGCCCTGCCATGGGCAAGGACACCTTCCACTAGACCAGATTGCTCAAAGGACCATCCAGCCTGACCTTGAACACTTCCAATGATGAGGTATCTACAACTTCTCTGGGCTACCTGATACTAGGGAATGCCCCGACCCACATGCAGTACCTTGTTGTACTTGGCCTTGTTGATTCTCATGAGGTTCACATGGGCCCACTCCTCAAGCCTGTCAACGTCCCTCTGCATGGCATGCCTTCCCTCCAGCGTATCAACTGCACGGCTCAGCTTGGTGTTGTCTGCAAGCTTGCTGAGGGTGTACTCAAGCCCACTATCTGTGACATCAGTCAAGATATTGAACAATATTGGTCCCAGTACGGACCCTTGAGGGACACCACCACTCGTTACTGGTTTCCACTCAGACATCGAGCCATTGCCTGCAACTCTTTGGACATGGCCATCCATCCAATTCCTTATCTATATAGCAGTCCATCCATCAAATCCATATCTCTCCAATTTAGCAGCAAGAATGTTGTGGGGGACCGTATCAAAGACCTTACAGAAGTCCAGGCAGATGACATCCATAGCTCTTCCCTTGTCCACTGATGCAGCCACTCCATTGTAGAAGGCCACTAGATTAGTCAGGCACGTGTTGCCCTTGGTAAAGCCAAGGCTGTCTCTAACCACCTTCCTGTCTTCCAGATGTTTTGACATATCTTCCAGGAGGATCTGTTCCATGATCTTAGCAGGCACTGAAGAGCGGTTGACTGGTTGATAGTTCCCAGGGTTTTCCTTACTACCCTCTTTAAAAATGGGTGTGATATTCCCTTTTCTCCAGTAACTGGTGACTTTGACTGCCATGACATTTCAAATGTGATGGGGAGTGGCTTAGCAACTATATCTGCCAATTCCCTCAGGTCCCTGGAATGCACCTCATCAGGTCCCATGCACTTGTGAATGTTCAGTTTCCCTGGGTGGTCTTGAACCTGATCTTCTTTTCTGATGGGAGGGGCTTAGAAGGTTATGATCAGCCACACAGAGTCTAGCTGGAGACATGTCAGTAATAATGAGCCCCAGGGTCAATGGTGCATTCAAAACTGTTTAGCATTTTCATTAATGGACTGGATGATGGTACAGAGTTCATCCTCAGCAAGTTTGTAGATTATACAAAACTGGGAGGAGTGGCTAACAGACCAGATGGCTGTGCTGCCTTTCATAGGGACCCTGACAGGCTGGAGAGGTGAGCAAACTGGAACCTTATGAAGTTCAGCAAAGAAAGTGCCGCTCCTGGGGAAGAGTAAGTAACCCCATGCCTCAGTAGAGGCTGAGGGCTGACCATCTGGAAAGCAGCTCTGCTTGGACTCCTGGTAGACAACAAGTTGTACAAGAGGCAGCAATGTGCCCATATGGCAAAGAACGTCAACAGCATCCTGGGCTGCATTAGGAGGAGTGCTGCCAGCAGATCGAGGGACGTGATCCTTCTTCTCTCCTCAGCACTGATGAGACACCATCTGGACTGCTGTGTCCAGTTCTGGGCTCCCTAGTACAAGAGAGACATGGATGTACTGGAGCAAGTTCAGTGAAGGGCCACAAAGGTGATTAAGGGATGGGGTCATCTAACATATGAAGAGAGGCTGAGAAAGCTGGGATTGTTCAGACTGCAGAAAAGACTCACGGGGATCTTATCAATTATTTTGATAAACATTTTGTTATGCATTTTAACAGTTTAGCAAAATGTGATCCCAATCATGGTTAGGGTCTTTCGTCACTCCTGTAATGTAAATCTCAAACAGTAATACAATCAGCAGATTCAATATATCCTGCTAGATAAGATAATAATAGATATGTAAAACAAGCGCAATATGAAGCCTTGAACTGCTCTTGTGTGCCATAAACCATCATAAACCTCATCATTTTTCACTTAATTGAATTGTAATTCAATTAATTGTAAGCATTGAGTGCTTACAGAAGACTTCATTGTATGATAGAGTACTTTTTAGAGATTAGGATATAAAATCAATATTATCCATATTTAATTGATATTTATGAAAAGAAGACCATATACATATTGTTGGGTTTTTTTTCATTTGTTCTTAGAAAAAATCAACAATATCCATTTAGTATATTCTTTTCTTTTCTTTTTTTTCTTTTTAGTTACAAATCAATCTAATGGTAAAACATTATTTAATATAAGAAATTATATGAAAAAATAAATTTACTTTTTTTGGTCTCCTCTACCATTCTGACACTATTACAGGTCTTGCCATTACTCCATGCATATTAATTATCCAAACAAATATTTCTCTACTGCCTTTTGCTTAATAGTATTTTTTCCAGGGTGGAAATTGACAGTCGCAATACTTCCAGCTATACTTCCTGTTAGTAATATGTTCATTTATGATATGTAAGAGAAAAACACTGTCATAAAATGCTATGGCACCAGCTTTGTTTTATATACTATTTTTATTCTCTTTAAATAATGCAACATTTTAAGAAAACTAAAAGGAACCAGGCAACATACTGTAGACTGCCTGCTAGAAAGAAGGTTTTAAGTAGTGTTTGTAAAACACTTTTAAAATCAAAGATGAAAAACACTTTTTAAATGTAGCATTTGTACTTTCATCCATTCATTCAAAATGTCTTAGTCTCTACTATCCTCAATTTCTGAGAAAACAAAAAATTGCATATCTTATTGAATGAAGAAGAAGGACTACATTTCACACATAAATGTTGCACATGTGCAAAAGTAGAACAAATTCAAGTAACACCAAGGATGGCAGTGAAATTATGAGTATTCTGTTCTTTCATATATATTATAAATCCTAAGTGAAGCAAACAAAAAGGTAAGTCTGACATATGTTTAGTGTCTCGTCTGAAGGTAACAAAATCTCAAAACCAAATGAATTGAGCTTCTCCAAAATCAGCAGTTTATCATAGAATCCTAGAATGGTTTGGGTTGGAAGGGAACATAAAAATCATCTAGTTCCAATCCCCTTGCCATGGCCAGGGGTACCTTCTACTAGATCAGGTTGCTCAAAACCTCATCCAACCTGGCCTGGAACACTTACAGGGATGGAGCATCCACAACTTCTTTGGGCAACCTGTTCCAGTGTCTCACTGCCCCCACAGTAAAGAATTTCTTCCTAATATCTAATCTAAATCTACCCTCTCTCAGTTTAAAACTATTACCCCTTGTCCTATCATTACACTTCCTGATAAAGTGTCCCTCCCCATCTTTCCTGTAGGCCCTCTCTAGGTACTGGAAGGCTGCTATAAGGTTTCCCTGGAGCATTCTCTTCTCTGGGCTGAACAACCCCAACTCTCTCAGCCTGTCTTTATAGGATAGGTGCTCCAGTGCCCTGATCATTTTTGTGGCCCTCCTCTGGACCTGCTCGAGCAGGTCCATGTCTTTCTTATGCTGGAGACCCCAAAGCTGAACACAGTACTCCAGGTGGGGTCTCATCAGAGCAGAGGGGGAGAATCAACTTCCTTGACCTGCTGGCCACACTTCCTTTTACACAGACCAGGATATGATTGGCTGACTGGGCTGCAAGCACACATTGCTGGCTCATATTCAGTTTTTCATGCACCAATACTCCCAAGTCCTTCTCTACAGGGCAGGTCTCAATATACTTATCACCTAGCCTATATCCATGTTTCAGATTACCTTGACCCAGGTGCAGGACCTTGTTGCACTTGGCCTTGTTGAACTTGACGAAGTTCGCACAGGCCCACCTCTCTACCCAATCCAGGTCCCTCTGGATGGCATTGCTTCCCTCTAGAATATCAACCACACCACTCAGCTTGGCATCATCCACAAACTTGCTGAGGGTGCACTCAGTCGCACTGTTCATGTCTCCAGCAAAGATGTTAAATAATACTGGTCCCAATACGGACCCCTGAGGGACACCACTCGTCACTGGTCTCCACCCAGACATTGAGCCATTGACTGCAACTCTTTGAGTGCAACCATCCAGCCAATTCCTTATCCATCAAGTGGGCCGCCAAGTGGTTTGATAATGAGATATTTGCAATAGCATCAGCAACTTCAAGTGTATACTTTTTATGTATGACGTGGTTTGGTAAGAGACTTTGAATCCTTTTTATTGTCTTAAACTTTGTACTTAGGCTTATTTTTATTTTTAGTGCCCTTGAAAGGAGAGCATACTTTTTCTAAAGCAATAGATAGTTACAGCTCAACCTAACAGTAAGGTTCTCTTGAATAGAATCAAACCAAGAAAAGTGGAAAAGTATAACTAATATATACATATTAACATGATTAAATCATTAGTGGGCACTAGGGTGGAATAAACTCTGAAAGACAATATGTTGGCATCTTGAGATTATTTAACCTTAGTGAGTTATAGACTATCAAATGGGAGTCAAGCCCATAGATGTAGAATATATTTTGGCTTTTCAGTTCTAATTATCCCATTTGGACTAGTGGAACAGCAAAATATGTAAGTTTCAATTTTTATGAGCTAAATTTAGCTTTGTGATTTTTTAAAAATGCTGTATATAGCAGCTGATGCACAAATTAGGAGATGCATTTAGACAGCTGTTCTAGTATAATAGTAACACCATAAAATATAAATGTACCTGGCATGTTTTTCAACAGGAATGAAAAAGCTCCTGCCCACACAGGCCTTATTCAGACCTTCTGTACCCACAAAGGATGAACTATCCTTTAAGAAGAATATATGACAAGAGTGATGTGTAAATTAACTCTTGTTTTTGTTTATGGAAACTAGCTACTTTCCAGTAGAGGCATAGAATCTCTCCAGTAACAATTTCTGTTCCATTGACCCAGCAGGATATCATCAGTGGTGCCAAATTTTCAGGGAAAATAAATATATATATATATATATATATATATGAGAAGAAACATTTACAAAGAAGAAACCTTTTATCCAGGAGAAAGATTACATGTTCCCCTGTATCTTTACATTTTCAAATATGTCAGCCCAAAATGACCACTGCAATGGAAAAGAATGCCTAACTTTGATTTCATAATTAATTAAAAGATCAATGTGACTGTTCCACACAGCTGGGTGTTAAGCTGTCTTAGGATCTAATTCCAGCCTTCTGACATACAGTTTGGTTCTTTTTTTTTTTTCTTTTCCAAATGTCACATAAAACTGACCGAGCAAGTTTACAGAATACCTAATGAGAAAACACTACATCATTCTTAACACAGAGCACAAGCAAACAGTTTTATTCCTGTTTGTGCAGCTTAACCTTCTGCAAAAGTAATTAGGTCTATAATTAAAAAGCTATTTGGAATGATTAAAACCCTGTTATCTAGTGGCATTTAAAGACAAATGCAAATGTCAGAAAGAATGAATTAATTAAAATTACTATTGAAAAGAAAAAAGTATACCAGTGTAAGGGCTAGAGGATGTTATTTACTGAAATGTTACAATATGAGGTGAAGCTAGATGTTCAGAGGATATGGTGAAGGTTGAAATAATTTTATCTGGCATTTTGTAATGTGATCTGCTACCATTCATGAATATATATTGTTACATACATGCATGGATACATGCCTCAGTCCCTATCTATAGCTTAGGAGCATAAGGGATGTTCACAGGAATCCTCTGTTTCATCTCTGCTTTCCAGGCCAGAGCAGTGCTGAAACGGCAAGGGAGAATGGTTGCAACAAGACTGTGCCAGCTAACAGCAGATATCCTGGGAAAAGTGCAGAGGTGCTATGGGAATATTTTCTTCCTCTCTTTTCCTCCCCTCTCTCTTTCTTTCTTTCTTTCCTTCTTTCTTTCTTTTCCTTGTTTCCTTCCTTTCATCCTTTCATCCTTTCTTCCTCTCATGCTTCTTACACAATTAATATGTGGGACAAAGGAATAGTGAAGTAGTATCAAGAATCCTCTTTCATAAAGTTGATTTCCCCATATTTACCTATGCTGAATAGATTTAATGGAATAACTTACCAAATTCACAAAACAGACACAATGAAGGAGGCATGTTGATAATATGTGTGCTGTGTAATTCAGACGACTTTTGCAAGGCTCCCTACAGTGTTACCTGTAGAAAGATATGTCCTCGTATGAAAGGTATGTCCTCAAGGAGCATTTCAGTGTACGTACCTACAGTAGATGCTCTGCATCATCCCTAGGAGGAAGCCTTCTCCCTTCCCTGATGAGAGAAAATGAACCTGAGGAGGTAGGCTTAATCTTTCTACTCTGAATGCCCTTTCTTGTGCCAACAGGACTTGTGACTTTCTTTACCAGCCTTGATATAGGATCATGACAGCATTTCTTTACAGAAGATTCTGCTTTCAGAGCATGAAGCTCTCTTCTTTTTATCTTATCCAATTAGGTACAACACAAGAGTGTAATAGAGCCAACATTGCTTTGCCCTCCCATCAATGACAAAACACACTCAGCCAAAATACTTGTGGCAATTAGCACCCAGAAACTGCATATTTTAAGCCAGTTGGCTTGGGCTCAAATAATTGTATGTTCAAAAAATTGTTGTAATTATCTTCTGGATTTATCATTGTCACAGCAAATTTTTTTAGATTATGTTCAATATATGGCTTAAATGGCTTTTTTCCAACCTACGTTTTAAAGGCAATGATACTGATTACTAGGTACATTCTCTTCCCACTGCATTGTTAAAGCACCATGGCCAGCAAAGATTAATTTTCGGTGCACACTCCCAAATGTTAACACAAGAGCCATCTGAGTTTCTATTACTCACTCAGAGGCAGCTACCTCTATTAATTCATATGACTTATTTTGAGAAATCTCTTTTTTTATGAAGCTTGTGTCTTTTCAACCTCATTATAAGGAGTTCAAGAGATACTTGATCAGGACTGGCTCTGTGAGGAAAAAAAAGCAAACTGTGAAATATGAATGATAAATTAACTACAGCACAGCATAACTGTGACTTCAAGAAACATTGTAGCAATGACTCATTACTTCTCAAAAAGTAAGATTCACAAAGAAGAATCAAAAATTTTAAATTGTTTGAAAAAAATACAAATTTCAGACTTAAGAAGATAATTATCTTTTGGACTGAAAATTTCAGGATGTTTCCTGTTCACTTTAAAGGGTGCAAAAAAACTCAGCCAAAATCATTTGCATAAAAGAGGTTATCAGTTACCCATAGTTCTACAACAAACATTTTATTATTGATTAAAATGCATAGCCTCTGGAGTATTTCTGTTCTGACTGCATACATGTCAATACATTTTTATTACCTCACAGGCAATGGAGAGAGCAAGCTAACCTGATGCCCAGATTTCTTTTTTATAGAGAACAGATACACACCCACACCCACACACCCCTTGGCACCATTCTGGATTCAGCAGAGGGCTGGGACATGCACCCAGACCTGGGAGCTCAGTGTGCGCCTGTGCTCTCCAGTGTATGTATGCACAAAATTGAGCTGAACCCATGAGGAGAGTATGGCAGAGTCTGCTTCATAACCAAAAGTGTTAGGCCTTTATAAATCAGATGTTTAGTACACTGAACCTATGCTGTTGTCATCATTTTACTGTACCTGTGTGTTTTCTGAGAGTGAAATAAATGTGTAAAACATCTTTATTTTGTTCCAAAGCTAAAGATAATGTGGTTAGGATTTTGACAGATTTCTGTGTTTCTCACAACTGCTTGCAAACCTGGGCACAGCTGCTGCTAAATGTTTGCTTCCTAAAGCCACAGCTAGGAGCTGTGTGACTCTGGGTCAAAAAGGAATATTTTCTCATTGTTGAAAGCAAAAAGGTTACACTGACTTTTCAGCATTAGGGATAAAATGGCAAGCATGGAAAACGAGACTTTTTGGAAGTTTTGAATTTAGTTTGTTATTTTTGTTTTGTTTTGTTTTTAATGTGTTTAAGGCAGCATAAAGAAGTAGAAGGGATACCCATCACTAACTCACTTACTTCTAGTATCAGGGGATCACTGTTCTGCTGTCAGTTTTTGGATGTGCCTTTGACTCCTTGTCTATTATGTTGTTTGTTTGCATTCTAAGTCCTTTGAGGCTGGGGTTGGGATTATAAAGTACAATGTGTTTTCACGGTGTTATTCTGACTCAGATTAGGGCATTTAGATAATACTGTAACATAAATTAAATAATTGTAGATTAATAAATCAGTTAACTAATTTCAGATCTCTCACCAAAAAAGGCCAGTGAAAGTGTGTCTTTTCTTTTCTTTCTGCTATGTTATAAAATAATTTGATTAAATTATTATCATGTTGAATGTATTACTTTTTATGTACATTAAAGCCTTCTTTCTGCAAGTCCTTGTACAGAACACAGTAGGGAACACAACGTCATTAAATTTCAACCCCAGTGTGAGTTACTGCTTTATCTGAACATAAGAAAGGTTATGCTTTAGACATAATTCTCTGCGGTGAGGTCTTGATTCAGAAACTCATTGCACAGTGCACAGTAAACAGAAAACTTCAGAGCTGCTTAGCTTAGTCTTCATGTGGGAGTATAAAGTTAGACAGAAAGCACCTGTAAATCTCAAGGTACTTCGGTTTTTTGCTCCCTTCATCATGAAGAAAAAAAGGTTAGAAGAGGCAAGAGGTAGTGGTTGAAATGTGGATGGAAGATTTTTGAAAATTGTTCTCCATTCACGCATGTGCTAGAGAAGAATTCTTTTGTTTGGCCTCATTACTGCACCTGGAAAAGAGTCTTTCTTTTTCTCTCCCCCGCCCCCCCCCCAATCCCACTCCTGTTCATCACTTCTTTTCTCAGATTTTAGGCAAACAGTTTTCTTTACTGGCTGTGCATTGTGCATCTGAGCTTACATCCTCTTTATGTGGGAAGGGGCTGAAATAAAGAAATTAAGACAACCAAGGGAGATGGATGGAATATTGATATATTCCATTGATACATTGCTCTTGATAGGGACCTGAGGGAATTGGCAGATATAGTTGCTAAGCCACTCCCCATCACATTTGAAATGTCATGGCAGTCAAAGTCACCAGTTACTGGAGAAAAGGGAATATCACACCCATTTTTAAAGAGGGTAGTAAGGAAAACCCTGGGAACTATCAACCAGTCAACCGCTCTTCAGTGCCTGCTAAGATCATGGAACAGATCCTCCTGGAAGATATGTCAAAACATCTGGAAGACAGGAAGGTGGTTAGAGACAGCCTTGGCTTTACCAAGGGCAACACGTGCCTGACTAATCTAGTGGCCTTCTACAATGGAGTGGCTGCATCAGTGGACAAGGGAAGAGCTATGGATGTCATCTGCCTGGACTTCTGTAAGGTCTTTGATACGGTCCCCCACAACATTCTTGCTGCTAAATTGGAGAGATATGGATTTGATGGATGGACTGCTAGATAGATAAGGAATTGGATGGATGGCCATGTCCAAAGAGTTGCAGGCAATGGCTCGATGTCTGAGTGGAAACCAGTAACGAGTGGTGGTGTCCCTCAAGGGTCCGTACTGGGACCAATATTGTTCAATATCTTGACTGATGTCATAGATAGTGGGCTTGAGTACACCCTCAGCAAGCTTGCAGACAACACCAAGCTGAGCTGTGCAGTTGATACGCTGGAGGGAAGGCATGCCACGCAGAGGGACGTTGACAGGCTTGAGGAGTGGGCCCATGTGAACCTCATGAGAATCAACAAGGCCAAGTACAACAAGGTACTGCATGTGGGTTGGGACAATCCCCCAAATCAGTGCATACTGGGAGATAAATGGATTGAGAGAAGCCCTGCAGAAGACTTGGGAAGTCTGGTGGATGAAAAATTGGATATGGTCTGGCAATGTCTAATCGTATCTTGGGCTGCATAAAAAGAAGCCTCGTCAGCATGGCAAGGGATGCAATTCTTTCCCTCTACGCTGTTCTTGTGAGACCCCACCTGGAGTACTGTATCCAGCTCTGGGGTCC
The DNA here is from genome assembly GCF_947461875.1 of Haliaeetus albicilla. Lineage (NCBI taxonomy): Eukaryota > Metazoa > Chordata > Aves > Accipitriformes > Accipitridae > Haliaeetus > Haliaeetus albicilla. The sequence continues at coordinate 28,784,126 of NC_091485.1, forward strand.
CTGGTAAAATAAAGACAGGGACCTGTTAAAGCAGTTCAAGAAGAGGCCCATGGAAATGATCAGAGGGCGAAACAACTCTCCTATAAGGAAAGGCTGAGAGAGTTGGGATTGATCAGCTTAGAGGAGATAAGACTCTGGTGAGAGCTTTTTGCAGCCCCCTTTCAATATATAAAGGGAGCTTATAATAAAGATGGAGAGAGGCTTTTTCCTAGGGCCTGTAATGATAGGACAAAGGGCAACTGTTTTAAACTGAAAGAAGGTAGAGTTAGATTAGATATAAAGAAGAGCTTCTTTACAATGAAGGAAGTGAGACACTGGAATAGGTTGCCCAGAGAAGTTGTGGATGACTCATCATTGGAAGTGTTCAAGGTTAGGTTGGACAGGGCTTTGAGCAACCTATCTAGTGAAAGATATACCTGCCCATGGCAGGGGGGTTGGACTAGATGATATTTGAAGGTCCCTTCCAACCCAAACCATTTTATGAGTCCATGATTCTAAGATTCTCTCATTCTCTTCAAAACTAAAAGTTTAACTTTTTTTTTTTTGTGACCTGACATAGAACCCATTGCTGTCAAAGTTTTTTGTTTATTTTTCCATTTGATTGAATTCTGTCATACATCCTAGAGTTAGAAAACTTTCAACTCAACTGATTTGTGGTGAGTTATGAGAATGTGCTAAATAAGGGCAGCAGAAGTCTTCTGATACTTCTTGTATGGGATGACATTATACGTGTTTTCAGTACCTGTACACTTGTCTATTTTAGGATATAATAAAATTAGTACCAAGCACTGCCCCCACTCCTCTTCTGGTGACAACTGAGTGAGACTGAGTCAATGTAGGACAGAGTCATTGGAATGCTGTTTTTCACTTTCGGATTCTGATTCACACATATTCTTCCCAGGAACTCAGTTATGAACCCTCCTGGAAAGCCACCAAGGGGCATAAGGCAGTGGCAATGGTGACTACTGAGTTGTCAGGTACTTTGGAGGTTGACAGCGGTAGCTTCCAGGCTGTCCTTCCATTACCTGTGCAGCTATCCCATAGTGGGCAGGTAGTAACAAGCCAGAAAGCCGGGTGAACTGATTCACACCAGCCCTTTTCCTGGAGCAAACTCTCACCCAGTTGTAGCTCCCAGCCTGTGACTCCCAGAATAACTGATTGGGCTCTGACAGGGTTCGATATAAAAAGGGTCTGTTTTACTCTGTTTTGCCGAAGTGTGCTTTGGCTGTGAAAGCATTTATTTATTTAATTTTCCTTCACACTACAGGTGTTGACTTTTCCGATATGAACTATTCTACATGTCTTTTCATATTACCAGACCTAAGACTTCCAAACAGTGGAGTGTCACAGGAATTATAGATCTTATTTACTCATTGTTTTTTAACATAATAGACATAATATACCCTCCTATGGTTGTTACTTTTTTAGTCACTGGTTTACTGCTGTTTGATAGGCTTCTTGGCCTCCCAAAATATATGAGCAGTTATCTCATCACATCAAATTCTGTATGGTTTGTTTGTTTATTTCCATTGAATATGTATATACTCACATGTGATAGGATAATTATTAAACCAATAAAACTGACAGACCTCTGAGTGCTATATTTATCTTCAACTGCCATATTCATAAGTCAAGGTAAGTAAGACCATAATTCACATTGACTTAAGGGACAAGTAAGTTATTAAAGCCTTTTTGGTGACATAAAGAAAAATGGTCTGCTTCTACTTCATTATATAAATACATACATAAATATATATATATGCTTGGCATTATGTGAAGGCCTCACTACACTATTCACTACTGGTCATTTAGAGCAATATTTGTGATGTGAATTCTTTGGAGTTCAGTGTTGTATTAAGGTTATTGCTCTATTTTAATTTCTGCAGTTTCTTTGTGAAAAAATTCAATGTAATTAATCTTACCCCCATTGACTATTTGTTCTTTTGGTGGAAAAATGAGATGTATGGGTGACTACAAGGGAAACAGGACATTCTTTCAGTGATAGGAAAGGCTACAGTAAATAGCTGTCAGTGAAGTTCTTTGCCTGTGGTGACTCTTGTTTTAGCAGTTGCATTTCCTTTGTTGCATCCTCCTCTGCTACAAGTCACCTGCAACTCCTATCTTTATATGGGGAAGTGACCTCAGATTTCAGGTCTGTTCTCTAAAGCATCTTCTATATGGAGACAGAATCAGTGCAAAGCAGCCCTTGAAATGCACATACCCATCTTTTTTTCCATAGGTGAAGAGCCAATGAATGAACAAGTCCCTGCCTTACAGTGAGAAAAGAGAAGAAATTTGGCCAAATGCTTATTCTGGCAGGTGAGATTTTAAATATAATGCATCTCATCTGGCTTCTAGAGAGTCACCAGCTTAAATGGCATTAGAAGTAGACCTATGTAAAGCCACATGAGAAAGGCACAAGGTAAGTTAATGAGAAATGTGATCTAGACCTATTTCAGGAAATGTCTGTACTCAAAACTTGATGTTTAGGATGTTAAACCTTCTCTTTAGGATGTTCTTGATGACTTTCATTACAGTGTGACAAAGAACAGCATAATAATATTGTAAATGACCATCAGCAACAGATGACGTCTAAATCACCTACTTTTGCCAGCCATCCAAATTAATCCTAAATATAATACCACTTCAATATGGTACCCACTTAATGATCTGAGCTGCATTCCAAATTTTCACTCAGACACTTAGTCACAAAATGATCCTGTTAACTGCAAAGCAGCAGACTGGAGATAGACACTGATGAATGATTAACAAAAAAGAAGGTAACCACTTAAAATGATAAAAGTGTGGTAATGTATTCAAATTTAAAAAGAAGACTTAAGAACCTAAATAAATTAAACATAGGCAGGTACTATGAATCTTAAGCCATGAACTTGAAATTAGCTAACTTATGAAGGAACCTCAGTTTCATATGAGTTCCAGTTAATATTTTAGTTTCCCAAGTGCCTTCTGCACAAATGCCTCATTTTCAATACAGGTGAATCCAATGATGATCCCCAAAGTAAGTGCTTGAACCACTGGAGTATTTCGGGAGCACAGCCAAATCTCACTGGCAGGCTTGGGCTCCCTTCAAAATGTAGTGAGACCTGCCACTTTATTTTAAATCACAGGTTGAGATGAAAAAGAGGAACCCTTCTACCCTCCTGTCTTCTTCCTTGTTTTATGTATTAAAGTAATTAGCTACTGTAACCTAGTAAGCAAAGCCTGATGAATAGGAGACTGCATTCACTCTCTAACTCAAACCCAAAACATTGAAACCGACACTTTTCAGGAGTATGTCTAACTTAGTGGGACTATGGCAGCACTCCGACTCCTCTCATTCCGTACTGTGTCATTAAGATGGTCATTCAAACTGTGCTGTGCTTTGGAGAGAAGAAAAGAGCAATTCTCAGGCAGGGTGGAAACACAGTACCCCAGCCCACGCAGAGAAGGAGGTGGGCTGAGGGTGCAGGGGGCTCAGGCAGCCTTGGTGAGGCTGCTGCAGCTGATCCAGTTGGCTCTTCTTATCCTGGAGGAGGGATAGTCACAAAATCACAGAACCACAGAGTGGTTGAAGTTGGAAGGGACCTCTGGAGGTCATCTGGCCCATCTCCCCTGCTCAGGCAGGGACACCTAGGGCCCAAGACCATGTCCAGATGGCTTTTGAATATCTCCACAACCTCTCTGGGCAACCTGTGCCAGTGCTCCATCACCCTCACAGTAAAAAAGTGTTTCCTGATGTTCAGAGGGAAGCTGTTGTGTTTCAATTTGTGCCCATTGCCTCTGGTCCTGTCACTGGGCACCACTGAAAAAAGCCTGGCTCCATCCTCTTTGCGTCGTCCCTTCAGGTATTTATATACTTATTAACATATATATTAAATATACTATAACAAATATAATGAATATACTGTAATGAATATAATATAATTAATATAATATAATAATATAAATTTATAGATATCTTTTTATTTATGTACACAACATATTTAATAATAAGATTCCCCCTGAGCCTTCTCTTCTCCAGACTAAATAGTCCTACATGACTCAGCCTTTCCTCATCGGAAAGCTGCTCCAGTCCCTTCACCATTTTTGTGGCCCTTCATTGGACGTTCTCTAGTATGTCCATGTGTCTCTTGTACTGGAGCCCAGAGCTGGACACAGTACTCCAGGTGTGTCCTCACCAGGATCACCTCCCTTGGCCTGCTGGCAATACTTTGTCTAATGCAGCCCAGTATACCATTGGCCTTGTTCGCGGCAAGGGCTCATTGCTGGCTCATGTTCAACTTCTCACACTGCCAGCAGTCCTCCCGCTACTATAAAGCTCCTTTTCTCATGTCCTCTTTCAGAACTGCACACAGGTCCAGGTGTGCCAGGTTGTGTCCAGGTGCTGAGGGCACCAGCAGGCTCTGCAGCCTTGCCGCTTTCCTGGGGGCTGGCAGCTGGTGTGCAAGGTCAGCTCTGTTACAGTGCAGCTGTGACCCCGGATCAGGCTGCTGTGAAAACAGCTGCGTTGTGAGAAAGAGCTGTCAGAAGCTCTTCTGGGGCTTCCCCACCTGTCCTGGGAGCCGCTCAGGTCCTTGCCTTTGCTCCCTGCCTGACTTCCCCTTGCTGACCTGGCTCTGGACCTGCCTGGAGATCTGGGCTGTGCCCGACCCTGGCACAGCCAGACCTGCTCTGCTGTTCTTGCTGGGCTACCTTGGGGCTGCACCCCGTGTGGGTGAGGGCACTGGCCTGCCAGCTCCCCAAACTCTGCACCAGCCACCCTGCTGCTCCCTGACTCTGGGTTAGCCGTCTCAGGGCCAGAGAGCTGATGTGCCGCACTCAGAGGGTCTGTAGGTTTCCCACCTCCTCTCCTCACACCTCTGATGCAAAGGACAGGGGATGCTGGACCTGCATCATGTTTAACACACTCATACTTCTGAATGGCTTTGTCATGCACTGGTCAGATGTTATGGAAGAGCTTCAAGTGAACGAGATTCTTTTAGGAAGCAAAATAATGAGATTGAAGAATATTTTACCTATTTTCATATTTGTTTGTTCACTGTTTACTGTGATAATGGTTACTGATCTTTGTGAGAATTATTATATCTGTAAAAATAGTATTTGCAGAGAAGAATGTGCCAAACTCCTGAAATAGTACTACTAAACGTAGCAGATTGCTTGCAAGAATGAATGTGACCTGTCAGTTTTAATGAAGTCAAACAGATACTCAACAATCTTGTCTAGATTTCACTTTTCCAGTTGGATTTACTTTATTTTATATGCTTAAACATCTATAATATTAATCTACAATGCTCTGGCTACAAAGAAGATCCTTTTTTTGTTTGGTTGGGGTTTTTTTTTTTTTCCTCTCCTTTGTCATTTCAGCATTCAAACTACTTGACCACTGAAGACATTTTGTCAGGGAAGGAATCAGAGTTTATTGACAGAAATTTATTTTTTTTCCTGGTTAAACAGATGGGAAATCTAGACACAATGGGTAAGTGTTAGTAAGGCAGTCGGACAAAATCAGCTCTTGTCAGTTTGGCATATCACTCAACTTTCTTTGGCTGAGTACCTAATGCTGTTGTACAGTCACAAAAACTTGTTTAACAAGACATAGCCATTTCTATCATTCTTTGATTCGGAGAAAAAAAGATTGTATGATCTTTTTCTACTCTACATGGGGCATAGCGAAAGGAAACACTTTTCACTTCAGGCTTTATTAAATTTTTAATAGATCTTTGCAATCAGAGGATAATATGATATTACTCAACTGTAAGTAAGAACTTCTAAAATGGCATACAGTTTCATCAATGCAACATATATGATCCTGGCCTAAAACTGCCTGGCACCAGTTATTCCTTTAACATGAAGCTGCCTTTTGCACCAGCAGATCTAAGATTCACTGGACAGGTCCTGAACCACCAGTCAAAAGGCATTGTTTCAGTCACTTCAGTGGGGCTGGCATTTTACCATTTTATTTTGTAAGATTGCTCTGTAATATAAAGACCTTCCTATATTATGAGCATGTAACCTTCTTCTGCCTACCTTTAGCATAGCATTACTTATATGTGTTATTTCTCTCTGCTTCTCTGGGAATCCTACCAGAGTGGTGATAGGGTTAATGTACCTTTTCCCATTGAAACAGATGCAGGAATAAGCTGTAGATTAAAAAAAGGACAAAGGTGGGGAGGTTTGTACTACAGGTTTTTTTTCTACAGCAATCCTTATCTGTTATTCCAGAAATACTCCCCTAGATGTATATGACTCTCATGTTTCTAATGTCCAAATGTCAAAAAAATATTATGAGACTGACATTGCTCCCCTGGTGGATATGACAGAAATCTTAGTTGTGAAAATCAGTATGATTTCATATTTGCATTTAGGGAATCTTTGTAAAATGGAGCCAACTCATATACATAAGGATTTAAACTTAGATTTCAGGGTATCGAAACAAAGAGAGATTTATATTTCAGCTTTTGGTATTGTCTCTTCCAACTGAATATTTAGCAAATGTTTTCTGAAAATTATCCTGCAGTTCATACCAAAGGAAAAGCAGTATCTGGATAGGTTTTAGACAGAGCCTAGACATGTTCACATATTGGTTCAAGCTGTTCCTCAGCTAAAGTAAAAGACAATTCAGATATACCAGGTTTCTTATTGATCTACTCATGTCTTATTAAATCATTACTCTCTTTTTATAACACTTTCTGAAGCTTCAGAGACTTTCACTGAAAAAATTGGCAGGTGTCCCAAGTGGTGACTACCCAGTGAAGTACCAGAACCGGTTTTCCAAAAATGTAGGGCTTGTATCAGAATTTTTTGAAGTTAGGAAGGGCACATTCTCATTTCAGTTTAAGCTACGTAAATAGGTTCAGAGCTTGACTGGGAATACATATGAGATTTGTAGCTTTAGATATTCCCAGATATCTAAGTATTCTCCGAAGAGTAGCAGCATCTGCAGCAGTGAAGAACACCTCTGTAGCACTAAATGCAGAAAGCTATTCCACTAACAGTTCATTCATAAATCTTTATTGACAATCCTGGAGTATGGATAGATGAAGTGATCAGTTACATAGCTTGGGTACAACAAAACAGCACTCCTCATTTCTCAGTACAAAAGATAATGGAACAGTCTTCATAGGCACCATTTTAGTAAAAAAGAAAACAACAAACTTCTGATAACAAATGCCAACAAAAAAGTTTTAGCTTGTTATATCTGTTAAGAGCTATGTTTAGAGTATACTGTTTGTAGCTTGGTTGAATTTTCTACAGAAAATCAATTTCACATTAAGAATCATTTAAATTAAACACATTTTTCATTGACTACTAGCTCTTACTTTCAAATGTCACATTCAAAATCAACCACTGAGGACAGAAGGCCCATGCCTACAGAACAATGGATTTTTCATGTATATTTCCAATAACATTTAACAGAAATCAATGCATGTGTTGATTGTTCAGAGATTGACAAAAATAATACGTTGCTCATACTTCAGTAATCAAAATTATTTCTTCTAAAGATCAAAAGAATTCTGCATTTATTTCTTTTGCTCATAACACAGTTTTATTCTCAGTTGTATGTTGAAAGGAAAATTAAAATGTAAGGTATATATGTACTACTGCCAGAAGATTTCTGAATCTGGTGAAATGAATTGCTTATGCTAACAGTCAGTTAAAAGGAACATAAATCTAAATTTACAGTGGCTGACACCTGAGTCTTGGTGAGGGACTCAATTTATATATGCTCACCATGCATTTTATTACTATAAACTCCCTTTATAAAAGACCTCACCAAACAAAAGGCAATCCTTTCTCTCTGACTTCGTGAACAGCCCCACCTAACTCCCTATTTCCATAGCACTGGCCATGCCCATAGAAATTGCTATTCTCAGTATAATCGCTGGCTCACGCTAAAAATCCATGCTTCTTTGTGATAATGCTTCTTGCAATTAAGCCATGCAATATGACAGGATGTGTGTCATCTTGCCTCAGGTGGCCTATTAGGTTTAGAACTGAAGGCCAAGTGACACAGCCATCTGTGCATTGGTACTGCTTCTGTCTGATACCTTCCCCCATGCCTCTACTCCAAGGACTTATCTTGGTTACCAAATGTCCCTGAATAATACATATATATAATTAAAAATAAAATGGAAAGTGATGTATTAAACTTATTATGGCAATGCCCAGAGATTCAACAGGCTTGATGTCTATACACAAACATGCAGTCTTCTTCAGCGATGTATAGTTTTAAGGGCTTCAGGCCTTAAACACAAACTGTAATATTTAATACATATATTTAATACATAATATATAACACAAACTTTAACATCTCATTAGTTGTTTCCATAATATGCCCAATAACATCAGTGGATGATTACAAATATCAATGTGCTATTGCACCCATTGCAGGACTTGTGTACATATATAAATATTATTTTGGGGTTTTGATAATCAGAGAATCAGATGGGTGAGACAGAAGAAATTACTTTTATTTACTCTTTTTTTTTTACCCGTAATTACCCATCCTTATTCCCAAAATAAGCCACAAGCATGGAGTACATCAGATGCAGGGAAGAATAAACAAAATTCCTCAGAAACAAGCATAACCTTCCAATGACTGAATCCCACTCATCATTTTGCTCCCAATGAAAATATATTAGCCATGCATGCAAAATGATGTTTATCATTACTCCAGGCAAGAATGAAAACATGCCACAAGCATCATCCATCCACCTATCCCAGTGCACCTTCTACCCAGCCTGATAGATAAAACAGTCAAATAAATGTTTTTTTTTCACAGGGATTCAAATCTCTTCAGGAGAATGAGGGAATTGAATATGAATCTCCCACAGTCTCAGTAAGTATATTGACCACAGGGCTACTGTACAAAAAAACAATTCTGGCTGTCTCAGTTCTGAAAGATGAGACTGCCTCTTGGTCTTTCACAAGTACAAGTTGACAAGTAGAATTTCCCAAGATCCAGACATTGGGGAAATGCCAAAACTTTTTTTTTTGGTACACACATATTGAACTGTGTCATTCTTTGAGGTAAAACTAAAATAGTGTTCAGCACACCAAGATCTCATTCATATGCTTACTTAGCCTATGAAAAGTCTCTATATTTGCCTAGTCATTAGTAAGGGGGAAAAACAATCTTACTTTAATGTGCAGGTGAACATTTTTAAAACTTTGTCAGCTCTGTTGTATCTAAGTTATTCTTATGGTAAGTGAGGCCATCTGATTTTAGCCAGCCAGGATTTGGGATTACCCTGGTTCCAGCTGGGATAGAGTTAATTGTCTTCCTAGTAGCTGGTATAGGGTTATGTTTTGGACTCAGTATGAGAAGAATGTTGATAACACACTGATGTTTTCAGTTGTGGCTAAGTAGCGTTTAGACTAAGTCAAGGATTTTTCAGCTTCTCATGCCCAGACAGCAAGAAGATTGGAGGAGCACAAGGAGTTGGGAGGGGACACAGCCAGGGCAGCTGACCCAAACTGGCCAATGGGGTATTCCATACCATGTGATGTCATTCATGCCTAGTATATAAACTGGGGGGAATCACTGCTCAGGAACTAACTGGGCATTGATCAGTGAGTGGTAAGCAATTGCATTGTGCATCACTTGTTTTGTATATTCCAATTCTTTTATTATTATTATTGTCATTTTATTATTGTTATTATTATCATTATTAGTTTCTTCCTTTCTGGCCTATTAAACTGTTCTTATCTCAACCCACAAGTTTGACTTTTTTTTTTTTTTTATTCTCTCCCCCATCCCACTGTGGTGGGGGAAGTGAGTGAGCAGCTGCATGGTGCTTAGTTGCTGTCTGGGGTTAAACCACAACAGGGATCAATATGATAAGCACAGTACAATCTTTTCAGTTTCTTTGGCCCTTATGATCAAAGGGGAGCTGCAAAATCTGGTCCAGTACCTCCTTAGCAATCCTTTGAGGGGTGACAGTTTTCCTTTTTACCTTGGTTATTTAGTCCTAGTTCACCAAAATTCATTTATCAGGCCTTTTTTTTTTTCCTCAAATCTGTGCTTCTTACCACCAGAAAATACATTTCATTTGAAGAGCTGATGTGGTTTTATGTTACAGTTTTTGATTTTTTGACTACTTTTAGTCCTCTGTTGATCTTAATTCATAAAGTATTTTATCTGGAAAATGCAGAGTTAGACAGAAAAAAAAAAAGCTTCCAACAATATATGGTGCCATGCTTATTTTAAAAAATCATAGTGATCTCTATAGTCTGTTGTGATTCTGTGGGTTTCAGCCTTCAGCATTGACAAGAACAGCATTTAAACATCCCTCAGAACAGAGAGCTGCTCCCATGTATGCTTCCCTGACATATTTCCCTCCTTTTTTTTTTTCCTGGTAGAAATAGCACCCAATCTCGAGACAAATTTAATGACAAAATGTCATACATGAAGCTGTAAAAACTTAGCCAAAGGGACTTTCTTCTTTGCAAAATGTCAGAAATGAAAGACTGTAGCCTCAAATCTGATTTCCCATTCATACCACCTGTCTCGTTCTACCGACAAAAAGTTCCCTGGCTAACAGAAACACCATGAAACTTTTTTATGTGTACTTTGGGAATAAAAGACTGATAAAGACAGATAGAAAGAGCTAATATCATCAACATTTTATTCAGGACACCAAGGAATAGTTTCTGAAGCCCTTGCTGTTTTGTTTGCTGGAGAGAAATGTAGTAAGGTACAAAATGTTACCTACTACAGTTCCTTCCTTGGTTGCAGATCTCCCCAGGAATCAGAGAACTTGTGCTGAAAAGAGTAAATCTGAAGCTTTGCTGTTTGCCACTGGACAGCACAGTGCTGCAAATGATGGTCTCAGTCTCACTGTTTCCTTTCTCTGCCTTGACTACATACCTCAAAGAAGCAACCTGAAAAAGAACTGCAAGGTTTGTTTTGAAGAGATATACTTTAAGAAATAGTCTGTCAAAGGAAAGCCCTCAAAAAGTCGGAAGCAGTAAATGAACACATCAGAAGGGAGGGCTGTTTGTAATGAACATCTGATAGACTCATTAAAGCTGCACCTCCAGTAGGAAGACGGGGAAAATCCTTTGCTGCACAGACCACCACCAACACTCCAGAGAGAACAGAACAGAAGCCCCAGAGAACTTCAGCAATCGCAGAAGAACAACAATTTAGGGAAGAAAGAAAATAAAGGCATATTGTTTTCATAAAGGCTAACAAAAGTATGAGGTGCAGGTTGCAGGAAGGTAATAGACTCTTGTAGATATAAATAACTTGATTTGAGTAAGGTATATATCCATCTTACAGGCAAAGTGAGATAAATCCTGGAATGTCTGTTATTCTCCGATCCATTCACTATGTTTATATTGTAACTGCAGTTTGCACATTCGTTTTTTGGTTTGTTTTTTTTTACCTTGTTCAGACCACTCATGTCATAGCTAAGTCATATTCTGAGTTCCCATTTCTGTGTTGTTAGGACTTCATGGCTACATGTGCAGAAATAGAATAAAATCTCCCTTTCTTTGCCTCTTTCTCAATACTCTTTTTTCCCTGTTTTTCATTGGTCTTTAGTGGCAGTATAGCTTCAAAAATCCAGCTTTCTGACTTTGCATACTTCTGCCTCTTCATAAAATATAGTATGAACATTGTTCTAGACTTGATACTATTTCTATTCTAATACATGTTTTCCTTTTGAGGAAAATAGAAAATGGTCTGAACTTAACAACTTCAGAAAATCAGTTAAAAATTATAAAAACAAAAAATTCCACATTTTTTTTTCAAAACCAGTTTTCAAAGGAATACCTGTCAGTTGAGTTTTGAAAAAAGACATCATAAAGTCTGCAGAGATACAACTCATGAGCTTAGCAGCCACAATATTAAAATTTACACTTTGTGAAGGTCCATTAAAATCAAATCAGGACACAATTCAGTCCTACATTTCAGTGGCCCTCAATGGTATATCCCTTTATTGACTTTTAGGGAGGCATTCATCTCACTTAAATTTAGCTATCAAGTTAATTGTTTAAGCACTTGTGCAGCCAAGAAGGGAAGGAGGAAGGTGGGAAAAAAAAGAGGCAAACATTTAAGTGATAACTGTTCTTATCCTGAAAATGAGCATAAAATGGGTGTTATCAGTCATTGTCTGATGGGTCTTCTCTCTGTTAATTCTGTCTTATGAATTAGCTATGGACTATTTGCATCTCCTACTGTTCTTTGATACTTTCAGCCAGCCAAAAAGGAACATTGTCCACAGAAAAACAGGAATGGGGATTTTTGATGGCCTAATTTGCTATGAATGCTGATAATTTTTAATGGATAGGCTAGGAAGTGAGTGGCATGCGAGTCAGAGCCCATCCACGGGTGAGCAGAGCTTTCTCAGTCGTAGTGAAATGCAACAGGGCAGTGTTGGCAGGTTTACTGTTTGGATATGGGTGGATCTCTAAAGATGACTTCAAAATTAATTCTAATTATCTGTCCAGTGCTGAAATATCTCAAGAGAGCGAAAAGCAAGTGCTATACAGGTGTTAACTGCACAGAATTGCAGTGCAGTTCCATTGCAATTTATGTTACATTCATTTTCCTTATCTCAATGAATGAAAAGCTTGGAAAATGGGAGAAAAGGGCAAATTAACAAGTTTGCTTTTGGAGATTAGAATGATCTTTAATGCTTCACAGTGCGATAAAAAATATTACTAACAATTTACTCCTGTAGTATGTCTGTATCTTGATTCACTAAGGAACATTAAATTACAAAGTTTTACTGTATCAGATCTTAATTTTGGTAACAAAACAATATTATTTGTGTATCTTGTTATTCTGCCATTGCTCTTTGCTTCCTGTGTTACTTACAACTCAAGCAGTAAAGCTAAAAATGATGTATTTGGAAAAATCGAATCTCTGAGTCACTCCAAGATACCAAAGCAAATTAAATGAAAATTGGAAGAGCTAGAATTTTTTTCACATGAGTGAGTAGTTTCTTACAGAATAAGTACAAGGCTGTTTGAGTGGAAAAAACACTGATTGCCGAAAGACAGGAGAAAAGCTGTTCTATTTTACATATAAATGAAACAGAGTAAATAAAAAAAAAAAAATGTATTTAAATCACAGAAAGAGACTGAAGTCTGGTTTAAAAAAATACAAACAAACAAAACCAACAAAAACCTCCAAAGCAACTTTTTATCTAATTAACCTGCATCCTGTTCAGTTTGTTACAGTGAAGGATTCTGTAAAAAGACAATTTACTGTGGATCCAATCCAATATCCTCTGAAATCAATGGAAAGATTCCCAGTCTCAGTTGTTTTTGTTTAAGGTTAAGGCTAAGGCTTTTGTTGTTTGGCTAAGGCCTTATTCAAACTCTACTAAAGAGAGTAAGAATCTGCTTTGCTTTACTACCTTTTAGATCACATCTTCTAAAATACTGAGGTGATCTAAAACAGAAAGAGGAAAAATTACATTTCTAAATGTCATCTTATAAGTGTTTTATCTGTGATATATATTTAACTCCTACCAGAATGCTTTTTTTATTTTGACACTGATTGAGATCTTATCTCTACACTATTTTATAGGTTTTCATGCTTTGAGCCCCCAACCTTATCAAACACCTGTAGCTAATCAGTTACAACATGCTGCCATTTTCCTGGGACCAGTGCATTTGTCTCAGAGCTCCTTTGCTACAGTTACATGTTTCTTTTGATCCATAACAGTAATGTTAGGAACATTCAAGTATGTGATTGTATTTGTGCAGAGCTGCGTTGTGAAATTGATACAGAGCTATGTGCGCCTCTTTTACATTCTTTGCTCTTCTTGTGTTGAGGATGATGTCCTGCTGAGTTTTTGTGATTATCATTATCCTGTAATTCTGCAATGATTTGAAAAGTTAGTGATGTAGTAAGTGGTTTAGAAGACAGAATAAGAAGGAGGTGGTCCATTATCCCCCAGGCAGAGCAGTTCTTCCGGTGCCTTTTTTTACCTTTCCAAATTTTCACCATGCCACATCTTTTTACATCATGTTTTGCTGAATTATGCTAACGTATATCAAGTCATATCATATAAAGTACAAGCTAATGTGAGAAGACATGGGATAGCAGGATTAAACTTGCCAGAGTTTTGAATTATTTTCTTTCTTTTATTTTACATCTGCTGTCCCAAAACAAAGGCTGGTCAAAACCACTTTGCCATAGTCTGGGTCTGATGTACATTTAAACTTTTTGCAAAAATTGCAAAGTTGCCTTTGCCAACTCTTGCAAGCTTCTTCATTAGAACTTTATCCCCTCTCAGATGCTGAGAATCTTGTAAGATATTTACCTTTCATTCAAAAGTACAAATTGAAGATTTAATCTCCCAGTTTTAAAGATGTACTGCAGTAATAATTTGCTCATTCTGCCTCTTGGAGCTGTCTTCCAGAACTTGTATTTTCATTCAACAGTCAGTGAAATGAATCCAGAGCCTGATTTCAGAGATGCTGAGCACACTCAGCATCTTCAAATAGCATTTTGTATTGCTAATGAGTCTCCTACTGTTTGTGGGGATAATTTTCTATTTCATCTGCCCTTCGTCTTGGAAGTATCTTTGGATTTTACCTGTTAATGATTTGAAAGACATTTTGCTATAAGAAATTTATTTATATCTTCATAACTTTGTCTTTTAGTGAGCCTATAGCCATCAGTATGAGTGCATAGTAGAGGGGAACATTTAATCTACTCTTAACAGAGTAGTTTACAGCAATTTAGGGCCTTAAGTTCATGCAACGACATGAAACCTTCAAATCTGAAAGCCCTTTGGGCTTCCCATCTTGAAAACTGCACAGCATCCTGTAACTCATTGTAGCCAACCAGGTAAAACAAACTCTTTCATGCAGTTGGTTTGTCAGAAGGCACCAATGGATTTAGCTCAGGGATCCTGAAATGGCAGAGATCAACCTGTAATCAACCTGTAAATACTTTTTAGTCCAACTTCACAGAGGATCCAAGATGCTTGGTGTCTCCCAGATTCCTATGGAAACAGTTTGTCTAGGAAGCAGCTACAAGATTTGTCATACTTCTTAGGTAGAAGGCAGTTTCTCTTTTCTGGAATATCTGGTATACTTCCTTGTTTTATCTGGAGACACCACTTCCTCCTCAGATAACTTTGGTTAAAATTACCAAGAAAACATCAGTAAAAATAAATTAAGGACACTTGATCTAATCTAGTGCCTTTTGAAAAACTGGTAATGATGGGAAAAAGTTTCTGAGAAAACAGAAGCTGAAGTGCTGTTTGAAGCATAGTGAATGACAACAAAATTGTCTTTCCACAAGCGTAGTTCCTCAGACTTCTTCAGATCTGGCGTCTGAAGTTTCTTTCACAACCCAATAGATTTTAGGAGGTGTAGAACAGTAAGGATTTTATGGAGCTCATTTATGGAGCACTCTGCCAGAATATTCTAGTAAACACTTTTGCCATCAGTAGCTCCTCTCCATGCGTATCATATCTCCACATACACCTAAATCCAAAAGTTAGTTAATAATGGTGGGAGCAAAATCAATTGGGCCTGAATTCCCCAGTCTAGATGCTTCAGTGAGCTATATTACACTATGCTTAAAATAAAAGGCCAGACATTTCCATTCTGCTGAACTGTCTTGCTGCTGCTGTTCAAGTCATGTAATCTTCAAAGTTCTTTGCCTGTGAGATCAAAATGCCTAATTTTCACTCCTCAAAAGATGTAGAGCCAGCAATTTGTTAGGTTTTGAAACAGAAAAAATACAGTGTCTGTCCAAAGTGGTTTGACCATCTGTAGCAATGGATAGAAAGAAGGGAGGCTGGGTGAGGGGATAAAGATGGCTACTTACGTTTAGGTTGAGCACTTGGGCCACGAAGCTTGAAGAAATCCAATTTTGCAGTTCACCTCTTCCCCATTATTCAAAGGTCTCCAAGCTCTGCAATCTTTTTGGTTCATACTCCAGCGAAACCATGTTAAACTAAAAAATGCATAGGCCGGAACCCAAAACAGGAGTTACAGAAAAGGTTTATGAAAGAGCTTAAAAGCATCCTGTGTTCTCAGACGTTGGCTTGGGCTGCACTCCTCTCCAGTAGTTTTAGTCTGTAATCTGCAGTGGCATATTAGGTGTTCCTACAGAAGTGAGACTGTGAAAATACCATATTGAAATAGATCGTGTATGTTCCTATGCTTCTGAAGCCTAGCCATTGGAAACACATAAATTAAGTTTATTCTCTGTGTTTGCCAAGCATTAATGTAGAAACACGCAATAAAGTGATGTTAAGAAAACTCAGGGATGGTTATGTAAATCAACAGGTGCCACAAGTTTAGATATCAGTATTGCCCCCTGCATAGCTGTGTTTTTCCAACTTTACATCCTATGATACTGAGACCAAACCTGCTTTAAAACACTCCCACAATCAGGGAAAAAGGGCAGAGAGAAAGAAGGCCTCCACAATTTCAGGCTGGAGTGTAAGTAAGTTACTGGTGGGATATTGCTGGACTGCCCCTGCACATACGTGACTCTTCACAGTGTACTGATGCTTCTGCAAATTTCCTGATTAGGTTTTTTAACATATCATAAGGCCTGATTGTTCTTTGCTGAAATCACTGAAAATATTGCTATTGATTTCACTGGAGACAGGTCAAGCTCATGCACAGTTCTTGCTCCAAACCCTAGAGAAGTGTAATTACAGGCCAAGTTAGCATCAAAGGAACTTGAGAGGACAAGCAGACTTGCAGAGCTTACAGACAGAGATCAAATGGATTTGCACCAGTAACATGATGTTTTCTACATGTGAATTATTCTATGTTGTCTACATTCAGCTCTGGGGCACATGACTGCACCTTCTTGTTTTCCTAAATATCTTTTAGATAATGCTAATATTGCCTGTGATTTGACTTTATAATCAATGGTCTCTTTTCTTGTGAGAGTAAAAATGATTCATGGTATGAACCTCAATTTAATCTTACTTCCTACCAATTTGCTTATTTTTGGTGAGACTTTAAAATCTTAGAGTGATCAAAGAGTAAGGCTATTAGTGACTTCTCATGGGAGTTACAGGCTCAAATAAATTGCTTGGGTTTTTAAAAAAAAAAAAAGTTTCTTTTTGCATTTCTATATTCCACTTTCATGCAGCAATGGTAAGCCTGCTTCTTAGCCATTCAACTTGCTGCTTCTTAGCCATTCAATAAGTGTGTGAATTCAAACAACAAGAGTGGTGATGCTGTTGGAAATAATTACAGAAGTTCTTTCTGTGAAGGAGATATTTTCAATACAGATTTAATGAAATGCCTGCTTTGAACTGGGATTTGCAAGGGACGTGCAAATGGCTTGAGAAGCCTTCATCTTAACACCATTATGCTTGCTAGGCTTGTAGGTGACTTGCCTGTTAGCATGTGTGTGTGTGTAGATTTAAGTGTACAGGGATAATTTAGCAGGCAAAGAATTTAAAAATGTAAATGCTTATCAACCAGGCTAGCAGAGCTGCTCCAATAGCACATCTGGTAGAGCTGCTGCTTTGAGATGCGACGGTGAGATGGATGAGCTCCAGAGTAACCACACTTCCCCCAGGCTGCAGGAGCCAGCAGGACTGCCTGCCAAGCCCACTAGGTTCATTAAGCTCAGTAGAACCCTGCAGGAAAAAACAATTTTTAAAATAGCTTTCAAAGGCTCCCTGGGGTTAAAAGTTCTGGATTCTTTTCCATCCCACCAAGCAGAGAAATCTTTGCTCCTAAAGCACAATTTACATCCCCTGAATAAAGAGGCAGAAAATATATTTTTGGTCTGTTTGATGCACATGAGCTGGCACTTTTGTTGGAAGTAATTTACCCTGTTCATCAGCTTTGCTCACCTAATTCTTGAGTGGAGATTTACAAGCAACCAAAAGGTAGTCACTTTGTTGAAAAAATCTGTTTCCCTCTGCAGTTCCAGAAATGTTTAAAATCCACATCTTGAAATGCCAGGCTGGATTTCCAGGGGTATACTTTTTCACCACCATGGTTTTGGGGGTGTTGAGAGCTCAGGCTTTTATTGTTGTTGATGCTGTTGGGGTGAGGGGTGGGAAGGGGTTATCAGCCTGGTGCCAGGAGAGGAACCGGGAAAAAAAAAATCTGTCATCAAGTTCACAAAATGTGTCATCTGAGGTACACATCTTTTCTGCTTTCCTACTGTATTTTCACCAGTAGCTATTTTTATTTCTCTTTCTCCCACTGCAGTAAGGTAAAGTAAATATTTAGGCTTTTCATAGACTAAGCAGAAGTATGGATGTGATCTTGTCGTGCTAAGTACCCTTTTAGTTTTACTTCAAAGGATGATGCAGTTCTATAAATTGCTGAACTCCTTCACAGCAAAGACAAATGTCATTGAACACCTCAGGTAATGAAGGATTAAAATCTTATGAATAGTTCTAGACCTCACTCTCAATGCTAGAGTGACAGTCTTTGTGCCATAGGAATTGTTTGTGTGTATCAGACAAATGATGGCTGAAATTTTTAAAAAGCAAAGGTACTGTCAAAATTCAGTCACTGGAACTCCAGCTACCTTATGCATGTAAATTCACCATTTTAACACTGGGAGTGTTGCTGTATGGTACCACTTGCTGTCTAGTAGCTAGAATCTTCACAGGTGTTACAAAGTCCCCTATTTCTCAGATGACAGGATATTTTCTCCTACTTAGGTCTCTTGATGCCATTTCATTCTTTCATTGTCTCCTACTGTGACTGTCAGCCCAAGCCAGTTGGTAAAACTTTAACTCATCTAATACTACCTGTATGTTGGGATTTAAACATAACTGCATGGCAGTAGAGGAAGACCTGCCTATGCCCTTTGAAGACTTCCAAGTTGTCACTGATAACCAAAAAAACCCTCAACCAAACCCAGCCCCCACCCCCGCCATTTTCTTTTAAAAAAACTATCTTTCATGAAATCTTTTAAAAGATGTTTTTTATTTTCTTCTTAGTATTTGAGTTGGCTAAATAGGGAAAAAGTTGCTTCTAAAAATCTTATTGACTTCAGGATAAAATCTTCCTTTAACACATTGCCCATTCATAACAGTCACAAGACATGACTTTTTATGAATTTCACTGAAAAGGTATATGTCTAGCCAATGAAACACAGTCACATATCTGACTTGGCTTTATTTTATTTTTTTGTAGAAGAAATAGTTCATATGCAATAAAACCTCCAATTAAGTAATGGAAATATCAAATTGAGATGACCTATGATACAGCTCTCCTATGAAATCACAACACATGGTAATCCTGAGGGACTTAAAAAAAAAAAAAAAAAAGTCCTCTATGGCAATATTGAACCTTGTCACCAGAGAGAGATCCTTCAGTTTATGGACCTCAAGAGGAGCAAAAGGAGTTGTTGATCAGAAGTACCAGATACAGAGTTTAGAAAATTACACACTTCTTATGTTCAGCCCTTTACTGAAGCTGCCAATTTATCTGAACAACTGTGAGTGAAGAGCTTGGTGCCCCTAAGATTAGTTTGGTTTTAAGAGAGAGAAAGAAAAAATAAAGAAACAGAAAGAGCTACTTTCAGGGATGTAAAACTCCACCAAATACCTTAAATTATAAAGGAACAAATAAACACATAAGTAAAAGAACAAGTCACTCATGGAAAATGTGACTCAGAGCTTAAAGCACTACTGGAAGATGCTGAGATGTTATAATGATGACAGTGGCACAAGAAACTGTATAGCACAGAACCAGATGGATGTTCAAAGCCACATGTGGGAAATGAGTCACGTGATGCCCATTAGTGTCACTGAGAATTTTGCTGTGAAAGCCCCACACATTTTTGAAAGTGTACTTTTAAAAGTTTAATACAACACTTACAAGCAAAATTTAGCACAGGCACAGGGAATCTATGCTAATTCTCTCTATCTTCACTGTCCTTATTTTGCTTTTGTTTGCAGGAGTTAAGGCTTCTGTACCAGGCCAGACCTTTTGTCTCATCACGCTTATTTTAGGCCGATAGATTTGTCTGAACTTTGGATACTTTAATATAGCATGTATGGATCAAATGACAGAACAAGTGTGTGCTAGCAGAGATATCGTTTCATCAGTGGGAGCTTCTGCTTAAATATCAAATTTTAAAAAAGTGTTCCTGCCTTATGAAAGAGCTTGACAGCTGTCAGGTCAGACACTGAGAGTGTGAGGAGTGAAATCAAAGCCATCTTCCTGCTCTTCCTTTCTCCACAGATTCTGTCTGACTAAATACCTCTACCCAGATATGCATGTAGCACACATACGAAGAAATTCTTGTAGCACATATTTTTAGCCAAACTAAGTGAAGAAATAATTGGACTTTCAGTACTCTCAGTTTTGTGCTATGAGTAAAATCCCACTTAGCTCAGCGTGATGTGAGGGATAATGTCATCGTAGCTAAGTATACCCAGCACAAGTCTTCACGAAGCTCCGTGAAAGCTGATACTTATGTTTGAGACATGAACCCCACTGGAATCAGCTGGGCTTCTTAAGGATGACTTGATTTACTGGCATGCTGCAACTTGCAGGATTAGAGTCAGTTTATAGGTGAAAAATACAGGATGAGATACATTCCTCTTTATTGACAAGAAAGGAAGTGTTTAAGCAGACTGGTAGGACTAGCAGGTATGTGGCTGACAAGGCTTGAATTAATTAACTCGCCCTATCTGGAAATAAAAAAGAGGGAGGAGAAAGTGAACATAAACATCAGTAAGCAATGGCAACAGCTGTGAGAGCGGGGGCTACCTCCCAGATTTGGAGCATGGAGGTGATCCAAGAAGAAAAGAGATCAGCAAGGGCCTACCACTAAATAGCCAAACACAATGTTAACTCACCTGTAAAGGCCAAGGAAGCTAAAAGACTGAAGGACTGAAGTCCTGTTAAAGGAATTAACATGATGATTTATCAGGTGGGATTCCTTGGGGCCTCCAGCATTATGGCTAGGAGAGGGCATTGGTGACAAGTTGTTCCCTGTGTGCCAAGACAGAGCCAGGCATGTTAAAGTACTTCTTCTAGTGGAGCTGTAGAGGAAATTTGGGTATTTATGGTCCATTGTGAAGCAGCTCCGATGAGAAATAATGATGAACAGCTTGATATTAGACACTGGAAGAAGATTTCTGTCAGATTCCTTGGCTTTGAGCAGAAGATTGGAGGGATTAAAGTTTGACTGACTCTACTTAAATATTCAATAAAAAGGCAATTTATTTTGTACCTGCCAGGAGGGGGTACCAAGGAAAAAAAAAAAAAAAAGAAGAAAAAAAAAAGGGAAGCTGTTCATGCTTTATTTACCCACGGTATTTTGAAGAGCATGGAGGTTTTAATAATTTTCATTCAGCTCAGACAGAAAGGGTAAATATCAAACAGTTATAAACAAGTATGAAATAAATTAATACTGTATATAAATGAAATGCAAATATATATTTAGAAACTGAATACAATGATGACTGTAAGCAGCAAAAATTGCTGTTACAATAAGCAGAAAGTTTACTGATGAACAGAAAAGTTTAATTAGCCTTTAAAGTTATAAAATCAGTCTTAAAATCTTGAAAGATTGAGGATACCAAAAAAAAGAGCCCCTATAATCATTGGGATCCCAGACTACACCTCAGAGGATGTTGGAAAGATGCAGAATTAAAAATTAATAGAACATCTTCAATTTATTGAACAAAAAAAGACCACCAGTCTTCTGCCTGCCCAGTTGTAAACAGAAGGATTAAGGAAAACAGGCAGTAGTCTTATACTGTGGATGTAACTGATAACAGAAAGAACAGAAATAGCCAAGCAAGTGGAGCTCAGAGTCTGAACCAATGTTAGACACCACACAAAGTTCCTATGCTGTGGCCATCCTCAAAAGACAAATGGCTGCCTGACATTTGGAAGAAAGAAGTAAAGGCAGCAAGAAGTTCCATCAAGAGCCCAAATGAGCAGGAGTTTTCACATGCCAGAAGACACCACACAGTACGAAGAAAGGGTTGATAACAGTACAATTAGCACAGAGAAATTTTTCATGTGATCAGTGGAAAGCACTCCAGCAGAAGATGAATGGGCTACTACTCTGGAAACAAATGGAGCATTTTTTAATTAAGTATGAAACAGGTGCAGTGGAAAGTATGGTAGTCAAAACCATGATTAGCACTGGCAGAGCAGCCCTGGGCAATATTTAAGGTACATGGATAGAAGAATGGATTGCAAATAGTAAATTTCTGCCCCAAAACCAAGCACATCAGCCAAATGTGCCAGTAGTTAAGAAACTGGGAAGGGTAGAGGAAAGGAAGAGAAGAAATAACTTCCAAATGTATTAGAAGGACGAAGAAAGCACAAATGAATCAAAATGTGCCAGGTCTCTGGACTCATCTAGAAAGACACTGCACTGAAATACTTCAGAAAATGTTAGGGGATCTTGTCCCATCTCACTCAGTGGGCTTGGGGAAGATGATCTTTTAGATAGTCTGTTGCTGCACACAGGAGTCACAACAATGACTCAGGAGGGACAGGGAAAATTTTAAACACCTTGTTTCGCTTGGCAAATCCCAGAGCAGGAGTCATGACAATGGCTCCTAATGCTCGAAATACATTTTATTTAAAGGTGACTTATAACATAAGTGTGGCTAAATTTGGTGTAGTAGGTATTTTGAATAAAAAACTTGACACCTAACAGCTGTAGCAAAATATTCCTAACAACAAGGTAGGAGGGAAAGAAGAGATAAGAGAGAGAGAGAAGAAAGAGAAAAAAGGAGAGGTAAGTATCACCACCCTTGGATCCAGCGAGGAAAGAGTCTCGGTAGTAGCTGTCTGGATTCCTCAGGTCTCCCCAGCTTTTATACCCTCATCTGAGAGCCCTTTGGGCAAGTGTTGTGGGGTTTTCTCGAAAGTTCTTGAGGAGGGAGGGGGGGGTGTCATTGATGCCCCTTTATCCTATTTAACTTGTTTACACAACTGCTGTGGTAAGGGCCTGTGGCAAAACTCTGAACCTGTGACAAAACATCCAAAGCACAAACGCTAGAAAACTTCCGAGAAAGACAATAGCCAGAAGACTTCTTCGAGGCACAAACTCTAGAAAGCCTCCCAGAAACAGTTCACTACCCACCTCCACAGGGCATGTCCTGTTTCAGCTGCTTGCAGCTACCTGCTTGGTTGTTTGAGACAAAATGGTTGCCAGTCTCTCACAGTCTCTCGGTCCCTCACAGATCTACTCCAGGGAAAAGAAAAATTCCTAAAAGAGCAGAGAATAGAGATGAAAAAACCCAGCTACCCCAAATGGTTCATATCCTTGAGATTATAGAGCAGGAAAGAGAGAGAGAACAGATAAATGAACACATGTAATGCCTGGGAGTAGGCAGACATGTTTAGCCAACAAACTGTAAATATCCATTTATTTTAGGGAAAAAAGGAAGCAGGCCAGACTTACTTATGTCAGAAAAAAAAAAAAAAAAATAAAAGAACATGACCAGAAAAACCAAGCAGTTCTGAGAAGAGCTAGAGCTCAAAACCAAAAGCTACAGAAGCCATTGGAATTGTGTCCCATGTTATCTCAGGAAGACAGTCAGGCAGACCACAGGCTGCCCACGCAGGAAATAAGCAAAAAAAAGTTTAAAAAAAAATATCCATAGAGCGTAGGACTGTGTTTGGAAATTGATGACTGTGCAAACTAAGGTTGTAATTATGCTGCTTCACAAACACTTCCAGCAAATATGTCATTCAAATCTTATTCCAGAGTTTAAAGAACCTCTGTCTTTAAGCAAAAAATCCCAAGAAGCCCAGCAGAACCCTAGGATTTCTTGCCCTCTGACTGTTGTCCATTCTGAAATCTTCAACGACACTACTCTAGCTGTTCTTTTCAGAAACTATTGTCATCTGGGTTATTTCTAACCACCTCATTTATTACACTATTTTTGATATGGCAGTAACTTCCATTTAACACATTAGCTATCAAACCCAGATTAAAATTTATATTTTAGTATTGCAATTTATATTTTTATCAATGTTGATTCAGGATGGCCCTTAAGATTTGTCAGTAAGCACCTTTTCAAAGACAAAACTATGTGTATCATTGCTTATAAAGTGTGTATATATATTTGTATATATATGTATAATTACTAAGGCTGTAAGGAAGAAACACTTTATTTGCAGTCAGGTCAGAATGTAAAGTAGGTAGAGTGTATGATGTTGACACCCTAAGTAGCAAAATTTGAAGAAGTAAGTCACGTTATATCATAAGACCGATTTTAAAACTATCATATGAAAAACATGATATTTTAGGAAATACATTCTTAAGATTCCTTTCATTTGGCTTTTTTTCAGCATTAAGCCCTTCTATGGAGGGGTTGTAATTAAAAGGTTTTTCCAACTACTCAGTGAATAGAAAGATATTAAAATGATAATATCATATTAAATGTTGACATGAAATATATTTTCATAGTCAAAACCATCCATCCTGAGTCTTCAGGCTAGGGTCAATAAATTTTTCTGACAATTTGCAAGGCTGATTTAATGTTCCTACAAGAAGGAATAACAATGAATGTCTGTGTTAACATCTAATACAACTCTAAGCATGTCTATTGTGAGACTAGATGCTTCCATAAGCTTCGTCAAACTCAAAGAGTTGACTTTCTCTGTTTATGTAGTCAACGAAGAGCTCTATTCCCTTCCCTCCTGCCAAACTTGACTACTAATTGCTTTCTGAACATTTACACATTGTCAGAAGTTGTATCAGACCGAAGATGGAGCAATTATTTTCTACAGGTTATTTTCAAGGAAACCTTACAGAGAAATGTCATCCATTAAAGCAACATGGAAATTTTTCTCAGCACCACAGGGACTGCTAAAAGAAACACCTGAAGAGCACACAGTGACGTTTCTCTACATATCAGGCCCAGAAGCACACAAAGCTTTAGATAATATTTAAGAAGGAGAAAGAAGAAAATAAAAAGCTTTTGGCACTGTTTGCATACAGAGTCGAGAGATACAATGACCACAGAAAATGCTATTTATAAAAGTATTTTTCACCTCATGAATAAGCTGAGCAAACTGCGTTCAGTTTCAGTAATACCATGTGATATGTGGTACTGAAGTTATGTTAAAGAGCCATTTGCTGGTTTAACTCCATAATTTATTGTGAGCACATAATCCATTCTTAAGCCATTCTGAGCCCAATAAAAATGAGCACCAGAGCTTGAACAAGAGAGCACCAGTAGGGATTTATGAGTCAGGCATCTAGAGCCTACAGAAGTCACGGCAGTCCTGCAGTGGGTTTTTACAGTCACCACAATGCACTGGGGGCACCCATGGGGAGAGTTCGGAGCAGATGCTGGGCGATGTAGTCCAGAAGAAAAACAAGCCTGCAGGGTTGAATGAGACCACAGCTTCATAACTGTTCTGGAAGAGAAAAACATTCTTTACCCTCATAAAAATTTTATATCCAAATATCTCTCGTCTTCCAGGTAAGATGGAAAACTTCTCTGTATAGAGAAACCCTTACATAGTCAAAAAGTAGAAGTGGTTGTTTTCAACCAAGCATAAATTTTTGTGGTTTATTTATTTATTTACCACATAAAAATCAAATTGCTGCTGATATTTAAAAAGAAGACCAGGGACTTGCTTAGAATCTTTTCTAAGAATTTCTGTATATGTGGTATCCTTTCTGCATTTACGTCTGAGCCACAACTGTAAAATAAGACCATTCGTGTGCACTTTGTGCATGTATTTTCAAAGGCAATTTCAGTGCATTATGTGGAAAAGAAGTCCTGCAGTTTCACTGGTTTCTTACATTGTGAACAGAGCAAAATGTATTGAAAAGAGATGTGAATTATAACTCCCTGGTGATTGACATTCAAACACCAGCACCATTTATGAAATGATGACTGTGAGTTTCAATAACTTTTTGACCCCAGGAACTTGGCCTTTATCACTTTCATAACCGTGTACTACGTCCTTACCATTAATATTTCACAAAGAGGGATTTTTCACTCAAACATATTCATTCTGATTTTGAAGGAAGATGAATGTTCAAAATTTCAGACAGTGAAATAAAGCTTAAAATATTTAATCAATAGATCACAAATCTTGATTTTTCTGTATTTACAGAATTCAGTGGACTATTCATCAGGGAGAAAATTGATGACCTTTCCTTGTGATAACATTTCCCATAGCTGAAAATATCCTCCATCTTCACTTACATGTTAATTGAAAAAATGGAAGGTTCAAGCGCAGATGGGCTAAGAAAAGGGGGGCTCAGGAAATGAATGAAGAACATTTATGTATGGAAATACAATGAATGGAAAAACAACAGAATGGGAATTTTTTTTGCATTTCACATCAGTTTATACACAGCACACATAAAGGTAAGAGGTGAGGGAAGTTACTTAATATGTTTAGTAATGCCTTTCTCAGTCAAATGATTTCCAGACTAATTTAGAAGTGAGGCTTCAAGTTTCATAGGTGTGAATCAAAGGTAGGTCCAATGATCTTGATTCAATACCACTCACAAAAAATACATGTGGCTGAAATTGGGGTTACTGTAAGTGGGGTAAAATCCTTTCATTTCTGAAAGTTATTTGTCAGCACATATAAACTTGACTAGGGGTTCCACTCTCTTTCCTTTGGGGAGCAATTGTAGCCTGAATAAAGAGCATGCACAAATTAGTATTGCTCTGGAAAGTCTCAGCCAAAAGTCCCAGACAATAAAGAACATTTTTTAAGTTGATAGGGCTGAAGTATCATAGCATGTCTCTGGAAGAAAATCAAGTGGTTTGGTGGTGATGCTGGCAAGTAGACTGGTGCTCTGCATCTTTCTTCTTGCCATTTTAGAGATCATCAAGCTTAGTGTTGTAGCAACCTTTCACTAGCTGCAGCTTCACTCTGAAAGCTTTGGGGTGGACTGTCATATACCCCAATCCCTTTAAACTTAAATGTCAGTTAAAAGGCTGACAGGATATTCAAACCCTTTTGACCCTGAATGGGAGTTAGGTAACTAACTACCAGTGGGTTTGTTTCTAAAGACTGTCACTAGAACTTCACTCAAACAGTTCCCTCTTTGAGATGCTAGTGGAGCCATGGAGAGCTAAATAAAGGTAGAAGAGACAAGAGTTAGTTCGTTTCATTATAAAATACGGTGCAGCCTGGCAAGATAATGAAAATGTTATTGTTTCATCAAGAACAACCAAATGTACCTGATTTAAGTTGGGGGGGGGGGAGAAGCAGCAGCTTTTTATAATATTAAGCTCAGGAGAGTTTTTTTCTTGTAAAAGTCATTTCTTCATTAAAAGTGTAATTGAAAAGGGACATGCTGTTCAACAAGTTCAGTGTTTTATATATGCCATAGAAATCCCACGACGTGTCTAAAAATGAAATTCATATTAATCACTGACGTCCTAATCCTCCTGATATAAGATTTATATTCAGGGATATGTTCTCTTCTGAAACACCAGAATCAACTCTGAAAATGAGATTTTAGATTAGCTCTTTAGATAGTCTTCTCATAGGCTCATCCATATGAAATTTGCTATGTGCTTTCACAGCATCTGGGGATAAAGAGCTTCTCACAGTGCCCACATTTGTCATACATGGTTAGAAAGCTAAGGTACCATTCATACACTTCACTTTGTAGTTCTTCTGAAAACATCAATCACAATCTGCCACCCTTTCCTACAGTGATTGGACAAGTCACTGTTCTGAACACAGCATAAACCTCAAGGTCATTTTTCCCTAATTATTTTGGTCTACTCTAGAAACTTCATGAAAAGTTCATGAAAAGGCTTGTGAAAAAGTCAGGCTTTTAGAAAGAGACATTTTACTATCTGACATCTTTACTTCCTACGCATTGCTCCTTATTTGTTCTTTTGACTGCATTTTACAGCGAGCTGCAGATTCCAGTAATAAATCTGCATTAGAATTCCATCAAAACTGCCATGTATATGTGTTTCACTGTAAGCAGTAAAGGTACCAGAACCTACTTTATTTTCTAATTCCTTTCTCTTTCACTCTACAATCTTTTGTAAGGAATTTTTGATACAGAGTTTCTCCTCACATTTCAGTGACAATACAGGTAGTAAGAATGTGCAGCATGTGAAATCACAAAGTAATCTGCAGTGCTGGGGGAACATTTCAAATGTATGCAAGAACCAGCCAAACCAATGAACTGGGTTTCTTTTCCAAGGAACAAGTTGGGCTAGCAAAATACAATTCTTTCAATCCTTAAAAAAGAATGAGGTGTGCTGTATTGGACAGAAAATTCATAACATTCAAAACTTCTTAAAGTCATATCAAAATAATTCTAGCCAAGCTTTATGAAGCAGAAATAGATTTAACATCAATGACTTTTTTTTGTTGTTTTCATATTTCCATAGTAGGTAAATGCTTTTGCACTCTTTGCAGGCAGAGCAGAAATGTGAATAATATAATGCAAAGGTACTTCCAAGATGTTTTAGCACCTTCAGTATTGCATTTGTAAAATCTGTATTGTCTTAATCACTTTCTCGGTAGGCTTGCAAAAAGTATAAAGCTCCATGCTTTTCACAAATGTAAAAAACTAATCAAATGCAAAAACAAACTGTGCAGTGTATGGATCCTATCTTGTTTGTAGTTTAAAAAATCGAATTGAACAAATTTCAGCCCCCTTTTGGCAGGATTTAGAACCTAACTCTCTCATACACCTTTTCAGAAACTTAATAGAATGTTGCTTTAGTTGTTCAAGGTAAACTGCCAACACCCAGGAATAAACAGATTTTTTCTTCATTAAATATGCATAAGATTGAGGTTAATCTACTAAATTGCAAAATAGTTTTTATTCTTCAGCTGCCTTCAGTTTATTATAAAATTATAATTTATTACTATGAGGTCTTCACCTGAATGGGATGAATCCTTGAACTGGATCTAAATAAGTAGATAGAACTGGAACACCATATGCTTTGCATTGCTAAAAAAACCACCCAAACCAAACACAAACCCCTTGCCCCCAAACTCTTTGTTTAATTTCTTTTTCTTTTTCTTTTCCTTTATTGAAAATGAGGAACACAGTCCCCCTGTCTTATATAATTTCTTAGACACAGTGGCCTTACTGATCATAAATTCCAGACTGAGAGATTAATGTTAAACTGCCCAAATTTCCAAACACAGTAAAACATATATGCAGAATCAGTGTCAGGTTCCCTCCAGTGTCCCTAACAGTCTCAGAGCTCTTTTGGTGTTTACCTCAGTCCTTTCAGATGGCCATTCCTTCTCAGCCTTCAGACTCACTCTGTGTCATGCCATGGAAGGCAGACCACTGCTTACAGAAGTCTGTGGCTTGTGGGATCATTCCTCTCTATACTTCACCTTGGAAACCAGTTTTGAAAACCAGCCCTAACCCCCAACCTCATTGTTCACTTCTTCTGTCATGAGTTTTCCTCTACAGTCATCCTAGCCAAGGAGGCTGATTTTCTATGTAGCTAATTTTTTCCCACAATGGCCCAACTGCATAAGAAAATTCCCAAGCTAACATCCCTTTGTTGGTCATCATGTAGGATATATGTGACACAGGCTCTAAATGGCTGATTCCATATACCCACATACAGATAGATTCAGCTGCTGTAAGGAGGACTGGTGAAAGTCAATTGAACAGGTAAAGTCAGAGTTCAAACTTGTGTATGTTAAAAACAACCTTTTGAAACTACAAAGTGCCTTGAAAAGAGACTATAAATTTCCAGGAGATATATTTGTTTGCATAATAGGTAGTACATGCTAAACAGTGCATCTCATTCATATTCCTACCACCAAGGAAATATTTCTTTTGTGTTTGCACAGTCATATACTATTATTCTGGGATGGGTTCTCTAAAATAAGAACTGGAAAACACATGGTACAAAAAAGAAATTATCTCTTGATCTCCAGGGTGAACTCAGAGGAGCACAGCAGACATTTAAGGTCAAAACTTTTATATGAGCAAAAAGCCATCTTTTGCCCCATGCTGGTCAATTTAAAGAGCAATGCAGCAATTTCAATTTATTCTAGACCACAAAAATCCAAGATAACAGTTCATTAAACAGTCAATTTCCTCCTCTCCACATAGCCCAGTTAATTTATCCTGAGTTTCTGAGAAGTTACACTCTGTCTTTCTGCATTCCTCTTTCCTTTACCTCATCATGGATATTCAGAAGCTCCACTGCAGGGGGTCACAGGGCATAAGAGCGGAAGAAGATAAGCATAGCAAAGAAGAAAGGAATTGAGTTAAACAGAAGCACAGAGCTTTATCGAGGGACTAGCAATCCATCTTGCTTCACAGACCACAGCCAGGGGTAGATATTTTTCTTTTGGAATGACACGTGTATGTGTTTGAAATAACTCATTTGAGAGCTGTTTCCCCTGAACTAATCTCAATTGGAAAAGGGCATTGTTCAGCCTGCTGCTGCACAAAACACACCAACAAAATCCCTCTTGATTCAGGATGATCTCTGCCTTTGCCATCTCTTGGCCTAAGATGACTATATTTCAGATTTTGTCTATGGAAGAATCTTCCTACAAGAAACTCATTCAAGTGCATACTTAAGTTTTCACACACTCTTAAACCATAATGGGAAAGATTAAAATTAAGCTCTAAAGGTCAGATTTTCAAAGGAATCAATATGAGTTAGGCATCTTACCTTATTAAACATTATTTGAAAATTCCATCCGTGCATTTTGGCAGCTAATTTTTTATCTGTGAGGATCTAGACCTAATTACTTTCCTGCTCATGGATGACCTCAAAAAGTCTAGTGGTTAATTGTTTTCCTGTATTAGGGCATGAACATTGTGACCCCTACATGATACTGAAACATTTTGGCAAAGTTAAGGACACTTTTGTGGATTTATGATGTTTAAAATGTAAATGTCAAATTTATTACAGAGGTCTAGGGCCTGCAAAGGAGGTAAATAGCCATAGCTCCTTCAGTAGTGGTAGAAATGCATTGATTTTCATGA
Source organism: Haliaeetus albicilla (assembly GCF_947461875.1). Lineage (NCBI taxonomy): Eukaryota > Metazoa > Chordata > Aves > Accipitriformes > Accipitridae > Haliaeetus > Haliaeetus albicilla. The sequence goes on from NC_091485.1 coordinate 28,815,003, forward strand.
GTTGAAAGTCTGACTCAAATCCTTTAAAGCTGAATTAATTATCAATGTATTTGCTAGCTGTGAGAATGTCACACAACTGGCTATACAACTGTAGCACATCTCGACATTTAGCTTTTGCCAGAAGTGTTGCTATTAAAAAATATGTATGCATGGTAGACCTGCTTCCCTGCTGACTGGCTCATGTGAAATAAGACATTCTGAAGGCAGGGGGAGGAACATGAAGGAAATCAGCAATCGTAATTTCACAAGGAAGAGAAGCAACTGAGTGAAAATAACCTCCATTCGAACATTTTAACAATGTTATTAATTATTGTTAATTGGTGGGAGGGAATATTAATTAAATTAATTTTAATCTAGCTGTTACAATTCCCGCACAAGAAACATTGCGTGATGGCTTTGCACGGATATGGAAATGCAGAAAGGTGCCCAGGCTTTCTGTCTGCAATGCTGAATTCTGTCGGAAGTGGTTGATTTGTTTGTAAGCTGTGGATCTGTTCTGTCCTTGTGCTTGCCCCCTCGGAAAGAAACAGTCTGGGTTTCCACGGTGCTAATGGACCTGTGCAGCTTGAGTGGGACCTGATTCTTCAAACTGCTGAGTATGTGAGGAGCTGAGAGGATCCAGGAACTTATGCAGTATCTTAGCACTGTGTGAAGTCAGGAGACCTTTAAAAAAATAAAGGAAAATGTGCTATCCTACATGGCGTAAATGAATGTACATACCTGAGAATCCAAGAAGTATACCCTAGCTGGACCAAAAGCCTTTGTGCTGCTGAACATGTGGAAGAAAAAAAACAACAAAACCACTTACTCGCAAGCTGAAGCTATTGAAGATTTACACAAGGTAGCTGAATCCCTAAATGACATACAGCTCTCAGTTTTATACCACCTGATCCCCATCCCCAGCAAACTGAGTAGGAGATCAGGGGAGCAGAAGAGGATCCTCAGGAGCAGCCTCTCCTGGCAGAGGCCTGGTCCAGTGATGTAGAACAAGCCCTTAAAAATCACCTCTTGTTCCTAGGTGGTCCCTGAAGAATACCTACAATAGGCTGTTTTCTGCTGCAATGGTAAGCCACCTCTTCATTTGCTCAATCCTGGCTGGTTCAAACCCAGACATTCCCATCCTTGGAGGGAGAGTGTGTTCACAAGCGATACCCTTTGGCACTATGCCCCTCCACAGGTGGAACAGCGAATTTTTAAGACAGCATAAATGATGCTAAGAACTGATTTTTACCTGCCTCAGAAAGTCATACATGAGCACTCAGTAGTTACTTTTAAAAGACCTGTTAAGCTTTTGAGTCTGTTCTCTAATCAGTCTTCTACATCAAGACAATAAAAATTTAAAGGAGCTAAATAACTTATTTTTCTTTTCTTACTAAAACAGCAGTGACTGTAGCAGAACTAAACACTTCTCTAGTGGGTTCCTGATTTTAATTTTGAGAAACCATGTGACAAATAATGACAATAAAATGAAAAGAACACTTGCACATTAATATAATTATGGTCAAACAATAACACATAAGCCTTAAAGAATAAGTAATCCAGCCAAACAGGCTGAAGAAAGGCTCTACATATCAAAAGGAATTATCTGAGTGTGCAAGACAGTCTGCAGACCCAGTATAAAAGAAACAAACAAAAAATCCCCACTAACATACTCTGGCTAAGATAATAGAAATATTATCAGGCACGTGAACCTTGTTGGGTGATCTGGTATACTGGAGATACAAAATTAACCACATGAAATCATGAGGTAGAGCAGATGGAAATTCTCAGCAGTTTCTGCCTTCTAGTTATAAATTTCTTATAGTTTGGTCACCTCTCCAGCTCCTTCAGAATGAAAATTATTCAAAATCTCATTTTTTCCTTTTAAAAAATGTAGCCACAAAAAGCTGCAAAACATGACTTACAAACCAGAAGGCAAATGAAACTTCTCCAAATGTATTGTTAAATATGAAAACCACTGAGACTTCCATAAGCTCCCTTCTCCAACTAGGGGGAAGAAGAGATCATTTATTCATGATTTTTACAGGGTTTGCAATTAGCAGTGCTGCCTAAAGCCAGCAAAGCAGTGAAGGAAATGTATCCCGTGTTGCAGGACTTTAATGGAAGTACTCATACCTCCTCTTGCTCTTTGCTTAGAAAGATCATATGAATGAGAGCAGAAGAAAAAAGTTTGGGCAACTGAGTCATTCTCCATGATCCCATGTCTCACTCTCATCCCTTACGTCCATTTACATTCAACATGAATTATAGCAGCCATCCTAGCAGCCATAAGGCTACTTGCACCCAGAGCAGAGAAACAGATCTAGAGCAGGTAAAATCTGATGAAAGGAATAGTGTGATGAGCTTTAAAACTTCAAGCTACTTCCTATGCTATTCTGCCTGGCCAGAATTCCCTGCATCTTAATATATTTTAATATAAATTCAAGGATTTAAACCACTGCTGGAAGAGCAAATAGAAGTGATAAATAAAAATAATAGGTGGAGAGGGGGATTGTCTCACCAATTACTGGCATATGGGACCACTTGGCCTGAAGGGAAGGTGTTCTGCCTCAGAGAACTGTTCTTCCTTAATCCAGCAGGTCTCATTACACTAATCCGAGCAAAGTCCTCATTTTTAGTGCTTTCAAGTGCAGTCTTCAGTAACATCTGTTTGAATTAAAGAGAGAACAGTATGCTTCTCCTTTCCAGCTGCATAAAAAATAATTCTTCACAAGCTGTGATTACAGTTTATTAGTTCAAAATGTTTATGAAAAACAGCAACATCAAAAAAGCCAAGAAAATTCAGTTATGGAGGAGGTAAGGAGTTTGTTGTTGCTTGTTTCCTGTTAGCTGTTCTGCATGTGAACATAGTTTCTCCCTGATTCACACCAAGGATATACATTAAGAAATTTACAATTTAATAGATTGTGTTCAAAAGTATTCCTTATTAAATTAACCTAAGATCTTAATGTGTGATGAAAATTGTATTTTCTTCATGCTGTGCTTACTAGTACCAATTAAGGATTCAGGCAGAAAAGGCTACAGGCTAAGTATATAATCTAGATTTCTGACATGTTTACTTCCCTTTCCTGCTTTTTCTCTTTTTAACTATGTGACAGAAATGTGGAGATATATCCTGAAGTCTTTAGTCAATTTTGGCTTAGTCTTCAGAGTCCTTTCCTCATCACTATGTAGATAGCTACTATATTTCTTTGAACGAATCTTTAAGGCCCAAAAGGTTAAATAGATCAATGTTTTGTTATATCTCTGGAATTTTCCATATGTTGATGTTCAGAACTAGTGTGAATGTTTAGGAAAAGTTTTAAGAATAAATATTAATTAAATATTAATTTGTAGAGCTTATTCCTGTTAAAATAACTTATTATTGCTATAGCAATAACTTTGTAATGGTAGTAGCAATACTACAGTAACAGAAAGGAGAAATACAATCTTGTGGTTCCACTGGCGTTATGAAGAAAGTGAATTTTATGAGGAAAAAAAAGAGCCACAGAAAAATGTCTTCAGCATATCAGAAGGAAACTTAGTATTTATTAACTTTTCACTGTTTTTTTGTTTTGTTTTGTTTTGTTTTCCATATTGTCCAACAGATCCAGTAAAATCTTTGCTTCAGATTCTGGCCCAATTCAAGTGAAAGGGAATGTTATCATTGGCTTCCAAGAGGCCAGGATTTTACGTGAAAAATTATTCACAACAGCATTCTGATCTGAATGCTAAACGTGCTTATGGTTATTCTAGGCATTAACATTTTAAGATTCTTTTTCCTGGTAAAGTATTAGTTAATTACTTCCCTGTCAAGTCTCTTGATGATCAGATAATGGCGATATGTCTGGTTCCAACTGATGCAGTAAGACATTGTCAGTCTCCATTATAAAGGGCTGGGGTTTGTGGTTGTTTTTTTTTCCATTTTCCTTCCTCAGTGTGCAGCCAGGTGATGGAACATACTCAGCTGGTGGAAGTATGCATTTTCCTGGGTCGTCTAAGCAGCATCACTATTAGCATAATGGGGCTGGCCCAGTGCTTTGGAATAAGAATGAGCTATGTTTCATTTCTGAAAGCATGATAGAAAAGTACTAATAATGCCCTGCAGAAACACATAATGTGATTTTTATGAATCACACCTAGCAACTTATTGTGCGTTTGTATCAGATGGATTTCTGATTAGGTATCAGCTCATTTAGGAGCCTCTTTACACTAAGAGATGTCCATTTAAAGCCTGATGAAAAATATATGGGATGATCAAGTGCCAGATGATACCAACAGCACTTGTAATTTATTGAGTATTTCAGAAGACCCAGGAGCAAGACCTTTACAGCAAGTGGATCTCTTCTGCTGAAGGAATTTTATGCTACCTTTCTGTTTTACAAGTTTCCCTGCTGGTTGCATAGGTAATCACTGATAAGTTCCTACGATGTTCCCCTAGAGGCGTCTGCTGTCCTCCCCACAGAAGAATAAAATCTCTTCAATAAAGGGACTCAGTACAGAGTTGCAGATGGATAGATAAGCAACATTGTGTTTATTCCAAGAAATATTGATGTGGTAAGGTAAAATCAAATAAGTCATCCTTTTCAGGTTACTGGTGTCCTTTCAAAGCACCGGACCAAAAACCAGCTTTACAGCATTTAAAAATTATTGCACGCTCACAGGGTTTCCACATGGAGTTTTCAAAAGCATTTACTGGTTTCTAATTGCAGCCAATTTAGCAGCTTTTTTGTCTTCTTGCCTCACACCATAAAAAATAACTTCTATTTTTAACTCTGGATAATTTCTTTTCTAGCCTGATATTTCACATGGACTCCTATTTTAATCTTATTACTCTGATACTTTCTAAATTACTATTAAATCCCAATATGCAATTCATATACTTCTAAGTAAATTACTTACCTTAAAAATACAAATTTCCCTTGGTGTTTCAACACAGGAGCATCTCAAATGTGTAAAGATGATAAAGAACTCCAGTGCCCAAATTATCAGACTACAGGTGATATGCACAGCATTAAAAACATAGCATTTGTAGTTATATTTTATTCTGAATAGAGCAATAAAAAGTGGCTGGCATCATCAAGCCTGAGAGTTATTGTGAGCATGAAGTGAGTTTTGAAACCTCGAGATAGAGGGTAACCACAATTCCATTAAAATAAGGAATTGAGTCAAAGATGTTCCCATTACGGCGCTGATACAACAAAATGAAATATAGAGTCATTTCCACACATCCCTGCCATGATGAATGACAATATAAACGTAGATGTACCCAGAAAAAATACAAAGCATTTGAGTTTTATGCCAGACAGAAGTTATGGGAAAACTGATTCTTTTTGATCAGAGGTTTAAAAAATAAGAAAGGAGGAAATAAATATTCACCTGAATGTTCTTAATAGACTTCATGGGATGGTAGGTTGAAGCTGAAGACGTACATTGTTCTACAAAAAATACAGGTGCAGAAGTCTGGGGGAAATTACTGTCTTTGACTTACCTACATCATCAGTTGGTGGCATTACTTAACCATTTCACTTCTACAATATACTAAATAATGCCCTATTAAAACTTAGATATTACAGTCATTCAGGGGAACAGTTATGCAGATTAATGTTGATTGGTTTAAGAACAGGAAAAATAGCACAAAACCTCAAGTTAATTGAATGTTAAACCTGTAAAATTGAGCTCTCTGAGGAAAATTAGCTTTTAAAGAAAGAGGCTTCTCCTCAGGCATTAGCTTGGCCATATTGCAAACAATATTGTATATTAAGATTGCATTTATGATATTAAAAAAAAATCTAATGCAATTTGAATTTAATTGGAAACGTAAGGAAGAAAGCCCGTCGCATTAGTATTCATTGATTCATTGATTGTAATGCTTGAAGAAACCATTCCAATCATTTGTACTAACATCACAGGACACAGAACTGTGCTCAATAATTTCTGCATCAAGTTCACACTTTATAATTGAGTATTATAAGTATTATTGTGTATAAATCTATGTTATTCTGTGTCTTCTAAAAGGACCTCTAAAGTTCTCAAATGATGAAGCTATATTGCAAATTATTAATGTGATCCTATTATTATTATTATTCATGCAGTACTCAGAAGACTGGGCTGAACTTGTAGCTTGACTGTGCTCGGCACAGTGCAAGTACACTCCAAAAAACCAATCTCTTTTTCAAAGACAAGATTGGCATCAAGTGGCAGACAAAATAGAGGCATATGAATTGCCTGAAGGTCAGAGGCAGAACTGGAAATAGGGAGTTCTGCTTGTGTGTCCTAACTACAGAATTACACTGACATGAAGCAGAGTCATCTTCTCTCAAATGTCACCCAGGTTTTTTTTCAATTTATTGACTCTTCAGTGCTTTTTTCCATGCACTGAACATTTATTAGTGTTAATTTTTCTCTCTCCACAAAATTATGTTGTTGTGGTTCTGTTTTAAAAGAGAACAACAAAATATCAAAAATCTGCAGATTATGGGCAGTTTTAGCAATCTGAAATGGCAGGTTGGACAAGTGCTAACCGGAGTTACATGTACTGGAGGCCCAACCTCCCCTATTAATATTGTTTGGTGAGCTCTGTATCAATGATGATGGAGAAGTTCACAGTGGCAGTTTTTTGCTTCCGTCAGATTTGTGGCTGCCTCAGGATCTGGAAGTAGTTGACAAATTAGCTATACTGGTTCTCTTCCTGCCCCCAGTGTCACTGCCGTGCCTACTCCACACTATCTTTCCACGAGCTGTTCAAAAACTTGCATATCATTCCTCCACTTCTGTCACACTGAGACAGTCTGCAACAGTTCTCTCAACAAGAAATAGTTCAGCCTAAATTGTATTTTTATAACAAAAAAAAATCATTAATAAGTCATTATATACACTGTGCAAGAAAGGGAGAGAAGAACAATCACATTTGCTTCAATTATTCATATTTGTATGACACGAAAAGATTGTGCACTGCTGAAACATAATAAAGCCTGACAAAAGGCAGCCTAGTGCACCAGCAGCAGGTTTCCAGTAAAGAAACCACGTCCAGGTCTCCCTGTTGGTTACAGGCACAAATTATGGCAGTTCTTGCTGGTGTGTCTATACGACTACCACTGTGTGTGGTATGTGTACTTCTATGTGGTTCCCCCTGGACCCGCATGCTTGGGGACACATGAGAACTCTCAAAATCAGCAACTCTATATACATCCTTGGGGCATGGGGGAAGAAAGTGGGCTTTTATTGTAATCCAGCCTACACTAAACAGAAAGCCTAATTTTTTTTTTTTTTTTTTTTTTTTTTTTTTGTAAAGAGATTTGTAGTTCTGCAGGTTTGGGTGGGGTTTTGTTTGTTTTGGGTTTTTTTCCTAATTTTATTTGGTTTATTCCTGTGGAAAAAAATGACCACATAATTTTGCCCCAAAAAAACAAAACAAGGCAAATGCTGAAGTTTGTTATGCTGGTACAAAGGTGAACAAAATAAGACTAAAATTGCAGCAGAAATCTGTATTGTGATATTTCTAAGGGGCAGCACATAAAAGGCTATCATAATGGGCTGAAATAATTATTTTAATGAAGATTTAAATTAATAATCACAAATGAATACAAAAAGAAATTTTTATATTTCAGACTATTAAATATGTGACCACGGCAGAGTAAAACCAGGCAATATGTCTTACTGAATTATTTTGTTATTATTATATCATAAGAAAAGAGAACATAAGATAAATATATAATTACCTAACATAGACTCAATGAATATTTAAGGCATATGTAAATTAATTTTGAAGGCCTAGTAAATAAACCAATTTGTAGTAATTGTGTATTTTGTCAAAACCAGAACGCAAAACACACTATGAAGAACACGAGGCAAATCAATCATGTTGTTCAGATTTAAGGAGACTTGGGGTGTGGGGGCACATCACGTAGTATATTTGTATATGTATATCTATGCTCACACATATCTGTGTGTGTATGTGTTTGCATGTGGGCATGCTGTATAAATGAGTAAAGTAGGTTTTCTTCTTAGCACTCAATCCATGTGTGCAAAGAGTGGTCAATGCAGATACAAGTAGTTTCATTTATCTATAGTACTTACACAAAAAATTTCTTCAATTTCTAGCACAGTGAAATTCTGAGCCTGGAACTTCCACAGTACCTAAATTCAGATGGAAAATGGATGTTCAGTTTTGGGTGAAGTTGAGGCTGTTGAATTCAGTGGGCCCAAGACTTCATAACCTGTTTTCAGGTCTACGTCAGGCTGGTATTTTAGAGTAGTTAATGTCTGAGATGATTGAATTGAAAAGCAATTCTTCTTTAACACATATTTCACATGGGACTTTACACACATCCATTTTTAACAAACAGAAACCAATAACTTAGTATCTTATTATTTTGTAAAGCATAGCATGTATTAGGAGAGGAACTAAACAGATTTTCAACACTTCAGATGGGAAAAAGCATGACTATTAGCAAGGGATTTCAGAACTTTCCTATTATTTTCCATTATAATCCAGTTAAACTCAGTGCAAATAAATGAACTGGCCTTTATGGCAACTGACTATGAACAGCATATCTTCCTTAACTCTTTAAAGCATTGGTAGTTTTTACTGTGATTTTCCTTCCAATTAAATGTAGGAAACTTACATTCTCTCCCTCTCTGTTTCTGCCTCCACCTCCCCGTAACATAGTGAACATAATGAAAACTGAGTTCGTGTGGTCCTTTGTTTTCCTCATCTGTGGAGAGTGAATGTATATCAATCAGTGACAGCAGCTGCAAAGGAAATGGACTGGGTCTCCAGGATCTGTAAATCAGATGTAAATCAATTTAAGTCAATAAAGCTATGAGAATTTATACCAGCTGACAAGCATTACTGTATTTTTTAAATTATTACAAAGAAATTGAAGACATTTCTGGGAAAAAAAATGGATAAACAATAATTACAGTGTGCTCAGAATCTAATTTATGTCAAAATCTGGCTTGCAAATTAACTTAATTAATGGTTTTCTTTGATATTGTGGTGTTTTGGGATATACCAACTCCTTTCCTGTCTGTTTATCCAAAATTACAAGGCAGGCTACAAGAGAATCTCAGAATGTAATGATTCTAGAGTACTTATATATAGGGTTTTTTCTAACTAATTTATATTTATTTTATAGTAAAAATGTAATTTTCTGGCATTTAGAACATTTAAAATGTTCTCTAGAGTAGGAAGTCTAATTTTGCTGATATGACAAAGCAGAAAGGAATATGAAAATAATGTTAAGGTGAGGTTTGAGGATATAATGCGCCTAATCTAACTGAAAATTATGTTGACATCATGTTCCCCATTAATGAAAATAAGACAAAAACATATTGCTTTGTATTGAAATGCTACCTCTAAAATGGATTGTTAATGTAGTATCAAAGAAAATGTGGATTTTCCTCTTCCTTTTTCTAGTTTTAGAGACTGATGTCTCTTCCAGGCAACCACAACTACTTTAACAATGGTGGTCTTTATTCTGTATCACTATAAATCAATAACACTTTTCATAATGAACTGTGCATTTCAGATAAGCTGTTCATTATAAGACTGATGAAAGTGTATGTTACTGAGAAAGCGAGAACGTAATAAAATACTTGCCAAATGTAAAACCCTACAAAGTTTCTTCTGGGCAAGTATAGAAAGGATTGTCAGAATGTCAGAATTCTTAGCTGTAGGCAAAACAAGTAGCTTGTTCTGTTTTAACAGCAGTGGTATACACTGCCCAGGCAATCAATTATAATAGACATTTTGTTAGAATAGGAGTATCCATAGTGTAGAGGATGAACATTTTCCATTGTCAGTTGCTAATCAATTCCTTCTGTAAATCTAACTCAGAGATTGTATTTCTATTCTAACTTCCTTTTAGATGCAAACAGCCAACTATAATCAGAATGAAGCAACAATCCTAATTATTGCCTCCCATTATTAATGCAGTGGAGTTACTTGGTTTGCTTTCATGTCAGTGGCCGTGCTCTCAATGCTTTGATGAAAGTGTAGACTTTTACAAATACATAAAGACTTTCAGAATTTGACTGTGTAATGACACAATGCAGTTTCTATAAAATGACAAAAAATCAACGTTTTTTAGCTATGCTTGAGATCAGTAGTGTCAGTTTGAACAAGCCACGCAGAGAAAAATATTCAAACTTAAATGTCAGTGAAGTAATGCTGGCCACTGCTGTAACTTTCTGTTAGGTACTTTAGTGCCTGTATGTAGACATTCAAGTTTGAAAATGTTGTCTTTAACCTCCAGCTATTGTAAATTCATGTTTCAGCTGAGTTTGGCTCCACAGAAGTAAATAGGAAGGTTTCTGTTGACATAAGGACATTAAGAGCAGTCCATATATAAGATAAAGTTCATAATAGGTTTTTATTTTTTGCTTCAAATTCTTCCAGTTAATAATAATACTAGAACAGGAAGAGTAACAGTGTTCCTGCCCTTCAAAACAAGATATGAACTGACAGAGAAAGCCAAAAGAAGCATAACAGATCTATTAACAGTAAAACTTTGGTGCTTTGAACCTTGATTGTGGTCTTAATGAACTTATTCAAGCTCTGCCTTAAAACAAATGACAAGTTTTGTCCACATTATTTTGATGAGTATCCTAATGGAACACAACTCCAGCATGTTATGCCATCCCTGTTAGCTGGCTTCTTCCAGCTTGCAGAAACTTATTTTATCTATTTGTTCACCACAGAACAGTCTCTTCTCCCTGACTGGTGTGAATCTCTTTATGCCTGCTCAAGTTTCATTTTGCTCCTTTCTTTTCCTCCCATGAGATCACCTTTCCTTCTTTTATTATTCCCATAACCATTTTCTGAAACTCCTTTGAGTTACCTTTTCTTGAATATGGATCTTCAAAATCATGCACAGAATTGCTTGGATCTTAGCAGATCTTTGCACAAGGCAGGATGCCTGTTGTGTTGGAAACATCAATAAGATGCATCACAGGATTCCTTTTGACTGTTTCACCTCTGGATCATATGGATTGTTTTGCTTCGACATATTGAAATGAAACACTTCAATTTTAGAAAAACAAAATTTCAGCATTAAAAAAAAATGAAATTATTTATTGATACACAAATAGACCCATAACATATTTTTATTGACAAAATTATATTTTTTTATATTTTTGAAGAAAAAAAAGTCAATATTTTTAGGCTGCTCTATACAGAAAGATCACATATACTACACCATTACCTTCTCAAGTCACAGAATAGCACTTCTCATTTAGCTCACTCTAAAGACTGCAAATCCTTTTCAATAATTGGTTTCCCATAATAACCAGCCAACAAAAAAGAGTTTAAAAAGAAAACAAAGCAGATTATTCTTTTTTACAGTCACAATTTCTGTCTTCAAAAGACAGCAATAATTGTGCCCCACAGGTGTATGCTGTAGCATGGCTGGAAGGTGAACACACTTCAGTGAACAACGCAAAAAAAAAAGAACATTTTCTCAGACCAATTTGTTAGCTTCCCTTCCATGAAAAGGCACATGTACCCTGCAAAGCTGCACAACTGCAAAGCCTCTGGTCCATGGGGAATAGTTTGATATGAGATGGAGCCTGAACCATTTGCCCAAGAAGAACATGCTCTGGTCATTTAAAACTGACAGCAAATAAAAAAGAGGAAGGTGGTAACAAGATCAACTCTTCCTAGTAATAAACAAGTAATACAGTAGAGGTAAATAAACTCCACACATTTATCTTTGACTCTTTTGTTTGCTCTTTTGAACAGATTGTGGTGAACACATTGTAATAACCAAATTCCAAAGATGGAGAAGGCATAGGTCACAGTGGTGAAATTCTGGAGAAAAGGCTGCAATTTCTTGCATTGCCTACCAGACATTTGACTTGAAATAACTGAAAGCCTCATTTGAAATTAGGCTTATTTACAAACATTGCTATATGCAATTAAAAGAGAGCTGTGAAGGACATGAAAAACTCATTCCCAGCTTTCACAAATCCAGCATACTTATTTTCAACTCTTCTCAAGATAAACCATCAGCCAACTCACTCATACATATGGTCTATTTAAAATTAGGCACCGTGATGTGCATTTGACTGTTGAAACATAAAGCTGTGTGTCATCCGCACACTAAAATTCTTTCAACCCTCAAGCAGTAACATTCCTAGTTGCTTTATATACCTCCCTGAATAAGAGGTCTGATGGATTAGATTCTCAGCATGCATCAGCAACATGCCTGTGAGGACAGAAAGTTGTTTGGTATTGCTTTCTCTGTCTTCTAGAAAACAGGGAGCCTGGCTTTGAGAAGGAAGTCTGTGTAGCATGAAGGTAATTGGAGGTAGTAAGTAAAGATTGCTGCATGATTAAAATATTCAGTGAATGTGTTTATTTTTAGTCCTGGACACTTAGGCTGTGACTAGAGTAGTAAATTAAACATGCTTGGGATCGTTTCCTGACACTGAAGCCAGGTGGCACGGAATGGCCCCTGCCTATACTACTAAATTCTCTTTTCCTCACCATACCTGCCTTTTAGACCTGTGCTCATTTCCCAGCCACGCTCAGGATTTGTCTGGAGAGTATTAGCTGGCCCAGGACAGACACATGCAAGGTTTTTTTCCAACAGTTTAACAGTATAGACAATCAAGTTCCAATGTTCCAGAACTATTCACTTTCTTAGCACTTTAGCATATTAATTTGATTTTATTGTTTAGTCTAAATGGTTAAATTCTCTGTTCTGTTACTGCTCTGCATAGGAGCTGAGAACAGGAGCTAACATTTATTTCTTTTTCAGATCAGGAAGAAAATTTGGTTTGTTTTTCCATGTTTTTGTTAGGATGACCAAGAAATGGTGACAGAAATGTAGGGATGTAACCTTCCTTCAGACTCAAGTGAAAATAGGGACATGCAAAACTTATTGGTCAGACCAAAAGATGATATAGCTCAGTATGCTCCCTCTGACAGTGACTAACAGCTGATACTTATGGAACAGTATGAGAAGCAAATAGTGATGGTTATTTATGGTACACATTGTCATATTCTGCTACAAAAAAATTCACATATGGTGTGGGGAGTAAAAAGGTTGTTCCCTGAATAGTACAATTAAAGAAACTTGATTTTTTTAATGAATGTCATACCACATGTCCCTATTTGCAATATCCCAACCTATGGAAGAGCTAAGACCCTCTCATATAGAAGTTCTATAAGTTTCCTAGCTTCCTCAAAGCATTCTCTGGTGATCTGCTTTGTCTCTTTCTCAGGTATGTGTTTACCAGCTGCTTGGTACATGGTCAGCAAGCCTTGTGGAGATAGATGTTGTGTCTTCCGTCAGTGAGGATAGTAATTTCTTCTTTTCAGTACTGATTTTTACTAAACTTTTAATTTGTTTGACACCTCTTTTAAATTACATTGTGATTTAACCCTAAATTCAAAAGGTCCTGGAAGGAAATTGACTGGCAGAAGAACAGATGGACTGCAATTCAAACAAAAATTATCATCTTAGGAAAGGTAATTAAACATTACTAGCAAGTTTACAATTTAGATATAGTCATCATCCTTTTCCTTTATACACATACATCCAGAAATACAGATTTATAGGTGTTTCTATTTACATACAGTGCATTTGATTTAGTATGTCAAATAAGTCTTCTTCATAGATTTAAAAATAACATGTGTGACTTCAAGCCAATAAATAATCAATTTAACATAAACCTAAAATAGAAAGAGGAGACAGCTATTATTTTCACTGTGCTTGACAGGTTGAAAGCTGAGTTAGTAGACTGCCATGCGTCGTATTTGGGAGAGTCAGTAATAGGGTCACATATGTCCTGTCAAGTAAGTTTTCTTGCAGTTGTAATTGATATTGCGAGCAATCTCAGTAAATGAAAGCATCTGTCATCCTCCTGATACCCACTCCAATATTGCTGAAGTGAATGGGAAGACTCCTACAGACTTCAAAACTCTCAGAGTTTTGGCATATTTTCAAAGCTCTTGTTTTTCATCAAGTAATTAAATTGTAGGATCAAGCTAGCTCTTACGTCTACTCAGGAATTACCTACAAGTCCTGCTTCCTCAGTGGGTTTCCTGGTCACATCCCACCTGGTGTGGGAATGAGACCTCAGTGGAAACCCCTCTTCCACATACTTCCTTTGGAAGAAAATGCAAATGCAGAAGCTGAGAGGATACTGTGGTGTGCTCTAATAAGTCTGGATGACCAGAGGATAAGGACTAGCAAATGCACTGCAGAAAGCAGAGAAATGTTGCCAGCTGCTGTAGACACAGCTTGGGCATGCACTTACGCCTTGTCTACTCTTTGAAGCCCAGCCTTGACTGTTGCACTGAGAAAGACTCAAAAGGATCCAGTCATTACAAATACCATTTACATTATCTGCTTATTGTTTTTCCAAGTAATTCTATATCCATATGCAGCTAATACATTGGAGCATCTAATTCTTATTCACTACACCACATCTGACTCATTTAAATGTATATCCAATCAACATCTACACTTACTGTTTTATTTCTGAAACCAAAATAACCAAAATACCTGATGCACAATCTGCAAATTCAAACCTAATAAACTATCATATTTTTCCCAGCTAATAAAACAGTGCTATAGTGTCTATGGGTTTACCATACAAAAATGGAGAATCTTTGACTCTAATATTGACTTAGTCGTAGCTCTTTCATTAGGTAAATTTCTCAGGCCTAATTTTTCCCTGCTTGCATTTCTGTAGAGCTAAGCACCTTAATTTAGTCAACACCATGGATTTTTGGGGAAGGGAGATTACACTGAAGAATATAAACTGTTCGTGCTCACATGGGAAAACACTATAAAAGGCCGCCAACTTTGTATTCCTTCAGAGAAATATGTTTTGTATATAATCACAAAACATAAGACTTTATAAGATGAGGCATTACAACCATGAATACATAAGACTGAAAACCCTTAGTAGGAATTCTTTGTGCACTACAAACACTTTACATTAGCTGCACAATGATTTTTTTTTTCCATCCTGACAAACTTGCTTTAATAGTCTGCACAGTTCCCGCCTCATTTACTTATCCACTCAACTGAAGTGAAGAAGAAAAATAATTTAAAGGCCAGTAAACTTTGAAAATAAGCTTTATTGAATTTATTGCTGTTTTAAATAGAAAGAAATTAAAGAAACAGTATGTGTCCTGGATTGATTTCTATTCACTGTTACAGAATGCATGTTGGTACAGGCAGAACTTTTCCTGTCAGAGGTGTTATCATGAGGACACTAGATTGCCTCTTTTTCAGTCTTCATGGAAATAAATCACCAGAACAAGGTACCACTACTTTACTGCTCAGGGTGTCCTGAGAAGCAGATGCAGTAAATTCTACTTCTGTGACCTTTTCAGTATTCTGTGTTTTGACTGAGTGTCCATTCTAGTCACAGGTTGCTGAGGTTACAAACAGAAGAGGATAGGAATGGCAAGCGAATCAAATTACAGAATACTAAAAAGGTCAGAGTAGTACCATTTATATTACCCTTCACAGAACAGATGAGGCAGAAAAAGTTATACCTCTGTCTCACGACAAAAATTGTAATGATTCAGTAAACAGCATCAGTGACAAATTCACTTTTGTGCCAAATAGTTGCACTCTAAAGAAATAGCTATAATATCCAATGTTCACATTCGAGACTGTGATCCTGTTATACTTTAAAATGAAGTCAATTGGAAGTTCTGTTGTTTTGCAATAGCATCATTACTTTCAGAAATAAATTTAAATAAAATCTTTCTGAAACAAACTACAAAATTATGTTCAGCTAAAACCATAAATTGGCATGTCTATATCCATGACTTTTTCCAACTGTATTCTATACACATTGCAGTAGTATGAACTATTTTTCATAAAAGATTTCTTTTTTTTTGGTTGAAATTCTCAGATGGCAAATGATCCTCCTTAGAATTTAAAAAAAATCACTGCAAACCCTAAACTTTTCTAGTATACTGTCAGATTAATGTCTACCGGTACATGTAACTAGGATTTAATATCCAATTGGTGAGTCCTTAATCCTACTTGCAGTCCTCTACATCAACCCAAATTTGGAACCAGTTTCCAAAACATTTCTATAGTCCATTATTATTTCTAAAGTATTTTCAAAATTCTCGAGCAGATGCAATGATGTGGGAGGGTTCTTACATTTGCTGTGTGACGTATTTACCCATCAATCATTTTCTTCTTTTTTTTTCTTTTTTTTTTTTTTTCCCCAATAGCTAATACCACAGGAGCAAAACCTGACTTCCAAAATCTTTTTGGTTTTCAGGAAGATTTTTATTTTTATCAAAAGGGCAACTGTTTAATCTGAGTAGAGCAGCTGCTCACACTAAATTCTCTGCAGTCTAATAAAAATGGTGACCAGACAGCTGTGGAACTGAAGTCTGTTATGACTGGCAACAAACCAGTTCTCAGCAGCACAGATCTAGCAATCATATTTGAAGCAGATTTTTCACTGAAAGCATATAGTTCATAGTAATGCAGAACATCCACTTGGTGTTTGATACAATTTATTCTCTACTACACAGAGATCTTCTAGGTCAAGCTATCTAATTCTTCAGAACAGGTAGATACAGATCTCTGACCCATCATCTTATTTCCCATATCTATGTTGCTTGTTGGCTGCATCTGGGACAACAGTTTCCTAACAAGAGGCAAGGGAACATATTTAGGCCAGTTTTCTCCTAGTTTTTATTTAATATATTTCCTATTTACCATATAGTCTCTTGGAAGCAGCTTTTAAGTTAGGCAGGGAAAAAAAAAAAGCGCATGCCCTCACTGTGGCATGCTTTTTGAGCATCAGTTTTAAAGGTTTAACAGATTTAGCACCCAAGTGATCTTATTTATAAGATTACACTTGGAACTGCAGTAGTGATTGGTATCCAAATAGTGTTACTGAAAAAGAAAAGTCTCTTTCCAGGAAAGTAAATTGTTCTTAAACATTCTCAGGAATTTACTCATCCACTTATAACTAGTCAGCATAATTCTACATCCACCTAAACAATCAACAAGGTTAACTTAAAAAGTAGTTCTCTATACTAAGCAGTTCACTGCTTGACATAGTAAATGTACATAGGTCAACAGAAAAAAAAAATCATCTTGTTTTTGGTTATTGTTATTTAACATTTATATCCACCACTGCTTTTCAACCAGTCAGTCTCAGCACTCAGGGTGTTAGAAAAAAGCAATCAGGAGGATGCCAAGAGGTTGAGAACATTATTGTAATCTACAACAAAGAAAAATCTCACACCACAACTCCCCACATAACCTCATGCTTCAAGGTCAAATATTATCTGCCGTAAATAAAATATAAAGGCTTCTTATCAATTCTGGCTTTGTCCATAGTTTTATACTAGAAGTAAGAATGTCAGGAACATCTTATTTATTTCTTTTTTGTTTTGAATTGAGAGGATATCACATTACTTAAGCATCAACTTATCTACAGCTCTACACTGTCACCATGTTGCTCTGTGCATACCCACAGGGTGAGATGGTCCTGGAAGAAGTTTCAGTTCTCTGAAAGTTAAACCATTATGAACACGTTGTCCACTCTTTCTCAGTAATGCCCACCAGTGTTTTTTCTATCTATATCAACACTGTTTACCTTTCCCTTTTTTCACCCTTCTTATGCAGTCCCCATTTATGGTTGGAACATATCATACGCTGCAAAGAGATTTCATTTTTTCATGAGTGTTATTAGCTCATCTTTTTCTTCAGGCAAGATAACCATCTCTTTCCTCATTCTTTGGTTCATATTACTTTTGATAAATAAAGACTGGTAATTTTTTTCCAATATATGTTTTTCACTTTGTTTTCTAATCATTATGAACACATGTTTTTCAGTCTGTATTATTTTACATCTGTATAGAAACACAAAAGAATTTTCCTGTACAAGATCTTCTGTGCTATGTGATTCATAAACCTGTCCCATAGCAACTGACATCAAGATTTATCACAGCCACATGAATCATAGCTACATGTACCAAATCTTCTTTCAATCTTATTCTGAATTTTCAAAGAAATAAGGGAAGTAATGTACATATATTGGCATATTCCTAACATATAAATATCCAAAGTGAGTAACTGGATAGCTGCATGGACAGTTCATGAAGTATCACATGAAACTGCATGTATAGGCAGTTTGCTTGCACCTCATTTTGGAAATCTAGTCACATACCTTGACAAATACTGATAAAATATCACAGTGGTTTTTTGCTTCTGAAGATGGTAAAGATCAATTTAACCTGCATTAGTTGGTTTAAAGATGATTACAGATAAAAGGACTTAAAAAAAAATAAATTCTTCAGACTATTTACCCCTGTGTATGTATGTGGGTGTATTTGACAACTGTGCACCGAAATACAGATCCTGAAGAGCAATTTATAGGATGGCAGTTCCACTCTCCCACTGTCCAGGAGAAGCATCACTACCGGAAACACATAATCACCTGTAAATCTTAAGTTCATAACCCGCACAAATAAAAACTGAAAAAAAAAGTTAATTATACCAATTTTGCTTTGCACCCTCATCACCCAGTTACCTTTTCACCCCATTTTGGTTTTTTCTACCTTCATTGGTGACAATTACACTTTCTGCACCAAATCTACTTGGCTATCTATTTCCCACAGGTTGTGTGGGATATGGATCTAACCAGAGCTGGCAATATGTAAACATTCACTCTCACTTTTTAAAACATCAAGATCAGGTGGTACAGAAATTTCCTGGTTTCTGAATAGAAGTTTACAGCGTTTGCAAATCCTTCCAATCTGACAATACAGCTACAGCATTATCTAGCGTGATAGGGCTGCCAAAGAAAACTGGTACCAGCCTGCAACGGTAGGAAAGGACCTGCAACATCAGTCCAATCCCCAAAATAGTTTTAGGGGACTAGCATAGGGACCTGTGCACAGGTATTTCTTAGAAACTGTGTTTTGCATAGCCAGGGTCCCATGTTGACTTTAATGGCAGGCACTGGGGATGTGGGAGGCACAAGGAGTCTGTACCAGTATGGGCTTACAGGTTATCTGACATCCTCATTCCCATTAAGCCACCCCTGTGCAGAGTTCATCTGCTGTGACTGAGCAGGGAAATGCCAGCTCACTTGTCTGCCTCCCAGGGCAGACAAAGGTATATGTACCACATCCAACACATCCCCACAGAGCATAGCATAATGTGGAAGAGCATGGCCCTGGTGGGAGACTTCTCCTTGCTACAATATTTATGTGCCTCTGCCAGACATGTGCTTAAAGCTGCCACCTGATACAGGCAAGACAGGTGGCAAGTTGGTCACTGCTTCCACATCATCTGTTTTGCAGACAATCTCGCCTGTGGTTTATGTTCACCTGCCCTCTGATGCACTCCTACCCATTCATGTGCTTTACTCACTGCTTGTCTTGTCCTTCGGGCCCCAATTCAGATAGGCATCTCTGCATGAACTTAAGGAAGATGTTGTTCAAGAAAAAAAGCTTAACACAACATTCAAGCACTGTGTACGAATTGAGCAACCTTTCTTGAAATGGAATTTTAGCTCATGGGAACTCTGTCAGTCAGACTGGGATTTCTCAGAGGTGATCAGGATCCATCTCCAACAGAGACTCGGTAAAAGCTGCACACTCAATTTTCTTGGCCTCCTTTAAAAAGTGCCTTCAGTAAGGATTTTGCACTGTCTCCCATGTAGCAGGAGCCCAGTCTCAACACCAAGGTCAGCAGAGGCCAACACTGGGGGAAAAAAAACCCAAACAATATTTGAAACCATGTATAGGTTCAGAGTAGAAACACAGAAACAAGTCATCTAAATGTTGACCATACCTGACTTTTCAAATGCCACTGTCCGGCAGTTTTAGCATTCATAAGACAAAGCTGATCTGGGGAGATGATATTTTCTCTTGATTATCAATCAATCCTCTTAAAGTCAAATCCCCGTTCAGGTAAAATGTCACTGGAAGTAATTTCATTATAGCAAGAATTATAACTTCCATGGAAAATTTCTGATTTTAGACAAAATAATTTTAATAAAACTAAACTAATGCTGAGATCACAGCAAGTAAATACCTGTGCTGGCATGGAAACAAGGGGAAATAGAAGAACGTGATCCAAAAATGCTGATGTGACAATTAGACTGTGCAAGAAAACTAAGGTCAGAAATCAACACTTGCTGCTTCTGGTCAACACTTCATGTATACTTGAAACTCCCACTGAGTTCAGCTGGAATCAGGATGTTGTAGATTTCTCTAGATTCACCACCCTGCACTGAGTGCCTGCACCTCTGGGCTATGTTTCTACATCCCAATTCCCTTTTCCAGCACGTAGGAAGGTTAGTATTCCCCCCGATATAAATGTCATCTCCAGACATATACCCATGAGTTTACATGACCATCTTCCCAAATTGCTACCAGTAAAGGAGACATTTTAGAGCAAATTCCACTGTGGCCCTATGTTCCTCCCAGTGGTGACAAGTCTTGACTCATGTGCAGTCTCCACAAACAAATAGCAAACCTTAGCTCTGGAGAAGCAGGGATATAGAGATTTGGGGATTACAGGCTGGGGACCTGAAGCTGCCAATGAAATCACACAAAACACCTGCAGGGATGCAAAGCAATGCAAAGTGCTTACTATTCAGAAAGCAGAGCATGCTCTTCCCTCTTTACCTGGTATGAAGCAGGTAGACCATTTTTGCCTCATGTTAGGGTAATTCTCCCTCCCTCCAGTAATCCCTGGAGCAATGTAAGACTGACTACTATTGAAGAATGCACATGGAAAGCCAAGGTATTCATTTGCCAGAGGAATACAAACTAATATTTTATCTAGTTGAAGGATTGAATTGAGGTGTTTTTAAGATTACATTGTTCCTATAGGAGGGATGCCTGAGATTTAGAGACTTTGACATCCATGCTGCCCTGTGATGCTATCCTTGTATTTAAGGCTCTTCTTATTAAAATCCAGTGAAGCTGGAAATTGAGAGAAATAAAAGAAAATGACAACATACTGTACAATTCCTTACTGATTTCAGAGGCCATTTGAAGTTATGTTGTGCAGTTTATAAGTATATTTAAAAGCCCCACAGTCATTTCTTAAAATAAAATATGCAGTAAAAGGAGAAGAAAAGGAAGAGAAGATACAGCTTTTCAAGGCTTCTAGTTTATAGATTCATATAAGTTTATCCTTTTAAGGAAAACGTAACAAGTTATTCTCCTGTCTGACATTTTAGTATTCTCAGGTTCATCTGAATGTCTGCAAATGAATGTATTGGTGATCCTAATTGTATTGGGTCTGGCTGAGATGGAGTTAATACTCCCCATAGCAGCCCTCATAGCGCTGTGCTCTGCATCAGTAGCTAGAAAGGTGTTGATAACACACCAGTGTTTTGGCTACTGCTGAGCAGTGCTGGCACAGCATCAAGGCTGTCTCTCCAATATTTTTGCGCCTCCCCCCCCCCCCCCCCAGCAGGCTAGGGCTGGCCAAGATCTTGGGAGGGGACATAACCAGGACAGCTGACCTAGACTAACCAAACAGATATTCCATACCATATGACATCAGCTCAGATACAAAAGCTAAGTAAAGGGAGACGGAAGGGGGGCATTTTGTCTTCCGGAGCAACCACTATGTGTACTGAAGCCCTGCTTCCCGAGAAGCGGCTAGACATCGCCTGCTGATGGGAAGTAGAGAATAACATCATTTGTTTTTCTTTGCTTTTGTGCACGACCTTTGCTTTCACTTTATTAAACTGTCCTTATCTTGACCCACGAGCCTTTTGTTATATTTTCTCCCCACTGTCCAGCTGAGGAGGGGGAGTGATAGAGCGGCTTTGGTGGGCACCTGGCACCCAGCCAGGGTCAACCCACCACACTAATGTTTTGCCTTTGTTGTTTTCCCTTTACCCTTGACATTTGGTATTTAATTCCCTTTAGCATTCTCTTCAGTCTTGCCTGTGACCATTACCTACCTCTAATATGATGAATTATAAACTCCCATTACTACTGGGTAAGAACAATGCATCACTGTGCAGTTGCAATGGCAGACTATGGTCTTTCTGGTCCACTTCGAGCCTTTCTGTGCATATTCCTCTTTTTACCTTTCTAGGAATATTTCTCCCCCACAGCAATTTTAGCCATGCTGGCCAGCTTTCTGAGAAGAGTGGCAGGTAAAGAGCCATTCCCTCATTCCTGGATACTCATTAGTAAATGTTTGGAAATAGCAGCTGGGCAGAACCAATCTGTCTCCAGAGGACAGTTTTCCCACATACCGTATAAGAAGCATGAAAGAAAACATCTCTAGCTTCTACTTCCTCTTTGCTTGTCTCCCAGTCTTTATTTTTTCTCTTTTATTTTTGTTCTTGTTTTTGCACTCTTTCCCTTTTCTTAAATCACTATTCTCTCCTCTTTTCTCTCCATTTCAAGATTCATATTTTAATTCCTCCTTTCCCTCTTCTTTTCTGCCACTTTTCTTACTTCTTCTGTTCTTTCTATCTATCAGTTTTCCTTCCTAATCTCTTTTATGTCATTTAACAGGTCCTATTAAAGCATTACTTTTACACTTTAACGAGAAGCTCTTTTCACAGTGTTAAGTGATCCTGCAAAAGAGTACTACGGAGTTTCATGGTATCTATGCCATGGGTTCCAATTTAAGTTTGCTCATCCTACAACTTAATATATCTTTGCATTTGTCCATTTTTTAAATTAATTATTTCGTAAGTGTAATGCCAATAGGAAATACTGTCATAAACAATTCTGACTTCCTAAAGAAAATGGATGATGAAATTTCCAACAAATCCCTTCACATTTTGTCTGGTCTCCTATACCAGCTGCTATTTTTTTTCCACAAGGATCAAACTCTCACCCCTTTGATTCTTAATAAGGTGTTATGATGTTAGCTTGCCTGAGACTTTGATCTCTTCACAGCTGTATCGAAATTAGAGAAAGCCTTTTGCAAGATGTAGCTTTTTTTTTTTTTTTTTTTTTACAAACCCCAGGACCCAGTAATTTGTTTGCAGTTGTATAAACATAAATAATCATTTCCTAAACATTAAGTGACCTTCTCTTTTACTGTGTCATATCAGACTCTGTAGACAAGTGCTTTGGTCCTTTGAGATTCAGTAGCAAAATATCACCCTGAAATTGGTATTCCAAAATGCTTGTGGATAGGTTCTGATCTGCAGGAAATTCATGACTGGCACACTGTTATTTTTCATCCCATTCCAATATACTATAGATAGCTTTTACAAAGTAAACCATAACACACATAAAAGGAGATAGGGCTGCAGTAATGATTAAAAAAATGACTGGAGCATGGACAGTGTGGAAACTTTCCATCCTTCTTGAATGTCAACAGTGTGCTGAAGTCATGTTCAGTACTACAACAATATTACAGCAGTCTACAAAATGTATTACCTTTACCTAACAATGTAAAATGTCATGGTGCATGAGAGATCACAAAAAGTTGCAGACTGCCTAGGTGCAGCCTGTAATGGTTGTGAAGATAAATCTGGGCAGATTTGTAAATAGGAAAATAAAAAGAGCCAGTTCCACTCCTTCCCCTTAAAAATAACATGGGGTCATTTACAAGAAAAGATGAACTACAGTACAGTTAATCCACAATTCTATAGGATGTACTTAAAAATGAAGAAAAAATAAGAAAACCCCTTTGCCTACAGCCACAGCAAGAGTAGGTCATGGGTACTGAACGTTCTTTCTCTTTTGTGTTAATTTAATTGTGTTTCTCTTGCATAAAATCCAAGTTACCTGGAGATCAAAAGCCAAGTATTGGTTATATCATACAATATAATTTAATAAAGCTTGCATACACTAATGTAAAAAGCAAAACTTGTGCTTTAAAACATGGCATCCTGAAACAGAAAGGGGCTAATCCACCCCCCGTTTTCCACTGATATATGCTGTGAGTAGGAGTTGTGAAAATTTATGCCCCCTTGGCACATTTTGTTTCCATAAAAGCTGACAGCAAAAGCTTAGTCATAAGGGCCAAAGAACCCTGCCTTAGCTCTATTGACAACAGGGGGCTTGCACTGAGGAAAGGTTTGGTCCTTGAAGTTAATAAGAGCTACACACGCATATCAAAGACAGACCCCCTTAAGCATACTGCTAAGGCAGAAGTGTGCTCAACTATAATGGCATTATAAAGCTAAGCTGTAAAAGCAGTCACCCCACTGACTAACATGAAATATTAGGTTGGGGGGATAAATCACATCTTATGCTTAATTCACTGGTAAATTACATTAGAGGTGTACAGTGTGGGAGCAGAGAATGCACACTGAGTAAAAAGCCTTGTTCTATCACTTAATTTCCTGGAATACTGAAAACAGTTCTTTGAAATTTGCTGGTGTGTGAAATCCGCATACCTACATGGTACTATGGCCTATTACAAAAAGAGCACCTCATTATCACATCACAAAGTATCCTATAGCAGAAGAAAAACATCATCCTCTCGCCTTTCACACAGCCACCACACTTGTTTAGACATATTCAATGCCAACACTTCTGAGTCAATGTCTGGAAATGTTTCTAAATGAATGGCCACCGATTTTGCACAAAAGGCTCTGAGGGGGCAGCCACGCTGGGATAAAACAACGTGTTTTGAACAGTGTTCAGAAATCTGTCAAACCAACATGTTCAGCCTAGCCAGGGTTAGTTGTTTCTCTTCGCCTTTACCCCCCACTTTTTTTTTTTTTTCCCCTTCCATTATTTTATCATCTCTCACTGATAAGGTCTGACTACCCTGGCAAAGGTTCAGAAACCAAAACTGAGGGCCCCACCATGTCTGCTCCTGGAGAGAAATAAGCATCTATTCCAGCTCTAAATGGCTTTCAATTCCACTGGTGCTGAAAGTCCATGTCATCTGTAACTTTGTTATCTAATGGGTATTTTATCTGGAGTTGTTCTAAGAACAGCCAAAAGTGAGTCATGTACAGGGCAGAGCAGGTCCTAAAATGTAAGTTGTAAACCCCACAGCTGAAGAATGTAAGTAGGAAGACAAGAGAGATAACTCTGTGACCCTAAAGATCACCATCATACACATCACAAAGTGAATGGTGCCACTAAAATTCCAGGCGCCCAGTTGTGATGTGATTTAAATACCTTATATGTCTTTTTTGTTTTGTTTTGTTTTGTTTTCTGTTTGCTGTTGCTCCAACTCTGTTTTTTTTGCTTCTTGCAGTAAATACCAGGACCAGAATCAGCAGCATGGGATACTTCAACTTCTGCTGTGTAGATTTCATGCTCTGTATAGGACAATGACTAAAGCTGACAAATATTTTCTAAGTTGTCACATACAATCACTCAGCTTCAAACACTGATTTTTTTTTTTTCTCTTTCTAAGGACTGTGGCAACAGATGTTAATATGGTATAAATTAACACATCAATTTTTCACACCTGTGATGACAGTTGTTAGGGAAGTTTACTTGTGTTTGACATGCTACCTGACCTCTACCTGTCATTCTCTGTTCCATCAAGTTACTGTACTTCCATATTAAGATTTCTAGATCCTATTATAGTGTAACATATAGCATATTTCTTGAGAAAGATTAAAAATCTCTCTTTCATGTTTAGCTTTATCTTAAAACAATACTACAAATTCTATCTTTCACTAGCACTTCAGAATACTTTCTTTCAAGGGCAAGAATGTAAACATCCAACTAGTTTACCTTAAATATCACTTGCATAAAAGCTATTTTAAAGCAAAGAAACAATTAACATCAACTTCACAACTAGAATACTATTTAAGTCAGCAGACCATGCTTAAATTGGCTACTGTAGATTTAGCACACTGGCTTCTAAGCATACCAGTTCAACTTCAGCACTGATTTATAACAATCCTTCCTGTTGTTTGCTACATCACCATTGCAGAAACTCAGCTGATCAGAGCAGTGATGTTTAGTGGAATAAATTTCATATTTCATTACAGTGGGTTTGTTGGGATTTTTCCCCCCCAGTGTTTTCTTCATTGACCTACTCCTGGCAGTTGGAATCTTTTCACAGGGGCAAAGGTTTCTGTGTATCTGTTGATAAACCTTCTAACACAGACAGTGCACCAGTGGAGATGGTTCACGGCTTCAGCTTGTTGGGCTTGATGGGCAAATGGCTCAGAACCTCTTAATATTTCCCAAAGGTTAAAGCACAGCAGCACTAAGAGGTTAATTGAAGAAAAGCAAAATGATAGCTGAGAAACTAGAATAATATTTTAAAAGTTGCTACTGAAATTTTGAAAACTTTACTTATTAGAGGAGTATGATAAACTGTAATCTCAGTTGCAGAGTCTCTGTTTCAAAAGAAATTACTAATGTATCAAAACCACAGCAGGTTATCCGAGCGCTAGACAGACAAGGGAGTGTTCATTCTCCTAGAGCTGAAAACCAGGGAATTTTAAAGCACTATGTATGTTTTCCTTCCTCTCCTTCAGGAAATGTTCACCTTTTTTTTTTTTTTTCATTCAGAACAAATTTAGTTTTAAATAAGTGATAAATGATAGGACTTTCAAATTTCCTTTTGTCTATGAACTGCTGTCACTAGTGATGCCAGTAACAACAACTCCAGCTATGCACATATGGATCAGAAGAAGTGTTCAACTTCCTAGGAGGCATTTAGGGTCCACTTTTCTGTGAGTCATATGCAACCACAGGGGAAACGAGTACTGTGCGTTTTGTGTATTCAGAAGAGACTTTGGGGGGCATAATTACTGCTGTTAATTTTGAAAGTTGGAAAACAATTGCAATAGAGGGAGGCACTTAAGCACAACAGCATGCAATCTGTGTTTGATGATGTGTTTATGCAGCAGTGTAAGTCAGTAGCTTAGGTACAAGTAGCAGCATGCCATTTTGTTAGCACAAAGTTTTTCAGTGAATAGCTACTGGAGATTTACATGGCTGTGGCCACCCACATGTAGCTGTATGATTTTATGGTTACACTACTGCTACCTAAACTAGTTAGTTTAAACTATATCTCAGGTATGTCTGTATTTGAATACGTAAAATTTATAGTCACAGTTATATAAAAGCATACCATGCAGCACATACGTGACCAATATTAGTGCCTCCTTGTTGCCAGCATGTGTTTTTCCTCATAATACTTTATGAAACAGAGAAATACACTTGTATGACTGACTCGGAGAAGCTTGCCCACATAGGTAATGTATTGCAGGGAAAAGTATGAAAGCAAGTTTGTTGACTGGAAACCTTAAACACTGCATTGTTACTCCTCTCCATCATCTACATTTTGAGAGTCTGTGCCGTATTTTTAGAAAGATGGATTACTAAATACGTACATACACTATTTGTGTACTTGTTTTTCTTCCACTTCTTTCTGCCTCCTATGGTTCTTGGGCCTATCAGCCTATTTCAGTCACATTTGAAAATGTCATAAAAGTCTCAATGACAGTAAATTTCTGCAGGCTTTTGGAAACCCAAGGTAAGGTAGAGAAGAGACAGCAGGCAGTATAATGCATCGGTTCAGCAGCAGCAGTTTGCCCGATCAGTATGTGTGTACAGGCCAGCTAATTAGTTCATGTGTAGCTCCAAATCAGTTTCAGCATTTGAGGTGTCCTTATTGATATGTGCCATGTGGAAGGAGTACTGCGTTATTATGTGGCCTGACTCAGTTAGATACAAAAATCTACTATATACACTGCTGGAAGACAGACTCTTCTTTTAAGAGTGAGACAGCAAAGTGTAAGCATCAGGACTGCATAACTCAGTGGCTCACTTAGGAATAAATAATGAATTTATACTCAAGAATAAATGCCAGCCAGTAAATCATTGTTGGGTTTTTGAAAGATACTGATCTCAGCATGGCTTCCATGCATGAAGTGGCCCTGCTGATCCACTGCAATTCAACTGCATGACTTTATCCTGTGCACATTTTTGAAAACGCATGTTACTCAGTACTCTGCTTTATACAGTTGTAACATCATTTTGAGACTGGACTGACTGACAGGACTTCCTAAGTTTATAAGACACTAACCATGTTTTGTTTTGCTTAGATCTCATGGTTTGGAGCTCCTCAATACGATCAGAGGTAGTGCCTATACAGAGCCAAATACAGTGGTCATTCCTGCACTCAGAAGCCTCCATACTGCTCTTGGGGTTAGTCATCAAAGAGTGCAGGACACAGTGGGAAATTAGCAGCTCCAGTTCTCTACTAGAGGGGCAATTATCTGGTCAACTAAGAAAAGCCTGCCAAAGACACTACAGTACCAATAAAATTACTTAGGAAAAAGTTTGTTTCCAGATTCTGGATGAATGTCTTAGTGCCCCAAATAATTTTTTTTTTTTTTCCTTTCCCCAGTTTACCTTTCCGATGCTCTAAAACCAATGTGCTGTTTGGAGGGAAAAAAAAAAGAATAGTAATATAAAACAGAATTCTATTCAGGTGACTGAGCCTGTCACTTTGGTCGCCTAACATCTCCTTGAAGTACATCAAATAATTGGACTGGTAGTCTTAACTTTATGTCTCTCCTTTGAGATTCTTTTAAATGTTAGGTAAGTGGTTTACTTTTCATCTGCTGAGGCTGTAGCTAGCTTCTTCTGTCTTCTGTTTGGAGGTTTTTGCCTTCTGCTTAGTTTTGCATCTAAATTTCACTTCTAATTTATTTCTATATAGCTCTAGCTCCCCAGTGCTGCCTGAGGACATGAAAAGATGATACAGTACCATTAGTGTATTAATGTACAATAATACTGAGCTTACGGTATCAAAGTAATCCTCATTGATTGGTGTCTCCAAAGATATGAGACAGAGAATAACAATATTAAGCAGTACAGTTTGCCTCCAGCAGGAGTTTTAGCCATTATTACACTGCCAGAGACCACCTCAGTAGCTGTATTTTGGAGACTGAGGGACATCAGCAGCCTCCTTGTTACAGAGAAAAGTTGCTTGTTTTTTTTCTCTGCTTACAGAAGTCTTCCCCATGATGACAGCCCATTGATTGTATCTACTCCATTAAAACAATTCACGGCCCACAGCTAGGTTTGGGTGGTTTTTTTCTCATATGTTTATTCAGATACATTGGTCTTGTCTAGGTATTATTTATGTTTTCCCTTTATCCCTCCATTTTTGTCCTCTCAGTCCACAAGAAACCCCCTTAATTACAGCTGCAATAATAGACAGCAGTATCAAGCATATCTGCAATTTCTTGGTCATCTACAGATTTTGATCACTGATGTAAAACTAACCAGAAAAAACAAAAACAAAAACAAAACCAACCAACCAACCAAACAAACAAAAAAAAACAAACAAAAAAACCCAAGTCTCATTCTTTCTCCTCCTGGATAGGGTGTGGAATTGAAAGAAATATTTACACATTGAAAGAAATGTAACCTATACATTTTTATAGGCAAAGGAGACAATAGAACCTATCCAATTTTAGAGAAAGGAGACAACAACTTTAGTCTCCAGGGTAGCACTGTGTCAGGAGCAAATCTCTAGAGAAACTGGTCAACAATAATTTGTACATCATGTCAGGGAGCAGCAGGACCAGCTGTGCTGCAGGGTTCCAGGAGCTGGGAGCCAGGGGTGAGAACACAGCTGGCACGGCAGTGCCCTCACCCATGCAGGAAGCAGCCCTATGGTATATCCCAGCAAGAATAGCAGAGCAGGTCCAGTGACGGTACCAGGGTAAGACCATAAGGATGAGGCAGGTCTGAGATCAAGCCAGAAAGTCAAGTCAGAAGGTACAGATCAGCAAGGTACAAAGCAAGCATAACTACAGCATGGCTCTGGCAGGGACCAAGGGAAGGATGGGCATATAAATGCAGCTCCCAGACAAAGGGAAATAATGGAGACCTGCAAGGCTTCTCCCAGCCCACCTTGCAGAGATCTCTCCTGACTACCTGATCCCACAACAACTATGCCCTGTCATAGCTGCTACGACACACTGATATCTGCCCACTCACAGCTTTCATTTTGGTACCTATCAATGAGTTAATTTGTGAACTCCTGAATATAGACTGAGTGTAGACTGGTTTATTTCATAAAGTGAAAGCTTTTAAATCAAAATGGGATGTGATATTAAGTCAAATGCATTTATCAACCTGACTGTCTATAACAACCAGACTTATAATCTTGTCAACAGGAAAGAAATTTGTCTGCAAACCATACATTTCCTGAAACCATGTTGACTGGCTTTAAAATTACATTTTTAACTTCCAATTCTTTTATGTTAGAGTCCTTAATTTAGACTTCCACTATTTTGCACAATTTTCATTATTCTTCCATTACTGATGGGTCATCCCTTTTGCCAATCTAATATTAAATTATGTTGACAGTCCTCTAATCTCTTGAAATTCTGATAGTTTTCCAGGTTTTTTGAAAATCAGCACCAGTACATGAAGGTAGCAGTAGGGAGAACTCCTGTGCAGAAGCCACCTAGTTTTCTGGCAAGGGTATAAGAGCACCTAAACGAGTTCATTTTCCCCACACAGAGTATATAGGAGTATGTTCCCTTATCACACCATGTGCTGCAGCTAGTAGGCTTTAATATTTTTAGCATGGCTTCCCTCCATCCACAGTTTTCTGCACAAATAAGGGATGACTTAACAGTTTCTTCTATGGAGCCAAGTTCTGGTGTTGACTTTCAGCTCCTGCCTTTCAGTCTGCACTCTGGGAAGTTATTACTTGTCAATTAGATACTTAGTCCACTGCAGATGGGATCCTTTCCACAGAATCCCTAAAAGGATGCTCATGATTAGCAGAGTTAGTTCTTCTTTGTTGGGATGCTACATTTTGAGAAGCTTCCTTTACCATCTTTCTCTTCAAGCATATTTACTCACCTGTCTCTGTATGAGTGCCAGGACTTTTTAATTCACAGGGAAAATTCAGCAAATTACAGCCTCTACACACAACCAACACTCTATCCAAAACTCAAAATGATTAGCATCCTTGCCATATGCATTCTTTAAAAAAATCACCAGCATCTAAAGGATCCTTTGTTTCCTCTTTTTTCTCACAGCCTATCTTGAAGCATGTTTTGTGCTTCAGTAGCCTGCACCCTCTTTCTTTTTTCAAATCTACGGGAAAGAAACTAGCATACTTCTGTTGTTACAAAGGTCTTCCTTTTCTCCTTTCAATCTTTCAGAATTTCAACTGGCTTCTAGAGCTTCACATGGCTATCATTAAGTTTGCTAGGCCAGATCATAATTATGTGTGTCTGTCACCTCACTGTCTGAAGATGACTGCCTGCTCCATCCTAATTATATGTCATCTGATGAGTCTTCTCTAGACTTCTCTCCATGACAAGTGAACACCCCTTCAAAAACCTGAAAAAAAGCCCTGCTGTGATAAAGGAGAAGGGAATACAGCTTACTGCTTTTTTTCCTTTGTGTAGCCTTGTTTGGCGGTGCTCTAAAAGTCGACATCTGTTATCTCAGGTCATTTCATAACCTTGATGTCCTGATTATTTCTGGGACAGATCTTTTATCCTGTTGCTCCGCACCTAACACTGTCAAGAGATGTACGCATCTGCCTCATGCCTGAATTGGTGCTGGATGGTTCATCTTTTATCTTCTGTGGGATTCATCTTTTATCTCCAGCCATTCCAAATTATTTGTCTTCATGACTGAAGGGCTGAGAGGTGATTCAGAACTGACAGGTAGCTGGGTTTCCCAGTGAAGGAGCTGCTCTTACTTCAGAGTCTGATTCTATCCCTTCAGACTGTAAGCTTGAGATGACTAAGAAAAAAGTGTTTATTGATTAAGCAACACACTATTGAGAAGCAAATAAACCAACTCTAAAATCAATAACCTAATTAACTAATAAACACATTACTATTGCTAAATTACAGTCAGTTAGTTTGCATGCTATAACACACAATTTTAAATCTAAGAATTATTATTATAAGTTATGAATCACAACTACTACTGAATTACAAACTCATCAACCTTCCCTCTCACACCTCTTAGTATTGGGGTTCAAGGCTATCCATCTTTACTCTACCCTTCCACTCCAAGTTGCTTGGGCATAAGCCTGATGGATTGGGTGGTCCAAGGGGTTTTTCCTTTGGTGTCCCAGTGGTCTTGGGTCCACAATTCCATTCCCAGCCATAGGTGTCCACAATCGTACCAGCTAGAGTCTCAACCTCCTTTGTTCTTTACATGATTTTTTTTTTTTTCCCCGTTTCTTCAATTTCTGGACTCACCTTTTTGCCTCCTTCACACCTCCATTTCTATGTCCAAACTCCTCCCAAACAGTCAAAAATCCCTTAATTTCTTTTTTCCTCATTAGTTCCAATTCTGATATCCCTGTACTCGAATTTGGTGTTTCTGATGTTGTTACTCAAGCAATACTGGCCTTGTATGGTGTCACTAACATGATTATCTCGGTATGGGTGGCCTTACAAGACTCCATCCTCCAAAATTCCCCTGCAGCTACCTTGTCCGTGCTGGTGACATATCATTTACCTTGTATACCCTCTAAGGCAAATGATTCAGCTTTAGCCTTTATTCCTCTACCTAGTTCCAGCTGAGAACAATCAGTTTCTTCTCTTCTGTGCAGATAGTCTGCATAGCAGAGAAGGAGAGTACGATGTTTTCCACACTCTCCTTTTGTGCTCACACAGCATCCTTTCCCCTGAACTGCTTTAATGACTCTCCTGGTTCCCTGCAGAGGCCTTAGCTAGCTATGATGCCTGGTGCTCCAGAAAGACCTCTTGCTCACAGCAGGGCATAGCCACTGGCCCAGATTTCCTGTAACCACAGCAACTCACACAAAGATCATCCTGAAAGGTTCTGGTTTGCCATCTTAACCATCACAACCTCAGGAATATTGTCAGTGTCCTCCCTATATTCGGACCTTAAATACCTGTTCAAAACACTGCACTTTTGAAGTCTGCCAAGTGCCCCTCACTGCCTCCAGAGGAGCCGTTGCCATCTTTGGGATTTCAGCAGCTGTTATCTCAGGTCATTGCTGTTGCTCAACAACTTTGATCTGATTCTGTGATAGAAATCTGAACTTCTCAGCCTTGTTTAAGATGTGGAGGGGAAGTGACTAACAGTATCAAATTGCTTTCATTTTTTTATCAGTCAGCTTGTGTCAGATGTCGCAAGACCAGTCTTATCTCAGAGCTTCTTTGCTCCTTCACTAATCTCAGCCTTTGTTTGCTGCTGTAGGAAAGGTGTCAGTTTAAACCAGTCCACCTATCAGTTGCCCCAGGCAACCCTTACCAGCCTCTCCTAATATGATTTGTATTCACTTTTTCCTTCTCATTCACATTGTCCGGAAAGATTGTTTACTTCCTACTTTCCTCCATGCATTTTTGTCCTCAGGAAGTGGGTCCCTCTACAGCTGCTCCCTAACTGCTGCCTCAATGAACCATGCAGCTTTGCTGGTCCATGGAGCTTATAACCACATGAGACGAGTCAGTTACGAAATTTACTTTCAGAGAACTTCATCTCATCAAAAAAATATGAAATGAGAGGCCTAAAACCAGCTATGACATGTTCACTGATAATTTATATCAATGTCTTGGCACTGAAGTATTCACATCTTTTCAGGTACCTTCCATAATTTTCTAATAGCATTTTATAGAAGCAAAATGTAAGCACACTCATATGAGTACCAGAAAACAGAGACAAGCAAAAGGGATTTTTGAAAGTCTAAGCCCTGGAGACAGAAGATGTCATTACAGCACCTGTTAAATAGTATCCCATCTAAATTGCACTGAACCATGAACAGCTTTAATAATCTAAAATGCTCCCATTTCATGATATTGGCTGGAGCTATAAGCTTACTTCACAGAAAATAATGTGGAGTCTTCTCAGGTCACTGAGGTTTACTAGGGACACAGGCAGGAGAATATTGTCCATATATTCTTATCTGTCTGCATGTCAATTTATCTATCTTTAGCAGCTGATTACCAAACCATTAGGTGAAATCTATTCAGGGCAAAACTACTATGTCTGATGGCATAAAGTAACTAAAACGAACGACAGGAATTATATCAATTTCCTTGTCTGGCATACCTCAGGGAACTCACTATATTATGCCCTGGTAGCACCTTCACATGCATCTTTCAAAATGGCTTTCACTAGAGTTCCTATTTTTCTCACACAGTCATATCACATAATAATTTTTTAACTTATTTAAAATGTTAGGTTTCCTGACCTTACCAATTCTATGGAGAGCTGGATTTAGATCATCTCTACTCCTTGTGGCACAGAGGGTCTTCCAATTTTTCATTCCAAATCTACTCAGCTGAGAATGTTAACCTGTGCAAAACAGTGTTTTGTCAACATGGCATGGAGATGTTGATAAATATTGTGAGAGATGAATTATTTTTGTTAAGGAGTACCTGTGCTCTTTCGTACAAGGAACAGTATTGACAATCAGCTCTAACAGTCCTAATATGAGCAATTCTCACATTGCTGCCAGTGGAATTTTGACTGAGGTGGGCTAATAAATAAGTGTTGTCAGAATTAAACTTGCATAACATTAATCAAATTTTAAAATGGGTGCTAATAGCAAGTGACATTAACTTAACAGTCTGGGATTATAAAAGAGAAGACAGTATAGGATCTTACATAAAGCAGCGAATTGTTCAAAAATACAAAGGAACAAACCTAAACAAAACAATAGATTAATGTATAATACTGTATATTATAACACTTCTCCATAAGTGTTCACAAACTTGAACAATGAACATTTTCCATAATAAGACATATGGTGTGTGAATCGATAACTTACGCGAAATCTTCCCTGCTCTGTAATAATATTTGATGCCCATGGAGATCTTACCAAAATCAGCATGCCTTTTTACACCAGGTGCTCAGACATGGATGCATGTAGAACCGGAAACAATAAGTCTACGAGGCCAATGACACCTTAGCATGTCCCCACCGTAGCAGAAACTAGTAATATGTGTCTTTGGAATTGGACTATGTGAGTTCACTCAGAGCTACATATAGGAACTGAAGTGAGTTTTGTGGAAATTGTCCAAGCAAAAAAAAGGATATAGAAACTGCAACAAGTTTACATTCTTACTTCTTTGGAAGAAAGAGGAACATGAGAAGGATGAAAAAGCAGATTTTTCCAGTATGTTTTATTTCTGAATGTTTACACAAATCTGAATAAAAGTAATTTTTTCATAGAGGGATGACTTCCTGTGTGATCACTAATTCTCTGTGCTGATTTACGGGACAGAATGTGTCAATCCAATCAGCAAGTCACTTTTGTGCATGTATGCTGTACAAGCTGTCTGTGAAGTGCTGCCTGTGCCACTGGATTTAAAAAGCAGAGCAGCTTCAGGAGTTTTTATCTCTGCATGACTGCTGGCTAGGGATTTGAACAGAAAAGAAAACTGCAAGAGGAAATTGGTTTGGACAAGAAGAGCTTCTGTATATAATTCTTATTAATTTGAAGATGAAATGCAGTCTCTTAGAAACAAAAAAAAAGATACTGTGTGATGGCTTACTCAATATGCTTATTGCTATGGGATTCAGCCCCACTTTCGAAGGATTAGAACTGACTGCCCAGCACTGCCTATTTACTGGGAACAGAATTACTGGAATTCTTTCTCCTGGAGTTGAAATGTGTAAAGAACAAAAGGAATCAGAGAAGAGTGAAGCTGTCTGTTTCCCAACATGTAGAAGAGATGCATGGCAGCTCCAGGGGTCGAAGCGTGACTCGTTTTTTATCTTTGTTGAATTTTTAGTTTGCCTTTGGGTTTTTGGTAAGGAAAACGAAACTTGATACTGAAGGAAAGACAGTACAAGGTGTTGATATTTACTTTTAGCACGGGACATATGATTTGACTTTAGCATAAATACCTGCTAAAACAACTGGGGCAATGTTCAAAGCTTTTGTCCTCTTCCTCTTCATAGTTAAGAAACCACAGTACATATTTGCCTTCATATCTCAATGAAAACAGATTTCTAAACTCATGGTAGTGAAAAGCCTCATTGCCAATTTCCGGGGCAGAAGAAAGCAAGAAAGCTTTATATGTCATAGGCTTTGGAACAACATTTCTGTACTGTTTATGTATATTTACTCTTGATTTCTTTGGCCCAGCTCATCAGTAGTTTCTGCAGGTGTGCAGATGAGAATAGTTTCCAAACAGTAGCAGAGACTTTGATTCTATAATTTAATGCTACAAGTAGTATACTCTTAAATGTGGAAATTTGCTTTCTCCTTCTTTTATTTTGCTTTCTCTTCCTCAGTAATTTAAATTTAATGTATAATTATGAGTATCAAAACTTAGCACAATATTCCTTATGTGCTTCCTCTGCCTGGTCATAAAATATTAGTTTGGGAAGAAAATATTTCCTTCTACTTAGTATACTGCTCATCTTACTATCTGATGGGTGATTCACTGTCTCCAAGTGCAATTAACTGCTAGTCAAATACAAAGATCATAAAAGAATGGAAGCGTAACTGTAGGGAACAACACAGAAAAATGATAAGAAACCCATTTTTGGACCTGTCAGGTACCTAAATTTAAATGTGCATGGCTTCACAACCAGGAAAGCCATGCAATCTAGTACTATTTAGTAGAAAAAATTAATTATCTTTATAGTATTTTCTGAAGCTTTTGTAGAACAAAAAGCTTCCAGAACAGTAATTTAGATGAAATTACTTACAAAATGAAAGAACAAAAAAGAAATATTGTTTTAAGATGTCATTTAAGAGATATATAAACCTGAAAGGTGCAGAAATAGCTAAATAGTCTCATCCATCTGGCAGGCATCATACAGATTACATGAAATTTGGGGCATAGCTGGGTGCAACTTCTCAGGATAAATTATATGGGTCCTTTTAATTATAGACAGCTTACTGTGTTGTCTACAGAACTTCTACATTTAAAATACAGTTCCACTCAGAGGAAACTGCTCAGGAAAATTATTAAATGTATACTAACTATGCAGACCTACTGATTCTGAGTACAAGCAGATAAGTCATACAATCTGATAAGAATACAGCCTCATAAATACAGAGAACAAAAGAAATCTGTAGTTTGTCAATAAAGGTAAAAATCACCTTTAAAAATTCTTTATGATGTTTTGAATTATTTTATCTAATATAACTAGAGGGACTATGTGAGTCAGCTAAGATTGCTGCATTAGCAATATTTTAAATTTTGCCTCTGTTTAATATTTTGATTTTTTTCATGATAAATATGTTTGATGTTGACCTAAAATCTCATGAGTGATAGTAAGCAAATCTGAAGATGACCAAAAAATGTTCAGAAGGAAAAAGAATCAATAGCTCCTGTAAAGAAACACATCATAAATTGACACAAACTGTTTGATTCAGAAAATGATGTAAAAATACCATGCAAATTAAGCGAAAAAGTGCTTATATAAAGCACATTAAGTAAGAATTAAAACTCCTTTTTTTATAAGGGTTAGATTCTGCAAAATGTTGATGTACAAGGTGATAGAATCTTGTTACTATAGCTATATTTGCTTAGAGTGCAACTATAAACTGTGTGAAACAAAAAATCCCCACTGCTTTTAGAAAGACATGTAATTCAGCCCTCAAGTTCTGCAAGACATCTGACAGCAGCAAGCCACAGTCTCATCCTTACTTTGTAGATGTTCTTTTGGGGAAGACCAATAAATAATTTGGGGGAACACTCATATCCTATATTTCTCTCTGGGTATTCCTTTATCAAGTACTTTTGGAACTATATTTTCTCAGTTACTTCTAGGAGGTTGAGGGACCATTTTACTAGCTAAGACTGTCCAAATAGTATTCAAATGTTTCAGTCAGATTCTTCAAGTTTTCTTTAGTACATACTTTATTAAATTATTGATGATACAAAGGTTGAGAGTAATAAAAATGCTTCAAAAATGTTTCCCTACTTTTATTACTTGGAAAGAAGCAGATCAATCATTCCTGAGCTTCAAAGCTCTCTCCTTTTCTTTTTTTTAACCCTAGCTCTCCCTACACTAATGCTAGGACTAACTTTACCTATACATATGGGCTTTTACCTACAACAGCATGGTCTTGGTAGGAATTTTGTGAACTCTTGTCCATACAGACTTAAAATGTCAAAGCTTGGAATAAGATTCAGGAAAATGTCCTTTCCCTAACAATATGCTCCTTGTATTGCCAAAAAAATCCAAGACCTGAACCTAAGCTCAGCAGTATTTTTCCAGTTTTTTTCACCCACAACAACACAAATACACAGTTATATTAACACGTACTGACTGTGACAGAAAAGGTGTATCAGCCATTTTATATATCACTAGATACACAGGGAAAAGGTTCTCTCAGAACACAACACAATTATGTGCAATCTAACTCATGGCGGCTTAATCCATGCAGTAAAATTACAGGTTTAACAGTCAAAATAATGTTCTCTATTTCTCAGAGAAGCATAAACTTTAAAATAGATCATCATTAGTAGGGTAAGCTGCAGAGGTATAATAAAAAAGAGATATTGAATACTGATTAGATTTGTAAGTAGCTGACTGTGAGCCTGGGAAAACACTGGCCAGTACTGGCAGGTCTTACTGGCCAGTGACACCTCCATGCCTGTGGATGTTGCCAGTTTGCCTCTCAGCAGCTCCTGTATACAACTGACTGTGGCTTCCTTCAACCTTCCTTTCTCCCTCCTCTCAGGTTTGACCACTTGTGATTTTGAGCTAGTAAAATCTTATCTCACAGCATATAAAAAAGCACAGACACAAGTTCAGAGAAGCTTAACAGTAATAATCTTTGGTTTGGATAGGAAGGATTCCCCAGACTTCATAAATCCATAGGTATCTTCTATCCACCTACCTGCACATTTCTGCCTCCTAACCCCCTAGCCACAAAATACAGTGCCTGTGCAAGATGATGGACATGTCAGCTTACTCCCCGTACAACAAACTTTCTTCATGATTGCGTAGTCCTGTTCATGAGCATGTGCCAAAAACCCAGATCAGACTTGTCACTCCATTATGACAGAAAGGCTAGAAGATTAAATTCCTCTAGTCACATCCTCCTGTTAGCAGTGCTCTGTGCCATTTTTCTCACCCCTGTTACAACTTTTTCTCTTCCAGATGCTTGCCTGCTCCTCAGTTTGGCCTTTAGTATGTGTGGAGGAAAGGATCTATAAGGTTTGGGAAGTTGGGGTGGCAGCAGGGCTGGCAGTGGTCCCACACCAGCTGCAGCCCCATTGTACCCCAGCAAGAGCAGAGCAGGTCTGGTGACGGTACCTAGAGTCAGCCAGCACTGCTCAAGCTCAGGCTCAGGTTCGAGATCAAGGGTATGCGTGGCCAAGTATGTGCACACCTGTGAAGTAGCTGAGGCAAGAGCAGCAAAGGGGGACAAGCCCCACAGTGGTTTTGCACAGCTCTTCCAACAAACAGCTCTCTGCTTCAAGGCTGGGCTGCTGCGCTGTCAGAGCTGGCCTGGAGCACAGACAGCCAAACCCTGAGCATCCAGCACCTGACAGTTAGGCAGAGGTGTTGACAGGAGCTAACATTTGGTTGCTGCTCATCCCCTGCAGAGCTAGCTGAAGCAGAGACAGACAGCTGGCTTAAATCTGAGAAAGCCTCTTTTCTCTTCATGTAAATCATTGCTTACTGAAGGTTGGACCAAGTTTATCTTTCTGCCGCCTCTTCCAAGAACAGCTACTAAAGAGGGTGATCTTATTTAACATGGTGATGGGATTTGCAAGATGTTTTATAGCTTGTATGTTGGGATATCATCACAAATGTCACAAAAAAATCTTTAACAAAGGCTTGACATTCTAGAGAAAATAATATTCTGTGGACTCCATCAAAAATTAAATTTGCCTGTATGGATGGGAACCATCCCCGAATTAGCAGCTCCAATAGCAGAATGACTGCAAAAATAGCAGCTAAACTTGTTACAAACCACCTTCAATTTTAATTCAAGTCTTATAATTAGTCAGCAACATTTCTTCATCCAAGGAACGAGAAGGGACCTCCATGAAAATCCATTCTTTGCAGGTAGTTTGTTTTGTTCTACAGCACAATTTCTTCATTACAAAGCACCCAAGCCACCTGCTAGGGTCAATGGTTGACCAACACGCCTACTGAAAGAGAGAGTGCTACCCATACTTCCACCTTGCAAATGAATTCAAAAAGATTTTGACCATCAGAAAAATCTGAGTTGTATACACTTTCTGCCTAACATCACTCAGGTTAAAAAATCTGTCACTGAGTGAATTAATTTTCACATGTCTGAGAAAGGACTTCTCAATAGTTGCCTTGGACCATCTGAAAATCCAGCTTCAGCAGAGGACAACACCCCACAAGTGACTTTGGAATAGCTTCTTGGTGTCATGGTTTAACCCTAGCTGGTAACTAGAGCACAATGCAGCCGTTCGCTCACCCCCTTGACAGTGGGATGGGGAGAGAATCAGAAGGTTAAAAGTGAGAAAACACGTGGGCTGAGATGAAGACAAAGCAAATAAGATAAATAGATAAATAGATAAAGCAAAAGCCGCGCACACCAGCAGAGCAAAACAAGGAATTCATTCACCGCTTCCCATGGGTATGCAGGTGTTCATCCACTCCAGGAAAGCAGGGCTCCATCACGCATACGGTGACTCGGGAAGACAAATGCCATTACTCCAAACATCCCCCCCTTCCTTCTTCTTCCCCCAGCTTTGTATGCTGAGCATGACGTCCTATGGCCTGCAATACCCCTTGGGTCAGTTGGGGTCAGCTGTCCCAGCTGTGTCCCCTCCCAACTCCTTGTGCCCCCCCAGCCTCCTCGCTGGTGGGGTGGGGTGAGAAGCAGAAAAGGCCTTGACGCTGCATCAGCACTGCTCAGCAGGAACGAAAACATCCCTGAGTGATCAACACTGTTTCCAGCACAAATCCAAACCATAGCCCCA
The DNA here is from genome assembly GCF_947461875.1 of Haliaeetus albicilla. Taxonomy (NCBI): domain Eukaryota; kingdom Metazoa; phylum Chordata; class Aves; order Accipitriformes; family Accipitridae; genus Haliaeetus; species Haliaeetus albicilla. The sequence goes on from NC_091485.1 coordinate 28,855,764, forward strand.
TACTAGCTACTATGAAGAAAACTAACTCTATCCCAGCCATAACCAGCACACTTTAAAAGGATGAAATCAGCAGTAAGCTTAATGGGTGAGCATTTGGACATCATGGTTTGAGATTGTCACTTTGAGAGCTACAGTTTTCTTTACAGCATAGTTGTTGGAGTGGAGGAGCAGAGATCTCCCCATCTTTATCTGAAAAGCCACAATGAAGTTCTACATTGGTCTGAGATGAAAGCTATTGAGAGAGAGATAAGGTTAATTTTAAGACTTTGTGGAGGACCATAGCCAGTCACTTCTCCCTGGATATTGTCTGTCTTTCTCAGTGCTTTCACAGCAGGAAGCAATGCTTTTGAGCTTATCTTCCCATTCACTGAACAGTTACTCTTGTTTTCTAGCCGAAAAATGTAGTGATTTGCTGAAAAATGTAGTGATGAATGTGAGTTAATCAGGAAGATAAAAAGAAACAGGCAAGGCCTTCTGGAATAGTGAAGTGAAGGGCAAGACCCAGTCTTGAGTTTCTAGCTTTGCTTTCAGTGAGCTCATAAGTCTGAGGATATATAGAAATTATTGACTTTCTGTCAGGTTCCATATTCTTACCAGCACCTACCAGGATTACCACCTGCAGGAATTACATGTAATTTGGTAACCTCTTCAGTAAAGGCTTGTATAGAGAAGCTTGAAAACTTGACCCAAGTTTACCCTCAAAATCCATACATTAAAAAAAATCTCTAACTGAAAAGTACTTGTTAGTGTTTCATTTTGGCAGTACAGTCATTCTTAATTAAGCAAGCTTCCATTCCTTTTGGAGAAGGTTTTGCATGTATAAGATTTAAAAAACAGCAAGGAAAGATGAGAGGAATATTTGTACTTAAAGTTGATATTGCTTTCTCTCAATTAGTCTTGCTAATAGGCTTGAGAATAAGGTTGCCACTATAGATATTAACAAAAGACTATGAAAATGATATGTCAATGAACAAGCCTAGCTTCTTCTTTGTATAAAAGTGAAGATATTTAAATGTGGAGGAAAGGTTTGTAGATTATTTCATTTTCCATATTATTTTCCAGATATTGCATTTTCTATTCTAAAGAAAAATTGGAAAAAAGTTGTTTCTAAATAAATGAAAATAAGAAAGAATCTAGTTGCATCCTGTTATTTCACGTTGATGAAATCAAAACATATTCTTACAGGTAGGAAGAGTCTTAACATTAATATTTTACAAATAAAATAAAAAAAAGTAAAAAGTCTGTTCCAAAAATGTCAAACAGAATATTTCATCAGTCACAAAACACCATATTTTTAAATGTAGTTTGCATAAACCAGCACATTTTCACAAATCTCTCTCTTTGAGATAAATATTCTTTGTCAATAAATGATCCACTGGAAAAAGGTCTGACCACATCCAGAGAGACAGATGTGTAGTGAAAGTAAATTAGAAGTGAGCAATATTTTGCAACAACCTCAAAAATCTTACTTTAAAATTTGTTTAAGTTGTATTAAATTATGAATTCTATCCCCAATGGATTGTATAGACTGGACAACCACAAACAAAAGGAAAGCAAGCAATTCGTTCCATCAAAATCATGTTTTATTTATCTTCCATTAATTAGCCAGGAAACAGAATAGACATTAAATTTGTAGATGAAACAACCATATAACAAAATGTGTTCCTTCTTCAGTTTCCTTACATATAGACCTTTCCCACATCCATTACATATTTCTCTTTGGATAATTATGAGTTCTTCTGTACTATAATATTTAACAGCTTCAAAACCTCATATACATTACCATCAGGAAACTCCTGTGAAATGCTAAGGTTTTCTGATTTGTCTTTCCTTTGGGCAAATTTTTATTTGTTAATGTTTATTCATATATATGTGCAAATGTTTCTGGAAGAGAGTAAACATAAGTTAGAGCTCTTCTGTATTCAACAACATCAAAAGCAATGCCAACTAATAACAGTAATAGTAATAAAATGTTCAAGCAGTCCAATTCTAGAAAAGCATTCATCATACCCTTCACATAACTGAAATGACCGGTTTTTAAAAAAATTTTCTTTCAAATACTGCCCAATCTGAAGGTCCAATCTTCCAGCAGGTAGCCAGTATGCACAAAGATTTTCAAAGTGTAGTTATCTCTCTCCTGGCAGTCTCAGAGCAGGTGTTTAGTGCTGGCACTTCAGATCAAACAGGCATACCCAAGCTAGTTTTAGACTAACTAGCAAGCACTCTGGCTGCTAGCATGTCTCTGCCACAGATCAGAGATGAACGCAGGCTAAGCTCTGTGTTGCTATGGCTACACTGATAGCAATACCCAACCTAGTTAGTTTAAAGCTAGCATATGTCTCCTGCTACAAGACGGAGCCTCGGTGACTACCCTGAAGCCATGCCTGAATGCTCACTCTGTAAGAATTCAATTTTGCAGAGCTATTGCAATGTGATTTAGAATCAATGGTCCCATACGTACTTCTAGGAGTACTATTCCCTGACTTCATCAGGGCAACGTGCAGGTATATGGTAGGTCAAATACATTCAGGTTGTTTTCTCAGCAGTTTAGTAAGAGAAAAGAAGATTCTTCAGGACTATTCTTGTGCTGTGGTTAGCCATCTTGAGCCTCAGAGACTGATTAATCTCTATGCCATCCAGTATTCTCATTTCAGATATAATAACGAAACTGCACAATGCTTTCCATGGCTCTCCACACCTACAGGGAGAGTTGAGGATGTTGGCTGCCATTTTCCAGTCAGATGAGTAAAAAGTTACTTAATTGGAGGGGATTAGCCTGTTTCTTTCCTTTCCTTCTTAAAGGGAAAATTAATTTTTGTATAGTATTTCCTCTATCTCTGTTCCACCATTGCAACACCTTAGCAAAGCTGTTTCACCCACAGCTTTTAACTATCATTTTTAAAGGTCTTAACAAGGGTGAACCATCCATTTCAAAAGGCACATGCTGATTTCTTTGTAGAAAATTAAAATCACCTAAGGGGTGCAAAAATGGAAATCTTTGGGCCAAGCCCTACATGCATGAAACCTCATGCTAAGATCACCGTATGTGACTAATGGTGATAATACAGCTGGCTTAAGTACACTAAAATATTTTTCTTTAAAATCCTTTCTCTTATATTAAGACCACAAAACCATGGTTGGCAAACTGGTGAACTGAATAATCAAGTACTAACCAACAAGTATTCACAGTTGAAAAGTGATCTTTGTTCTTTTTTCTTCTATTTTGTGTTAGTTTTATTTGTTCATTTGTTAAATTTCTTTTGCAAAAGAATCAAGTCATAAAGTTTTTTCCATTTAGGTTCCTCAATAGAGACATCAGTTTGCAAGCATTGATTTAAATGGGTAGAAACTACATTATATAGAATCCCCTCTACATTTTTCAGTACAAGAGAAAGATCATTTGCAATTTAAAATATTAAGACACATATTTAACTTATTCTTTTTAATGTATCTCTACAAAGACTTATAGAAAAGAAGCATGAATTTAATAGTCTTTCTCACAGTGTTAAAATATAATAGCTGTCCTTCTAGAAGAAAAGAACAGAAATTAGTTGGAGATTTCTGAAGTAGTCATTGCTTTTTCAGTCCTAGTTTCCTGAAAACAGAACAAGACAAAAATTACCCAAAAAGGAGAAGAAATATGTTTTTCATGGTGCTTACTTTGCTTGCAGCTTCTCTGTTAAAAAAAAAAAACCAAAAAAAACACCAAAAAAACAAACAAAACCAAACAAAAAAACGCAAACCAAAACAAAACAACAAAAAAAACCACACCACAACTAAATAGCTTTTTTAGCCTGTCAAAGTTCTGCAAACTTGAACAAGCATATTGTTTGTTTTGGGTTTTGTTTTGTGGTTTTTTTTAAATTGCTTTTAGCTATCATTATGGTCACAGATTCACAGCAATGTTGTAAGAGCTGAAATCTTGCCTGGCTAAGCCTTATTAAGCAGAAAAGTAAAAAAAATAAAACAAAAAGAGAGATGAAGTGAGAAGTGGAAGGGAATAGATACACAAAGAAGAGTGACAACAAGAATCAATGCCTTTACATTAACATTGTGTTCAGGATTTGGCTTTAGCTTGTAGGTAGCAATTAAAGTGTGGACATAGTTGCTTTGCCTCAAAAAAATTCATCTCAATGCCAAAAGGGGCTGTTATTTGAGGGATCCAACTACCAAATTAAGCACTTGCTCTGGAAGAGAAGGGTTACACATTTAAGCTTTTACTTCACCCTATCCACGCAAAAATCTTGATTTTACCAACCCTGCATCTTACATAAGTCCTTCTTATTTGACAACTGATGTAAGTTTTCTCTGAGTGTCTCCTGACAGCATTTTTTTTTTTTTTTTAATAGGTGAGCACTCACTGATGCAGGGAATCTTGAACTCTCACATTCTAATTAAGTGGGCCACACTATCTGTCCACTACCTGTCCACCAAGATACACTACCTGTCTTTTTCTTCTGACTCAAGAGATAGTTAACAGAAATGACAGAAAGCTGTAAAGGTAAAGTGTCTGATTCTGCAGACCCGTAATGAGATTACTCCCTGGGAATGTGAAATACCAGGTTTCAAAGAGAGAACAGGCTATTAAACTTGGTCTCCTTTTTTCCATGTTGGTATCGTTCACCACAATGACCATTCTGGAGCTCAGAAAGCATTTTCTCTGTCATTTTAAGCAAACAAACCTAACAAATCTTTCTTCCTTAACTTAGAGGTGAATTTTCATAAAATACTCTGATTTCAGTAAATCATCCCTTTCCAACAACAACAACAAGTCATAGAGAGTTTTCTGACTAGTTTTAGTGGCACCTGATTTACTGCTCTGGCCAAGAGACATTCTGGGATCAGTTATGCAATCTCACAGCTACTGCAGTCTATTCCTGCAAATATGTGATAGAAGTAATGATGTGCAGTACTTCTAATCCATCTCTGTCACCTCCAGCAAAAACAACTTCCTTTTTGTTAATCAAGGTATATTCCAGTAACTTCAGGTATAATTTTACCAACCTCAATTTCTATGAAGTCCCAGTTTATTTTCTTATGAATTGTGATGATTTTGAAACAAGATGAAAACATTTTGTTACAATACTGTAACAAAAAAAAAAAAGTATCAAATTCTGTTTGTTTCAAACTTTGCATTTTTAAAAGAATGATATTAAGCAACAGGATGGGTTGGATTCTGATAACCTTGAGCAACTTAAAATAAAATCCACTTGCATTTGGGAACTTGTTCATATGATCCTTTAGGTGGGTCTGCAGGAAGAATATTAATACAAAAGCTGAAAGATTAGAATAATATGGAGTTTCAGGAGCAGAATTATTGATAGAATTAAAGAACAGGGAGATATTTGTTTGGGGCTAAAGACCTGTTGTTGAATGTTGGAAAAAGCAGATGTGAGAAATTGGAAAGAATGGGTGGGTGACTGACAGGCACAAGAGAACCGCATATTAGGTTAAAAAAAGGGAACTTCATATGAAGGAAGAGAGACTCACCTTGCTTTATTCACCTGGTATTAGAAATAGCATTCATTGCCATAAACGATATAGAAGAACAGGTGGAGTAAAGTATCAAAAGTCCCAAATCACTTTTCTTTTTGAAATAAACTGATGATTCAGAGATGCACTCCATAATGTATCTCCAAAGTGGTGGTGCTATGAAGAAGGTCCTGCAAAACTGAAGGCATAAATGGCACTTTTTTTTTTTTACTGCATAAATATTGACTCCTTAATGCCAGACTACAAGTTAAAGGCATTTTGGGAAATGTAGTGTAAGAATAATGGGCATTAGAAGTCTTGTGACCATAGGGCTATAAAAGACTTGTGTGAGTATGGGGTCCTAAGCTTTGAGTTGACTTGAGCTGAGTTGAGTTGAGGGGAGAAGGGGGTTGGACTGGGTTGGGTTGTAAGGATTTTTGTTAGGGAATGAGAGAAAGCTATAGGAGACCTGGTCAGGATCAGAGTGTGCATCCCAAATGGCCTGGATAAATAAAGCAGCTGTGTGCATTTCAGTATAAAGGTGATATTTTTCTTGTGTGAAATCTTTTGTTTGCTCTTTCCAGATGGGGTGGTAGAGCAACTTTGTTGGTACTTTTATCCTAGGCAACAAGAAAAATTACTTTTAGGAAAGACAAGTACATTTGAATTACTCCAAAGTAACTTTTGAACGAATGTGTCCTAAAGCTGCCAAATGAAGAGAATTAAAGATTGGTTTAAGATGAGAATGTTGAAAGATGTTGACAGCTATAACAGCAATAATGACTATTGTGACCTGAGGGAGCAACTTTTTACCTTGGGGGAGGCAAACATGGTGCTTCAGGTGGATAGTAGCAGACTTCAGTGGTCTGGATGAGGGGTGAAGTATTTTTACACGAATTGTATTGGAGTCTTTTCTTCCTCTTTTAATCCTAGAGGGGGGCTGAATATATGTTCTGACTTAAAAGCCCATCAAAAGATGAAACATTTTTCAGAAGGAAAACTGAAACAAGGATTACCACATTAGAGAAGCAAAGTCATCTGAAGTTGGGAACCAGTGGGGAATTAATGAACATCTGAAGCAGCAATTCCAGAATGTTTCAGTAAGAACCTGTTACTCACCCACTGAGAGCTGTAACACAATTACTTGTACTTCCAAGACAGACCTTGCAAAACTTGAGGCCATCTCTGAGAATCTGTCTCATTATGTGTTGTTTTCAGACTTAGGAATTGGTTTGCTATTTAGAAGGAAAATAACAGCTATAGTAAATCCTGGGAAAAACTGTTTTGACTAGATGTTGTGGAATAGAGTTCATAGGAAGAGTTTCAATAAAAATATTTTTAATAGGCTACTCAGAAAATCCAGTCTTTGAAAAATTGCTACAAATTAAATGATTAAAAAAATCCCAATGAATTTGCTTTTTGAGAAGATTGAGACTCTTCATAGCAACAGGCCAGGTGAAAGAGGAAAAAAATATTAGGGAAGCTTCTTAGAAACAGAATGAAAATTTTTATTAGAAACAGACAGAATCAGGCAATGTGGGAATTTGAACCTGGATTTTTCACATGTCAACTAAGTACCCTTTGCTTCTTAAATCTCAAAAGCTACTGGGTTTGTTCCATGTCAAAACTAAACACCCAAGAATAAATACTTTTTCTTACTACAGTTTTATCTTCTTGCCAATGTTTATGACTAAAACTCCCAATAGTCGTTGTTTGTGAATATCTTAAAGATATTTTAAGTTATAGTTTCTAATTTGTTTTCTGTCCTCTGAAATAAATATATGTCCTATGTGGAGATATCTTCTTTCAAATGTTCAAAATAACTTGAAAAAATTAGAAAGGAAAAATTTTTTAAAATCCTTTTTGAAAAATTGTTTCAAAAACTATTTGATAATTTTGGATAAAGTGTTGAAATAACAACTAATATAATTAGTTCTATAACCAGAATTAATCTTGCAATATGCAATTAAAAAAAAAAGTATAAGAAACTACACAATTTCTAAGAACACGCTTTTCACTTCACCCAAAGGAAAAGAGGTCATTCACTTACTACAAAAAAAATGCCATCCATCCACTGCAAAAAGTGTCTTTTCATCAGCCTTTTGGTTTCAAAGGAAATATTTGCCAATATTAGCTGATCACAGGACATAGATAGTACATATTATGTTGGTTTCACTAAGTTTGAAAGATAAAAGGTTGGGGGTTTTTTGTTTGTTTGTTTGTTTGTTTGTTTTTTCCAGTTTGGACTAACTGACATTATGATATGGTAACAGGAGAACATTACTCTTGCTTTCGAGAACCTGAAACTTGTCTAGACCTTTCCTTGTATCATTTGGTGAACTGCCTAAGTTCAACACTTTCTTGTACTTTGATAGTTTTCTCATTTTAGGTTTTCTACTAGGATTGAAAAGTATGAAAAGTGATCTGTCCAGTTTTCCAGTACATCTTTAATGCCAAAATAGCACCAGCAGAGGTTTGCTAGGTGTTTTGATTCTATTTCTTTTCATACAGGCCTCTTTTGAAGTACATTTAAACATGACTTAGATACATAAAAGCTCTGAGAGATGCAAATGAATCAGAAACATCAGTGTTATAGTCCTCTTGGTCCTGGCATCAGAAGGTGACAAAAGGCTGCTTATAAGAACAGCAGGAATATGTTATTTGTGTGCTGTCACTAATTACCTCATATGGGCAGCAGAGCTGAAAGGTAATGTTAGCAAAAAGAGAGCTGAAAGGGAGGTTATAGAATACTTGCAGTATTACTTATGGTGTTAGAGAGACGGCAGGGGTTATTGGAAGTTTTAAGCTGCGGAAAAAAAATGGCAAATTATTTTGAAATGTTGGGATTAGGTTTCCCTCAATAAAAACACGTATACACCAACCTATTTTTGTCTCAATAAACACAAAGGAGTAAATAAGAATAAAAGAACCTGAATTATATCAACAACAGTGACTGCAAGGAACTGTCAAAAGGTCACAGGGACATGTCAGTCCCTTGATGAATGTTTCTTAAACTTTCTTGATCCAAAACACCTCTTTTTACCACTAAAATAAAAAGGTATGCTGAAGTGCTGAAGGTGCTATGACTTGTTGCCTGACTGTTATGATACACAGTGGTAGCATCACAAACAAGTATTTATTTTCCAGAAAAAACTGCTCCACTGAAGATAGTAATGGCCCAGCACTCAAAATGAAAATCTGCAGAGTATCTTAAACTGTATGGTTTCAGAAGATTACTTGACACCATCTAGCTGTTCTAATAAGAAAAATATACTAACCTCCTGAGTCCGACTGTACACCCAGCATGCAGAGAAAGATAGGATAACTAAATAAGACTGTCAAGTACAGTCCTCTAAAATTTAGACTATATTTTGTGTTAATTTACATTATATGATGCTTGATTTTTAGAACTGTTAAGGGTTTAAGAGGCGAGCATAGAGAAACCTCCAGCTTGATGGTTTGCCACAAGCCAAAGCAGTAGCTCGTTTTGACATAAATAAGATATTTTTATTGTTTTTTTCATGAGACACTATACCTGCTTTCCCACAAATACAAATGATCCAGAATTCTTAATCTCCTTGGTTGGAGTAATGATTCTTGCTTATACACAAATATCTCAAAAGAGTCTTTTAAGTCTTTGGAAGTGGTAGAGTAGAACATTAACTTCAGTTTCATTTAAGAACTGACTTTTTTTTCCCCTGAGTCTTGCACTTTTTCAGACCTGGTTTCCAGTTCCTGGAAGGTAGAGTGCAGAGTATTCAATTGGGCAAATTAACATCAATTACCATTGATTTTTCTTGTCTGCTGTTTCTCGTTAAAAATTGCTATTTTACTTGAAAACGAAGTGATTCATTTGAGATGTCTTGGTTTAAAAATTTCCCACCAAATCCATGCACTTATTCCTCCAAACTGAAGAATTCCTGACCCTAAGATACTTCCTTAGGGGCTGGAAGCTGGCAACCTAGGAGGTCAGTTTTGGTGAAATCAGCAGTCTTCATTAATACATTAAATGGTACTACTGAGGTATATTGATATTTCTGGTTATTTTCAAAGTCTTAGGAATTTACTTTCCCCAAAGTTAATTATTCTGAGCGGGCAGAGGGAAGATGTGGAAGAATGGAATTGATTTATTCTGAGTTGTATTTAAAGACAAACTGAAAGAAAAGAAATTAAAGAAAAAACTGCAAGACTTTGGCTAGAAGTTGTGTCACACCTCATTGAAAATTACTGATGCAGGTAGGGTTCCATCCTGACATCTCCAAATACATAAGAGAACAAAGATTCCCATATAGTTAAAGAAATTAAGAATCTATTTCCTCATCGTGTTGAATTCTTTACTATTGAAGGCAACAATGTAATAGGGTCTATTCTATGAGCTATTACTAGAATGGTAAATGTTGTCTCCTATAATATTCTATGTAATATGAAACTTATTTTGTCGAAATAGATACATGCAAGATTTTAGTCTGCTGTAACTTCTCTGCAGTCAATGAATTTACTCCAGCTAAGAGCAAGGTTTTTGTATAAATAACTGTCATTAAAACATACGGTGTCTTGTATTTCCTCCCATCTTTTACAGTGTAATGAGATTTCCATTTTGTTTTGCCTAGTCTTTTCTTTTCTCTGACCTGAGTTCTATTCAAGTAAACTTGTTTTCCCTTTTTTAATTCAGTAGCAGTCTGTATTGTTACTCCTGCAGGCTTGATGTTCATTTTCACTTTGTACTTTTACACTTTTCTCAGTATTGTAAATGTATCTTTCCCTTCTCAAAAAGTGAACCAAAAAACTGACTCCAATCTTCATCTTTATTTTGGTCCAATACTTACTGACTCAAATACTGTATTTCTTAATACCTTATACATTGTGCCTTATACATGACTACTGTTTTCACTTTATCCATCAGAGCTCTTTACTCTCTTTTTAAATAACTTTTAATGCATTTCCCCTCTCAGTTTATCATTGTATGTTCTATATAATATAAATAGCAAACATTTTCTTCAGTTTTGAGATGAGTAAATATTAACTCATTTCCTTGTCCTGTATTCTAATATCTAACTTTTAACCATATTTGGTATCTCTTCAGATAAAAGGGACTCATATTTACTCACCCTTTCTGGAATACAGAGGTGGGAAGTGTGTGATGCTCTAGGAGAAGACAAATATAAGTATATTTGGAGGTGCCTTGGCTTGAATAATATTGCATCAACATTCCTCTTAAGTAAATAACATTCCTTATACAATATTTTCAGGAAAATAATTTTAGTTTTGTGGACATGATTTTTAAGACTGAAACTTGCACTAAAATGAGAGTAAATGCAGCTAAAGAATAGAAATATATCACCCATGTAATGGATTGGTCAAAACCAACTTCTGATTGCCACTTAATTCAAAGCTGATAAATCAGCTAGAGATGAAGACTTCTTATTCCTGGTTGTTCTAAAATTTTTTAAATGTTGCGTTCGCTTGAGAAATTTATGGAAGAGTTTAATAAAGATGACTAACAGAAGAGGAAGTGAATTCCAATGAGATGTTATTGCTTGTGTTTACCTGACTAGGGTTCCATTCAGCCTTGAGGAGAATCCTATTTCAACACTTCATGGCAGTGTGATATCATGATTTCTCTCATGCTTTCCAGTTCATACAACATCTAAGTAAATTATCATGAGTATTTTTCTTGGTTAGTATTTATTGTTATGATCTTGGCCAGAAATAAATAATTTATTGAATTGTTGCAAAAAAAAAGTATGGTTTGTATTAAAAAATTTTTTCTGCCCCATGAGTAGGAGTACACTACTGCTGAAGCTAATTACATGAACTTTTTTAGATACATAGTAAATATATAAGGAAACAAATCCAACTCTGATTTTTTTTTCCCATTCAAAAAGACATTAGTAACATTTATAAATTATATGAGAAATAAACCCTACATTTGAAAATGTAAGAAAATCCCTAGACTGGGACATGTTTTTTAGATTTAAAATTAATAAAAATAATAGTACAGCATTACGTAAGTAATAATTATCAGCATTTAGCAATTGGCTGGTTATTTAATGGCCCAATTGAAAGGACTGGGTTTTTTGATATGTTGATAAACCTGTCATTTATTTGTGGTTAGTAACCAATTTTCAGGCATTTTGAATGCAGAACATATTCCATTAGATTTATAAATTCATTAAAGTCCCTGTGCACCAGATGGCATAGTATAAGAAATGTTTGAAGCACTCCATAATTAAAGCTTCTAACATGTAATAGTCTAGCTGTATGTTTGACAGTTTGTTACATACATTAAAGCTTAGAGCACTGCAAAATGTTGTGTAAATAACAAATTCATTTCTAATGTCTTGAATTTAGAGTCATTCAGATAGAAAGGATCATGACTGTAACAGATTTATATTCTGATTCTTGAGTTCAGTGTCTTCTTTCTGTTATTCTGAAGGGCAGAGTTCATAATGCATTCTCAGTGTCTATTAAAGCAGCAGAAAAACAGTTTACTGAATTAATTATATATAGATATGGTCTGTAATGTTACAGAATTGTTATATATACAGGCAAAGTAAGGAAAAATATCTCCTTCTGGTGTGCTTTCTTTTGAGGTTCTCTTCTAGAGTGGTTTTAGATTAGAGCTGGATGGTCGAATGCTTTTTCAGCTTTGTAGGAGTAAGTGGCAACTCAGCTCCCTTAGAACTTCAGGAAAGCCATCAAAAGAGAAGCATCTGTTAGCCAAAAAAGTCATCCACATTGACCCTTAAAAAACTGCTGGAACCTAATGGAGTAACTCCTCAGGACTTCAGACATTGGGTTGATTTCTCAGCCATTAGACAAGATGGAGAGAACAGGGAAGATTTCATTCCCAGACCAGAAGTAAGAGCTATGGCAAGAATTGCACCTTGGGAGGATAATGTGCATTTTAACACTTTGGGGAGGTATGATTCTCTCTGCAAGCAGTATCAGCTCACCTAGCTAGCATAGATCAGAGAACCGTGGGCAGGATGAGGTCTATTCTCAGCTTACCCTGGTTTTGGGTCAGCTAAACTTAACAGCACTGTCAGCGGAGACCAAATGTGTCAAGCCTCTCTGCTGAAACACAAAGGAAAGCCTCACCAATTCCTCTATTTCATTGCGTGTTTGCACAGCCAGGCAAAAGAAAGCTGTATGCAGATCAGACCATGGGTCTGAAACTTTTTCCATGTCCCAGATCCTTCTGAATGGTTCTCACCTAATCTGACAGAGTGGGCCCAGCTGCGCTGTTGTGGCTAAGGTGTCCACTTTACTGTGGTCTATCTAATATCTAATACTAGATACTACTATTACTTATATCTAGTAGTATATACTACTCCTAAGAACACTTAAGAGTATGGCAGTGCACTTAAACACACACTTCAGAATTTTTCTCTATAGAATTGGTGTCTTGCTGGATCATATAATAACTGAGACATATTGGAAAACTTCGTGATTCCAAATCCTGTTTACTTTGATTTTAAATGATGCAGAATTGATTTGTATTCCTGATTTTTTCTCTTTCTCTCTCTCAAGAGCAATGGGCTGCAAAATGATCACTTTACTACTTAATGTGATAATTGTTGCAAAGTAACAGTAGAAAAACTTGCAGCTTCCTCGAGAGAGCTTTCTCTAAACTGGGTTTGCACTTACACTGATAACTCAGTGTTTTTCCTGACCTTAGTTTTTGTAGAAGCTTTCATTAGTGAGTCACCAACACCTGTTGATAATTGGACACAATGATACAACCATTCTAATACTTCTGAATCTGCGTCATTCACATTTTAGGTCATCTTGTTTGAACTGCTGAACAGGTGTAAGTGACAAAAACCCAGACCCAATATACTGAAGTGTCAGGGTTAAATCAGTGACTTGATGGGTGACATCAGCATTTAGCCGCATCGTACTGACAGATGCTGGTTCAAAAAAGTCCTGCATTAGCCTACTGAGTCACTGGATATTCCTGGATCATGGGGTTTCTTTAAGTCATAGGTAAGCCAAGGAAAAATGATCAGTCTGAAATTGAAACATAAAATTTAATAACTATCCCTCCCTCTGTGTATCTCTCTGAAGTAAATAAGATCATTACACAAAACACTGTAATATGGAGACTAAGAAAGTGTTGGGTTCATTCATGCAGTTAGTTTAGCAGGTGGACAATAGCCAGGGGATATAGTATAGGTAAAAAGTTCAGATAAAATTTATTTTTTATAAGTATTGTCATATATTTCTTCTTCTCTGCATTTTTTCTTCATTATACATTTGAGATGATAGAAATTTTCCGTGAAGCTTTATTTTTTAAACAATTCTTTACATTGGCAAGAGATTGAAAATAACTGCTTGAAAAAAATACTATGTACTTTTATATAATATAACATTTAAATTTGATTTTTTTAATTAACTCTGCACTGTTTACATGAATACAGTCATACAAAATACATGAGGAACTTTTAAGAATGTATTTTGAAAGCAAATGCAATATATTTATAATGTATTAATTCTAAAAGGTAATTATTTATTTATTTATTTATTCTAAGATAATACACAATTTCTCTGTTTTCTGAATCTTCAGTGTGCATAGGCATATATATATATGATATAATCTTTTTCTTTATTTTTCATATTAAATCAAAGCAGGCACTGGGAAAAATGAAAGTAGGGAATGGTGGTTATTCAAACACAGATGTTGCGTTTTTCTTTTGTTTTTCTTTTAAATCTGAGTCTATCTGACCTCAGTAACAACATTCTCACCTACTATGGAATAGAGACTTCTCAATAAGAAATCAGATTGACTTTGAGAATCAGGAAATCGTAAGAAAATGAACTTTGGCCTAGATTTTTCTTTTTGTTCAAGTCTTTCCAAACTGATTTGCTCTTTTATGTGCAGGAAGAAGGCTTCCTAATTTTTAGTGCATCTTACTGATGCTGAAACTGGAATTTTGTTGTCTTCATCAATGTCTGCTCTCTTTTCCATCAAGTGGAAGACTCAATGTTTCAGTTAGTGATTTCTAAAGCAGAAGTCAATTGTCATTTTAGGATACCCATTGAGGTTTTGTGTGGCTCTTTCTCTCGTGACTGTGTACTTTCTTAAGGATAGATGTTGTAGGCCTTAGGTGAAAGATTTTTATTCACAGTTAAATGTTGCAGGCATAAAATAAAAATAATTAAAACCTGCTTAAAACCTACGTGATCTGAATTGAACATGATACATGCAAAGATCAAGAATTTATGAAATGCTTATCATCAGACAAAAAGTCATGTGTTAATGTTGGTTTACATTGATTTTTTTGTATCATAAATATCAAGGGAGAATTTTAAAGGGATTATACTTAATTGTAAGTAAAGGTTCCTATTGAGGAAAACCACCTTATTAACTTAAACTATTTGAATATATTACTGTGTAAGACAGAAGTTTTATAATGTTTAAGAAGATGTTTCCTTAGAAGTTAAGACTGAAATTAAGTACAAAATAATACCTTATAATAGACTTAAAAGTCAGCAAATAAACATTAGAAATAAATACTCACTATTAATTACAAGAGAAAAATTAAAACTGAAGTGTTTAATGATTCATAATTAGGTCTTAACTTTTATGTATAATTCATTCTTATGATGAGAAAGTAAGAAAACCATAAAAATTTTGATTGTATTATGCTTATCTTAAGCTATCTAGTTTTCTTAAGCTTACTTTAAACTTACCTTCTATGAATAAGAAGGAAAATGACAGACATTCAAAACTATTTATTTTCTTTCTGTCATGGTTTAACCCCAGCCAGCAACTAAGCACCACACAGCCACTCACTCAGTCCCCCCCGTCCCCCCAAGTGGGATGGGGGAGAAAATCAGGAAAAGAAGTAAAACTCCTGGGTTGAGATAAGAACGGTTTAATAGAGCAGAAAAGAAGAAACTAATAATGATAATGATAACACTAGTAAAATGACAACAGCAATAATGAAAGGATTGGAATGTACAAATGATGCGCAGGGCAATTGCTCACCACCCGCCGACCGACACCCAGCCAGTCCCCGAGCGGCGATTCCCCGCCCCCACTCCCCAGTTCCTATACTAGATGTGATGTCCCATGGTATGGAATACACCGTTGGCCAGTTTGGGTCAGGTGCCCTGGCTGTGTCCTGTGCCAACTGCTTGTGCCCCTCCAGCTTTCTCGCTGGCTGGGCATGAGAAGCTGAAAAATCCTTGACTTTAGTCTAAACACTACTTAGCAACAACTGAAAACATCAGTGTTGTCAACATTCTTCTCATACTGAACTCAAAACATAGCACCGTACCAGGTACTAGGAAGACAACTCTATCCCAGCTGAAACCAGGACAGTTTGGCTTACCACAAGAACTGAAGAGTTGCCTTACAGTGTTGAAGAGTGACATATCACAAACCTTTAGAAGAAATCTTTTCCATTCCAAAGGAATTATGCTACACTTACTGCTACAGATCACTGCACAGACATAATAGCTTTTATTTAAAAGTAGTGTTTAATGTTAACTATTATACTGAAAGAGATGGAAAAGCTCTTGTTTCAGGGAATAAGGTAATATTTTAGGTACAGGTTTGAGGGTAAAATCATCACGTGGGGAAAGAATTATTCCATATCTGCCGATAACTTGCTAATCTCTTTACATCTTCATCTCAAGCATTTGGCAGAAGACCAGCAAGGTCTGCTGAGAACCGTTCTGGACTCCAGAACACATGTATTTAAGCCCTTATAGCCCATTCCTGATATCCTTTTTTGTTTGCTTTCTTCTGCTCCCTTTTCACGCTCCTATCCTTGAATAAAATCTTTGTGAAATGGGATGTGTCAAAATTACTTCTGTCTTCTACTGTGTCCAGGTACCCAAAGAACAGTGCTAGCTATCTTTCTATTTACCTTTGAAAGCCAAAAGGTTGCTGTTGAGACTATGAGGTAGGTTCAGGGAGATCCTATATACTGTAGTAGTTCCTAGTGTATGGGCATGCAACACCCTGTACATTGGAAAGATTTTTTAAGACTGTTGAGCAATAACAAACTTGCATAGATTGTTAGATTTTACATACTTCTGCAAAAAAATAGTGAAGGTGAGAAGCTGGGTTTAAGGGAAAAGAGCTCTATATTTGTCTGAATTTGTCCTAGCCCTAAAATGATATTGATTTGAGATTTAGAGCCTCAAATCCCAAATTCCTTTCTGATGCATTAAATTGTTACAGGAGGCTACGGATGATGAATGTTCACATAGATTCAAAAAATGATTGAAGAAATCATGGCAAAAAAATCCTCAGGATTATTAAATACAAGGGTGACATTTCTGGTTGAGATCCCTGAACATCGATTTCCTGTGGCTTGGGAAAGACTACTACATACCTTTTCTTCCCTCTTTTCATTTACTACAAAGCAACTTCGTCTCTTTTTGACATTAGTTTGATATAAACTTGCCAGTTCTTCTGGTACAGTATATTTAGGTTTGTGCATAAAAAATGTAAGGAAACCTACATTTACTTCAGCTTGGAAAGCTGACCTGCAAGGCTTTTAAGTTGAATAAATGAAACTAAATTAACTGCAAATTTGCTGATTTTAGCAAATTTTTCATGAAAAATGAGTGTCATCAAAAAGATGAAAGGAGATAAAGCACAGGGAAGATAAATCATGTCACAAAGTTAGGAAAGGAAAATGGAAGCTAATGAAATTTTGAAATTAAAAATTGAGGTTGACTTTTCATGCATATTCATTTTTTCTCTGAATGTAAATTTTTAATTCAGTTCAAGGGAAATAAGACTGAGGACTGTTCCATTTTAAAGTTTCAAGTAGATTATTGATCCCCCTCTGTTCCTTTTTAAACATCCATTAAGTTGATTGGCATATAAAGAGTGACAGTTAGACAAAATATCCCTTTCTGTGAATGTTTGGAAGACTCCTTCTCCTCTCTTTGAACTCCTGTAGAATGAGATTAGTATGATAACAATTAATCCGTGCAGTGATTCACCAAACATTTTGGCATTCGAGGATTATCTTTTCCTCTGTCACAGTCCGTATTTCAAAGATCATGAGATAATCGTGTGTACCAGCAGCATGGATCATTCAGCCTCTCCAGTCACGAAATCCTCACTTGCTTGTCAGTGAAAATCAGCAAGCAAACATGGTATTCAGCACTTCTGTGGAACAGTAACTTTAGTGAAGTGCGGACATCCATAGAAAATTCATTTAAAAATAAAGCTGCTTCCTAGACAGGAAAGAAAAGTGTGATCTACTGATGAGTTCCCAACATTTCAAAGCCTTGCTTCCTTTGTCTTCTTGTTAAATGAGAAGACTGTCTCATTTGGAGGCTGTGAAGATCTAGAAATGGATTGTTAGGGTCCAGAATAAGGACAAAATTATTTTCTGTGTGTGTTCTAAAACTAGCATCAGAAACTGCAGACAGTAATCTAAAATATTCTACCTTTTCTCTTTATTAGGGTAGTAGTATCCATTCCAAAAAGTCTTTCTTTTATTTCTTGCAACCTGGTATGGTTCTCATTAAATTTATTTATTCGGTCACAGTGTGGGAAGTTCATAACTCCATAATCATACTTATGACTGTTTAGAGAGCTATGAAAAGACACAAATAACAACAGTTTTTAAAATGTTGTTAAAGTTAGTATATGTAGAAGCATACTCTTTCAACTGACATTATTAACAAAATTAATCTTTCCACATGATGAAGTTTCTTTAAGAAAAATGTTTCTATGGAAGGATTACTAAAACTGTTTGCTAATAGCTTTCTGTTAGAGGCTATTTAATAGTGAATTGATGTTTAAAGTGAATAAAATAAACAAGTGACAAGCAAATGAAAACTGTAAGAGAAGAGTATGTGAGATTTGTTTCAAGCTCGTAGGCATTAGTTTTCTAGCTTTTTGCAGTGATAACTACTGCCCCCTTCTGATGCAAGTTAGAAATAGCCCTCGTTTTCTCGGCGTGTGATAGTTTTCCAACCTGGTTTAAGAAAACGTGTTCTGACTTCTCCCTTTCTCTTCTGTACATGTAAAGATGGAGGTAACTTTCATCAAAACTTAGACCATTGTACAGTCAGAAAGATTCAACTGGAAGTGTGGGCTTTCACTGCTGCAGAAAACTTTATTCTGTTTCTAACATCCTACAAAAAAATGTACAGTGCTTTTGTAGGGTACCCAGACATTTTCTTTTTTTATGCAGCAAGAAAGTGTGACCTTCTCATAAGTTTGAAATTAGTAAGAGATCATCCTCAAGAAGAAACATCTATGATATTAATATTAACCAAGTATCATTTTAAACAAATCTAATTTTAAGGAAAGCATAAATTTGAAACTCCATCTTACATTACAACAAAACAAATTCTTTTTTCCTAGATGTGGTATAACACTCATTAGTCTGATTGCTGATGTTATGCTGGAGGCCTAACAGCTCACTGTAACCCTCAGTGCCCCAAGTTGTGCAAAGGTGTGCAGCAGCTAGTACCCTTCTTACAGGGAACAAGGTGCAGTTACATCTCATTGCTCTCCAACTCCACTGTGTTTGGAGACACTTGCAAACGAATGTGAAGGGCAGGCTGGGAGGTTATTTGTGCAAATCTGGTTCCTGTTCTCAAGAACCAGAAATATAGAGTATAGCTGCACCTTGAGTGAGGTAAGAGTCAAAGAGACTGAGTGGGGATTCCATTCTATAGGGTTTTAAGTAAATATCAAAGATATAACAATGTATGGAGCATTTCTCAAAGATGGAAGCCTGTGAAAGGTGAATTTAATATCATCCTAAAATTAGAATTTGTTTTATAGACTCAGTGTATAGAGGAAGTCAAGAATCCCACCATTCCAGAATTCAGAAACTGTGGTTTTGGCATTTTCTCACGATGTGTAACTTATTCCAGCAACAGAAGGGAGGATTTGTGCCACTGCCTGGTCCTGTTCCCACTCTGCAAGAGCCATAAAGCAAGTAGGGAGGTTTGGTCGTGCACTGCCTCAGTACGGAGCAACATGTTCAACTCCCATACCTACTGTTCAGTTGTCAGTTCCTGCAGTATTTGATCAGCTCCTGAGTCAAGACCCAGAACATCTGCTGTAATTTGAACAAATAATGCAGCTAAAAATGGAATAACAGGTTAGTCTTTGAAGTTCCTCAATCTTAGATGTGCCTGTGTTTCTGTCACTACATTGTTTTTGTATCACTTTCTGGTTTTCCTTGGCATCATGACAAGATGACAGCTTTGTGTGATGGCATTGGCATGTTCATACTCTTTATGACAGTTGTTAACAAGATATAGTTTATCAGAAAAAGATGGTTTAATTTTGCAGACCTTTGGCTTTTTACACTGCTTTCTGTTCCACTTCCTTAATCTCTCACAGAATTTTCTCTAAAGTTTTGAGCAATGTTAAGGTCTCTAGAATGGCCATTAGTCCATCACAGCTGCCAGTATTAGATATTGGCTATGTTAATTACTTTTCAGGCATATGGACCCACCCCGACTTGATCAATTTATTAAAACATTGTGGCACAGCCTGCTCAGTTACCATGCAATGCTATTAGACAGTTGTTTGCAACCCCTTGAGGTGAGTCTGCAAGCGAAAGAAGAGCAAGGGTCCCAGTGACTTTGTTCAAGCAACGTCCCTTCAATCAGCATCAAGGAGAGGAGCAGCAGGCACATCAATATGTCAGGAGGCTGCCTGGAGGACCTTGTGACACCATGGCCCCATCTCTGGCTAGGAGTCTTTACAAGTGCTTTAAACGGCTTCCCTTATCTGTGCATGACAAGCTCTTGCAGGCTTCTGCACAGAATTTAACAGAATTACTTTTCCAAGTGGAACAGATTCTCACTGGGTATCAAATCCTGTTATGTTAAATGACAGCCAGTCTAAAACGTCTTTCCTGCTTCACTTGGCCATCCTAAATTTTTATTTTCATCTACATTTACCCTTTTTGCACTGAAGACCTTTCGTACGAACCCAGGCTTACTGTCTTAAGATTGTCAATGGCATCAGAGTGTTGTTTTATTTATCCCATTGACCAGTCTTCTTCGTTTGATCTGTGCGGGGGGGGCGGGGTGTGGGGTGGAGCCATTGCAGCATGATGAAAATGAATTATTTTAATTGTTTATTCTTAGTCAACTAATGAGCCTGTTATTAGTTGTTAGACAATGTTATATTGAGGGGCGATGTGAAAAATAACATTGAATTCGAAGTCTTTCTTATCCTATTGTCTTTGAGCCAAGAGAATTTAGATTAAATCTCTATAGTTATTATGGGGCTGTTTGTCTTTTTACTTTTGTTTGTTTTCTCCTAAATGGAAGAGATAAAAGGTTAGCATATGGTTATACCTGCAATTGGCTTCCAGCAGATTTGCTAAGCTATAGCCTGTTATTTCCAAACTCCTATCACTCTCCTGTTAGCTTCCCCCCACCATCTTTTTTTTAAATGAATTTAATAGCCATGAAGAAAAGTAAACTAATTGAAATTATTCCCCACAACATTACCTAAATTTAGAGAATGCAATTAACTATGGCATACACATCAACACACTTAATTCTGTAAAACACTTATCTTAGGTAGAAATATTGCCATTACTAATTATAAAAGCATAATCTGCAAGAAATAACTAATAAGAATAAAATGCGCAAGCAAATTGTATTAAAAAATGCAAGGCATGCTGCAGAACAGAATTAGAGGTAGGAAAAAAGGGGGTTTTAACGTTAAAAAAAATGTTCAGTGATACATCTGTTATATTTTCCATAGCAAGAACTGATTTGTATTTGATTCAATACAAAATCTGCTTATCAGAAACTCTTAGAACTTTAAAATTCTGCCTCTCCTGTTGGAAAAGAATGATTTGTTGAAATTTCATATCATGCAATATATTCATCTAATGTTCAAATAAAACTTCAAATCTCTGCTACCATATGTGAAATGTGCTACTGCTAAGATCCAGAATCTGAACTTATTTTCACAAAGTTGGGGTTTTTTTTCATATAGTCTAGAGCACTCAATTGTGGGCCAAGAAACACCAATTCTAATCCTATCTTTGTCATTTGTCTGCTGTGTGAGCCTGAGATGGCCACCTCTCTACTTTGTATTGCTGGTTTCATGGAAAAGTCCAGGAAGATCACCAGACGTTTCCAGTGAAAAGACAGAGAACTGTTTTTGCAAAGTATGTCACTTTTGCCATAGGTAAAATTGACTTGAATAGGCCATGCTTCCAGAGTGGCTTTTCTTCTCCATGTAAGCTTTCCTCTGCTCCCTGCCTCTTCATAAACTCTGTCTTATCACTTTAGCTTATGATCTCTTTGGAACAAATTGGCATATAATTTTACAAACCCTGATAAAATGGAAAACCATCAGGATCTAAGAACTCTTATTGACTCCTGTTCACCTGCATTTCATACCAAGTTGCCAATGCACAGTTTTGTTTCAGTGATTCCATTCTATCACTTATAAATTTGTCGCACTTTAGAATGTATTATACCCAGCAAATTTCAAAGGAAAAAGCAGTTCATCCATTTTGAAACCAATAGAAGCTGAGACTCTGTTGTGTTGCCAATATCAAAAACTTCTACTGTTTTTTTTTAAGGTTTCCACTCAGGGAAGTATTCTTAAGCCTTTTGTAGAGCCCTGAGTTATCCACCCCACAGAAATACTCTGCATCTTGTTGAACTCCATCTACTTGTTTGATGTTTGTTATATTCACCAATGTAAAATATTCCTGCAACACTATTGCTTACAAATGAATTTTAGAAAGAAGTATATCATTGTGATTGAAAATCTACACAGTTTCTCTACAGAAGTCCTTTAAGAGTTGAGATTTTTTTTCATCTTATTTTTCACAGATTGCCATGACTTGTTAGACTGACTTTGTAAGTACAGAATGGGGGACACTGGTATCAGATTTTTCTAACATTGGTGTGCTGGTTTTGGCTGGGATACAGTTAATTTTCTTCACAGTAGCTGGTGTGGGGCTATGTTTTGGATTTGTGCTGAAAACAGTGTTGATCACTCAGGGATGTTTTCGTTCCTGCTGAGCAGTGCTGACACAGCGTCAAGGCCTCTTCTGCTTCTCACCCCACCCCACCAGCGAGGAGGCTGGGGGGACATGAGGGGTTGGGAGGGGATGAAGCTGGGACAGCTGACCCCAACTGACCCAAGGGGTATTCCAGACCATAGGATGTCATGCTCAGCACATAAAGCTGGGGGAAGAAGAAGGAAGGGGGGGACGTTTGGAGTGATGGCGTTTGTCTTCTCAAGTCACCATTAGGCGTGATGGAACCTTGCTTTCCTGGAGATGGATGAACACCTGCCTGCCCATGGGAAGTGGTGAATTAATTCCTTGTTTTGCTCTGCTTGTGTGCATGTCTTTGGCTTTACCTATTAAACTGTCTTTATCTCAGCCTATGATTTTTCTCACTTTTACCCTTCTGATTCTCTCCCCCAACCCCACTGTGAAGGAGGTAAGCAAGCAGCTGTGTGGGGCTTAGTTGCTGGCTGGGGTTAAACCATGACAATTGGCAACTGCAAAGAAAACTGACTGAAGCCATGAATTGCATATCTGAAAGGGTAGGAGAAATATGAAGTCGGTGAATGAAAATCAGACCTTTGCACGCCTTATGAAAACAAAAGCAATAAATTTCTTTTAAAAAAAATTAGTGACAGTTCTGTGTCTTCTTCCTACATCTTTACATGGAATAATCCCACTTCAAAACTTAGGCTGAAGATCAGTTTCAGTGGATTAATAAAAAAATGACAGTTCTGTGATGAATGACAAGTGACATCTATAAGAAATGAATACTGATATTGTGAGCAGGGTTTCAGAAATGTAAGCAATAGTGGAGCCGCACACAAAACACATAAAATAAATATTAAAAAGAAAGGTACTTTTCTAGCATCCTCTCTCAACCTGCTGTGCTAAACAGGATGAATGTTTATGAAAGTTGTATGCTGTACTTTCATGCAATTAAATACAGTGCCATAACAGCAATGTAAAGGGAAGCATTCTGGTTATGTCTTGATCCTGGTACTTTCATGTTTTGATCGCTCAAATGTTATGTTTTACAATAGGCAGTACTGCAATATTAGAATTACTATGGGTAATTCTAATTTCAGTATTTTAGGTGCTGACATTTAGTGTATTTATTATTAGTTTCATAGCTGTCATTATGTAGGGAGAAACTTCTTTTTGTCAATCATGTCTTGACTGTTTTAAATTTTATGTCTGTGTAAAACAATTTAATGCAGCTTTTTCTGATATTTTACTGATATCAGTAAGGTGAGAATCAAGACCTACTGTGTAAAATTTTATTTTATAAGTTTATTTAAAACACTTTTAATCCTGTGAATTCCTTTAAGACATCAAACATTACCTAAAGGAATAGGAGTTGAGGGAGATGTTTCAAGATGTTTATCTATCAGCTGTACTTGAAAGTTTTCCCTTCCTCTTTTAAGTGAAGTCGTGATTTTCACTGCTACTTTGATCATAACAAGAGGCAGGTATGATATTTAAATCCTGTTGTTTGGATATTTATATCTGTTTAAACTTAGAGCAGTCTTTATAACTGTAGGGTCCTTTTCCTCAGGACTCCTGCTAAACTTTCTGACACTGAGATGCTTTGGTTTGTTCTACTGTGGCAAGAACCCTGAAACCTCACTATAAATTTTTTTTACTGACAACGCACAAGTTGCAGCAGTCTAAGCAAAAGTGAATTCTTTCAGCCTGTCAATGCCAATGAACACTTTCAAGGACATAATTATCTTCTGGGAAATCTGAGTAATTCATATGAAAGATTGAAGTGTGATGTGGATTCAGTTAGGTGTTACTTATTTAAAAGAAAATCAGAAGAAATATATTAGCATATCTGCGAGACTATCAGAAAACTAAGATATAGCTCATACAAGAAGGAAATATTGTTATATCATTGGAGGTTAGGACTAAAATCTGATAATGCTGTGAAA
Source organism: Haliaeetus albicilla (assembly GCF_947461875.1). Lineage (NCBI taxonomy): Eukaryota > Metazoa > Chordata > Aves > Accipitriformes > Accipitridae > Haliaeetus > Haliaeetus albicilla. The sequence continues at coordinate 28,880,164 of NC_091485.1, forward strand.
GGCACTGTAACCTAGTTAGAAACAGTGCCCCAAATTGGCACTTCGGTAGTACCTTCGCCATACATTGGAAAAACCCACAGGTGGCTTTTGACTCACTTGGGCATTCTCAGACTCAGTAAAATGGTATTAATTCTTCGCTGCCTACACATCATGTGCTTGCCTGTTTTCCCTGTGTGGAAAGGCAGGCAGAGTTTTTATACTACTAACAAAAACATAGTAATCAACTATATACAAAACCTTTTTCTAAACTGCATTTTTCACTTTTTGTTAATGTTGTTGTTGAAAGCTTCCTTTTGTTCTCCATTTATATTTTTGTCTTTTCTTGGTTTTGCTTGACTACCAGTGATACTTCATCTTCCACATCTTCTGGTTGCCTTCACTCTACTGGTTTTTTTTATGTTTGTTTGGCTTTCAGTTTAGTTTAGTTTTGTTATGTTTTGTTTTGTTTTTCACATGAGAACAGCTGCAATTCGTTGCTGTGCAGTAGTAAAATAGAAAGTGATACTATCAAAGTGGCAGCAGAATATCAATCTTTTACTTCATAAGGAATCGCTTGCTAAAGGAACAGGAAACATCATCAGTTTGTTCTAGTGAAGATTTCAAATGGAAAACTTAAAAGTGAATACTAATTTTCCAAAATCTGAACATTGCTACAACAGAGTTCAAGCTGACTATATTTCAAGATCCCCAATACTAGCTAAAGGTCTGACCCATGGATCATTGGAACTGCCTTTATTTCCTTTATCTCATTACAGTTTTCTATTTGGGGGTTGTGGGTGTTTATCCATTGAATCCGTGTTATTACAAGAAAGATGTTTTCTTTTTCCTACCACAAGAACAGTGAGTAATTTAATATCACCTCTTTAAGATCTCAGTCCACCCTTCTGAGGTTGCTTTGTAGATTCCACGTGCAGTCTCTAGATATAGATATATAATCTGCTTCTTCTGTTTGCTGGGCAAGAGAAAAAAGTAATTGATATAAACAACCTCTGTTTACCCTTAGCTCTTTGTTGCTTACAGTCCTGAAAGAAAAGAAGAGCATTTCATGGAGATAAAGCACTACAGCCCAGAGGAATAGTCAATCTGCCCTTTTAAATAAACTTACTTCTGCCAATACATAGACTCAGAGAGTTAGAAGGGGCCATGAGGTCATCTAGTCCATTCCCCTGCTTCAGGGTGGCATCTCCTACTCCAAGGAGATATTCCAAGGAGATGCCTTATTTAACTTGTTCTTAAAGACCTCCTGGAGACAGAATACACATAAACCTCTAGCACCTCTTCTAACCTTTACAGTTTTCCCCTGATTTCTAACCTGAAGATCCCATATGGCAATTAAGATCCTTACAACTTTTCCCATTCATCTGGAGCACAGGGTACAGATTGTCTTTATAAATTTTTTTCACTTTGTGAAAAGTAAGTATTTAAAATAGTATAATGGTTTCCATACAGTACTGTTATTGTGACCAGATCATGATTACACATAATTACTAGTTAAATTAATTTGAATTTTTTTCTTACTGATTCTTTGAAGACAACATGGATAGTATCACTTTAATCAAGTTTATAAGTAGAGTGCCCTTATTTCACTGCTATGCTTAGTTTGCTTTTCCTATTGAGCATTTGGACAGACTTTGAGAGGACATTGTAAAAGACTAGACTGTAAGATACTTACCTGTGCATAGGTGTCTAAATAGCTGAGCTTTTTGGACAAGATTAAGCTTATTAAATAGCTCTGTTCATTACAGATTACTCAGCTATGCATTTTCACCAAAGAATAGCCAAGTAAAAAGAAAAGACCCAACTAAATTCCTTTCTGCTGAGAAGCAGATGTAGCTAGTCAGAGAAGAAGGTGATGTGCTTTTCAGTCACTTCAAAAATGGCAATGAAACAATGCAGTGCCCAGCTGGAACTGTTCAGGCGATGGTACGATCAAAACATAATTACACATTGCATCCAAGACTTAAAACGCACAAAATAATCTTGGATTAATTGACAGATTTGAGCATGTAGGTTTGTGTGCATTTTCTAAGCTCCTAAAGGAGATGGTCCCGCAGCTGCATTTATGAGGGGGCTTTTTCCCTTAGGTAAAATCAGAGCATGCTCAAGCTACAGAGTGTTTAAGGAAAACTCCAATTTGACTTACGCCTTTTAACATATGTCCAGTTTTGAGTACGTTGTACAATATATTCAGTGGGCGATTCTCAGCTCCTTGCAACACCAACGTTTTAAATACTCCAAGAAAATGGATAAGCTTATAAAAGCAAAAGCAATTTCAGCATGTTTCAAAGTGCCAGAGCCCTCATATGGCAAGTAAACCATATTTCATAGAGCAGGAGTAGATTATTATCAGTTACCCAAGCTCAGCAAAGGAAAACTTCCATTAGAGAGGCAGTAGCCTGTTAAAGTATGCATGCAAGCATGTTAGCTTACCGTACTTCTGCTCCACTCTCTTTGTTTCCTCATGTAATAGCTTTTTGCTTGCCTGATAGCCAGTTTTCTGTTATATTTCAGTCAAGTTAAATTTTCATTGTCTTCAGTGAATTCACAGAGCAAAGACAGCAGGTTTTACATTCAAACATTAGACCCAAAAAGTAATTGCATCTGAGACTGATTCTTATGTATGCTTTCTGTACAAATCCTGCACAGTTTAAGACATTGATTTATATTAATTTTCTAACATAGAAATTAATTTTTCCTATTCTTGGGGGGGGGGGGGGGGGGATTTATTTTTTCTGTGGTATGCATTTTCAATCTATTTAGAATTTATCAAATTTCTGTCGTTCCACACTCATTTTTAAAACACCTCAAGAATTTCTAGCACAAAGTAATACATTCATTCTTTACTAAATGAGAAAAAAAAACCAAACAAACAATAGTCTTCATCAGTAATGACACCATTGAAAAATGCTTCTGTATAAACCTAGCAATAACCTATTCTCACCACAGATCTACTTAATTGCTTCTGCATTTATAACAGACACAACAGATGATTAATGCTTGGTGCACTGAGCAGCAATCTTTGGGAATTACTTAAATAACTTTTGTGTAATACCTTAGGCCATAATTATAAAGGTTTATGTAACTTGCAAATGATGCAAATCATGTTTTCTGCAAATATTTAACAAAACAGCAGCAGAACAAACTGTGGTTCTGAACAACTATAAACTGCTCTTCATTTATTTGGGGCATTCCATAACTTAAGCTAATTATGGTTGTTAGCTGTAGATAAACACATTACTAAAATACCCTTTAGTGCCTTCAGAAGAAGAAATATGAAAGTTCTGCAGTTATTAAACTGCTGATGAAAAAAGATTGAGAAAATATGTTTCTTTAAAAAGTTGGAACAGAAGAGATGCCCCCAGCACCTGTAAAGTGTAATTTACAAATTTCTGTTTTTAACAGGTAAATTATTTGTTTATAACCATAGAAATTATTATGAATCCATATTGACACCTTGAGGATAGCTTGGTCAAATGCAGTAAGCACGTTTCCTTACTTATCTATCTCAGAATATATTAGTCTTATTAGCTGACTCATAATTAAGCACTAGGCACTGTTTCTGTTTGAAGCTCTTGAAGTAGTACTGTATTTTATAAAGAGGTTGTATCTCACAATGCAGTTGGTAGATCTTACCTAATTGTTGTGCTTGATAGGTGAGAGTCAAAAAATAGATATGATTTGATCACATCAGTCTTGACAAAGCTCCTTAACATCAAACCTTTTTAATTGTTTAACTTTAGACAGGAAAAATCCTACTATAGCAATGTACCCTAATCATTGAACTTCTAAGCTTAAACACAAGGATGTAGACTAAACTCCCTTTACCATTAAAGATAACAATGTCTACCAAACCATTAAAGAATGTAGGAGATGCCATGACATTTTTTTATGGAGTTCCAGTCACAGTCTGCTTGATGAACAGTGTGGTGCTGATAAGGACACCAAAATTCCCTAAGTCCCTTTACTCCACAAGTACACCTGTGTTTGGAGACCTTACCTATCCTGGCCTTATTGTACTTCGTATTTCATTTAGTCTTCTCCATGCATTTATTTGACATTGCTTTGCTGGGTAGCACAGGAAAAGCAAAAAAGACCCCCCAAAAAAGTTCATAAATAAATTTGGTTTTCCTGCTGTATAAGACAGTGATCATAGAGCAGATATGTCCTGCAAATTACAAATATTACTGTCAAATAATGCTTTCATTAGTATAAGATATGGCTGAAAAACCCTCACAAGAATATAAGGAGCTGAAGCCCATAGGTTCCTATTGACAACTGATGGATCGTACATCACTAGAGGCAATGTGGGCTGCATTAGACAGGGCAACCCCGTCAGCAACTATATCTGGCACCATGCACAAGGCTTTGTGGGATACTGCAGGAGATCCAGATAATACTATACTTTCTCCCTCTTGAAGGTACAATCTGTTCAGTGGGAAAACCAGTTAAGTCCTGAACTAATAAAGATTTGAAGAAAGCAGGTCAAGCCACGTAGTTAATCTAGAGAAAATACAGGAGCTACAGACATACATAAAGATTCTGCATTTTGATGGGTAGTCTACTTCCACTCACTTCCAATTTATACTGCTGGAATACTGAAGAGGCTTATCTCTACATAAATAGTTTGGAACTAAAAAATGTAATATTTTTTTTTCCCCACATTATACAAACCGAATATAGATAAGATAACATTACAGCTTTTTTTTTTTTTCTTCATGTCATTCTGAAATTCCTTTGCCAAGAAACTTTTTGGTCTATGGAACTGCAGAATCCATCACAACATGCAGAGATGTGCCATATGTATCTAAATAACTTATAGGTCACTTGCAGAGTATAATGAATTAGCCATCAAGAGCTCAGTCAAAAAGAATGTTTTCTGTGGATCAGGACAAGCAAAAGGCAACGACTTTGCTTCAGATAATGACAAGAAACATGAAGCAGCCTGCTGAAGAGCAATAGGAGCTGAGACCAAGGTATCTGCTATGATTTTTCTTCTTTCTCTTTTTTCTTTTCTTTTCTTTTTTCTCTTTTCTTCTCTTTATTCTCTCTTTTTCTTCTTTTTTCTTTTCTTCTCTTTTTTCTTTTCTTCTCTTTTCTTTTCTTCTCCTTTCTTTTCTTCTTTTCTCCTCTCTTCTCTTCTATTTTATTTTTTTATTTTATTTTTTCTCCCCCCCCCTAGTTTTCATTTTCATTTTTTGTTTCTTCAAATAATGTGTTTAGCTATCAAAAGTATTCAAACTCCAAGGAAAATAAATACAAGCAATATGATCACTGTAGCCCAGCATAACCTGAACAATTTTGTTACTCAGGTCTAATAAATCCATCCTCTTAACATCTAATGACTTGTGTTCTGTGACATTATCTTGTAAAATAGAAGTTAAATCCTAATATTGGACTCTCGTTATCCAGTAATACAGTCTAGTATGTACTGGGGTAGACTCAGCTGAGCTGACCTTTGTGGCTAAATGGAAGAAGTTTTGCGCTGCATAACTTTGATCCTCCACAACATCCTTCTCTCTAAATTGGCGACATGTGGATTTGATGTATGGACTATTCAGTGATAAGGAATTGGCTGGATGGTCTCATCCAGAGAGTAGTGGTCAACAGCTCAATGTCCAGATGGAGATCAGTGATGAGTGGTGTCCCTCCGAGGTCCATATAGTAGTAGTACTGGGACCAGTACAGTTTAATATCTCCATCAGTAACATAGACAGTGGGATCAAGTGCACCCTCAGCAAATTTCCAGATGACATCAACCTGAGTGGTGTGATTGACACGCTTGAGGGACAGGATGCCATTCAGAGGAACCTAAACAAGCTGGAGAAGTGGGCCTATGTGAACCTCATGAGGTCCAGCAAGGCCAAGTGCAAAGTTCTGCACACAACTAGGGGATGAATGGATTGAGAGCAGCCTTGCAGAGAAGGACTTGGGGGTACTGGTGGATGAAAAATTGGATATGAGCCAGCAATGTGCACTTGCAGTCCAGAAAGCCAATCGCATCCTGGGCTGCATCAAAGGAAGTATGGCCAGCAGGTCAAAGGAAGTGATTCTATCCCTCTACTCTGCTCTGGTGATACCCCACCTGGAGTACTGCATGCAGCTCTGGAGTTCTCTGTACAGGAAAGACATGGAACGTGTCGGAGTGGGTCCAGAAGAGGGTCACAAAAATGATCAGACGGCTGGAACACCTCTCCTGTGAAGAAAGGCTGAAAGAGTTGGGGTTGTTCAGCCTGGAGAAGAGAAGGCTCCACGAAGACTTTATTGCAGCCTTCCAGTACTTAAAGGCGGCTTCTAAGAAAGATAGGGACAGACTTTTTAATAGGGCCTGAAATGACAGGACAAGTGGAATGATTTTAAACTAAAAGAAGGTAGATTCAGACTAGATATAAGGAAGAAATCTTTTATGATGAGGGTGGAACAGGTTGCCCAGAGAGGCTGGAGGTGCCCCATCCCTTTTCAAGGTCAGATTGGACTGGGCTCACACTGATATCCCTGATCATTGCAGGCGTGTTGGACTAGATGACCTTTAAAGGTCCCTTCCAACCCAAACCATTCTATGATTCTATGAACTCTTCCAGTCTCCCTTAGGAGCCGCTGTTACTGCTGTTGTTAGCAGTCTTCCATTTCAAATAAGATGATAGATAAGGGTAACTTTAGCCGTATTAGTCAATCTAATCCCTAGAATAAAGTGGTTTTCATAAGCAGATAAAAACTTCCCAAGTTCATATGAATTTATTCTCCCTCCTTCCCTCCCTATCAAGCAAGCAAGCAAACAATAATCCTTTCAGATGCTAAAAAAATGAGATGAGTCATATTCTGATAGCTGGTTCATCTTAAATGATTGCATCATGAGAGGAACTTCATCCCTTGGTCTTTACAGTTGCTTGGTATCACTTGGTACTTTACAGTTGCCTTCCTAAGAATTTATCAGCCAATTGAACTCTTAGCTTTTACTTTTTTTTTCCCCAAGAAAGCTGTCTCCTGGGAAGGATGAGGCCAAAGTGTTCAGTGTTACTGAACATACAATTCTTTCATATTACCCTAACAGGAATATTTCTGCTGTTAGGGAACTATATCAAAATATTTCTAGCAGTTTCTAATTGAATGAAAAACAAGGTGATGTCAGTTCAAAGAACTACTTACAGAAATCTTGCAATATCATGAGACTAGGACTAGGGTTATTTTTACTAAACAAAGAGAAACAATTCATCAGGGCTCTGCCCCTTATTATGGTCTCCCTGAGAAGCATAGGTTTTGTGCATTCTTCAGAAATTTCTAAAAAGCATTGCTACAACCAGAAATATCCTGTATTTTAAATCTGAAGGGTTAATGTTGCTTTGAGCAGCATTGTCCTCTGGTTGTTACTGAATTAGGATCTGCTAATTTGCTTGACAATGAATATTTAAGTCTTGTGGAGGAATGGAGGGATTGAGTTAACACCCACTGGATTTCATATCTAGTCTAACCCTAGGCTGCCTGGATTCTGTACTGGTGCAGTAATGTAGGCTAACCTTTGACTTGCTTGCTTTAGCCAGCAGGGAGGGGAATGTCTGTTGTACAAACTAAGATGATCATCATAGGGAAAAAAAGTGTATCTGAATGTCATGGTTTAAGCCCAGCTGGCAACAAAGCCGCTCGCTCACACCTCCCTGCAGTGGGATGGGGAGGACAAAATACAATGAAAAGCTCGTGGGTAGAGACAAGGACAGGGAAGGATCAGTCACCAGTTATGGTCATGGGCAAAACAGACTTGTCTTGGGGGGAAAAAATAAACCAACAAATCAATTGAATTTTTTACCAATCAAATCAAAATAGGATAATGAGATATAAAACCAAATCTTAAAAACATCTTTCCCCCACCCCTTGGGATCAACTCCCCTTCCGATTTTCTCTACCTACTCCACCCCAGCAGCACAGGGGGACGGGGAATGGGTGTTGCGGTCAGTTCATCACACGTTGTCTCTGCCGCTCCTTCCTCCTCAGGGGCAGGACTCATCACTCTTCCCCGCCATGGGGGCTCTCCCATTGGAGACAGTCCTTTATGAACTTCTCCAATGTGAGTCCTTTCTGTGGGCTGAAGTTCCTCACAAAACTCCCTGGCATGGGTCCTTTCCGTAGGCTTCAGCTCTTCCCTAACTTCCCTGGCGTGGGTCCATTCTGTGGGCTGATCTTCAGTCACAAACTGCTCCAGCGTGGGCTTTCCCATGGAGTCATGGCCATCTTCGGGGGCCTCTGCTCCCCCGCTCCCCTCCATGGGCTGGGGGGGACAGCCTGCCGTCTCACCACGGGCTGCAGGGGCATCCCCTCCTCCGGCGAACCTCGTCCCCCTTCTTCTTCACTGACGTTGGTATGTGCATAGGGGTTCCTCTCATATTCCAATCTCCTCCCCCGCTGCAGGTTCCCCTTCTTAAATCTGTTCTCCCAGAGGCACTACCACCGTCACTGATGGGGTTGGCCTGGGCCAGAGGCGGGTCTGATTTCGAGCCAGGGAAGCTTCTAGCAGCTTCTCACAGGAGCCACCCCTGTAGCCCCTCCTCTGCTACCAAACCCCTGCGACAGAAACCCAATACACTGAAGTCTCAGTTGTTTGTGTTCTGGTTTATATTTTAACAAATTAAACATACTGATTTATTAAGTAGCTTATTCCTTTATTCAAATGTCAGATAAATCCCAACTTGATCTGAGTATCTGAATATATTTACACTTTGTGAAACAGGTTTGATATATGTGTACCATATGGCTTCAGTATTAACTTGGAGTATCACTTAGGCAATAGAACTTTTCTTGTGGTGGCAATATAGATTCAGCTATATATCAGCTTAAACATTGAAATCAATACTTACATGGTAACGCTGGTGTCAATCTTTATTAATGCACTTCAGTAAATTAAAATACACGTTATCCTAGGTCTATGAAGTGTTAAGTAGAAAACACTGCTCAGCATGTTCTTATGCAACTCAAATCTTTATGCTTGAATTCCTTCCATAGATTATAATAAACTGTGGTGTTGTGAAGCTATAAAAATTGCATATATAGGAATCATTGTTCAAAAAACAACAAAGAGAACCTACAGAAATAACTTATCAAATTTTTGTAAATCTTATAATTGAATTATAATTGTTCAATTAACAGTATAGGTATGAGACATCTTTGTAACACTGAATGAATCAATAGAGTTTTTTTCTCTATACAATTATACATATAACTAAGAGCAAATCCTCTCCCTTTCTAGAGACACCATGTATTGAGGACTGCATGAGCCTGCACAGCAGATGGACTGGGAAAGAGAAGTCAGGTCAGTGGTCAGTATATGATTTTTGGTTCTGCTTTCCATTCAAACCCCATCCAAATGATCATCTAAGGAAATCTAAGTCCTTCTCCCTGTAGCTGAACTGGCTTACTTCTGCAGGTCAAGGTATATGATCTTGCAATGCAGAATATGAGCTATCTATTAGACTACTGAACCATGACCAATACCAGTAACTAACAATAGCCAGTGATTACGTTCTCTTCTTAAGGTGTATAAGACTTCAGATAATGGCCTGGAAAATATGACAGCTTAAAACATTGGCCAAAAAATAAAAATATAAAATTATATGCTTGTCCTGGTTTCAGCTGGGATATAGTTAGCTGTCTTCCTAGTAGCTGGTACAGTGCTATGTTTTGAGTTCAGTATGTGAAGAATGTTGATAACACTGATGGTTTCAGTTGTTGCTCAGTAGCGTTTAGACTAGAGTCAAGGATTTTTCAGCTTCTCATGCCCAGCCAGGGCACCTGACCCAAACTGGCCAACAGTGTATTCCATACCATGTGACGTCCCATCTAGTTTAGGAACTGGGAAGTGGGGGGCAGGGATTCGCCGCTCGGGGACTGGCTGGGTGTCGGTCAGCGGGTGGTGAGCAATTGCCCTGAGCATCATTTGTACATTTCAATCCTTTTATTCCTACTGCTGTCATTTTATTAGTGTTATCATTATCATTATTAGTTTCTTCTTTTCTGTTCTATTAAACCATTCTTATCTCAACCCACGAGTTTTACTTCTTTTCCTGATTTTCTCCCCCATCCCACTGGATGGGGGGAGTGAGTGAGCGGCTGTGTGGTGCTTAGTTGCCGGCTGGGGTTAAACCACGACAATACTAAATGTGATAGTAGCTTTTAACTGGAAAATTTCTTCACATTTTTTTTGGATCCGTAGAGCACTTAGAGTTTCTAAATCCTTTCAATGCAGGTTACTTGCTTTCACTTTCAAGTGTTAAGGCTATGCAGTAATACCATCTATCATGCTGTCAGAGTACTGAGTTCTTCATCTACTTGGCTCATAATGACGACATGCTGTTGGGTAAGTTGCTGCTTGGCAGATACCAGTATCTGTCTGACTCCAGTCTTTTCAGGGGAGTGTGCTAACTTTTTGATAGGACCCAACTCATGAAGTACCACCCCGGGCAAGTCCTGTGGCAACATTGATCTTTAAGGTCCCTTCCAACCCAAACCATTCTACGATTCTACGATTCTGTGATAACATGGCACCCAGGAAGAACTGAGTCAGATGATGGGACTCAACTCCAAAATAATGTCATAAAAGCCTGGGCCAGGAAATACAGCATTGGGTGTATCACCTTTCCTCCCACCAGCCCCCAGAACGACTGAACAGTATAATGGACTGTTAAAGACTATGCAGTGAATGATGGGTGCTGGGGAATGGAAGCACTGGGGTGTAAATTTAGCAGAAGCCTCTCGGCTGGTTCACATCAGAGGATCAGCGAACCAACCTGGCCATGCCCAAACAAAGCCCCTACACCTCTATTCTCCTACCCATATGCTTATCATCATTAACAGATCATAGATATATACTTGTATTGTTGACAATCTGCAGTGAAGACCATCTTCTTTATTCTGGTGGTTGTATCATGATGACAAGGCTTCAAGTGTTGTGGCAGTGCTACTACTGTTGTTAAACCTGTCTCTGTATCATGTGTTACTATAATTCACCTTCAGTAAGTGAGTCCTCTGCACTGCATTAGGACATTATAGATTTTAAATCCTAGTTCCCTGAATTCCCCTGTTTGTCCTAATTCTCAGGTGGTTTTGGATTTTACTTTCCCTGTTTCTTTTCGTAAAAAGAAGAAAATAAGAAAGAACAGCAGAATGTTCCTTTAGTGTAAAATTTATCTTCCACTAAGTGATCATTTGGGCCAGTGCTGTCTTATATGTAGATTATAAATGACCAGTACCTCCAAGAGGAAACATAAAAGAAACATTTTTTTTCTCTTACAAAGTAAGAATGGGGGTACTATACTTTAATTGTTTAATGAACTGTCAGTTAGAATTTAAATATATTATTCCCAACTTTGAATATACAATTTTATTACACATGTACAGGTTCAATAAAACAGCTCAGACTCCTTTGAAATTTTATCTGAAACATATAATTATCTATATTTCAATATTATTGAATTCTAAACCAAAAAAAATTCCATAGGAAGAAAATATTGATGGTAGAGAGTCACATTTTCTTGTTACAGTATAGCATGGTATGCAATATCCCTTTGGTCAGTTTGGGTCAGCTGTCCTGGCTGTGTCCCCTCCCAAATTCTTTTCCCCCTCCAGCCTTCTTGCTGGCTGGGCATGAGAAGCTGAAAACCCCTTGACTTAGTCTAAACACTACTCAGCAACAACTGAAAACACCAGTGTGTTAACAACATTAATGTCATCCTAAATCCCAAACATAACACTATACCAGCTACAAGAAAGAAAATTAACTCTATCTCAGCCAAAGCCAGAATAGAAATGCTTTATAATAATTAGGTAAAATCTCCCCTTTTCAAATCTCAGTGTATTATTTCTCATTGTATGCACGGAGACCACCAAAACCTGTGTCCTCCCTCAGTTTTGTGCTGTCAACATGCTACAGAGTTTGTGTCAGTAATTGGTTATGTCAAAAGTAGTATGAAAATCAGATGAAGTATTATTTCTATTCAGCTTCTAATGTTGAAGAATCAGACTGTGTGTTCATTGATATATGTGCATTGATATACTCTCATGGGATCTTCACAGGATCCTTAATTAAGAAATCAGATGAGAGATTATTTATGACCTTGCCTTTCCAAAATAGTGGTACAAAAATATGTTGTCAGTAATGTCATGAACAGTCCACATGGAAGAAAAAAAAAGGCCAAAATTATGAGAAACCTTGATGGTTGTTGTATCAGATCTGATTTACATAAAGCAAAAGTAATGCAGAAGTACGCCTTTCAGCCTTACTCAGTGCTTATAAGCACTTACCAGCTTAGCAAAAAGGCAGTTATCAAAATGCCGATCACTCTATAAACTTTTTGATGTATATTTAAATAGGGATTTAATTCAAGGAATGGTGAGGGAAATGTCTTGTTTGCTTGTTTGTTTCATTTTGTTTCTAGAGGAACAAATTCATTTGTTACAGCATCATAGACAATGAGATTTGTAAGGTCAAATTCTCAGCAGATAAAAATCATCTTAAGCTAACTTGTATACATTCATGCCTTTGGTCATATATTCATGTCAGATTTCCAAATAAAAATGGGAACATTAACATAAATAACACTGAAATATAATTTGGACAGCTAAGAAGGGTCAGATCTAAAGTTTTTCAATTCCAGTGGAATTCTTCTCACTTGTTGAGGCCTTTGAACAAATCTATTTGTCTTAGATTCTACATGAGAATAGATTGTGCCATTTATAACAGTCATTGCCTGCAGTTTTTAGGGAGAAATTAAATTATTTAACCATTTCTCTGAGTTTCTGGCACGTACTGACTACATGGCAAGGATAAAATAGCATATTGTATGATATATATCAGAAAATCAAAGAGCTTTATGGAAACTAGGAAATAGTCTCATACATTTCCATGCCCTATGGGGAGTTTTTAATTAACAGATTCTTGATATATTGTCAAATCCCAAACAAGCAAATCTAAATGTAATATTTTCTAATTCAAAAATATGTGATAATGAAATTTATCTCTAATCACAAATTCAAAATTTTACTTCATATAACTAAAGCTGGATTTTGATCAAGGAAAGTGACATAATTCTGGAATAACCAATAGAATATCTCTACATCTACTTATATTGGCCCGTGCTCTCAGAACACATAACGGTTTTTGGGAAGAGTTTAAAAAAGGGGTTCTGACATTTTAATCAGTAGTTCTTAAGATCCGTGCAGTTTTTAGTTCTGGATCTGCTGGTCCAGAATTGTTGCTCTTAAGTAAGTGTGAACAAGCTGTTGCAAATCTCAGTTCCGGCTACACAGTTAATGTATGTTATTTATCTTATGTTCGTAGGATCTCTTTGAAACCACCAGATGAACATGAAGGAAAATGCTGTGAGCTGCCTCACATAACTAATGCAAAGATTAATTACAGTAGAAGGGGCAAAAGTGAACTGATTTCCACACTTCCAAATGTAGCAAGTGTAAAATATTCTTCAAAGTAAATTATCACTGACTTGATGAGCTGAGAGACAGAACTGCATTTGCTATGAACTGCCTTTATCTTCAAGACTGAATATAAGAATGGTACATTTGCATAAAAATCTAAACTGTGGATCTCAACATTAACTGCTAATTGAATACTTCTGATTAAAATTTTAATCCTTGAAAGCAATTACATTTTCTTCTGAAGCCATTTTTGATTGATTCCTTCGGTAAAGATGCTGGGAACTCTTCGGAAATCATTTTAACAGTGTTAAACTGGTGCCTCTTCACACATCACCCCCCTGGGAATGGCTAATTAGGAGCATTATCTACAGTCAGGACTTTGGACTGGCTCCACATTCATCTGAACCCATTTCTTTCCGGCACAGAGAACACAGCTGGCAATTGAATGAAATATGCTGATGTGGCAGGCTGGGACAAGTCAAAACTGGGAACTTTCTGAGATAAATAATATTAATTGTAAAGAAAAGAAGTGATTTCTATTCCAGCTGCTTCAGGAAGATAGACTCCTTCCTTCCCACTCACTTTAAAGTGCAAAGGAACAAATACAGTAGTTCATTGTTTGAGATAAAGCTGAGGGAAAGTTTTTAGCCACATTTTATTATGAAACTATAATCATCACAAAAATAATTTACTATAAATTAGTAGGGGACTTAAAGAATACCAGAGATTCTTGTGTGGCTATTGTATGTGTGTGTGTGTGTGTGGTGTTATGTTTTTGGTAATCAGTGCTACAGATCTCATTTCTTAATCTTTTTTGTTTGTTTGTTTGGGGTTTTGTTTAATTTTTTTTTTTAATTTTTTTAACTAGAAAACAGATTAGTTAAGCAGACAGAAATTACCTGTTCATTAGAAGGACACCCTCCACTTCACTCTGTACCTTAGCCTTTACTTATTTTTTGTGCTTGTGCAATTCTGATGACAGTAGGGATTTGCTAGAATTTAAATCCAAAGTCTGATTTGGGCACAATGAAGAATCAGCACTGCTAAGAAGAGTTTTCTTCCATGCTTTCCATTTTGGTGTGATATTATTTTTTGTTTTTATGGCTAAGACTGACTTTGAACTGATATCTCTGTTTCTTATTGGGAATGCCATGCAATTTTGACAGAAGAAATGGTTTTGTTTCGTGGGGTTTTCTTATCATGGCAGTGAACTCATTCCTTCCTAGGACATAAGGGAGTTTTTACTGCCTCTTAAACGAGTAGTATCTCCTTTCTTTGAACAGTCACTGCAGTTTAAACTGTAATCTCAGCAGTCTCATTTAAAGTGGTGCCTGGATGATATTGCCACTCAGACTATCTAGATGAAATCAGAAATTTGGGGGGGGGGGGGGGGGGGGGGGATGTCTCCAAGACCATGCTTAACTTCCTGTGCTTATTTATATCCTCCAGATTAAGTGCAACAAATGAAAAGGTGGGTCTTTTTATTGGCTTCAATACCCTTTAGATAAACTCTTAGAATTGTCTTCAAAGTAATCATTTTGACTCTCCCTTTTATTATTTAAAGACTTCCGAAGTGTTTCTGTGATTCCTCAGTGTAGATGGAGTAAATCCTTTTCTTCTTTTTCTTGCAAGCAAAAAGATTCAATGTGAATATATGCCTTCCTTATGTCTTCACCAATTCTTAAACATTTTTAAGATTTTGATGTTAGAGGTTTTGTGATTTGAGCTTGTTCCGATGTATTCAGAGTAACAGATTTTTGCCCTGAGGGGTTTTTTTTTCTTTCTTTCCTTTTTTTCATTAGCTAACAGAGAACAAACAAGATAAATGTTACTTTAAGCTCAACAGTAGTTATAGGGGACAGAATGGGGATGCATGAAGTGCCACCAAGAGACAATCAGACCATGTCAAATAAGTCTAATCTTCTACTGAGGTTATTCTTATAAACAAGTTTGAAGTGTTCCAAAGCCCAGGAAATGGAGAACAATACAGCATTTTGTAGGTCCAGTTAAGAATATTGCTTCACTTAAAGGTGATAGAGTATCAAAGAAATATAACTCAAAGAAGTAGTTTCATGGAAATCCAAGGATCTATATTTTAATCTTTCTTGCTAAACTTATTTTAGAAGCCAGTTTCATCAATGAATGCACATTAAGGGCACAATTAATTTTAATTCCTGATACCTTACTTCCTGATCCCTGATTTTCGATTACTTTCTAAATTTTTTTTGTAGCAGCTGTTCTGAAAAGTATTACCATCCTTCCTCTCTCAAGTTACATAATGATACTTGTATTACTGTGTTTTAAACTGTTCATTATAGAAGAAAAACTTCCTTTGCAACAGAGAGGGAGTGGTTTCAAAAGACTCGTGTCTTTCTTCCGAGTCGTTACTCCCTGGAGACCTCCATGCTAATAGCAGTTGGAACGGAGTATTCAATAAAAGGGATAAAATCTGAATATGTGCTTGCTCAGTCTTCAGAGGGTAGAAGCCAGTAAAGTGAAGGTTAAGAAGATATATGTTGTATTCCACTTTCTTCCAGGAACTGTCTATCTTAACAATTAAAACAAAAATGCTGATTTAGGTGACCAGTTCTTACTGGTTATTGTGTGAGACAGCAATAGCAGCTCATCTTAATACATGCAGCTGGGAATAATGTGGTCTTATTAAGTATGCTGTTGCCATAGAAATTCCAGAGTTCTTTAATAATTAACGTATTGTTAAAAATGAAAAGTATTTAATGTATGTGGTTGTTGTGCGGTATTTATTTTCAAGACAGATTTTTTAAAGCTTTTATAAACATTCACTAAAAAATAAATATAATCTCAGAATTTATCCACTCCCGAGGAGAGGGCTTACAAAAAAATGTGTCCCACTAAAACAAATACTGATAAAAAAATGTTTATGCCTTGATTTACAACAAATACAGAGATTAAGCTCTTTTTTATCTGTATTGAGTAAGAGGAAAGATATACTTCTAATTATCAAGGTACAGGTTGCTAGTCAATAGGAACACAAAATGAGAATTTTTTTTTTACATTACTCAACAAAGTATGGTCATAACTTGTCATTTAAACTACCAGTCTCTGAATATTTTTATATTCTGTGCCTCTTCTGCCATGAGCATCCACTGGAGGTAACTGCAGTATCCTTCTTAAAGACATTTAATATTTTTCAGAGTTATGCTGGTCAAAAGATCAGTGTGCATAAAAAACTGATGTCAGATGCAAACTGTTGCGATTCAGTTCAGAGTATTACATTTGGAGGAAGAGAAGAGCACTATGCAGTTGCATGTCATTCAGTGAATGCATGTAAATTGTGGCATGGATGAGAACATCATCCCCTGAATGCTCTTTTAAATCTGAAAGGTGTATTAAAGGCAATTGCTGTGGCTGTTTGGACTGAGGGCTGCTCAGCCATAATACAATAGCGACATGAGGCTGCACTTTGCACCAGGGTATAAAATATCTTTTGTCCTGCAGGCAACAGAGCACAAGCTGAATGGTTATTTAGGATTATGCAGGACATGTGACTACAACTGGATTAAAATCCTGCCCCTTTAAGTTTATCCATCCACATCCTTTGCCAAAACAGGTTAAACATTCCAAGAATGAGCAATAAATCTGACATGTACCTTTCAGCCTTCAACGCATTGCAGCAGTTTTTGTTCAAACAACTCCTGGGATGCCATGGTCTTACCAGCACTGTTCCCCTGCGTGGCCACCTCCCCTGCCCTGGCCAACTCCCCTGCTGCCTTCAGCCAGCTGATACATTCACCCAGCGTATTCTGCCACCTTCGCCTCCACAGTCCCTAAGACACAAGCGGCTGGAGGTCCAATCCAAAGGATATTTTGGGAAAGTAGCTTGCTCGGATCATACACCCTCCCCTGGAGGTCTGTTCTGGGTTGCTTGCAGACACACAGTAAGGGAAGAGTGAGGCCTTTCATCTGTCCTGATGTGGCTGTCTGGCACAGATGCAGAAGTCATGGGGTTGTTTTCTGTTTGGTTTGTTTTTTACTTAAAAGACTGGTATTATTTTGAAAACAACAATAATGTTGAGAACAGCCTTTACAGAAGTTTTGTGGGATTCATACTGCTTACTCTTGGTATGTCCTTTGCTCATCACTCAAGATTGCAGGTGGCGATCCCTGGCCTGTCTGATTTAGCCCCTCTCGCCTTCACCAAGAAATCTTCTGAACTCATCCTTCCGTTTCATGAAGTACTGAGAAGCCCTGAACAATGAATTAAGAAGTGTTTTGCTGTACAGTACTCAGCACTTTATTTTTTTTTAATGGAGATTGGGAGGGGTACAGCTTTTGAGATCGTTACAATACCACCAGATTGGGTTATTATAGTTGGTTCAAGAGGAGCAAACATAGTGTTTGCTGACTCTGAATCATTTTGTTGTGTATTGTAGGGATGGTATTATAAAGATATGATTCATATTTTTAGAAGTTCAGTCTGTGAAATTCCACAACCTCCACTGTAAACATTTTTTACAGAAGCATTTCTGTTATTTTGCCATGGATTGAAATTCTTATTCTCATTAAACTTTATGAATGACACTCTGGAAACAAGACACATTAATCAAAATGTTTGTTATAGTATCAGATCATCTATTCACTAATTATTTACAACATGCCTAAGGCTGATCTCTGCAAGCTGCATGGGAAAACCATGTTCATCTGCTCCAGATTAACCTCTGAGAATTGCTTGTACCTCGATGGAGGAGCAGGAAGTAAAGAAAAAGTAAGGAGAAAATAAAGTGGAGTACTTGATTGGACAATGATTTGTAGTATAAAACCTAGAGAAACAAGATTTTTTTTCTCTTTCAGTAACCTGACTCAGTTTTCATCTACAGAGAGGACAGTATGCGGCTTTATAACCCAATAGAATAGCTGTACTTATATATTGATACTAATTAAAAATAAATTGAATCCTTAAATCACAGGGCTTTATTTTTATACCATGACTACACATTTGTTTCTATAACAGTAATGCAGGAGTTGTTCTTGCTCATCATTTGCTTCTGGCCTCAGAAGCTACCTGGTTATCAGCACCAAAAAAATCTTCTTCCACTACCAACTTGACACAGATAAAACAGTCAATTCTGTGAGCCACAGATAAAGGCCTGAATTTCTTGGCTACTGCATCTTATAGATTTAGAATCATTGCTTTAAAAAAATATGAAATGACACCATATAAAAACTATTAAACGTAAATTTAAATTTCTATCCAATCTATGTCAGATATGCCATCATTTTTTAAGTGTACAGTTTTACTCTTCTAGCAGCAAACATCCTACAAACTGCCACGTAGGAACTGCTGGAAGAGAGCTGTCTCCTGTTTTGAGCTGATCTGGATTATTCCCATTTCAGTGTGAAGCCTGCTGTTTCTGTATTCTGTAGGCACTGCTGCTGACAGGTCTGCAAAGGAGGGGTCCCCATCAATGTTTCAAAATCCTTTCCTGAGATTAAACTATTAATCCACAGGGAAATTCCATGAAATATTGTGTCGCTTCCTTATTGTCATATTATGTTGCAGTACAGTGAAGAAGCTCATGTTAGACTAGATTCTTTGTTTTGCTCAAAACCTGTCATTTTCACTGGGGAGCACTTGTTTTGTGGAAATATTTGCTTCAAATAATCATCCTGCAGAAATTTTTTACCTTCAGGTTGGACTTACTGTTGAAAGAAAGAGATAGTAAGAGATTTTCACTTGCCAAAGAGTATCCAGTGAACCTGTGGCTTAATGTACTTATCCCTTCCACAAGGCCTGAATGTGGGAAATGCAGATACAGATACAGCTAGAGATAAAGCTAGGCACTACTGTCTAGTTTAAAAGCCATCCAGAATAAATGAACTAATGGCTTTTCTGGGTTCTGCCTCTCAAAAGAGAGATAAGGCTCTTCCCGCAAATTGAAAAAGTATATTGGCTAAACTTCTTAAATAAAATTACTGTTTTCTGGTAATCTTAGCATGTGTGCTAGTTCTGAGGAAAGATAACTAAAAAGCTGACTGACCTCATTCTCATGAGGGACTATAATAGTACATAGCCAGCAGTCATTATAATTGTGGTGTTTCACTTTTTAATGCAGGCTGAAATAAAACCTAAAAAAGAGTGTGTACACCTCCTTGAGTTGTACGTCTAAGATTTTTACTTTTAATACAGTTTTTAACAGAGACATTTCAAATTGGAAAAAAATAGGGAAATTAGTCTTTTGAACAATTTTTAAGTGTTTGAAAAAGGCTGAAATCAGAAGTTTTGGCTGCTGTGACTTGGTGCTCAACATTGTCTTAAGTGTAACAACACACATCTTAGGCATTTTGACCATATATATATATACACCTGATGTTAATCCTTCTCTGAATGAAAAAATGAAATATTATTAATATGCTATCACCAGACTTCCAAGCAATTACAACTAGGGAAGCAATTCTTTTATTTCTGTTGACCTGTTACCTTTAGTTCAGTTAAATCAAATTTACTGAAGGAAATAAAAGATGTGAAACAGATGCAAGAACACTATTTTAACTAGAAAAACTGAGTTATGATGACCACATTTGTTACAGATTCCCCCAGACCCACCTTAACCGTTTTGGAGCAATACATTGTAATCTTTTCTCCCGACTGAGATTACAAAGACTATCCATATATTTAAATTAAAGTAGAGTTGGATACTGAAGCATGGTGATATGAACTGCTAAAATAAAGTGGTTAATCTAACTTCATTATTTGAAAGACATGCATATAGTGGGAGCTAGTGACAGTAGTTGAAACCCAAAGAAAATTTATTTTTCAATGCTGTTCCAGCAAAAACTGTTGCCATTTAGCTCTTCCACTGATAAAAATTATTTAAAAGTAATAAATTGTATGAATGCATCTTCTAAATAAAGGCTAAGCTGGAGACATATCCTTGGCAATTTAATATTTGTAGGCTAAGTAATAAAAATAGATTGTGATTAGCTTCTGAAATATATTTAAGCATCTTTCTAAAAATACTGTACTGATGGAAGAAGTGATAAATGCACAGCTGATTTGGCACTATTCAGAAATAGCGTAAAATACACATTTTCATTTTGAGATGGCTGAATGGTCTTAAACTTTTTCTGTCACTGACACCTGGAGATGCTTTTATCTTCCAGAATAGTGCTCTTCAGTGAAAGTTCATTCCAATCAAATAGAGATGGCCATTAGATCGTGTCACCACTTAAATAACCATGAAGAACATTCTTTCCCCTTAAGTAACAGTTTATCACATTTTTTGCTCCTTTATTAGTGTTTGTCCTTCTGTCTTCTGCTGCATATGCCAAATCTTATTGGTATTTTTAATATTAAATGAACACAAGATACTCTGTTTGTGAAGATAGATTTCAAAAAATCAGTATTATTTGCTTTGTGTAGAGAGATTTGGAGGCAACAGAAGTAATTATAAAGTGCAGGACAAGTACTGAATGGCTGGTGAAATGCATTCAAAATTGTCTAGACGCAGTACACAGAGAATTCTACTTAGTCCTCAGGTTTGTAAATAGCATAGCGTGAATAATAAAAATGAAGTGCATCTAAATCTGGGAGGGTGAGGAAAATGGAAGCAGTCTCTGGTTGTTTACTTCTATGAAATGCTACTGAGAGGTAAACATTCTCTTGCCTCCATGAAATGGAGTGCTCCTGAAAATTTATTTTTAAATTGAGATAAACACACTTCAGTTTAGAGAGTTTTGTCATCTGAATTCATAATGGGGAAATAGTTCTGAAAAGGTGCTCTCTTGCTGGGTCCTGGGTTTTTGATTTGTGAAAAATGGAGAATTAAAATGATCAGAAGCTGCAGCAATTCTGTACAGATATCCCCTTTCTTCCAAGTCTCCAGGCTTTCAGAGCCAAGCAAAGTTGCCAAAAACTGGTGCCCCTTAAGAGAAACACTAAAACAAAACAAAAGTCTGTGCCAATCTTTTATTAAGATTAAACAATGTCTTTTCCCAATGCTTACCAAAAAAAGCTTTGACTGCCAAACATGTACACAAATATATCACACACACGTTTGAGAATAATATCTTCTCCACACGCCTTTTGCCCACCCATGAAAGATCAATTTTTTTCAATGTAAAAGGATCCAGTTTCAGTCTCAGCTCAGCTACCCATTCTCCACTTAGAGTGTACAGAGGTTGCCCTGGGGCTTGCATGGGTGCCAAGGTGAGGTAGGAGCAAAAGCAGGTTTAGCAGAGAACTGGGCAGGCTGGCATACGCATTCCCTCTGCACAGGAAACAAGATACTCAAGGCAAAAGTTAGCCAAAGCTGGTAGGTCACCTTAAGTCTGAGGTTATCACTTATCAGGCTGGCCTCTACAAAGAATGGGCAGCAAAGTTTTTCTTTTTTTTCCATTTTTTCCATTTTTCTTTTTTTTTTTTCCATGACAGACTGTATAAGAAAATTTGTGACTACATTGCTTGAATCAGCATCCAGGGGCAGAATGCTACAGCACTGTAGTTTTGGAGAAACTGCACTTATTTCATCATTCTCACTCTGGTCCTGAGAGACTGAGGAGGTAATTGAGACACCCCTGTTCTATGATTAGACATGCAGTTTAATCATAAATCTAAGATGGTTTTGGAGGAGGATACTGGAGCTCATGCTACAGCAGAATGCTCTTTAGCAGAAAGCCATAGCTGACATCATGGAAATTCAGTTGGTTAGTGCCCAGGCACACAAAGAATAAGTAACACTTTGGCTGTTTCCTGATTAAAGCAAACCTAACTTGGTAGGTAAGGATGTTGCACAGTACATAAAAGTCCCCCCCACAATAAACATATCCACAGTAATGCAAGAGCTCTGCCCTGCTTTTGTGACCATGGCTAGAGAATTTCTATTGTTGCAATTTTTTCAGCATATTGACATTGAAAAGTACTTTGCGTGTCAGTTAAATCATCTTCATGGTTGCTCTCACACTGTTATTTGGGATCTTCATTGATCCTACCAAGGATTATGTTAGACTTCCCCACCACTAATTGTCATTAGGTTGGCACATTAATTTCTTCTCAGATCCCCACTAATCTCTAGAAGTTTTGCTTTCCTCTTGGGAGGCCCCTCGCTTAAACATCATTCTGAATTCAGGGCTGGCACTTGTCTTTCTTGTCTATATCAATTTGTATTTTGTTAAAGGAAAACATTTTTCTTTGGAAAGGCTTTTTTTACAAAGTATGCTCCATCATTTTGCACTCCTCTGTCATACCACCAATATTTGTGTCATATGCAAACTATATCAGCAATATTTACTTCCAAATCATTTTGTTGGCCCTTATTGTATGTACATAGCTACATAGCTTCACTTAGATTTTTTTTTATTTTACTTTTTAGCTACCTGTGTACATACAAACCCAGAAAAAAGAATCATAATTATATGGATTTATACAGTGTGAGGAATGTGGCCAGTCTTGTGCAGTAATTTTTGTATTATAAGGCAGTAGTAGGCAAGAGTTTCTTGCTGTGAATGGTACACATTGAAAAACTGTTTTGCTTAATAGAAGACTGCAGTTCATGGAGTAGTTTACTAACCTGTAGAAATATCTATGCTATAACTGTTTTGTTCAGTAATGGTACCTGTGGTATTCAGTACATCGTCTTTTGCCATTTTTGTAAACCATATTTCCTACTGTGAAAACAATAATCTTTTGTCAAAGTGTGTTCAGAACTTTTAAATGATAAGGAACAGTTTCAAGTGGGACTTTTTTGAGGTTTTTGCAAAGATTTTAATGGAATGCATTGAGGGTTTGGTTTCATCTTATAAGGAACCCAACCTGAACTTCTAAATATAGTAAAATTATTCATAAGAGTTAGGAAAGGGTAACTTCAGTATCTGTTAAATAGCTCATGTGTGTTACACATTAGAAAAAAAAAATCATAGGACCAGTAATCTTTTATATTTTAATAGGTAGCAACAGATTATATTAAATTATTCATAACATGAAACGAAGACACAGTCTTTGTTTCCCAACTGGACCAAAACCCAAGGATTACCTACCAGTGATTTATTTTAAAGCAGAACTCTGTTTTTAGAGGATACATTCTATCATCACTATAAGCTCATATTTTGCATATCAACTTCTGTCAACTCTTCTTCCATGAGGAAAAAGCTCCACCTGTTTGCTTCAAGTCCCTTTAAATCTTCACTTGTGAAAAATCTTTGTGTAGTCTTTGGTTCAAAAAAAAGTCTTTTTTCTTCTCAATTTTTTTTTTCTTTTTTCTCTCTTTCCCCTGGAGATTGTCACTCCAATACTTTATTTCTTATCATATAAGACTTGAGGTGACCAAACTTTGTCATTTAACACATCTGCAACTTTTCTAGTGCACATTTAGAGGTCTAGCCAAAGAAGCTGTGTTTTCATTCATCACACTTTTTGGGAAGTATCTTGTCTGACTTTGAAGCCTGCCTCTCCCTAGGGGTTTGTTAAAAATATTCATTTTTAAGCAAGTCAACACCAAAAGAAAAGTTTTGAACTTTTTTTTTAACTCCTTTTTCAATTTTGTACCTCTTGAAATCAGTAAGGGCTCAACTGAGCCTTTAAGGTGCTGGTCCATGCTGGGGATGGTGTAGATTTGCAGTACTCCAGCAGGTGCCCTGGGAGGCGTTATGCCTCAGGTGAGCACAGTACTCTGCACAGCTACTCATGCGTGGTGGGAGCGCTGCCTTCTGCTACCTTCCCTAATCGCTGCTCATGAGCTCCCTTCCACAGCTAGCTGTTTCTGATGATTATGGAGTGGAGACCATGACCCCATTTCATCTGCACCCCTTTTAGGGTTGCTACTGCTAGTAGTGCTAAATAGAAGCTTTTTCTGGTTTATTTTTATTATACATATGGTACATGTCAGAGATTTACAGCATTCTGCTTCCTTAAAAGCCAGTTCCTAAGAGCTTAGCTGATTCATTATTAGACATTTGACTCTAGTACTAGAATAATTAGAGCTTACAAAACAGGCATGCAAAAGAGCCAACAGATTTATTATTTTCCTTTTCACTGCTCATTGCCTTGTAAAATGTTAGCAGTAGGGAAAAGCACTGGGTTGAAAGCTTTTAGGTTCCTGCTTTCTGGGTAGGCATCAAGGTAAGTCACTTTTGGACATTCTCAATCCTTCTGATGAAATTTGCTAGTTGATGTTGCAAAAATATGTATTGGTTTCTTTGAAGTTCAACAATAATAAATATTGTGTCTGTCAAAATGTTTTAGGCACTCTTGTCACTGGCTACTAAAGAGGAAAAAAGGTAAGATTCAAACTGAAAGACTGTGTTTCTCTTTAAAGCTTTCAGAACTAAATCATCTTATGATTCAGAAAATACATGATTCCTCTTCTACCATGGGAAAATAATCTCTGTGAAAATCTATCAGGAAACAGCTGAAAATAAATAAAAACTGGCAGGTTTGGGGGGGTTGTTTTCTTGTGTTTTGTTGGGGTTTTTTTAAGAGATTTGAGAAAGTTCATTAGCTTTCCTAGTGTTTGATGTTTATTCATGCTCCTTATCTCTTCACACAGTGGACTATGGCATGGTGCAATCATGAACTAGAAAGAAGGGACTGAGGTACAATAAAACTTAACAGAGATAAGATGTTCTTTAAGAACTTACTATGTTACAAAGAAGGAAGGGCTTAGCACACAGTTGTGCTGTCGAGTATTTCAGAGGGTGTAAGAATTTGATGATCAGCTTTGACAAGAAAAAGAGCCAGACAGTTCTGTCTAAAAAATAAATAAATAAATAGGTTTTACTATAGAAAATATTGAAACAAATCAATATAATGGGATGCCCCTACCAGAAAATTGAAAAATGTTGAATCACTTTCCCTGAAGAGAACTGACTTTGACAATGGCACTCATTTCCCATGGAAGGTGTTCTTTATGTAAAAAAAAAAAAAAAAAAAAAAGAAAAAAAAAGATAAATCCAGTTATGAAAAGTTTTGGACTATCCTGCCCTTTTACCAAAGTGATGGAATAGCTCGCTATGTGAAGGAGTGCACACTGAGTGGTGTTGGAGGAGGCAGCTGATACGGCATTCGTGGAGCAGGTGCCAACACTCAGTGCTTTGCCCTTCCACACATTCCTTCTCAAATGCAGACGGTTGCTTCAAGCCCATAGTGTGCATTACACCGAGTTTGTGCAAGCAAGTGGTTTGTGAATTGTCATGACCCAGGGTGAGAAGTGCCCTTACAGAGTTTTGTAACGGAAGCTATTCTCTGTCTTAGCTCGTAAGTGGCTAGAAACTGACTTTGAACTGTGAAGGGATGTTTGCTTATATAGGAATGATACCCTCAGAGGAACTGTTCTCTTTGAGTGTAAAAGATTGTTTTAATAATAGATTCAAGTTCTGCTCAGAAAAGACATTTCAGAACAAGTTGACTAGCCTTTGAAGTCACAAGCAGATACATTTTTTGGATCCAGATGTTTAATACAGTGTGTGTATTTAGCATGATAGAAGTACAGGTAATTAAAAAAAAATCCTACTTTAATTATTGGATTTGTGAGCAAAGCTGGTCAAACAGTTTTTCAGCAAAATACATCATTTTTCATTTAGTGAGTCCCTCTGCAATAATTCATTACAGTTCAGTTAACACTACAGATGATGCCTTCCTTCTCCCAGATGACTACTTTGCTCTAATGATCAATTTCTTTAGAAACATCCTGATTTCAAGGAGAAGCTGTCAGATCTAGGGTAGACCTTTTTGGGGGAACAGGGAATGGGAAAGGGAGAACAGAAAGAGCAGATGGTAAAGACATTGGCGCAGAATGAAAAAACTTTGAGTTCAGGTTTCTTGTTCCGTCCCTTGCCCAAGTCTGTTCTTGAATGAATCAATATTTATTTATGAATAAATAATAGTAAGGGGGAGGGAAAGGAAGGAGAACTAGACCTGTTCTCTTACTGCAAGCTGATACCAGAGTATGTGTCTAGGTTCAAGCTCTAGCTTTGCCTTAGAACGGTGGATTGAATCTGCATTTTTCACTCCTCAAACCACTGGGTATTGGCTATTAAGGAATGAACCTCTTTTAGCCAAGTTTCCAAGACTTTAGTTCTCATGGAAACTGAAAAACTGTTGTACTCTGTGATCTGTTTGCTTTCTGTCATATCTATTGGTATTATTTTCTTCTACCACAGGATATTTATTGTGGGCCTTTAACATCCAGTCATTGTCTGTGTCCTGGTTTCAGCTGGGATAGAGTTAACTGTCTTCCCAGTAGCTGGTACAGTGCTATGTTTTGAGTTCAGTAAGTGAAGAATGTTGATAACACTGATGTTTTCAGTTGTTGCTCAGTAGTGTTTAGACTAGAGTCAAGGATTTTTCAGCTTCTCATGCCCAGCCAGGGCACCTGACCCAAACTGGCCAACAGTGTATTCCACACCATGTGACGTCCCATCTAGTTTAGGAACTGGGAAGTGGGGGGCAGGGATTCGCCGCTCGGGGACTGGCTGGGTGTCGGTCGGCGGGTGGTGAGCAATTGCCCTGCGCATCATTTGTACATTCAATCCTTTTATTCCTACTGCTGTCATTTTATTAGTGTTATCATTATCATTATTAGTTTCTTCTTTTCTGTTCTGTTAAACTGTTCTTATCTCAACCCAGGAGTTCTATTTCTTTTCCCGATTTTCTCCCCCATCCCACTGGATGGGGGGAGTGAGTGAGCGGCTGCGTGGTGCTTAGTTGCTGGCTGGGGTTAAACCACAACAGTCTGCAATGTCAAACAATCTATCAAGTTCATTTGAAGTTCTTCTTGAAAGTTGTCATTGGAATTTCATTCTTAGGGAGAATCAAAATAAAAAAAGCCAAACCACTTGGTCATTCATCAATACATATACAGCTGATGAAAATAACATAAGGAATTAATGGTTCAGACTACATAGGTGTCATGAAAATATATTGCTATTGGGAAATAAAGTTTAAGGACAGGAGGCAAACGTGAATAGAAATAGTTCTAGGTTTTGAATTATTTGTAGTGCTACATTCCCTTCTAAATCAGTATTTGCAGACTGCTGTTTGCTTAAGATGCCTGTAAAAATACTCTCATTTGCTTTTTTCTCAGCAAATAAATAGTATTTGTGGGGTCGTAGCTGAAGCTATTTAAAAGATACAAGTTATAGAAACATACTATTCTTCTATGTAATGACTATTAAAAAAAATAAAACACACTTGAATGTATAAGAATATATAGCTTATTATATATGCAATTGTATGTGGTTTTTCTTATATGAAGACTACACAAAAGTAGAAATACTGAGGGACTGAATAGGACTGAAATAGTCCTTTTGTATGGGGAAGTAAAACAATGTGTGTAACAATGGGAGTGTAGTTTTGTATTGAATGTTTCTAACAATATTTTCAATATATATTATAGCTGTGGTGTGTGATTAAAGTTCATATAAAACAAATATGAAGAAGTTAAACAGGTATGAATTATGTGATCTAAACAAGTCTCAAGAGCAGAATGCCTTGTCTGTAGTGCTGTGTCTGATTCAAGCTAAGATTTGCCACACCTAGGCAAGGTGGAATTAAGTGCATACACCATTACTCAACAACATCTCTTAGCATCCTATATCTGCACATTGGAAGCCTTGGTGTGGAAAACAACTAACAAAGGGATTTTTTTTTTTTTAATATTGCTGAAAGGAAATGATAAAGAGTTTATGCTGCTGTTAAACTGCTTTACATTTTATTTTGAAATAAATTCCAGAGCTGAGGCCTGTCCCCTGGTTTCCTCTGGGATAATATAATAATTTTCTCCACAGTTTAAATTAATGTGACTTTGGAACAGAACCTACAGTAAATCATCAGAGAAATATTATCTTTGACTGAGGTGAGCTGAATTACTTCAAGCAAGGATCTTTTGCAGAATGGCTGAAGTTACAGTTTAAATGCAATATCATACCAATGCTCTCAAACCAGGTGGATAGAAATTATTGAAGTAACAGCTGATATTTAGATCCTTATTTAGGGATACAATGCAGGCAGGTTGTTCCAATTCCAGCTGTTGTAATTGTAATTGCTGTAACTGACTGATGACAGGTTTGTGAGAAATGGTCGGTCCTGTGAGAAGCAATGTTTAGCTGTGGTGAACAACAATATGTCTGTCTGAGTTCATGGAAACCAGTACCACCTCCTAGAGCTAGGCTAAACTATGTTAGGGGGGCTTGTACAGCTACTGGATGTTGTAATTCCAGGTTGTGTTTGGGAGTCATGGAAGTAGCTGCTGCCTGTGAAGAACAGGACAAACTTTCTGAATAGGAAGGAGAGAGGCCACTGAAGCTTAAAAAAACCAAAACCACAACCTCTAAAAAAAAACCCCAAACAAACAAAAGCCAACAACAAAAAACACCCCCCCGCCCCAAACTTATTTAGCAGTATCAAATGTTTTATGTGTATAGCCATCTGCTTTCTGCAGAGACCATCTCTGTCCTCAAGCAAATAGTTCAGTCAGAAGATCAGAGTAAACTGCTGTTACCCTTAGGATATGAAAAGTGCTGGATTGTAAATAACAAGGTATTCTTCCTTAAGAGCTCCATATTTATATGTTGAGATTAAACTAAAGTAGCATCACCATCTGTCACTGTGCCACGTTGTGATTCTGTAGCACCCACGCAGTCCTAGGGAGTGTCAGAGGGGAAAAAAGGAGAAAGAGGACAGATGCAGAGCCAATATAGCCAAACTACAAATGCAATAAACCCAAAGCATGAATGTACTTTAAGGACAGTCTTTATAACTGAACTTAGGGGGTTATGCTTACTGTACTCTCAACCTTTACTCCCAACCTTTCCAATAGCTGCTGGTCTGCATCAACATAAACATGGCTCTGCCTTATTCATTGTTCATTATAACTGATTTCTGTATGGCCAGAAATAGTCTAGAATAATGTTGATAACAGACTGATGTTTTAGTTGTTGCTAAGTAGTGCTTATCCTAAATTAAAGATTTTTCAGTTTCTCATGCTCTGCCAGCAAGCAGGTGCACAAGAAGCTGGGAGGGAGCACAGCCAGGACAGCTGATCCAAACTAGCCAAAAGCATATTCCATACCATAGAACATCATGCTCAGTATATAAACTGGGGGAGGGGAGTTGGCTGGGAGGGGTGGATCACTATTGAGGCATAGGTCAGCAGGTGGTGAGCAATTGCATTGTGCACCACTTGCCTTTTCCTGGTTTTGCTTTTGGTTTTTTTGTTTGTTTGTTTTTATTATATCCCCTTTTACTATTATTACTATTATTGTTACTATTATTATTATTATAACTTATTATTATTGCATCTTATTATTATTTATGTTAGTATTATATTTTATATTACTGTAGTTATTAAATCATTCTTATCTGAACCCATGAGTTTTGCTTTTTTTTTCAATTATCCTTCCCATCCCAGTGGGAGGGGGGAGGAGTGAGTAAGCAGCTGCGTGGTGCTTAGTAACTGTCTGGGGTTAAACCATGACAACATGTTACTTTAGAATGATGTTGAATTATGTAGAATACTCCATGATATTCTACGATTTTGCATTAGATTGCATTCTTAGAAAGGAAATATGCAAATGTCCTCAAAATCTAATGCTAAATAGATGGTGTGGATAAAAAATAATGGACTGAATTTACCCTTGGCTTAATACCGTTATGTTTACTGGGAACATAAGGGATGAATAACATAACACCTTTTTCCTTTTACTCTAGAATATAGTTTAATTTTGTTTAAAGATTAATTTTATGTACATACATTACATCTCTTTCCATTTTCACAGATGGGGGTATAAGGTTTCCAGCAATCCTTAGGATAGTACTTAAGACGGTATTTGAATGCTACGTGATTTCAGGTAGTATTCTCTGGGTAGAATCCCCATCTGGTCCATAAACAGCAGAAGGCATGTTCACTGCTGGAAACGGTTACAGTTAATCCTGATTTATAAAGTTCCCTATGACAACCTCTTGTGCAATCTACCCAAGGACAGTATAACATGAGGAAGTGAATGACATATATCACAGGAGGACATGAGTGAGAAAAGTCAATCTGAGTTTGGAAAAAAAATCTTAAAGTTAATTAGTGCTTAAAACAGTATTGATACATGGTTTTGCTATTTTTTCACCTCTGTGCTTTAAGCAGTAAGTGAACTTTTAAAAAACATCCAGTGATTGATAAAGGAAACATTGGTGAAAGTTAGAAACACATGAAAGCTATCAGGAAGCAAACAAGAAGGGAATGATTACAGCAAGTGTTTGCTAATAGCTTTGATGTTAAGAGTGTTTGAAAAGAAGAAAGCTACCAGTGTTCAGATTCTTATGTTCACCCTGATTATACCTTTCAAGCGGCCGAAAGGAGATATATAACAAGCTTTAATCGGCTCTGTGAAGTTTACCTTGAAATAAAGTACATCTAAATTGCCATCAGCTTAGGAACCTTGAGTAGAAATACCCTGTCTTCTGCAGCAATTTGGAGAATAAACCTGGAAGCATTTTCAAGGAATCCCTATAGCTTTAGGATTCTCTTGTGGGTACCTGGGCAGGCAGACACCAGAGGAGAAAACACAAACATGACTTGGAACTGCATTGCCTGCCAAGCAAAGCCATTTGTACAGATCACGCTTAAAGGTGAGGACCTGGCATGGACTCCCTGTACTCAGATATTAAAACAAAATAAAAAAAGTGGTGACACCATGCTTCATAATGGATACTGTTCTGCTCATTTTAGGTGGATGCAAGCAGGTTGGATGTCTGAACTAGCAGGACTTTCCATCACAAGCAAGAGTCATCCTGAAAGAGTGAAGAGCATTTTGCTTTGGACATTTACTATGGTGGGTTCAGCCGATACTTAAAGCTTCAGAAGACTCAGCACAGGCTGCCCTGAGGCAAGGCTCAGCCAGGGAGTTTTACATCTACTTTGACCACATATTCTAACTTCTGGATTTTTTTGATGAATATCTATAGCCATCGTTGAACTCTCCTACTAATCAGAGTCTCCAACTGGAGGAACAACACTGGATTTTTTTGTATATGTCAAGGGAGAAATAGATTTAACAATATATCTTTCCTGTTTAAAGGTTGTTTTTAAAAGTCCACACCAGCAGCTTAGGGTTTGAAAGCAACGTTAAAATGACAGTCAAAATAGTATGTAAATTGTGAGAAAGAAATGTGGTTGCTCTTCTACCTTTGACTACGTTACTTAAAATAGATATGGGGAAATGTCTGTGTTTTAAATGAAGATATCTTATTCTTTTCTAGGATGACTACATAGATTGCAGTGAACTATTTTGCAGGAAGTGAACTTTTCCATAGCTTTTCCAGCCTGCCGGGAAATCCAGCAGCCTGCTACTTGAATTCCTATGAGCTGTCCCTGCACTAAAATTTTTAGGCTTATTTTTGCCAACCAAATACATGCCAAATCACCATCAAAGAATCTAAAGATTTGTTTATTGTGCTCCAGGTGCATTTGAATACAAGAGTGGAGGTGCTGCTTCAAGTCCTGATTCTGAACATCCAGAAAAGCTTTCCAAAAACTGAAAGTCACTGCAAATACTTCATAACTCTATTGGGCTAATACATATTGTAGATGCATAAAAAAGGCATTAGTAAATATGTACTTTTTTGGCCAACATATCAGGTAGACACAGCAAACAAATATCACAATTTCGCTGATGGATCATTTATTCTCTCTGTTCTTTGACATCAGAGTTGTAAAAACAAAACAGAAGGCATGGTTTGATGAGGTCCTCCTACTGAACATAATACTTTTCTATACAATAAATGTATTGTCAGATATATAAGCAAATAGCAGGCAATGACCCAGCAAGACAAATGATGGTTTTTGCCTTTCTGTCTGTCACCAAAAAAAACAAAGCAAAAATCTCTCACTCTTCTAAAATCATACCAGCTCTGTATCTGTACCAGTTAACCTCTCCCCAGGCAAGTGCATGATAAAAAAAATCCTTACTAGAAATAATGTGATGTCCACACACAAAAAAAGGTAAAACTAGGAAGGCTGGCTTTGAAAGCATTAAAATAGTTGTTTATATTAATATTCATTTATGCATCAGTTGAAGAATATTGATAAGTTCTGGCCTGGTATTGACTGAGGAACTGTAAAGCTGTCTCTGAAAGCAGTTGACTGTAGTCAGAAAAGATTAGCCAAGTCAGAAATCATTTAGTAGATGTTTGGGTTCCAGCAGTTTATTCTGTACAGCATGGAGGATTAAAGAGCTGCAATGAGCCTTTAAAGCTTTTACAGAAGGAGATGAAAGAATACATTGAAGTTTTTAATGTTATTCCATTTGAGATTTTAAATGATTTTGTTTTCCATACAATGTTAATCCATTGTTCTTTACTGTAAATATAAACATTATTTTTCCCTCTATTTCTCTTTTTTTTTCTTTTTTTTCTGTATTTTAATCATGTTATCAAGCTAAGGTGTGTAAAATTTTAAAAGTGTTTTGTAAAGTCATGAGGCCCAAATGGCACCACTAGCTTAATGTTAGGATTAGACAACTAAAGTAGAACCTCAGTCTGCAAAATTCCATAGAATAACTAAAATAAGAGCATTCCTTTTATGATTCAGCCATTATACTATGCATAGATATCTTTATCTGAAGCATGTCTCTAAGTAGCTTGACTCCTTCTTATCCATTTATTCTAGAGACATTCTGAGGCTGCTGATGCATTGTCACTTAAGAAGAAGTGAGAAAACTAAGTGTCTGATGTAATTCAGTAGATGATGCAGGGAGCAAAAGCAATGCCTTCTGAAAAAAAAGTGAGGACTGTCCTTAATCCATTACTGTTGTCAAATGTTGCAACTTTACTGTTTACTTGATTCATTTTCTTCATTGCCTTCATATAGTCAAACCTGGAGTCCAAGCTCCTAGTGGTTCAGTAGCAAGTCCCAGAAAATTTCTACAAAAATATGCTTTCTCCTATCATCTACTTCATAAACCCAATAAAAACAAAGGTAGTGTCTCTCAAAAAAAGACTTCTCTTTTTCATGCTTGTTCTAGTTGGACAAAAACCACAGCTACTTATTTCTACAATGCAGCCTCTAGGTTTAGTTGCACACTAGGTTCCAAAGGCTGTATCAATTAATTCAAGAGTTTAGTCCACTTCTGCAAAGCCTGAACAGAAACCGGTTGTCCCTGTAAGAAAGGGAGAAGGAACCCCAGGGAGAAGGAACTATCTGACCAAAGGCTGCTTCACCTTTAAATTCTAACCACAAACCCCCCACGCCCACTTTCTTACACTGCCTTTTGCAGTTTTCTTTATTTCTTTTATGAATGCAATAATAAATATATACTTTTTGTATTGTATCCTGTCTGAGACAGCTGCTTTTTCAATCTCCCAAAATGGGAACTGCAGTTCATCTCTTACCTCCAAGCCTCTCTGCTTTGGGGCTTACGCTTGGATTAGTTAGTTAATGATCACTCAACAATGTAAGGCAGTCTTGGTGAAGCAGGTGATGCTTTGACTGCGAGGAAAAATTTTCTCCTTCATTTTTTTCTCTAATTGGTGAATTTTTCTGAGTTTTATAAGTCTAATCCTCTCTTCTGCCTCATCAATTTTGTATTGATACAACACATTCTTTTAATGGTGCAAGTCAGAAATAATTCCAGTTGGAAACTGATTTTTTTTCATATTCACAATTTTTCATCAGATCATTTGCTTTCTACTTCCATGAAAAGCTGTTACTTCAGTGCCACACATCTGACAATCTGTTTAATTGTTTGGTTGAACATGCAGAGGCAAATAAAAGTGGGGCAGTGGGAGTTGACTTCCACTCATGCCCAGAACAACTCATGGATCAGCAGAGAGTTAAGAAGCTTTCATTATTTCCTGTTATCTGTCACTTTTCACATTATAGGAACACCATATATCTAAAGCCTGTTTCGGGGGCCTTTTGTATTTTTTAGTTGTGGGATTAAATTCAGGTTGTAGCTCCCATATTTGTAACCACTCTGCAGCACTGTTTATGTGAAGAGCCTTTTGTGGACTCGTCCTGGTTTGACTAGATTGCTACTGGAAGCTATCAAAGAGCCATAAAATCACCAGCACTGGCTTTACCTTTCCTGTGGGCATTGACCAACATGACAGATACTTCTCTTCACAGCTGCAGCTGCAGCTTTTCCTTTTCAGATCCCCAAATGACTCGGCAGCAGGAATGGCAAAGCCTGTCTGTTCTCACCTGTAAAACCTCTCTCATTTCTTGCTGTCTTTGTGCCCAGGAGAGGCTGTAACACTGGTACAGCCTCTGATTAGACGCAGGGCCCCAGAGAGTGGCTGACTCCAGAGCAGAAATGCCGAAGCCAAAAAAACATTGATTTCTAACACATGGATCTAAAATCTAATCAAATTTCAGTAATATCAGCCCATGACCTTTTCTCTTATTAGTGAATTTATGCACAGCTTAGTCCCTGACTCCCTTATTGCTTTGTGTGTGCTGGTGCTGCCTTCAGCATAATTATTGGAAAATTTTGAGTGTTAATTGAGCATGATTGAATTTTGATATGAATCATGTGTACATTATGTGAGAAGAAAAACGTACTCACATTTTTCTTGGTGTGGGAAGGGACTGGGTAAGCACGTTTTATTGCAGGACATAGAATTCTGATTTTTAATGATCTAGTTATATGAATAGGAGTCTGGTAACATATTGTCATGTGGTACAGTACAGGTTTCACTTAAAATCCATTAAATGTATCATAGTAATGCTCCTTGCAGTACTGAAGTGGAAGCTCAGATAATACTATCTTTTGTAAACCCTCTGTTTTCAGGTGTTTAACATAGCCATGAAATTCTGCTTTGGGCAGAAACTTCACTAGCAATGTCAAAAATACACTTGATAAAATTATTTTTTACAAATACTTTCCAATAAATCTTGGTTTTCATTTCAGAAATCGTATGAAGGTCATGGCCTATAATAATTTGCTGAGTATTTTGATTCTCAGTCTGTACTACAATTTCAAGGCTATTGTTTTCTTTCATACCTTTCTTATTATTATTACCTGTTAAAACTGTTCTGTTTTGTACCTCTTAGTGCAGATCCCTTAGTTTCAGCATTGAATGCATGCACTGGCTAAGTGCTTTAAAGTGATTTAAATTAAAAAATGCAATCTATTAGAGGCATTAAAAAGTCAGATTTTCAAGATAGTCTTGAAAACTTACACAGTTCACCAGCCCTTTTATGTATCATTATCTTGCTTTGATTCAAACATTCTCAAGCAAACAAGAATTAAGAGCAATAATTTGAGTACCACAAAATAAAATAGTGGAATTCACTTTTGTAAGTATTTGTAAATAGTCTACTTGTTTATAAAGTTTAGACATATTGTGCAGAAAGATGAGTTGATTCAGAACATGGCATTTGCCCTGTTTCTTTGTATTTAAGCTTATTAGCTAAGCCCATGGTAGGTGCTAAAATAGTTCAGTTAATTTTTCCATGTGAATATTCTATTATCTTTTTATTTTGATTCCAAATGTTTTGAAAGTTCATGAACTTTTTCCCTTGGAATGAAATTACTTTTCATTTGGAGTAGAGGATGGATTCAGATGATATATTGTGAAACACCCAGGCTTGATCAAGGTTTCTTGCTATATTTAATCCTGAAGTTTAGATGAAAATCTAAACTTACATCTGTCTTTGATAATACAGAAGCTTATTAATTAAATTAGTAGATTTTAAGTTAAAATAATAAATCAAATTTCTAATATTAAGATTCCATTTTACCCTTGTAAGTTAGAAATCTTACCCAAGAATGTAGGATTTTTAGCAGAAATGATTACTAATTACTTTAATTTTAAATTGTAAATTTGAATTTTAATTTAATTTATAAGATTTCAGAGTACTTTTTTATTAAAAATGTACTATTCATTTCAATTATTCAAAAGTTGAAAGATAAAGTCAAATGAAGCTCAGTCACTTAAAAATCTGTTTTCTATGCTCTATAAGGATAGCATATGTATTTTCATAAGAAAAGCAGGTGCTCACTTCTTAAGCAAGTTGCAGAAGAGACTGTGATTACAAGAAAAGTACCCTAAAACAGCATCTCAGAAATTTAGAATATATACCTGGAAGTAGATATATACTTCTTAAGATAATTATTTTAAGAGCATATAATATGAATTTTTACATCTTATTGAAATTATAATTACTAGACTGAAAAATATGTGGATGATTCTTTTATAAGGCGAAATTAATCACGCTTTGTTTGGATTATGAGGAAAAATTTAATATCATCAGCAAAGATGAAGAAATGCAAAGGGAGAATCTTTTCTGTTTATTCTTTTTTCTTAGTTTCCACTGAAAACTCCAGAAACACCCAGCTCAGGGCAGCCCTGCACCTAAGAGGCTTATTGATAGACATCCATTGGTGATGAAGAATCTGTCATTAGAACATCATACAGTAATAATTACTTTTCTTTTTTTTTTAAATCTATTTGGCATTGTGAGATGAGCTGTACTCTGCCAAGGCTAAGATTTCTGCAGCTTCATTTGTACTCCTTAGTTTGTCATGCATGCACAATTGTTACCGGGAGAACATTCAGGGTTTCTGACTCCATAGGATGAAGGGTGTACAGCAGACTAAATAAAATAAAAGGCACAGTTATTTCAAGCGATATGTCTAAAGCTATTCATCCAGGTGTAATAGAAATGTTCAAAAGAACCAAAATGCTTTGAATAAATGGATAAGAAAAGCTGTCTAAAAGTTTGGATTTTAGATCCAACCTGCCCTGTCCCTTGCTTTTCTCACATTATACAGTTTTGCATTCTTCACACCAGCAGCAGCACAGACAAGAAAATTGTCTGCCTCAGAAGAACTTAAAAGCATTTTTCCCTTCCAGTGAGAGATTTTGCATTTTTTCCCTTTTGAATCTCATTTTTAAGAAGTTTTACCTCATTACTTTATAGTGCCCTGGTATAGCCTGGAAATAAGATGCATCTTTTTCTTGAGGCCCATTCATAATGCAAGTTCTAGCAGTGGAGTACATCTCCAGTGACTACCACTTACAGTTCACAACATATAGGTCTGCATTCAATGGGATGAGTAATTCAGTGATTTCATATGGTAAAGAGGCTGAAGTCTGTGTTCAAAATGGATCAGAACTCAACATTGTTTTGTATCTTGCAGGGCTCCAAGGGAAGAGTAGTATATCATTCATTAATGAGTAGACGAAAAGGAGATAAGGGGAAGTAACTATTCCTAAATATAACTAGAGAGAGAGAGGGAAGAAACAGCATAAAAACAAGTTTTGGAATTCCTCTGGAAAAAAAGGATATTGTATGACATGACAAAAAATAATCATTGAGATAGATACAATTGATCTGAATGCTTTGGGTTTTGAGAAATATGTTATTAATACAAGATAGTAATAACATGCATAGTAGTAATATTCTATAGATGGTGCAAAGATAACATTTGAATCTAGTCATGGATTATCTGAGAACAATTAAAATGCATGACTTCAGGCACAGCTTTTCTGTATTGTGTTTTATGCATTTAAACTATATTGCATCTGGCTGTTGGATCAGATTGGTATTAATCAGGTCTCATTGAACATGTTTTTCTTAGCGGGGTACAACTGAACATAAAATCACAGAATAGTTTGGATTGGAAGGGTCTTTAAAGATCACCTAGTCCAACGCCCCTGCGATGGACAAGGACATCTTTCACTAGACCACGTTGCTCAAAGCTCCATCCGGCCAGACCTGGAACATTTCCAGGGATGGGGCATCCGCAGCTTCTCTGGGCAACCTGTTCCAGTGTCTCACCACCCTCACCACAAAAAAAGTTCCTCCTTATATCTAATCTAAATTTACCCTCTTTCAGTTTAAAACCATTGCCCCTTGCTTGCCCTGTCACTACAGGCCCTGGTAAAAAGCCTCCCTCCATCTTTCTTACAAGCCCCCATTATATATTGGTCTCCCCAGAGCCTTCTCTTCTCCAGACTGACCAAAACCAACTCTCTCAGCCTATCTTCATAGGAGACATGTTCCATCCCTCTGATCATTTTTGTGGCCCTACTCTGGACCTCCTCTAACAGGTCCATGTCTTTCTTGTACCAGAGACACCAGAACTGATCAGTCATGCTAAAAAATTTATTAGAAAGCTCAGTTTGTTTTGGCAAAACTTTGAGGGCAAAGTCAATGTTCTTATGTCATTCCAAAAAAAAAAAAAAAGTCATAAAAAAAAAAACCCGACAGTAGCTGGTTACCAGTACAGCTTACAACCTTCTTGCTAGACACAAAATAATGAGCAGCAGATAGCATCCGGGGAGGTTCCAGAGAACCTTGTCTTCACCATACCTTTTAGTACTTCTCATTTTCATATGAAGCTACTTATGTCTGTGAGTCACATTATTTGTAAGAGCTCAATTTATCAGATAAAAATCAATTTATTTTCCTTAGGTGTCCAGTGACCTTGTTATGTTTTATCAAAATATTGCAACATCACAATAACTTCACAAGCACTGTATCAAAATCTTTTGTGTTAAAGTATTCCAATGTTGTAAATGACCCATCAGCTAATATGAAATAGTTCTCATTGCCCAATCTGAATTAAGAAAATTAAAAAGTTCCTTACTTAGTAAAAAGAAAAAAAACAACCTCCCCAAAATGTTGTCTTCTATATCCAAAGCAAATTATTCTTACCATTTTCATTTCCATTACAGCTGAAACATTGTTCCCAGCCAAGAATGCCTAAAGAAGCCAAATTTCTCTTTACAAAAATAAAAAGATATAAATAAATAAATAAATAAATTAAAATATACCAAAGGAAAATAGCATGATCAACACAATATTGCAATTTTGTGTGTGTGTGTGTATATACGGTATATATGTTTGTATACATAGAAATATAAAATATTTATAAATGTACTTTTGTTCTAAACTCAGTAGGCTTTTAAAGAAAGAAATTTCTTAAAAGAAAAGCAGTAGAAGCAGAAATTACGTATTTTGATGGCTACAGAAAATTTCAGTATTTAGGTTATGTGCTATTATCATTAGATCATCTCTAGTTTCCTGTTTTACTAGTTTTAAAAAAATCAGAAATACTTTATATGCTTTTATGCAAATAATGTTATTTGCACTGCATTTTGATATTTTATTAGTTAAAAGTTGTGGTGTAGTCTTTCTGCTTTAGGAAGTCCCCTTTTGAAATTTTAAAAACATTAAAGGGAAACTGAGGAGACTTGAGGAGGGAAAACTATAGTACGATTTGGATCTTGTAAGATACCTGATAGTTACAAAGACACGAAAAAAGATAGAAACATTATTTCTCACCAGTTCATCTTTATCTTTGACCTGGGGAAACCCAGAGACTGGCAGATGCTGACCTGGTTCAGCAGCCACAGTACCCATGGGGCTAAACAAGACTGGAAATGGAAGCTTTCTGTGCTTCTCTTCCAGGGATCTACAGAGTCCTTTGAGGTCCCAAGATACTGTATCCATTGATAGATGGATATGTTTTCTGTGCTCTTTTCTGAGCTGAAATTTGTGCAAGAGCAATTGAGGAAACAGTACTAAAAGAAAGCAGCTCATACCTTCCTAGGCATGGCCCAAATAGTTAAAATTAAAGCCCCATGTTACCAAATCAGAAAAGAAGTTGGTGTAATTTTATGCAGGGTAGTGCAGTGTTCCACAAGTCATATAGCACATCACTGCTTTTGGCAGAGATTGAAGATACCTGAAGGACTTTGCAATGCATATACAGCATATATAGTATGTATTTAGGTACTTCCCATGTTTCTCCCCTCTGTACACAAACCTCAACATCTGTAGCATAGATACGGAAAATGAAAAGAGATGAAGATTTCTGTATTTCTGACTGTACAATTTTGTTTTGTTATGGCAGTTTGTTGGCAATGTCCTTGCTGAGAAAAAAAATACATGAGCTATCACATCCAAAACACTTCATTATTTCAAAAGCATTTCAGTTACTCTGGAATACTTTGATGTCATAATTTCTGTGACAAGCTGTGCTGTGCTTTCCCAGCAGAAGGAGCAGAAGGTCTGGAGCAACAAGGCTGTCTTTCCTTTTGATTATTCCACGTGCTATATTGAAAGAACTTTAATGCAAAATACACTCTGAAATGCTGTCATCTGAGCTCAGCTTTTTGGAAAATTCACAAATCCTTTAAATGACACCTTTGTACACAGAAGCCTACCATTAAATAAATTAACAGCTCTTTTATAATGTAGGTTTACAACTATTGAATTCCTTGAAAAGAAACTTTAAAACTAAATAAGAAAAGTAGATTAATGGGTTAAATCTCTTTACATATTATCACTCCTGTTTCCCCTCTGGCAAAATCACTATTCTTAGCTGTCTTTTCTAAGAGTTGTTAGATTTTTCTGAGTTTGGAGGAAAGTTGAAGGACTAGGTGATGACTGGGCTGAGTGACAGATGATTCATCTGTTTTACTGTTTTAGGCCATTCCCAGTTAGCACGGAAGATTATATATTACATTTGATGTTCTACAGTGAATTACAGACCTGCTAATAAGTTATTAAGAGATTTGTGAGTTGTTTGGAGAAGCTGGGGTATTTTCTGTCTCTGGTGTTGAGTTGGAATTAAACCGCCCTCCAATGGCAATGTCTCTCTCATGTCTATTCTCTCATGTCAGTGAACCTTAAATCACAAACCCTAAGACCTTATATCCATTTGCCTGTCCTCATTTTCTAGTTTCATGCATGTTTTTTTCACTAAGTATAAACATCCTTAGGGCATGTTATTTCCCTTCTTTGCTTACCCCCCAAGTGTTTTAACCTTATGATTTCAGACAAAGATTTTCTTTTCACACCCTCCTCCTCTAGTTCTGCCTGTTTAAGTCATGAAACTGTACTTTTTCTTTCACAGAGTATGTGCTTCCTCTTTCTCTACCATCAGGAGCTGCCACACTTAAACATTTATTTGCTTTTTGCAAATTAATTGTTGCATAGTTCATTCTCTTCCAGCACTTAAGCTGGTTATTTTTTTCTCTTTAAGGATTCTGAAGAAACCTTTCTGTTTACTTTGTGATGTTTGGAAAACCAACGATTTCTCTTTTCCCTGTCTCAAGGACGTGCAGTCTATCTGTCTTGGCACAAATTCATTTTAGATTGTGTGTCTGAAAATATTCCACCAGATCTAATTTTTTATTCTGTTTTCTTTTCCTTTTTTATTTTTCACTTTCTGCTCTCAAGAGACTCCTGCATTCCCAGAGTAACATAGACAGATATATTCCTATACTTTGTGCTTATTTGTCAGACTACTTCACAAAAGAAATTTCTGGAAATTAGCACTGTACAGGAAGAACCTCATTTAATAGTTAAAATCTTGGGGGAGCTTACAAAGTTTTCGTTTGCCTTTTCCCATTCTGAACTCTGCATCCAAAAACATAGTTATAAACAGAAATGCACAGATAGCGATATCTGTATATTCCAACAGTTTCCTGGGATATCTGGTATCATTATAGTGATTGAATGACAAGTCCGAGTTTGTGTGCAAATGCAATTGTCCTGTTCATTTCATTTCCTTGGTCTATAGTGTTTATAAAACCAAAACAACTAAACAAACAACCCAGCATAAGTATATTTTTTTAGCCTGTTTTTTTATGAAGTAGCCCTTTAGATGACATAGCATAGAAGCTTAGAAGACTGGAGCAAAGGTGCTATTGTTCAGATGCTTTTTCTCTATGTTCTGACCATCAGAACATACATTAGCAGACAGTCAAGGTGCTTTACTGTATGAGGAGTTACCTTTATAGTATAGTCTTTGCCGGTTTACTGATGCAGCAAGCAATGTGTTATTTCCTAACCAAGTCAAACAGTTGTTTTAAGGAACAATCCAGACCTTTTAATTCCCTAAAATTGGTCAGAAATGTTGCTAAGTTTCTCCACAAAGTCTGTGTAACAAGATGTCATTGAAAGAAGTTCCTCCTCTGGCCATGCTAGGTGTGATAGTACCACCTTTCACCTTCATATCTCCCAGGTGAGAAGGGTTTCTTTAAATGTATTGATGAGGTCAGAAAAGGTACATGAGGGGTGAAAGCTCCCTGGAAGAGGCCATAATAGGATGGAAAAGCACAAACGACATGTTACTGTAGTCAGCACTGAACAAAAGATCATGACAGAACTGAATATGGACAAATTATGTTCCTGTCAGTTCTTCCTGTAGGATATAAGAATAAATCTCCAAAGAAAAGAAATAAAGAAACTTTTTAGGTAACATGCAAGTTCTTCTTTTCTTAAAGGTTTGCTGTCAGAAGCTGACATATTAAAGCAAAAGCACTGGAATAAATTCTGAAACTTTGTTTATCAGGAGAGATAAATGGGAATATACTCAGAAAGAAAAGCAAAATAAAGTGCATAAGACAGAAAACCATACATGAAAACCAATTCACAGTTTGCTTTCCAATTATTTAAAATTAAATTAATAATACCAGTTATGCTTCAATGTCTCAGTAGGTGATATCTCAGTAGAGTCATGAGGTTTTCCAGCATCATATATAACTCAGGGATCTGCCTCCAAAGCAAAGGGAATTAATAATGACATTATTCGTGCAGGAATTTATTTTTTAGATGATCATATTATATATGTTCAGGTCATATGTTACTATAACCTTCCAAAAAAAGCTCATGGAAATAGGAAGAATTGGGTTTATTCATTTTTTCTCTTTCATCTATGATGACTTTGTCACTTTAGTAGTACTTACTCCATGATGTCATATGCAGCTAGTTGAGTACTTCATCATCAGTCACAGTATTTGTCAATATTAGCTAAAAAACAACAGACGTGATATACGGGCAAAGTGCCATAAAAAGTTATTGGAAACCATCCAGAATAAACTGCCTTATGCCACCAACCTCACGTTTGAATCCAAATTAAAATCTAATTTAAAAGGAGCCTAAATTAAAAAAGCTTACTTAATTCCTTCAATTTGCAGAACTATTTCATTCCATTAGGCAACTAATTTCTACCTGTCATATACAGAATGAAAGTGCTCCCTCTCTGGAGGAAAATTCCTACTTGTAATAATTAGGTATGAGGAACCTGGGAAGATGCCTATACTTTGATAGTTGCCTGTGCTTAACTCTCAGAGCTCACCAACCCATGGGTAAATGCAACTGAAGTGTCAGCTTCAATAGTTTCACGCTACAGAAGGCTAAAATGAGGTTACATATTTCATAATTAAATAACAAAATTACTTTAATTTTTGTTAGAAAATGATGAAAGGTTACCTTTGTGAAATCCATGTATATAAATCCCTTTTGTTGATCTATTATTCTAATAAGCTTTTAGAGACAGCATGAAGGGGTCTTGATTACTATTAGAAGATAAGAGCCAAGAGAATGCAAGTAATGAACAACATCAAGGCAATAATAAACAACATGAAGCTAACAGAACTGTGCAGACAAAATAAAATTGCTCCTCCTGCAATTCCCTTTGGGTTGCACCTCCATTTATCTGTTTACTTCTTCCCTAAGAGCAAGTACCAGAATAGATGGGGAAAAAAAACAAATGTACAATTTGCTGGAGAAAATGAAACACCATGCTTATCACTTAAAACTACTTCTCTGTGCTTTCTTAAAAACCGCAATTTTTTAAGAAAAGAAGAAAAAATATGTTCATCAAAATTCATATGTTTTTCATTGTCTGTTTTTACATAAAGATAACCTATTTCTGGATCAGATGGAACTTGACTTGACTATCCTTCAGTTTATAGCAGGAAGTATTTTATTCCTTTACAACTCTATATATTTCATTATAAAGGCAAAAGGAGGAAAAAATAATTACACTGCTTTACTACATTATTTCAATTTAAATCAAGATAAGTGTGAAGTTTGTAATTTAAAAAAGTCCGAAGTATTATAAAATGATTTGGGGCTGTATCAGTGAGTTATGGGGAAGAAATTATTTGGAGTGGAGGAAAGATTGGCTTTATTTCATTGTCTGGTCCCTGGAGTATCTCCATTTTCTAATAATGTGAGCATTAAACTGGCTATAAGTCCCCCTAGGGGTGAACACAAGCTTTGCAAAGTTTAAGTAGGCAAATCTCTGTAAACCTCAGTTGTTTAAGAAAACAAAAGCAACTTCTGTTTCCATATAAGAGGAAGAAAGGTAATTTTCATATTCCTGTA
Organism: Haliaeetus albicilla; assembly: GCF_947461875.1. Taxonomy (NCBI): domain Eukaryota; kingdom Metazoa; phylum Chordata; class Aves; order Accipitriformes; family Accipitridae; genus Haliaeetus; species Haliaeetus albicilla. The sequence continues at coordinate 28,924,671 of NC_091485.1, forward strand.
GAGTTCCTTTTATTAAATTGCATAATTATCTTGAAAATAAGTTGCTATTAGATGAACACACACACCGGGATTTCCACAGCGTACTTTCAAGAATGGCATATTTGGAAACCAGCAACCTTTTATTTTACATTTTCTGCAATGCTTACAGTAATTTTGTTAACACTTTAAAATTTGTTGCATCAGTAGGAGGTTATAATCCCACAGCATCAAATTAGCATAAGCACAACCCTGTTACATATAGCTGAGGACAGAAGGGGCTTGTTAGGAATTTATGTCAGCAAGAAATAATTGTTTTGTCCTAGAGGGGAACAAATTTTAAAAGGTTCACCCCAGGTTAGCAGGAAAAGTGGGGCTGCCTATGACAATTTTACCTTGCAATTCTTGAGTCTCAGATATTGATAGAGATGAGTTTAAAAAAGCTACACTGGCTGGGATATAAAAATAATCATTGTTCTTGTATAAAACAAATTGGATTGCTATTGCAAATGCTGAAAAAATACAATTGAAGGCAAGTGCATTGCATACTCTGTGCAGCTGGATTTTACATATAGTGATATTCTTTATTTTAAGTAATCCCTAATTTTTTAAGATTTTGTGGATGATCTTTTTTTAATATGAATATGAATACATCTGAATTGTGTAACTGTGTTGAAAATAACTTAATCACCACTTTCTTCCACTGACAGACTCCCAATAGGCAGTGAAAAAAATATTAAAAAAGCCTCAGATTGCTAGACTGGAAAATAAGTTTCTTCAAAAGGAATAGAGACTATATTTTTTAGGCATGGAATCTGGTCTTGTAGGGAGCTGGGAGAGCATTCCCCAATGCTTGCTTGGAGTCTGGAAAACAAGTATCACGGGAAGTGCGTACCCACTAGAACAACAAGAGGAGGTACTTTGCAGAGGTGGTTGAAAATATTTCACAGATAATAAAAAATCCAGGTTTATGGAAATCATTGTGTTTTAAGAGGAGATTTCAATCACCACAAAATTATTTCAGAGAGATTCCTTTAAAAATAAATGGAGTATTTTCACATCAAATGGATATTAGTTTGAGTTTGTTTACTTAACTTTTGAATTATATCAGCACCAGTTGTATGAATATATTTGGTTATCTATATTATATTGAATATTTCTGCACTACAAAGTATTTGTCTTATTAAAACAATATCTGGCTCGTAATGAAAATATGGAATTTTCCCCTTATGTGGGGAAAAAGGTCAGTTCTTCATTTTGTCTTAAAACAAAAACAAATTTCAACACATTAGAAGATGGAGCAAGAACAGGAAAGGATAGCTGAGACCCATCTTTCAAATCTCTTATGGATGACAAATATTAGCAATTTGGAAATACTCTTTCATAAAGATAACCTGAGAGCTGAGGATATCACTGTGCAAAATGACATGATATAGAAATATGAAATAATGAAAAGCACAAAAATATTAAAGCTGATTGTCCTGGTTTCAGCTGGGATAGAGTTAATTGTCTTCCTGGTAGCTGGTACAGTGCTATGGTTTTGAGTTTGGTATGAGAATGTTGATAACACGCCAATGTTTTCAGTTGTTGCTAGGTAATGTTTAGACTAAGTCAAGGATTCTTCAGCTTCTGATGCCCAGCCAGCAAGAAACCTGGAGGGGCACAAGAAGCTGGGAGGGGACACAGCCAGGGCAGCTGACCCAAAGTGGCCAACGGGGTATTCCATACTATGTGACATCATGCCCAATATATAAACTGGGGGAAGTGGGGCTGGGAGGGACCATTGCCTGGGGACTAACTGGGCATCAATCGGCAGGTGGTGAGCAATTGCACTGTGCATCACTTGTACATTCCAATCCTTTTATTATTGCTGTTGTCATTTTATTAGTGTTATCATTGTCATTTTTAGTTTCTTCTTTTGTGTTCTATTAAACCATTCTTATCTCAACCCACGATTTTTACTTCTTTTCCCGATTTTCTCCCCCATCCCACTGCGGGGGGGAGGAGTGAGTGAGCAGCTGCATGGTGGCTGCCTGGGGTTAAACCACAACTCTGATCTATATATTTACTTTTTCTCATTTTAAATATTTCAATTTAAAGAAGGAATAGAAATTGACATTGAATTGCCACAAATTTAAAACAGGGACATAAAATACCTTTTCATTTTATATACACTGAACTTTTGGAAGCAGTGAACACTGTACGTCATCTGAATCAAGGAACTTCATGTATTTCATGCAATGAAAGCAGAATTTATAAGGAAATATTGCTGTTAGTTATCCTCCACAGTGATCTCAGACTCAGGAAAAATGGAAAATGGAAGTTCATTTTGATTTCAGTTATGACATTTGCCTTAAGTATTGGCATTAGAAAATAAATATTGGAAAATCATAATAATTTTTCAAGCCAACAGCCAACCCCTAAATTTAGACGGGATTTTGTTTGGTTTGGGGTGTTTTTTTGTGTTTTGATTTTTTTTTTCCCTTAGAATTTAGGAATAATCTTTTCTTACAGTAATACCACTAGTAGTCTGTTTTCTTGTGTCTTCCTAATGACCTAGCTGTGATCAGTGTTGGAAAGCCTGTGCAGTAGTAAATGATCACCCTTTCCACTATTTTCATAATCTGTGTCTGCACCAGATAGAAGCAAAACACTGAGGAAATTCCATCATATGTTCTTCATTCATACCTGTCCAAAGGTAAAAAGTCATATACGCTCAAGTTAGGATTATGATGAGGAACAGCCTGTCCTTGTTAACTGATATGGGTAGACCTCCTTCCCTAACTTCTTTGTTGCATTAGGGATTCTCTACATGTTACCTAGCAAAAGAGATAGGCAGTTCAGTGGCCAGCTGTAGCAGACAATGAGAAAAACCAATGATGAACTAGACTAATAATCCTTTGCATTTTTCACCTGAGAAAAGGGGGGAAAAGTTTCAGGTCTGTGTTTCCTTCCTTGGTCTTCCTTCTCCCTTGATTGGTAAGCCACACCCAGAGATGCTCCTTTGAAGCTAGCTTGATTGTAGCTGTAATTGTGTGTATTTTGTATGTAATCATGTATGCTTTGAATCAGGTACATTTTCACCTGATGTCTCCAATAAAAAAAACTCCACAGCATAATTTTGATGATCACAACTTACAATGGCCATTCACATCCCTGGTTAAAGTTGTCTGTATAAAACTTATTTTTCCCATAGCTTTATTGCTCATACAAATAGTAAATTTTTTATAAGGATCGGATTTTCTTCTGACTTCTTGTATAGAGCAGGCAGAGGCTTCTTGGCATTTTTTTAAATGCAAGAAATGGCTTGCCTTTTTGTGTTGCTTGCTTCTCAGAAATTGGTGTAGAATAATAATTCAGTTTTTCAGTAGAATAATCTTTCAGGTGGCTAAAACTCCTAGTGAATGATGCATTGTACTTTTCACTAAAGTTTTCCTTTTTAAAAGTTTTGGAAAATGTTATTAATTTAATCATCAAGAAGGAAATAATCAAATGATGTGATCAAAATTAAAGGTGCCTGCAATTTAAAGCAAAGGTGGGTAAAGGCAAATGATGAGCCAAGGAAATGAGCCAACAGCTTCAAAATCTTAACAATTTCCAGAGCCAAGTGCTTATTAATGTTCTGAATAAAGTGATTATCATTATTAAAAGGTAGCTAAAAAAAGCTGTTTGTGAAGATAATCTATGATTAAGTTACACAATATAAAATAAAAAGCTATTGACTTTAATCTGTATTTTGTTAGTGATCTCCTGAAGGGATTTTGGGAAAGTCACCTTATGTGTACATTAGTTTCTCTACTATTAAAAGGACTTAACATAAAGTGGCATTAACTTACTTCATTAATTCTTTCAAAATTTCTAAAGAGTTCTTAGATGCAAGAGATAGAAAAGTAAAAAGTCACGTATGTTTAAAGTTGATCTACAACAACGAGAAAGAGGAAGGAATTTTTGTGAGTTGAATATCTGTGGCTAGTTAAAAGGTATAAAAAGCTACTTTAAAGTAGAAAATGCCAAATAGATGTAAATGTTACCTAGCTATACAGAACTGACATTAAGAAGCTACATGAATTGTCTCCAAAATGAGTTCGATTTCAATTAAAATTACAGAATCCCCAGTTATATATATTCCTTGTGATATTTTAGTCAGAAGCTATATGAAAATTTTGCAAATTAGTAGTGTTCCAGAATCATCTCAAGCTACAGGCAAATGAACAGAAATGAAACTAGATGCTTGTTTTGATTTCAGTTGTGGTATTAGTGGAGAACAGGCTACAGCAATATTTAGAGCACTTTAGAGAACCCTGATAATGACCCATTTTTTAAATATGCAACATTTGTTCCAGAATACCTGGATGAACAGTCTGATTTATGTTGATAAATATTTACAGCAATTTTTTCCTTTAGATCAATGTGATTATTTGATTGCTAAGCTTTAGTTAAATAGCATGATGAATGCTTGATAAAAGGTCATAAAAGTAAGTCTAAATATGATATTTGAAATCTTAGCTTCACAAATGTTATTTGACCAATAATATGGCATTTAGGCTTCTGTGACAATCACTATGGACTGGAGATAGTACCTTTATACTCAGGGATGTAATTAGCCTTACTCTAATAAATCCTAACTTACTTTCATTTTTTAAACCAAAATAAAATCTTCTCTGTCTAATAAAAATCTTCTCTCTAATAGTAGTCTCAGGTGATATTTTGCTTTTTTATAGGTTAATTGGCCTAGGATTTGGGGAAATCTGTAGCATTGGCAAATGAACTTGTGATATATGTAAACTCATCTGTTTTTAAATGCTTTAAGCATTGAACCACTGCAGCATTAAGATTGCTTCTATAAGACATAGTTATCTTAGCATATGTTAATGACAAGTTGATTAAGTGTAGGTTTATACAAAACAGACTTCTCAATCCTTGAATGGTTTGAGAATTCCTACTAAAATTCAGAAAGTTCTTATGAGTCCTGAAAGTGAGATTTGGGTGAATTCTTAAGATCCTTGATTGGTCTCACTAAAAGGAAAAAAGACAAGAAAAGTTGTGCTGCTGAAAAAGCCGTGTGTGGTCTAACAAATAGGAGACTAAAAAAATGTCCTGTGCAGTGGGATCTAAGATGATTTATTTATAAATCTATATTTATTTATACATCTTAAAGAATAAATAGCCTGAATGACAGGTTTGCAAGTTTTTGCCTGATATGACTTAATTAAAAGTTATAAAATTCCAAGACAAAAATAATTGTAATATCAAATTTATAATTGAACTTATTAGAAAAAAAAAAAACACTTTAAAAAAATGTATACTAAAAATTAAAAAACTGTTAGCATCTTCCAGGATTGCAAAGAGTTAGAAAAAATGGAAGGAGCACAGTAAATAACTGCAGATAGTATTTTTAACAGAGAGACTTTAAATAGTATTTCTAAACGAGCCACAGTGATTAAAGGATGCCTATGAGAAATCACTTTTTTATAGCAGTCAATATATTTTATACATATAAATCTATTTTGTAGTTGGTTTTGAGACCACCAGCAAAATATCAGAAGCCTTCACTTCTTACAGACTTGTCAGAAGTATAACAGTGTTTCCAACACTTTTGCAATGACAGTGAGTACCACTAGTATTCTTCACACAGAAAAGCCTCCTATAAGGAATAATCCAGAAAAAAAAATATTTGCTGTTCCATGTAATGTTGAGAAAGACTTGTTTCACTACAGTAGAGTGCCATGTTCAGGATCAAAGTGTCAAGTACAGTTTTGCATTTTAATGTTTATGTATATATTCCACTAAGCTAACAAGTAAACATTCAAAATGAATTGCTTTATTTATGATCTAACAAACATATGAAGGTCTTGGAATCAATTCTTGCTAAATAGTGCCATGCTGTTCACAGGCAGCTGTGATTTCAATAAACCATGCTGATGCCATGAAACTTACTATTTATTTTTCTAAAACATGTTAAATGCAAAAATAAAATGCATAAAGTTAAATGCTGCAGCTTCGAAAATACTTCATGTATCAATATGATGATAAAATATGTAACACCGTCAGTATGATCATCATCATCATGAGTTTTACAATGGATCACAGAATCATAGAATCATAGAATGGTTTGGATTGGAAGGAACCTTCAAAGATCATCTAGTTCCAACCCCCCCAGCCATGGGCAGGGACACCTTCCACTAGACCAGGTTGCTCAAAGCCCCATCCAACCCGGTCTGGAACGCTTCCAGGGATGGGGCATCCACAACCTCTCTGGGCAACCTGTTCCAGTGCCTCACCACCCTCACAGTGAAGAACTTCTTCCTTATGTCCCATCTAAAACTTAATCTCCTTCAGCTTCGGACCACTGCCCCTTGTCCTGTCACTACAGGCCCTGGTAAAAAGCCTCTCTCCATCTTTCTTATAAGCCCCCTTATCGCAGTATCATTAGTAAGAGTGGAGGATAATCTGTAGGGCCCGCCAAGCTTGGCAGCCTTTCAGTAACATCACGAATATGAGCTCCTGGTAGGCAACAAACTTCTCTAGAGCAATTGTCTGGATGGCAAATGGATGCTTTGGTGTCTTTCAGCAAGGAATCTCTAATTACTAATACCTGATGTGCTTTTTTGATGGCACTGGCTCTAAGATGGGTGGGTGGTTGGATTAACTTTCCATGGTTAGCTTGTCCTGGATCCTGTCTGTTACTCACATGCTCGTCATTCTCCAACACCAGAGCATTATGTAGGAGCAGTTCAGATGATGGGGGAAGCTTCTTCCTTCTACCCTCAGCAGAGACAAGGGTCCAGTCTCCTTCATCTCATGAGTTACTTGTGTCAGTCAGCTTAAGTTTCAATTCAGGTTTACCTTCCCCTTCACAGCCTTAAGGCAGGGCTCTCACTCAGCCTGGGACAGTGCACAATGTCATGCATCGATCTCCTGCTCAAGTTCCCCGATATTGCTCTTCCTGTTGAGCTCCTCTTGTTGTTTAATGCAGGTAACCCTTGATGGCTTAAATGTATTTATTGTATTTTATTGAAATGTTCTTTGTAGAGTATGATGTAGCTCCTTCGTTATTAATAAGAATTAAGAAAAGACTTTTTGTAAGTAAACTCTCAATAACTGCTGTTTATTAAAAACCTTTCATAAAAAATATTTTCTTATTATTACACCAATTCAAAGTAGGTTGATACAACCTTGCAATAAAGACTCCAGCTGACTACAGCAGGTCTGGAATCTGAGTTGCAATAATTTTTATTGTTCCAGCAAGTTGGTCCTGGGAGTCCTGGGCAATGTCACACTTCTTTTAGTCACTCTCCCAACATTTAACTTTGTCTTGTGGTTTCTGGAAATGAATTGGCCTTGATAGTTTTAGAACTGAGCATGTCTATATGATGGTGGAACAAAGAAGAAGCTCCAGGCAGAGACCCTGGAGAGCTGATTTACCCATCACTTTCAACTAGCTAATAGAAAAATGTTGATTAAAAAAAAATATTTCAGTGAGGAAAAAAATTGCAAAACTGTCTATGAAATAAGTTTTTTATTTTTTTGCAAGATTTAATTCCACATTTCCTAGATGATGATGTACAATTTTTACCAGGCTAGACACTCAAGGCATTTTTTGTGCATAAGTTGCATTTTAATAGCTCCCACAGGGAGACATTGCGGAAATTGTCACACCATGTTTGATCACTATCTCCATCTAGGTTTGACACTATGAGAGGAAGGAGACATACCTGCTGCTTTAAAGAAAGATGAATCCTTCCTATTCCATTATACACTATCATGTGTAATTATCAGCAGACCTGTTTGCATAGGAGCCATTCTCTATAGCAACAAGGAGAATTTACACTTTGAATTGTAAGGTTAGATTCTGTTTTATCAGGGGTATTTTTTGTTAATTGTCATAAAACTGTTAATTCTGTTAAAAAAATCAAATTGGGGTTTTTTTTCTGTCAACGTCCACTTACAATTGTGAATCTTAACAGTAGACTGCATAGGGAAATGAATACGTAACTAGGTCAGCAAACAGAAGTACTTTTTTATTAATGAAAACAAAAGGAAATGTAGCAGTTTCTTTCTCTTTATTCTCCTTTCAAGTACTCTAGCTTTAAATTGCAGGAAAGGAGTGTTCCTCTTTGTTTTTCTTTAATACAAGATTGATACTATGCCATAAAATTTGTGCTGCAAGGCACAACAGCCCTAGCAGGACTGACAGTGTTCGGAAACTCATAGAATGATTCTTCAATTTTTTTCCAGTTATACAGTTCCAAAATAATTAGACTTTAAAATGTGGAGGAACATATTAACAAGAGCAGGATTTTCTTACTCGTGACTCAGATGCAGCTGAGAATGGAGACGTATCTCTCATGTGACTGTTGTCTATCCTCACACTCACCTATGCATTCATGAATAGTTTACATCAGTAAAGTCAAAAGGATCTTCTCATAAGAAATACACTAAAATTCATGTTAAAACAGTTGGAAGATAACAGTCCCTTGAACATAACTAAAACTCTTGAAGGTAAGCTTTAAGTTGATTTTAGATATTTAGCAGGATGAAAGCTTTTCTTTTTCAGTCCTCAAATAAAGCTACTCAGCTTACTTAAACATAATTATTAATTGTAACATTGGAGATTCAAAAATGTAAGTAATTTAGACATCACAACTGAAAAAAAAAGTTCTCTGCAGAGTTCTGTGTAGTAGTGACAGAGCTCTGAGACCATCTGTCCTGTAGAACTGTCAAAAGGAAAAAACTTCTATGCAATGCATAACCAAAGACTGACTTTATCTAGGATTTTTTTCTAAATATTGTGAAACATTGTGCACCAGTTGCCTTAATTATGCTGCAGTATCTGAATACTAACTTCACTGCGTGTTGCAGAGCTCCTGTGGAGTTCTGTAACTTCTTACCTTATAAGTTTAGCAGCTCCAAAGGATCCTGGCGTTATCTCCGCTATGCTGCTAATGGCTGCCCTGGCTCCCACTGGCACCAGAGGCAGGTCAAGTAACTGGTGTTAGAGACCTGATGCAGCTTGCATTTGGAACTGAAGCCTTTCTGATGTGAGCCTTACTGCCCTGCATTACCAAGGACTGCTTGACACCCTTGTCACACCAGTCAGGTGAAAGCAAAGAATAAATTCGGGGGTTTGTCTGTAATGTTGCTTAACTCTGTGGAGGAGAAATTTCCTCACAGGAGCTACTTTATCTGTGTGGAGCCTGATGTGTTGTGGAGAGCTGGCATTCCTGCTTGTCCAAAACCCTTTTTCTCTGTCCTTTTCATGTGTTACAGTTATGAAGACTTCGGTAAAGAAATAAGTGAACAAAGGGGATACATATCATGGGTAGGACAGAGAAGTCACTCTGTAGACAATCCAAGTGTCAGTGAGCCTTGAAGGTACACTGATTTGCCTGATAAGTAGGTAAGATACACATCTGACAGAACTTTTGGGAAGAAAGAAATTCTTGTTTCTTCAGCATCTGTTAACATGATTTTGAATTTCAGACCAAGAAGATTTGTTGTTGTTGTTTGAATTTTTAACAAAGTTGGGCCAAGTCATTTCAGAGTTCTACAAGAGATGGAGATAATTGTTCCACTGGGATTAGAGGAATTTTAAGAACCTTTTAGGAGCAGCCACCTAATGCTTTAAGGTCAAGTTGTCTTCAACTGCTACTAGAACAAATTATTTTGAAGGCATTTCTGTTGAGTGGCAAAAGTTGAATATCCAACATGAGGAATAAGTGAGATTTGGGAGAAGTGAAATTCTGTGCTGGGCTCCAGGCAGACTGCCCTCCAGGCTCTGGGGAACTGTTGAAGGGCTTGGCACATTTCTCCCAACATGTACACATCATCAGAAATGGAAGAAAAAGCAAAGAAGCTGACAGACTTTGCTGCTTTGGCAAAGTCCTAATTGTCTGCATACCCTTTTTTGGTATGTTACTGAAAAACAGATGATTATGAAATATAAAATAATCAGCCAGTATGATTTTTATCACTCTTTGTAGAGTCTTTTGAGAGTTTTTTCTCTAATACCTTTAACTGTCACAAGAGTTATGTGGATGCTAATTACCTGCAAAAACATTCTAGAAGTTTAAGTGTTGACCACTGAAAAGTATAGTAAACTGAAAGGATCACCTCTTTTCTGTGTTAGTAAACAAAGCAACAGTCCTCTCTGCCATAAGTTCGTTGTCTGATGACCCGTCACTTAGGAGGTTCAAAATGTCTGACAGGTTAAGTTTATAGAAGTTGTATTAAAGGAATTAGAAGATTATAAAGGGGTTTCAGCACTATAGCTTTCTGACAAATGGTGTTATAACAAGAATTGGTCAGTTTATCTCCCTTTCTGTCAAATATTCACCTTCAGTAAAAGCTCTGCATGCATTTAAATTTGCCTTAAATTTATGCATAACTAGATTAGCAGTTCCTGACAATCATTTGTTTTGCTTTTCTGCTTTCAGCCATCTCTTCTTTTTTTACCACCTGCTGTATTTGCCTTCTGCTCAGAGTATGCTGTTGACAGTTACTAATAATGCAGATTAAATTTACTTAGTATGACAGGCAAAACACTGAGTAAAAGCAAAACAATAGAATCCCACATTCTTTCTCTCTGTTTAAGTAGTGGCTTAAAAGGCCAAAACAGATTTGTAAGATTCATTATAAAAGCCGGTGTCTTATTGGGCTTAAATATAGACAGTGGGTAAAGCTGACTATGGTGGCATAATATTGCAAGTTTTTTTACAGGTGTGTATATATATATATGAAGTACAAAATGTATCTACAGGTCAATTTTGATTTCTTGGAGTTTATTAGAATTTGCTACTAATCAAAATTAAATATTCTTAAGGAATGAAAATTAACTTCATTCGAATGTCTTATTAGGCTAAATTCCTGTTTTTACTATTTATTTCCCATCTCTAAAATCCTAGGCGTTACTTCTTGCTCGTGATTTAAAACAAGCTAAAAGAAAATTATTTACAGCTTTTGAAGTATGGTGATCAAGCCCAGAAGCTGCGTTTATTATGTATCTAAGACATGTAGTTAGATGGTGGCAGAAGTGATGAGTGTAGTAGATGACTGCCCTCTGAACCAATCTACCATTGACCTACAGTATCCTCCACACAACAGCCTCTCAAACCTCCTGTGTCACTTGCAGCAGTCTATGCCTTTTCCATGTATTTAATATGGAAGATGCATGAATTACAGTGATCATACAGAAAAAAACTTGTAGTGCATCATGCTGCATTATAATAAGATTGTTCCATAATTGGCATTGTTAACGGGAAAAGATTTGGGGTTTTTTTGGTCTAAATCCAGGTCAAGATAGAGTAAGCATATTAGACATAATTTAGTCCCCAGGTACAAATATATGGACCCTTTTACATGGAAATAGGAACGATTTAGAATATCAGAGAAGAAGAAAATATGACCTTCAAAATTATGAATTTCTGTACAGACATAAATGATATCCTATAGAATATGTATATAGTAGTGATTCATAGGTAGTCAACTATGCAGAATTCCAAATTAGCTGGAAATTCACTGCCTGATGTATTTTTAAGAAAGAAAATAAATGTTGTATGAATATAAAATTGAAGTTGTTTAAAGAAGTTATTTTTCTTTTCAGCTGGGGCCTCTTCCAAAGACTTTCATTAGACCTACAGATTGCAACGCATAATATTCTGTTGTAACTAGTGGAAGAGGATTTTTTTTCACAGTGTCTACATTAGACACCTAAATTGGGAGCCTCAGTTAATTGCCTAGGCTCATTATATATCCAAAGAATAAAAGTAAGCATCTCCAAAGGGCACCTCAGAGCACCTCAATTAGGAGGCATCTACCTCCATTTATTATACGTAGAACTGAGGCTTTTAGCTTTATGGAACAGTTTTCTTTATGCGTGCACAGAGACTGTGAATCTTACTGTGAGTGATGAGTTTTTCAGAAGGCAGTTTTCCAGGAAACTAGTTATTTGTCACCTGTTGCAAAGAAAGGTCCAGATTTCTCTCCAGCTGTCATTAACACAGAGACCTCAGCCAACACCAACAAGCTCATTTAATGCATGATGTAACATTGGTGAAAGCACAATAAAATCATCCAGACTTGGATATTAGCAAAATGGGGTTTTATTGTCGTTAACTGAGGACAACAGTACATAGCATGGAGACATTGTCAGGAGAGAACATGGCACTGTGGTGCAAAGAAGGAAGCCAGCTGCAGCAAGAGGGACTACAACAGAGTCTAGGCTAAAGAAAGCAAAGCAATAGAAATGAGTAAGTGTTTTGGTTATTGCCATGGAGTCTTCAGAGTCTGTGAAGGAGAAGTAGTAGGAGCGGCTGCTGCAATATGTTGCAGTGAGTGGGTTTGGGATCTCATAAGCTGGCATACAACAGACAAAAAACAAGTACTGGGAGAGAGCGTTCATGGCACAGCTGTGGAAAAGCAACCTTGAGCAGTCATTAAAACAATTGGTGTTACACAGTAGTGGGCGTTACAAAGTTACAAAATTCTGCTTTAAAAGAAATGGCAAAATGATCATCTTTTCATCTGGAACAATGTAGTAATACATAGTAATACAGTAAGAGTGAGTGACTGTTCTGGTATATAATTCTAGTTTAGAAACTCATAATTATGTAGCTTGTACAGTTCTGTGAGTATCTGAAGTAGCTACTACTCACTCTGAAGCATTTACAATAGGAAGGGAGAAAAGGAAGCCATGAAAAATTAGTTAATACATATGAGAAAATATTTTAGACAATACTGGGCCAGACCTGAAAAAATAAAGAGACATCAGGAATGTTAAAAGAAGTGCTGAATCTAACATATTTATGATGACATATTTCAAAAATGTCAGAAAGGTTTTCAGAGATAACAGACATGGGAGTGACAGACATGTAGGATAGAAATTGGGAAGCAAAAGCACAAAGGAGAAAAACAAATGTGCCTCCTGACACAAACAGATCTGCAAATCTAGGCTTAAGCAATCAAAAGAGCATAGCACTACTGTATATCTTACCAATTAAAAATTCACTTGCGATTGATACCAGATGCCAAAACTTTCTAACATGGTGCCTTGGTTTATATGGACAGGGCATCCTAGTGTGTAGCATTTTGCTATGGCACCAATACGAGTAAAAGACTGCAAGCAAACTGAGAGTCCTTCATTTCAGAATGAACTGATACAAGTGCATATTAAATCCATGTCAGAATGTGTTCTCATAATCTGTATTCTTTATACTTTATGCATTCAAAAGATTTTCTGCCTTCTCAATACATAAGGTGATTAACTATTGAGAGGCGATACTAAAGCAAAACTCTGCCTTGAAACTTTACTGCATATACTGAGAATCACAACAGAAATTGGGCACAGGATAAAACTGGGAGTCCAAGACTTCTGAATTTAACACTTGAGATATTCTGTAAGTTCATATGCACCATGCAGATATATATTAATAAGACATGAATCTATTATGTCAAGTGCATCTCCTCCTCTACCTCTGAGGTTTTTTTCCCTGTAAAGCTCCACTAGTCACTTTATCTAGCTTTGATCACAGTTACTGGGTATAGAGCTTTTCTAAAATTTACTGCTCTAATGTAAACTGTTTTCATGTCTATGATTTTATATCTAACTTCTACTCATTTTCCTTTCAAACCTTGAGTCAGAAATCTCAGAGACTCTCACTGTCTTCTCCTAACTGGTTTCAGTATTAACAACAGTTTTTGTGATAATGATGTGGTACTATGTGACATTTCCCAAGAATTCTGTTTAACATGCAATAGATGAGGACTGGTGCTCTGTGAGGTCATGTTATGCCACCCTAAGTCTTCAAAGTCTTTTAACATTTTGCTGTTGAAAGCAATATTACAAAACTCAATGTTTTAATTCTAAATTGATTCATGGCCAGAGAACAAAATGCAGTCTTTAAAAAGCCAAGACATCAATTTAGACTTCTGGATGTCTGAAGCCAAAGAAAAAAGATGACAATTAGACACAGAATAGACAAGATGGATCTGTTAGTCTAACATTATTATCAATATTTTTTAAAGGAAGTCCAAACATGAAAGATTTCAGAGAAGAAATGTGCAACACAGCTAGCTTTTATCTTTTATTTGCTATGAGAAACAGCTCCCAGAAAGAACTTGGAAAGATTCAGACACAATAATAGTATGCTATTAATAAAAAATACAACAACAAGATGAAGGAAAAAATCAAGGGACAAAGAAAGGAGCATGAAAAAAGAAGAAACAAAAGAGACAGAGAATGAAGCAAAGAAAAATAATTGATTGCATAATTTCAGTCCTATCCCTTTATTTTCCCCCATCCATCTTCCTTTGCTCTTTCTTTGTGGTATTTTGAGATATGAAGATTGAGTTCCTCCTTCTGAACACTGACTAGCATGTTGTGATTGACATGTCATCTGACAAATGTTTTGCAAAAATTAATCTATATATTATGTATAAATTGTTCTGCAATTGGCTTCATAAAATTGCTATGTTGCAGTTAAAAATTTTCTAGAAACTACTTGTAATGGCAACATCAGTCCACAGATGAGCACTGAAATGTTTTTATTTCAGACTGGTTGATTCATCTTTCATAATTCTATAAAGAAGTCATTTGCAGTTGGGTTGTAAAAGACTTGGTGTCATTTTTATTTTCCTTAACACCTTTCTGAGTGCCAGGGAAACATATTAGACCACACCAAATTCCAAACAGAACCAGTTATATCTCCTATATTAACCGCACTGTGCTGACATTACTGTTCCATTGTTAAAAAACAACCAACAACAACCAAAATAAAAAAAAACAACCAAAGAAATAAAACCCCCACTTGCTAGCGCTGGAGTTAGAGTTTAGCCTTTTAAACTACTTATCAGATTCACCATCCTCAAGAACCTAACAATCCATTCTTATCTTTCATTAATGAGGCAGATGATACACTTCTGTGTAATTCTTAAGAGACTCATAGAATCATTTAGGTTGGAAACGACCTTCAAGATCATCTAGTCCAACCATTAACCTAACACTGCCAAGTCCACCACAAAACCATGTCCCTAAGCACCACGTCTACACACCTTTTAAATACCTCCAGGGATGCTGACTCAAGCACTTCCCTGGGCAGCTTGTTCCGATGCTTGATAACCCTTTCAGTGAAGAAATTTTTCCTAATATCCAACCTAAACTTCCCCTGGTGCAACTCAAGGATGTTTCCTGTCGTCCTGTCACTTGTTACCTGGGAAGAGACTGACACCCACCTTGCTCCAACTTCCTTTCGGGTAGTTGTAGAGAGCGATAAGGTCTCCCCTCAGCCTCCTTTTCTCCAGGCTAAACAGCCCCAGTTCCCTCAGCTGCTCCTTATTAGACTTGCTCTCCAGGCCCCTCAGCAACTTGGTTGCCCTTCTCTGGACACTCTCCAGCACCTCAATGTCTTTCTTGTAGTGAGGGGCCCAAAACTGAACACAGTACTCAATGTGCGACTGTGGCAGTACACTCTGCCCCACCCCAGCCCCCACCCCCCACCCCCCGACCCCGCCAGCAGGAAACGAAACTTCTCCAGGCAGGGAGAAAGGGGAAAAAAACCCTAAACCCTAGAGGCCGAAGGCTGAAATTTGAACTGGCCAATAGAGATGTGCCAGGTACACTGAGGTGACCTTCTTGGCCAATAGGGATTAAATCACCACAGGTCAGATTCGACAGGGGTATAAACAGGGTCCCACCAGAGGACACGTTGGCAGTCCTCCTTAGAGCAGCGGGTCTGCAGTCGGGGACTCCCCCTTGGGTTGGGGCACCGCCCGAGGTAACTCCTTGAGGCAGAAACCCCTCAGCTTTTAGGTGAGTGATACGCACGTTTTGGAGCCATCATTTTTAAATCTTAAGGATTCTTGGGTCAGCTGCGTAGTATTAATTCTCTTTACATCATTGAGCCTGTGGTTTTATAAAATGTTACGGGACTTCTAAGTAACTTTTTCCTGAAGAATAAATCTGAGTTTTAACACTTGTTGGATTTGGTTGTGCATGCATCCATAACAGCAGCCTCACCAGTGCCGAGTACGGGGGATGATCACTTCTCTGCTCCTGCTCGCGACACTATTTCTGATACAGGCCAGGATGCCATTGGCCTTCTTGGCCACCTGGGCACACTGCTGGCTCATATTTAGCCAGCTGTCAGCCAACAGCCCCAGGTCCTTTTCCACTGGGCAGCTTTCCAGCCACTCTTCCCCAAGCCTGTAGCGCTGCATGGGACTGCTGTGACCCAAGTGCAGGACCCGGCACTTGACCTTGTTGAACCTCATACAACTGGCTTCAGCCCATCGATCCAGCCTGTCCAGATCCCTCTGTAGAGCCTTCCTTCCCTCAAGCAGATCAACACTCCTGCCCAACTTGGTGTCATCAGCAAACATACTGAGCATGCACTCAATCCCCTCCTCCAGACCATTGATAAACCTATTAAACAGTCTACCAAGTTGGACTTCTTAGGCATTACCAAATATAGTATCAGTGTGTGGTCATGAAGAGAGATAAAAAATGAACACTGAAGTCAAAATTATAATTCTCTCTTTTCAGGATAAGGCAGAGTTTAGTTTGCCCATATTGTTTTATTTCTTGCTTTTTTTGCCAGTGTTCCTTAACACAGAGATCTTTTTCAAAAGTAAAAAAATCATTCTCCTTACATCACTGACAACTTTTCATTTAGATGAATTTTTCATTTAAATAATCTTCATCTCAACTTCACTTTATTCCCTCTGAATTTGAGTCACAAGTAGGTTCTCTGCTCTTGTGGAATAGATGCTCTGAGATCCCATTTCAAAAACAGATATCTTTCTTTGTTATGTTTGCTGCAGAGAACTGGACTCAATATTCCATATGGTCCCAATGAGTCTTCTGTTCCTGTGTCAGTCTGTGACATCCAGTCCTTTTGTTTTCTTGATTAGCTATAGATACTGTGCATTTTTAACTCTCACAGTTTCAATCACTTGGAAGTTGCTAAAAACCTAAGGAAAAGACTTTAACATCTGCAATGCTATTTCAGTTCTTTAGAAGGTACCTGAAATCCAGGTACACTTCCTGGGTTAAGTACATAATGAATTTCGTGGTCCACAGGAACTGCAATACGAGCATTAGCTCCATGCGTATAACAGTTCATCCATCATTTGCAGTATTTCAGACATGGACCTAGTAAATATTCTATTGCCTCTTCCATAAAGATATTTTAAATTGTGGGAAGGTGAAAAGCTGGTTCTGGACTAAAGATTTAAAATAAGAAAAACAATACAAAATTTATTTAAACAGAAAAGATCATTGCATTCTGCTATATGTTGGCTGTTCTCATAACAAGAAAATGCTATTATGCATTATATTGACCTGCTCAGGATCAGAAATGCAGAAATTTGCATTTTCATTTACCACAATCTTGATTGCATAGCACTGCATATCTTCATTGGCCACTTTCAAATAGATAAAGAGAGGAAGTATCTATGTAAAAATACTATATATTAATTTCAGACAATGAAAATTTAAACATTTTTGAAAAATCATATTTTTTGAAAAAAAATTGTGCAGATCTCTCTCTGTTTCCTCTGCTCTGTTTTTGAGTACAGTATTCCCTAACTGAAAGTGCCCACCGGGGAATGCAGATAGAGCTAATAAAAGTATAACTGCCTGAATGACACCAGGATAAACAGAAGCAAAGGAGGTCATTACTCCCTAACTATTGTTGTATGTACACGGGCATCAGATCTCTTACATCATCTGCTCCATTAAATGGAATTGTGTGGGACATGAAAATCAAACAAATCTTTGAACTGCAATAACATGGTTACAAAATTGTGTGAATATAGGCAGACACTAGCAATATTTTTAGAGTATTTTGAGTGTTTCCTATTATACTTCAGTCTTTCTTTAAAAAATTTTTAAACAGGTATTTTATTTATATTAGTTGGGGGAGGGGCTGTAGGCTGATTTTTGATTTATCCTTTAAACAAGTTTCTGTTTCTGCTAGGAAGTAAGTAGTGTCCATACAACATTAGATAATCAGCAGATAATTCTTGTAATACTGTCAGCCTGGTGCCAAGATTAAACTTTAGAAGTATCTAAATGTCCCTGAAAAGTGCCACCTAAAGTCAATTGTGAATTTTTCAACCAACCCCATTTTCTGTAAGTTTAAGCCTTAACTTTACATATGAACTCTATCCCACTTCAGGTTATTCAAAATCTTCATTCCGATTTGCTTGTCCCATCGTTTCTTCTCTGGTGTACTTTTGGAAAAGAACAGGTGATCATTTTAAAGTGCTGCAATCTAACTTTTGCAGTCTGAATACCCCATTGTTGGTAACAATGACAGTTTAGAAGGGGGCTCTTTTCTTTCTTCAGAATCCTTTTGATTATGCTGAAATTGCTAGTGCATAATTTAGTTCTGCTGAATGGTGAAGAGAGAATCTTTTGAAAATGAAAGAGAAAGAGAAAGAGAAAGAGAAAAACACTGATTTTCACAGAAGTGCATTAAGAACTTAAGCATACATACCCAGAGCCTGATTTTGAAATATATTGAGTGTTTTCTTCTTTTGTTGAGCATACTCAGCTTCTAGTAAAATTTGGCTGAGTCTGCAGATTGTAACAGAAAAGGTGATTTTTGACAGGTTTTTCTTTAAGAAGGTCTGGAAAATGTAAACAGCATAGGGTCATAAACAAAGTTATAATTCTTTTGATTCCACAGCTTTCTAAAATGCATAATGCTACAAAATATCTACATATTACCAAGATTAAATAAAAATTTGATTTATTAGGAGCTTACCATGAAGAATGTTCGCTTTTGACAACAAAAGAAAAAAAATAGTTCAAGGGAAACATAAGACCTAAAAGCTTTTAATTATTAAATTTCATGTAAATAGTTAAGTTCCTGTAAAAATTTGTGCTGTAATTTGGAGAGCCTTTCTGGGATAGATACAGTGGACAAATGCATTGCAAAACTCTGGATTCTATATTTCTAGATATTTTTTGAAAGTCTGAGAGTTGAGGACTCCGCTGTCCTGGTTTCAGCTGGGATATAGTTAACTGTCTTCCTAGTAGCTGGTACAGTGCTATGTTTTGAGTTCAGTATGCGAAGAATGTTGATAACACTGATGGTTTCAGTTGTTGCTCAGTAGTGTTTAGACTACAGTCAAGGATTTTTCAGCTTCTCATGCCCAGCCAGGGCACCTGACCCAAACTGGCCAACAGTGTATTCCACACCATGTGACGTCCCATCTAGTTTAGGAACTGGGAAGTGGGGGGCAGGGATTTGCTGCTCGGGGACTGGCTGGGTGTCGGTCGGCGGGTGGTGAGCAATTGCCCTGCGCATCATTTGTACATTTCAATCTTTTTATTACTACTGTTGTCATTTTATTAGTGTTATCATTATCATTATTAGTTTCTTCTTTTCTGTTCTATTAAATCGTTCTTATCTCAACCCAGGAGTTTTACTTCTTTTCCTGATTTTCTCCCCCATCCCACTGGATGGGGGGGAGTGAGTGAGCAGCTGCGTGGTGCTTAGTTGCTGGCTGGGGTTAAACCACGACGTCCGCACAGGAAAGAAACAGTGAAAAAGGATGCTATTTCCTTCTACAGCGCTGTGAGGGCTACCAATGAAATTGTGGCTCAGCACAAACACAGGATGAGGACTTAGGGACCTGTACCTTAAAATTTTGATAAAAATGTGATTCATTTGATTACTGAAGATAGATTGACCTTTGT
The DNA here is from genome assembly GCF_947461875.1 of Haliaeetus albicilla. Classification (NCBI taxonomy): domain Eukaryota; kingdom Metazoa; phylum Chordata; class Aves; order Accipitriformes; family Accipitridae; genus Haliaeetus; species Haliaeetus albicilla. The sequence continues at coordinate 28,944,349 of NC_091485.1, forward strand.
TTCCTGTTATAATTTGTATGCCACCACTCCAGAGTTATAAAATGGAACAGCCGTTTGTTCCAGGGGTCGCAATTCACTGACTGGTTGCTACTTTTAAAGAGCTGTTGAAGCTGTCAGCTGCAGTTGTCAAAGGAGAAACCAAATAATGAGTCCCTGAATTGGGTATGAATCACTGCTATGGGGTACTGGAAATGCTAGAGAGTATATATCCCAATAGTAAAGACTTAAACTGGGCTTTGCAATATTGTCTAAACATCAGCTTCTATGGTACTGTCCTGAAGTGTCACAAGGTCAAATGGCTACTCTTTGCAAACTGGCTTTCAATAGCCTCTCAGTTACACCTGCATTAGTCAGGTGTGTGATAACAATGAATTAGATCATTGTTATGTGATATGATATACGATCAGAGGACAAATGCCATGATGCATTTATAATTCTCATGACAGATGATACTGAACCTTGGAGAATATATACGCATTCCCACGAAGCCAAAGTCTAAATCCCAGGGACTGAGATTCATATTGTGGTATGTGCTCCTATGTACAACATCAGGTTATGATGCCCTTGACTGCTGTGTGTAACAATTCAGTTTATATGGGGTTTCAGAATTATGGGAAAGAAAAGGTTAATAACTCTACCACAAAAGCACAACAATTGCACTTTTACGTAAACACAAAGGCCATATAAACAAATTTTTCATTGAAGCAGAAAAATAAGAGAACCTTTGGAAGAACTAGTCTTATTTAAAAGCTTTTATGTGGGGATGGCAGGCAGCCTTTCATAGATTTTTTTATGTTTTGATTATATATGTTTTTGATTGCTTTGTGGGGAAAAAAAAAACCCAAACAAAAAAACGCAGAAATTACTGCCAATCACACCCGAAAAATAAAAGATCAGAACACACATACTGTACCTTATAGGGCAGTGAGAATAACTTCATGCTGATATTGCTAAAAATGTTATTGATACCAAGTTCCCTAGCTACTGATTAAAGGCATCTTGAAATACTCAATTAAAAAAAAGTAGCTAATCTATCATTATTTGTATAGTTATAGCAAGGTGCAAACTTTGTGATTTGCAGCACAAAAACTTTTCTGACAATTGTCCCATTTGTCTTTCTGAAAAGAGCAAAACTATTAGAGTAGAAGATTTAGAGCAGAGGTCTTAAAAATGCATCTAGAAGCTTATGTGGCAAAAAAATTAAAAACATCTTTTAGAGCTATTAAAAACTTTGTTTCAATAGCTAGAAGCTTCTTTCCAAACTTCTTAAAAGACATTCAGAATTTCTCTCTTTGTTCCCACCAAGCCTTGAAGGCTTAGAGTTTAATTTAAAATACTAAAGTTTTATTTTCCCAGGCTCAGAGACTCCTTGAAGCCCACGTAATTCATCAGGACAATCAAATTCTCTTGTATATGATGTGACATAATTACTTTTAAGAAAATTTAAAATTATGCCATGAACTGTACTGAGTCTTCAGCCTTCACCAACTCTTGCAGTAATTATCTGTCCTAGTCAAAGGCTTTTGGAGACATGAATGGGTTATAAATCACTACAAGCATTCTTGGTGCACTTTTTAATTAGCTGATTTGTAGCACTTACTGATTAAAATATAGCTTTTTTTTGGCTCCTGTCTGTCTGAAATAAGTTTGATAAGACAAAGACTTCTTGACACCTGACGAGTTGTTTTCAATCACTTCCATGTAAAATAGTTGCTCTTTGATATCACAGTTTAATACATAGTCTCAATTGTGCCAGATAAAAATCCAGAAAACCAAAACCAAAAAGCCAAAAATACAGAGCTTCAGGGCTTCACTACAGATATTATATGTAACCTTTTTTGACTCTAGATTGCACTGTAGGTTTGAGAGATTGAAACACCTTTTGTTAACATGTCAGTGTATATGAACTTGTGTTTATTAAAAATCTGCCTACTTAGTACTGACATTACCAGTTAACATTAACTTTCTTGTTGAAAAAGTGTTTCTTTATGTAAAAACCAGAGTAAATATGACAGTAATAAAAACTGCATTATAACATGCCAAATCATTCAAATCTGTTGTTTGTAAAGCAAAGCTATCATTAGGATATAGCAAGGACGTATGCTTCAAGCTGAAGACCTTTTATGGTGATACATCAAAGAAACTGCCTGATAAATCTGATTTGGAGATAAAAACTGCAAAAATCTTGCCAAAGTCTTGGGTTATGGGTTATACCTTTTCTAGATAATTACTTGATATGGAACTTAAAGCTACTCAATAGGTGCTGTAATTTGCACTTTCGTCTTTATCAAATGAAAATTGAGTTTCTAACAGGAAATAACTACTTTTTGTTATTATTTTTTTAACCTGTTCAGTTTTATATGGGAAGAATGCATTTAATGTTTTGAGATACAATCTTTTCCTGAGTTCAGTTAGTTCAATTTTTAAAGGTACCCCTTGGACTAGGTTAACAAAGCCTTCTAAATATATTACCAGAGGCAAGGACATCTGAGAATAAGTATACCACAAACAAAAAGGTTTTGTTACAAACTTTGTGTCCAGTTTTATATGATATATTTCATATTAATAGTAAATCCATGCTAATGTAGCAGTCACTAGGGAGAACTTAAGAAATAATAGCAGTAGCAAATGTAAAGTGAATGTAGAGGTTGATTTTCTTTGACAGTTTTAATTTCATTTCTCTGTGACTCCTTTTTCCTGAGACTTTGTAGGAAGAAAATAGAGGATGTTTAGAAAACTGAGAATGTTTTTGTCTTATCCTCCTGAGACTGCATGTGATAGCTGTAGCAATCCCTGATACACTGTTCAGAAACACAAAGACCAATTATAGACTGAAAACTGATGGTGTGAATTATGGTATTCTCTTCAGGCAAGGTGGAGAGAAACAGTACATTCCTGTTCCTCTTCAAAGGTTAGTGATTCTGCTAAGGTAGTGTGCTTTTGTATTATGGTATAAGAAACTCTTTCTTAATGACACTATTATGCTCTTTCTGTATATATTTCATTTCTGTAGTGGCTCATATACATCTATCAAACAGGGAATTTATGTCACTGACATGCTTGGGATATGATGGAAAACAGCAGCAAACTCACAAACGCATTCACCTTCTCATTCTCTGCAAATAAATGTACGTGCTGCTATATAGAGTTTACTCCTCTGCATATTTTAGAATAGAAATCAGAATTTGGACTTGTTCTAACTGAATGACTGCATTACTGTTTACAAATTCGTGTTTCTTTTTCCATATCCTCTCCTTGGCCCAAAAATCTGTAAACACCCGTCCACCAAGTGGCAAAGTATCAACAGGAAAAGCAACAGAGCCATCCTCCTGAGATATTTTGCCAGCCATATATTAATATAAATAAATTACTTCTATTCTCATGTAAAGGAAGAGGCAAGCAGCCATTCTCTGGAGGGTTATGGAGCTGTGGAAAAGAGTCTCTTTGAAATCCAAAATTAAGATTCAAAGCTGTGGAGAAGTTGAGATACCAGGGAAAGTCTTTGCACGTCTACCTAAGGCAAGGTACCTTGCCTTACCAAAACCCTGCTCACTGTGTTAAAGTCCAAGCTGGCGTGCTTAACCCTCTGCCAGTGTTATGTAGGGACCTCAGGCATCCAGCCCTCCTAGGGTGGCAATACCTGTCTGACAATAGGCTCTTCAGGACTAGCACCAGCATGCCCAATTGCTATGTGTGACGTGTGTTGCAGATTCTGTGCATTCTGTTACCTTTGTCTGTTGTTTCCTAGCTACACTAGATATTCAGGATAGCCAGAAATGTAGGACTGTTCAGGCATTCCATTGATGAGGATTGTACAAAGCATGTTTCCTCCGATTTAGTTAGAACGGGGTTGGCTATGAATTTCAGCAACTCTTCTGTGGCCTTAATCACTAAGTTTATTTTATTATCAGAAATTAGGAAGGAAAGAAAGAGGGATAATTAAATTTCTCCCAGCTTCAGGCTCCATCAAAGATATGTTAAAAATAAAGCTACAAATAGTTATCTAACAGAACTTTTTAAAGATAGAAAACTAGTTAAACAAAATGGATAAATACTTCCAACTTTTCCTAACAGATAAAGCACACACTATGAGTACTTTGAATTAATTCAAAAGTGTTTTACATAAAAAATGAAACATAATATGAAGATCTAAGAATATGTTACTGTGCTTATCTATGTAAATTGCTTAACATCTTTCCTCTCACGTAGAAGTCTTAAAAAAACAGAACTTCTAATTTCACTGTACTTTCTTTTGTGTCAAATCCATCCTTTTTGTGTCTTTTATTCATACTGTCCTGACCTACAGTAAGTGGCAAATTAATCCAGTGGTCACAGCCCGGTTGCTCTCTCACTTCATTAAGCTATAGAGAACATGGCCATGCAGCAGTCACCCATCCAAGTGAATCATCGTTGTCATTATATATGTTGTAATTCTTATTAATTGATCACAGCAAAATGCTAATTCGGAGGAACTGGGGTTTTTCCAATCTTGGGCTTTTTGGAGCAGAGGTGTTATACAGTTCCATGGCATCTATATCTTTTCTTCCTACCATTAGAAAACATCCTCATCAATTTAGATCATGTTTTAATTATAGCCATGCAGACTCTCAAGGCCTTGCACAATGAGCACTTGGCTTCACTGCCTGTACCTGACGGGATATGGCTAAAGGACCTGCTGGAGCACAGAGACTGTCACGTCTCATTGTTTGGACGTGATTGACTGATGCAGTACCACATAATGCTTTAATGAAAAAACTTTCAGAAACCACTCTTTTCCTTAAGCAAAGACATTAATTTTTAAAAGATGATGTTAAACTTTCTTTTCTTTTTTTCTGGTTTCAGGAAAGAAAGAATAACAGCTAAAGTGGCATCCATTCTGCATAAGTATTTTGACGTTAGGAAATAACCAAGCATTTAAAAATGTCCATCATTTGCAGTAATGGTGCTATCTGCTACTCATCTTAATACTTTATCCCAAAGAAAAAGGAAGGTTCTCAGTCAGATCTAAGATACATTTTCTACTGTGCTTAACTGTTAGATTTGAAGAGGCTGAGGAGAAGTAATGATTAGTATCAGTTACAAGTAGTACTGCTGACTTCTGAAATAGTCTGCGTGATTGTATTATTCTGTGATTCTACCATTCACCCAGATGAGGACTGGTACTTTTCATAACTGGTAAATGGCTTATTTTAATAGTGAAAGAATAAATCAATATAATAAGAAAGTATTATGCAGTCAGGCAAGGTTAGTCCTAGCTTTTCATTGAACGGTGTATCTTTGTATCTGAAAGTTTTTAAGTAGCAACCAGCTTTCTGATGTGTCTTTTATACTATTTCAGTGGAAAAACTGTTATTCTAAAAGGAAATCTGCCTTGACTAGGCCTTTATATACATATATGTATATCCTCTCCAACTGCTAATTGCTTGTCATATTGGCAGGCTGAAATGTTTTGATTTTAAGGGAAATGAATTGGCGTTTTGGCTATTTTATAAACATAATATTGAAAAATAAAAATGCAGATTTCTTATAATTGCATTATAGTAAATCAATTACTTTGCACAATATATGTGTTACCAACATTCAAGCTCTTGCAGTAATGCAGGGGCTCTGAGCCTGCTTTTAACCAGCTGAAAATGGCACTGAAATTCAAATCCAGTAATGTCTCATCACATAAGCTTGTAAGTAATATTTGGTCGACTAAGATGCTTAAAGTTGAACCTGTGGTAAGAAATTCACATTTTAATAAAATGACGCCTGCCAGCTCTCATGGACCTCAGAAAAGAAGCCATTGAATACTGAAGAGTTATGTCAGGTATCTAACTGATGCCTCAACAGAGGAACAAGGATTAAACAGGGAGTAAAGCTTAGGTTTTCTTTCATGTCTTTTAATAGTGTTTCTTGGTCAAAGCTTATATCACAAAAGCTTGCAGAAAAAATAATATTTTAAATGTAAATCTTGAAATATTTTTTCTAGTTTCTGAAGATAACAGAAAATGGCAAAGAAAATTTTCTTCTGAAGAAAAATGATAGCAGAAAATTTTCTAATGATTTTCTCTAGTTGAGAGGAACAATCTTGGTAACATTTGCAATCTACATTTACCTGTTCTGTGCATAGAAAAAGAAAATAGTTTCTTTCCAACTTTTTTAGTCCTGATTCTTTTATTCCTTTCCTCCCTTCCTCTCTCCCACTCCCCCACAAAAAAATATTTTGAATTATTAAAGAACTCCTTTTAATACAATGAGGAGAATTTAAAAAATTGACTATGCTGAAAGTAACTACACTTGAAATTTGTATTTTAAATAATAGATCTCAAAACATAGAAATGTATTTGTATAGTTTTGCATTTCCTTACTTCTGACAAAAATGCCCAAATACTAAGATACAGTATGCTGCAGTACTCCTGTCTGGAATTAAAATATATGTTAAATGATACGGTAAATGGAAGCCAGTCCTTAGCTGCTGTTTCAGTTTACAAATCCTAGCTGTTCCTTTGCCTCAGAACTTCAGAACTCTGAACTGAATTGCACTTTTAAACTTTCTGTAACTCTTCATCCTATGAAACATTAAAAATAGATTAAAATGATAATAGATTTTGTGTTGCATAGCTGATATAGTGCATTATATTTTTCTTTATCCCTTTTGTGCTGGTTTCACCTGGGATAGAGAGAGTAGCTAGTATGGGGCTGTGTTTTGGATTTGTTCTGAAAACAGTATTGATCACTCAGGGAATGTTTTTGTTCCTGCTGAGCAGTGCTGACACAGGGTCAAGGCCTTTTCTGCTTCTCACCCCACCCCACCAGTGAGGAGGCTGGGGGGGCACAAGGGGTTGGGAGGGGACACAGCTGGGACAGCTGACCCCAACTGACCCAAGGGGTATTCCAGACCATAGGACGTCATGCTCAGCATACAAAGCTGGAGGAAGAAGAAGGAAGAGGGGGACGTTTACATTGATGACATTTTGTCTTCCCAAGTCACCGTTAGGTGTGATGGAGCCCTGCTTTCCTGGAGATGGCTGAACACCTGCCTGCCCATGGGAAGTGGTGAATGAATTCCTTGGTTTGCTCTGCTTGTGTGCATGGCTTTGGCTTTACCTATTAAACTGTCTTTATCTCAGCCTATGATTTTTCTCACTTTTACCCTTCTGATTCTCTCCCCCATTCCACTGGGGGGGGGGGGGAGTGAGTGAGCAGCTGTGCGGTGCTTAGTTGCTGGCTGGGGTTAAACCACACACCTTTCAAAAAATAATCAGTTCATTCAAGAAGGCAGGTTTATATAAAGGCTGATGTTTACTCCATGCAGTATGTCTCTTTCATACCCATCATGGCATGTGCTTGCACTTTGGTGGACGGTGTAAGACGAGTGTAAGAATCCTGTTTCACTACAAAATTTCCATGTAACTAGTTAAGCAGCTTCAACGATACTTATGCCACCAGCAGAGAAAAAGCCTCCTTTTCTCAGGGTCTTGTTTTTTGTTGTTTGGCCAGATGCTTAGAAATATTGGACATGAAGCAAACTCTAGTTTTACTGGGAGACTGTAACACATACTATATATGAGCTTTATGCCAGCTCAGCCTCTGTGACCAGTCTACTAATTCTACCTAATTCTTTCACTTAATATAGTTTGCCTTAGGACCAAAAAAATATCAATAAGGTTTCATTAATTAGGGCGTCCTGCTAAGCTGCTTAACAGAATTCAGTCTCTGGGGTGGGGGAGGGTTTCAGAAAGTGTATAAACTTGTCCTACAGATTTTTTTTTTACCTCTTAGCTTGGATTTTGGCTCCTCTTGTCTAACTTCAAAAGACGTTTTTAGTGCATGGCAAGATTGGGGGAAAAAACAGAGGTTTCATCAGAGGAAGTAGGACAGAGGAAATTCTGGAGACCCAGTTTCTACATTACACCAGATTCAGATATTATTCTACTTTCATGCTGTATCAGAATAGAAAACTCTAGGATAAATAAGGAAGCTAGAGTGGTGCATAGTTTAAAGTGACAGGTATAATTTGTAATAGCAGTCAGTGGTCAAAAATAATTTGTTCTTTGAAGATTAACCTAAATTCCAAAATATTCAGTTGCAGTCATTCTGTTCAACAATTCTTCTGGTTTAATATTTATTCTGATGAGATGAGAAGAGCTGGAGGGTGCATCAAAGTGGAAGATTCATCTAAATGCAGCATTGTCATGGGACTATCCATATTTTAAACCAATAGCTGAACTTTATTATATATCTGATTTCCCAAGTTTTAAAGATAACCTGCAGAAAAAGAAAAAGAACTGTGAAATTCTAGTATGGAGCATGAATATCCCAACATTGATTACAAATTTCCCGTTTCAATTTTTCATTAGAGCCAGCCAAGCTTTTTCAGTTTTATAAGAGCATAAGTAAAGTGAAGATGTGACCCATGTTATCATTTTTGTCAGTGACCTCATGTCAAAAAAGGTAGAAAAATGTTAATATTTCTTTTCCATGCAAATTTTGTGTTACAACAAAGATTTCACTTCGTTTTCTCTTGCTATCTCACAGTCACAAAGGTTCATGCACATTTTAAAACCTATAATGCATTTGCTATTTAAAATGCAGTCATTATGATGACAACATATCACAGATGGCAGATAGTAAAAGGGACAGTTTCGCAAAAATATATACAGAAATTGCATTTATGCAAACTGACAAATAAATGCAGTCACAATGTCAGTTTGTATATTCCCTGTGCACATTTGTGAACACTCACATACATAGGAAGCCCCATTACAGTCAGTGAGATAATTCATCTGGATAGCTCTCAGCATCTGCAAAAGGTTAATCACCTGATAGAAATCAGTTTATAAATGATTTGACAAAGAGAAAACAAGGATTACAAAGGTACACAATTTACAGTAAATAATTTCATCAGTCTCACTTTCGAGGAAGTGGTATTTTATTAAAAATGAAACAGGGTTACTGCTGTGATAAATAAATAATATCAAAGGACAAAAGGGCACATCTGAAGGAGGATATAAATCCACATATCATAGTGAACCAAATGGTCTGTCACAGAATAGTATCCATCAAAGCAAGTTCATGATACTGGGGGAAAAATGCTCTTGTCATAGCCTAATCAGACTTCTATCAGAGTGCGCAAGAAATCCTTGAAATGCTTTTTAATTTTTTCCCTATCCTTGTACTTTGTGTCAGGAAATGTCACCACTGTCTTCCCAGAACAGTAAATAAAGTACAGATTACACATTTGCATTGAAATCACTTTTTCCTCAATAAACGTGAATATATACATCTTCATTCTGTCAATAAAAACTCTGGAAATCTACAAAAACATATAACTTCTGAAGGTCATATAAGCACAAGTAATGTAATATTTTAAAATGTTCATAATTCAAAGCCATTTTCTAGGTGTTTCCACACTTTTTCTACTTCATTTAATTGCAAACAAAATCTTTATTTTTATATATATATACACACATCATAGTTTTATTTTGTAAGAGAAATATTTTGAAGTCATCATGATGGGCCAACATCTGAAGTTTATGCTCAGACAGAATTTGACCTTATCTTAGACTCAGAGCAGGTTATGCAGATCTGCTGGATCAATGGCTCACTGTTACTTCTTGTCATCATATTTTACTCACAGTAAGTCTTGCATTATATAAAGTTTTATTCACTTATTTTCACTGATGCTGAGAATTTTCCTTGATACTGACTCCTGCTAAAATGCAGGATTGCTCCTCTCTCTGCAGTCATGGTTTATTACAATTTTATTCTGTGGGAACTATTATATTGCTTACTCAAAATGTAGGGAAAACTTACGGGGCAGGAGAATTTTCATAAAAACTGCCTTAAAATATCAGAAGAAAGAAAAATGACCACAGGTCCTGAATTTAAATTTAGATCTTGTATCTTCAGTTTAGCTTCTCCTCCAAAGCTAAAAAATCTTATAATCATAGTTATTTATTAGTCTGGACTGCTGGACTTTCAGTTATAGAGTGGTTCCCCAGGAGAACAGTAAATGGCCAGGGAATTCACCAGTATCTATATAGAAACCATGAGAACTGAGGTCTCAGGCCTTTTCATGGAGACTGTAAACATGTCTGTTCTTCATTTTGAATTACAGTGAAGCCAAGTTTAAAAAAATATTGAAGCTCTTAATAAACAAAATATTATACTTTATTTCCTTCACCTCTCTGTCTCTCACCCACCCCTAAAGAACATAACTAATTATGGCTGCAGGGTAAGAAAGCAGAAAGAAAGTGAAAGTTGTTAATGGTTTCTATTTTTACACAGAAATAAATTATATTACCCAGTGGGACCATATAAGAATCTAGGTGGATAGACATCAACAGTTATCTTGCACAACTAGAAGGAATGTGATTATATCCAATGCAAATTATAAGATTATTTTAGCTATTAAATAATCTTTTGAAATAACAATCATCGCACAATAATAAGGGGGGGGGGGGGGGAACAGAGGTCAAGTTTTTCCACAGCTGCTAAGCAATGTAGGAGTAGATACCATTAACTTTCAAAAAACTACCATTCTATTCCTGAAAAGCCATTAAACTCTTGTCTAGATGTTTACTAAAATCAGTGTAAGTACATAACTGTATTGCAAATAAAGCATTTTGAGAGCTGAACTATTTTGGGTTATATAAACATCTTCACTATTGTATACTTTAAAAGGAAGAATCTTGAATCCAAACTCTTCTGAAATTTGAAAGAATCTTCTGAAGACTCTCTAGATCAAGATCTGCTCTTGTTTCTTTCACCGCATGCCGTCACCTCTTTGTTGCTTTTGGCACATCTGCACTTTGATCCTAAGGTTACACTTCAATGGAACAAGAAGCTTACAGAGACAAACACCATCCAGGTTTAACACAGTGAGCTCAAATGTTGTTGCTGCTATAACATAAAGGTTAATCCAGGCACCTGAATTCACTAGCATCCTGGGATAGTAATCAGGCAGATAAATTGATCTGAGACCAGTGCAGTTTACTCTCACCTGCAAAGCTAGTCAGCTGAAAGAAAGTTTGGATATAATCACAAAATCTGTACTTATGACTGCTTTTGAAGATGCTGACATATCTTAAAGATGGCAGTAATCTTATACACCACCCCTAGAAGTGTTAGCTATTCTGGGCAAAAATCTCACAGGAATAACTCATTAGTTTTGACTTAGGAGCCACTGGAATTAGCTCTTGTAGAAAAAGCCACTCAACTAGTCCGACAAACTGATAATTAATAGGGTGCTTTCTAACTTGCCTTTACAAACAGAAAGATGAAATGACTGAGCCTAATCACTAGTAGGGAGATCAATTTTCTGGTGTTAGATTTCTCTTGTAAACAAAGGTGGAAAGGCAATATATATTTAGTAACCTCAAGAAATTCTTGTATTCAAGTTATTAAATTTGCTTAGGATGTATTTTCTGTAAAATGGAAATAATTCCTTAGGTTTTGTGGTTTTCTTTTTCCCCATGAGTATTTTGGCATGGCATTGCTGATTATAGTATTTACAAAGAGAGTTCACTTTCAGAATGTGAGTTTCTAAATCATACTTCCAAGTACTGGCACTGGAAACCTGAATCAGCTTGGTATCCATCCACTCACAGAGTAAAAATGGGCAGTGGTACCCATGTCGAGTCAAAACATTTTAATTTTCAGGTTAGGCACATCCAGTAAATATCCTAAATTACATCCAGAAGCACCTGGATGTTCACTTACACCAGAAGAAATCCAAGAAATTGTATCTGTATAATAAAAGTGAAAGATAATGAGACTCAGTGGATTTACATTTAGAAAAAAAATGAAATCAGAATTTAGCCCTTGCACAGAACAGACTCTCAGCATGCACTTCCAGCCTTGCCTTTTCTCTGGAAATCTGTGCAGATGGAGGACATCTTTTACTTACATTGCCTCATGCTCCAGAAATCTTCCTCCTACTGAGTTACTTCCTCTCTTCATATTTCACCCCATAACCCTCCTTTTTCACTGTATCCTGCAGCCGAATCTTCCCTCTGCTCAGCACAGCACACCTCCATTCTGTCCTCACTTCGGACTGAAGAACACTTACAACTCAGTGCTTTAGAGTTTCAGTGTGTTTGTTCTTTTTCTTGTCTGTATCACCATACAGTATGTCATTTTCCCCTAGCTATCTGTATGACAGTAACTATCACTGGTTCTATAGAACGTTTACTCTTTATTCTGCCTCTCTTCCTGTAAAACATTTTATCACAGTTTGCATAAAGGCCTTTAGAAAATGGGGAGAAAAAGAGGCAGACTCTGTTCTATTCACTTCTTCAAAAAGAAAATTGAGCATATGCTCACACTTGCTTTCTTTGAATGATGTGATGAGACATTATACCTGCCATATGCACAGAGTCCTATAATGTTAATATGGAGGAACTAGCTTTCATGAGCCCTGCACCCGCAGAGCATCAGGTCCATTCACAGTGGTATTCCCAGCATTAATAGACTGCAGAGATTTAGCCGGTCACATGATTCCTCTCAAGTGATTTTTATCCACAGCCATGGCAAATGCTAAGCCTTTCCTGTTCACCTTTACTGACAATGAAGGGTTCAGCTCCATCCTGGAGCATAAGTGCCACAGGTACTGTAAATGCAACCAAAAACCTCTGAGAAGTTCCTGTCTCTCTTATAACTCATTATCACTAACATTGTCACTTTGTATTATCATGCGTCTCTCCTCTGGCCACCCCTGCAAGCTGCTTAGACAGAGGTGAGAACCCCTTTTCCAAGATTATTCAATGAAAAGAACTTCTATAGGTTTATGTAAGAAACAGAGAGCTCTGGATCCTCAAATTTGACAGTTAGTATGGGTTGACTTGAACTTTCCCCATATGACTTATTGAAACTGATGTATTAAATCAAATCAATACAATGGATATTACTTTGCCATTTAGCAAATTACAGCTAGGCTGAAATGATCTGATGTGGAGTGAATTCAGGTGGGAGTGAGACAAAATATTCTATACCAGAAGGCAACAATTCTACTTGTTAATTGATGGGTTGTTAGCATGACTTTAAACAACTTGGCAGCTGGCTGGCAAGCCTTATTCAGTGGGTGAGCGCATATGATGTATTGATATTTAAAAGGATATAATCCACTTAAAATCCATATAATCACACGTCTTCCTGACAATTTTTCTACCTATTCTTGTGACAAACAAGAGCTAGGAGTAGTGGCAATGGAAGAGATTAAAAAGAAAATATTTTCTGCAGTCTTTCTGTTTATTTAGCCTGACATCATTCTGAAAACAATGAATTTCACCATTTACCCTCTAAAGCTCTAGTTGAAGGACTAAGTCTTGTTGACCTAGGAAAGAGATGGAAATACCCTTTTCCAGTGTCACCAGTTGCTTTACTGGTTCTTCCACACAACAATGGGGTAGAAATAAGAAAGTGCTAGTCAGAAAACTTAAAAACTGTTAAGCAGATCTAGGAGTAGGAATCATTCTGGGCTTTGTTCTGTTTTTCTCTTCATATTGTATTTACTGCAGTTCAAGTCCTCTATTGTCTTTTCCTTCACTGCTCCATGTCTATCTATAACTCTTGTACAAGCCCACTGCAGTAGTATATAAGTACTTCACAGTCTTTAATTTATTTATCTTTACAACTACTGTGCACAGAAGAATATTTTTCTCATTTTGTAAGTAATGAAATGTGGCACAAAGAAAATAAGTGACTTCCTCAAGTGTTAGGACGTGTTGCAGAACAGAGAAACTTGAATCAAACCTCCTTGGTCCAAAGATGAATGTAAACCTGGAGTGTGTGGTTTCACTGGCATTATAGAGGGCTGTAGGGTTCACAGTTTCACTCTTCTTTTGTTTCAGATCAGTCACGTGGTCCAGAGCAGATCAATTCACTGATGCAAAGTGAACTCTTCTCCTCAGCAGATGACTTTTTTAATGTAAGTGACAAGTTCACACTGTACATGGACAATTGCTAGATGCAATCAGAGATGCTGACCTGTGTCCAGTGGCGGTATCAGGAATAGGATCACCTCTTTCAGAGGAACCTAGAGTTGCAATGAGTTGGTGTGTAAGGTCAGTTGTCACTCATGTGTCTACTTCTGTTGTGTAGTTCTGTGGGTGTGTAGATCCATCATCTCTGAGTGTCTCCCTAACACCATTTGAGTTCAAATCAGGAGCACGCCTTGGAAGAGACTTATCCTACCCTACCCTACTGTGCTTCAATTCACGTTATGGAGACGTCTGAACTGAATGGAACTGAATTCTCTTAGGAACTGTCTGGACAGCGTGCTCAAGGAGTCTTCTTCAACACTCTGCAGCACCTCACAGGACTATTATAGAGCTAGTTCAAAGCACGACCCCCTGAAATGTACCTTGGATGGACACTGGTCATAAGCACCCAATGTTTCTGACTGCAAATTAACCTCTATGACACTGCACCACTTGATTAGATAAAGCCCTCTTGCAGGCATGTAAGTTGTTTTCTAACATTCACAAATTGAAGGACCCTACAAATTTGTGCGTAGGGTGGCTGTCTCGTTAATGTCACTCTTATGCAGGTATTCACTACACAGTCTGAATTAAAATGGATCCCTAGTGAGAACTTTTTTAAACAAACTCGATTATAAATGCATTTGGGACAGAACTATGAGAATTATAATGGTTCTTCTAATCTAAGCAATATTGATAGAGAATGACAGTGAGTGATCTCCTCTGCCTTCCCATTGCTATAGGATAATGAAATATGTTATAAAGAGAAAAAAAACCAAACATGCTTCCTTTAGAGTGGTGGGATTTATTCGGTGCCAACTGTGATGAGAGAACGAATAACTTCCAAAAGTCCTAACATACAGCATGCTTGGTGAAAGTTCCATGTTCAGGGCATCTCAAAATTTCTCTTGAGCCATTAAGCACATTATCAATCTCCCTAGCAAGGAACAACTGGTAGTGAGGAACTTTAAAAACTTAGAATTAATATGAGATTATTCATCTCCTTAATTTGCAGTTTTATGATGGAATTTCTCACCCAAATGAAAGTTTCTCTCTTTGAGGTGAAATGTTTAAAGATGTCTGCACAACTGCAATAAAAATATTCAAGGTGATGAAAGACCAGGAATATGATGAGGTTATTGTAATTATTGCAGAGCTTGCAGGTACAAACCATCTGGCAGAACTGTTAATTTCATAGCAGCATATTCTCTGTGTGCTAACTTTGTCAAAAGCTTTGAAAGTCAGTATCCATTTATATTCTGAGCCACTGTTTGCAAAGGTCACTCTCTAAAGTGTTTACATAAAGACAGAAAGAGTAGAATAAACCTGGATGTTTATTCAAATATTAGTTACACATGAAAGGCAATTCTGAATTTAACTGGGAGAAAAATGTAACATCTATTCAACAATCTATTAAGAAACACTGCGTTGTAGCTCTTGAAGATATCTTTAAACATTCTGATGGGACAGTACTATTTTATCCTGGAATTATTAACACCTTCTTTTCTTTAATATGGACAATTACTTTTTAATTATAAATATTTAATTCAAATATCTGATGATACATACCCTATGTAGTTGCTTTCTGGCAGTGGATGAAAATTTTTCCAAGAAGCAATGTTCTGTCATAAATTTCTGATTTGAAATAATTTAATAATTCTGAGGAAACACTGTGATTCCTATCAATTAATCCCTGACTCCCCAAAGACTGCTGTCTCCACAGACTACATAGCTCTCCAGAGAGAGAGCCTGAACAATAGTGTAGCCAGGAACAAACTAAAAACTATTTCCATTCCCTTGAAACAGGGGTTCTTCATATTTATCTGTATGCAAGCACATTTCATTTTTTACTTCTCATCTGAAAAATAAAAATCAGGTAAAAGGTATTAATTTCTTTTTGTTAGAAAGAAAATTTTCCTTTTGCAGCAATCTCTACTGGTATCAATAGAGTGTTATACTATATGGCTAAAGTAGAATAGATGCTTAAATATTGCCACTTAGGGACTATATATTTGGTATATAGTTTGCATTGGGTAAGCACTCAAACAAATCCAGTGACAGCTTTTTGTACTGTTTCTAGGGGGTTTTATACCCAGTTTACCAAAACCAAAGGGGGTTGCATGTGTAATTATTTTCTTTTTTTTTTCTTGTCGAGCTTACTTATTTATCCACCTTCAGACATTCATGAAGACAAATACTTTCATCTTTGACACAATGTGAATATTCCATCCTGAGATAAGTTTCAAATATCCGGAAAAAAGTTTATTAAAAAACTGGGTAAATACAGACATTTACAATTTGTAAACTGAATGCTTCAAAGATGTATCAGCTGGCACTCTGAAAACTGAGAATAAAAAAACAAAACACCCTTATTTTGTTTGTGTACAAGTCATTCTAAATTTAAGACTTCTATCCAGCCAATATCCATATCTGAAAGGCTCGTATGTAGTGAAATATGTTAAGAAGTATGAGTGAAAATAAGTAACAGCGATTTTTTTAAACACAAATGTCATATTCTGCAGAACGCACATTTTATACAAAAATTCCACACTTTAGCAAGATTTAAGAAGTTAATTTCAATCTAAATGTTTCAGTTAACATCAGAATAAGGTTTAGGAAGAAATCCATTTAAACGTATTTTTCACCTTTGCTATGATAGGTTTGTTCTTTGTGCTTATTGAGGAAGTGTCTGAGATTCAGCATGAAAGATTCCTGACTCCAAGAGCTTATAGGAATGAGAAAAATAAACAAATGAGATATATAATGAGCAGAAGAAGGGCTGGACATACAAAGAATAAACAGCAAATACCATCTTGGATGAATAGTGCATGTTTACTGGATGAATAGTACATGTTTACTTGGTGGAGTAAACCATAAATAAAATGGAAAGAAAAAGGAAAGAAAATAAGAATGGACAGAAGGATAAGGGAAAGAAAAATGTGTAGGGAACAAATTTAAGGAAAGAAACTGAAAGGTAAAAGATCAAAATATAGCAGACAAAGTGCACTTAGAATTCTAATAATTTTTTTAATGGGCCAAAAGCCATGTATGTGCTGCCTTTGCATGTATTCATCTGAACTGGAATCTTTTTTGCAGATTTTTTCAGGTCATCTACCCTTTTGTCTACACATGTGGTCACAGCCTGGGGCTGTTAAAAGCAGAGTCTAACACTAGTTTTCTCTGTACTTTTTACTTTGCAAGATTCTGTATCGTTGTATAGTGTATATTAACAATAGCAATCGATTCAAAATTTTCCAGCTGGAAAATTGATGAAAGTTATAACTAACACAGATAATTAAACAGAGTAAAAAATTAAAACATTGAAAATGCTTTTACAAGTGTTTTGGCTATCTTCATTCACAGTGAAACTGTGATTTTTCAACACACAGTTTAAGAGAGTATTACTTCTGGGAAGGTTATTTTGTAAGAGGTAGTTTGAACCATTAGTTTTGGCATGATTTATGGGATTGCAGGTCTATTGTACCAGGCCTGCAGTATCCTCCATTGACATAGAGAATGTTCATACAATGGAAGTGGTTAACTCCAACTAAAGGACGGCAAGGTCTCATGATGGGAAGTATGGGAAAGCACAATTGCTCTGCCCATGTTTGTGTGAGAGTAGAATGATGATAACCCAAAAAGGGAACACAATAAGCTAGAGTTAAGGTAACAGCATTAAAAATTTTGTTACGCTTTCTGATTTAAAGGTAACTCATCACTGTATTCAAGGAGACAGACTGCTTCTTTTATTCATTCCCTGGAAGTCAAACAAAGATTGGAGCCCAAAAGAAAGCTGTTGCCAGAACAGTTTGGCAACTGTTTTATCTATTTATGCCTTCATCCTAGAAACAGGAGGATGATGAAGAGACGCATGTGAATGTTTATAGGCACACCTGACAAACCTAACTAGCTTTAGCTCAGTGTTGGTAAGCCAGTGGTGGTTGTCACAAAAATAGGCAGTGTTGATGAGTTAAGTGACACTGAATGAGTGAGAACATGACCAATTTTTCCTCAAGGAAGGTTTTCTTAAAAAAAAGATTGGAAATCACTACCTGTCAAGACAGCTAGTTATCCTTGCCAGATGCAGTTTGATTGTCCTGTGGTTATAAGTATTCTGATCATCTAGTCTAAACCCTTGTAAAATTCGGCTATTACACAATAGCCATGTAATTCAGAAGTGTACAAAGAATATCTTGTACAAGATGACTTGAACAAGTCCTGAGCTTATACACACTAACTAGGTTGCTTGGGAAAGCTTAGGTATGGCAAAACAAACAGCAAAAATACAATTTTCTGCTGGAAGTCCCTAATTTTGCAGCCATCAATGTGAAACATTTGGAGAGATTTACAGCCTAATCAACTAAACCAGGATTTTGGACAAAACAAAACAAAACAAAACAAGACAAAACAGAAAAAAGCAAATCCAAAAAAACCCAACCAAAAAAACCCCTCTACTAGTGTGACGGAAAGATGATTCATTCAACTGTTGTAGCATCCGATGTCAGTAATAACAAAAATAAAGATTAATATGCAAAGAAAGCAACAAGTAGCATGCATTTAGGAAGAGAACAGGAAGAACACAGTGGACTTTTGTCTTTCAGCCTTGCAGCATAGATTAGACTGGAAACATTTCTCTCTGCTTTACAAAGATGACAGATAATCTCCTGGGCAGCAGATTCCAAACAAGAAAGAGTGGTCCAGACAACTTGATCAAATTTTTGACTGACAGAAAACTAAGAGGTCAAAGGAACACGGAGGAACTTATAAGAAGGAGGTATCTATATACAATGTGACAAAAGACACAGCAGTAATAGTGAAATAAATTGTAGGCAGCAGAACATTAATATACAGTTGCTTTGGGGTTTTTAGATAGTAAATATTCTTAGAAAGATCTACCAGTTAACCAACTGTTCCTTAAAGTTTTTGTCAGAATTTATGGAAGGTTGTTCTAATAGGATAATAAAAAGGGATCATCAGCTCTTTGCAGAGAGTATTTCTGGGAGCTATAAAGCACCAATTAAATTAATTCTTTGCTGGAAATGAAGGAGAAGCTTCATACATACATGCCGTATATGAGAAGCTATATCTGTCGAAAGGAACTTCTTCCAGTAGCTGAACCAACAGACCATAGGCTATACAAAGGAGAACAAATAAGTTCCTGACATGCCTAATATTTCACATAAGCAGAATTAATGAAAAAAATGTGACAACAGTGGTTTCTATGCATACTATATGCATGCATCCTAGCTATGTAGAAAAGGGCTGAAAAGTTGGTTGTTGTTCCTTTTTGTCCTTACTTGTAACAAAGAGACCTTGTAACTTTTTGAAAGTATTGAAGAAATAATCACTTCTGGAAATTGCTGCAGAATTTCAATGGAGGCAGAAAAGGAATAACATTGTCAGACCTATAGCCTGTGTATGAAACCACTGAAGTACAAAAGGAAGGAAAGTTATTTTGTTATGGATTGTACTTACACATTTGATATCGTATTGCTTTTTTGGAAAATTGAAGCTTAATGAAGTTGCTGAAAATATCCTAAAACAGATACAAAATCTCTGTGGAAATTCTCATGAAAAAAAAACATGAATAAAGTAATTGGTTTAACTCAAGTGTAGATATACAACAAAGTTTTCAATTCCACTGACCCTCTTTAACTGTTATGAAGAAGGAATCTTAAGAAAAGCACAGACGGAAAGTCAAAAAAAGAATTTTATCATTATTAGATGGAAAGAATAGCCATCCTTTCTTGATAGGTGATATAGCCGTGAGTGGGCATTGCACAGGAATTTCAGGAAAAGAACAGCAGGAACATAATAATTAACTCTAAAGGTACGTGAAAGTAGGAAAAAAACAAACCAAAACAAAACGATTGCAACTCAGTGCAAAGATGCAATGAAGTATGCTGAGCTTTTTGAATCCAATACTGAATGACACAATCACCAGGGATGCTAATCATTATAAGAGTTGTAACTCTCAAGTGCTGCTCTTGGGAAGCTCTGCAACATTTGGAGACAAGAATATAGTACCATAACATCTTGTGAAGAAGAAATGAAACCCTTTGTCTCTGGCATATTTCTACAGGTATAGGGATGTGAACAGTAAAAGACCAAGTGTCAAGCAGTTTTCTGTCTGGGTATGTGTATCATTACTCTCAGACATTGTAAAATCTATGCCATACTTCTACAGTTCAGCAGTCATCCAAAGTTGTCACGGAATTGAGTGACACCTGATATACAGGTACTAAAAAAAAAACCACTGCAGATAGTCAGAATCAGCTAAACACCATCAACTATGTAGATTTTAGTTGAACAATTTAAATTTGAAAAGGAATCGTGACTACAGTGATAATGTATTCAGACTGATTTTGCTCATGTAGGAATACTATTTATGCTGTACTGTATTTCCAGATACTGTTTGATTTGTAAAGTTAAACATTTATGTCATTTATTGATGTAATTATTCTGTGTCTTTAGAGAATTAGTGAGCACTGATCAATAGTTTGGAGGTTAATCAGTTCTTTACTTCTTGACTCCAGTTAAATTTAGTTCAATTAAACAGAACTGATGCTAATTACTGTCCTGATTAAGCAGTGGTTATTACCATATTACCATTCACTATCAGTAAGCTAAATCAGTTTCCCAAGAGACATCTCAATAAAGCAGATATAGTGACATAGCATACCCCAGTTAAATAGTCTATATTATGATAACATATTTACATTCAACTTCTCATACTGATACAATTTAGAAATGTGTACTATTTTTAAGACTAGACAGCATATAGCCAAGACATATATGAGTGCACATAAGTGAAAAGATGGACAAATGTATAAATTGACCCTAAAGCAAATTTCCATTGTTCCCATGAACAAAGAGACCTTGTATTTTCAAGACAGTTGAATAGTGTACAAAGAAATCTATGTTCACTTTGAGGAAACAAATGAGAAACTATCTTTTCTGAAGAGACTTAAATATTTAAAAATATGATTCTTTGTTAAGTTTTCCACATATCACATACAGACTATGTGTAGTTGTCTTCCTCTCTTTCTCCATATTCCTTCTGTCTGGTTGGGGAGGGTGGAGGAGGGGATGGATGTAGGTGCTGGGATTGAATCTGTGCATAAAGAGTCATTTGTGCTACACTTTTAACTAAATGGGGAAACAGTTCCATACTTCTTAATATTGGGACCATACTTATTTTTTAATTTAAAAAAATGCATTAAAAAGCATACAGAAGTACCACAAAAAGAAAAATAATTATGTCACAATCATATTTGCTGAATTATTTATTTCATTTTGTTGCTTTCCTCCCCACAGACACCTTTTCTGAAGGAAATCTTCCAAGCATCTGGAGTATCTAACAATGATAAAGGAGCAACACTTTAGGTTTTCAAGCTACATATAAACATTAAATAATTAATCCTTGTATGACTCTTTTTTCTGTTAAGTTAGAAAAATACAACTATTCACTGTGTTTGTATTTGTCAGATCATCTGGTGAATACAGCTCTGCTTATCCAAATGTATATGGATAAAGTGAGTTTCATTTCTCAGTTCAGCACAAAGCCTATACATAAGATAATAAAAATATTATTATTCTTCCTATGATTTCTCTCTCAAAAAGTTGTTCTGTCCTAAGAGACTGTTCTCCTCCACTTCCCTCAGATCAAAACTTTTATCTTTTAGTATTTATGAAATGTGTGTTACATAAGGACATCGTACTGGGGGGGGCAAGGAGGGAGTAGTTTGCTTTTTTTTAAACAGAACCTATTTTACACCTTTCTTACACAATATTATATTATATATTAGTTAAGGTTCAGGTTTGATGTAACTTGCCAGGCAATAAGGTGCAATAGAAGTTATCTGAGTTTACTAGTTATGATTCCTATGGGCAGACAAAGAAGATAGATGTGTGCCCTTTGCCAGCCTTCTTCCCCATACCTCTACTTCAGAGTTAAAGAAATAATGGAAACAAGGACGTTGGTTTTGATCTGCCTGGGTGCTGTAGGTAAACCCTTTAACTTTCAAGCTCTGTGGTCACAAAGATGAGCCAAAGAGAAGAACATTTAATATTTTGTTACTATTTCACTAAGAGTGCAAATATATTTTTTAAATTCTGTAAATATTTAAATTACACCAACATTCATTTTGTACAAATCCTTTGCAGTGGGAGAGAATATGAAATGTAAGATACAATTCTAAGAAAAGTCAATGGTTGGATTTATTCAGAAATACTTTTTAATGTTTTTCTCCATTTCAATTTTTCTCCATCATGTTTCATACACATTTTTGGTAAATTGCCAATGTTTATGCAGTATTTTGCTTTTGATCTTGAATATATTTTATTTTCAGATTATGTAAATTATCCTGCTGGTTTATCCAGAGTAAAGAGACAAAGACACCTTACAAATCAATCCAAACGCAGAGAGAATCCTTGCAAGAGACATCCCTGCTCTTTTTGGAAATAATAAAGGTGGCCCAAAATTCAAAGCAGAGACAAGTTTGGAATCCCATTTCTTCAGTCTCTCTGTTTAAAATAGACAAGTTTGAAGCCCAGTTAATAAAGGAGAGGTGAGTCTACCGTACTGCAAATCTCAGCTCTTTCCTCAGAAAGAATCTGAGACAACAAAGAAGACAAAATAGATCTGTGTCTCCCTCTCTCCTCGTGAACTTCTACTTGAAATCAAATTTGCAATGAAACTTTCATTCACAACCCTGACACCATCTATTGTCTCCTGATAGACTTACAGAAGAAGAGTAACTATATGATGAGAAATATACTCATTATGCTATCCGTAGCTGGGCTAAACTTGGGTTTAGTCAAGTCAACCAGACTCTTAGTACAACAGACTCTCTTTCTGAACCACAAAGAAGTGATAATTGCTCTTGGGTTGCTGGTCGTCACTTTTACGTGAAGAGCAATGGCAAAATGCAGACCTACAGCCACTACTGGTTTTAGATAAACCAACCGGGTTTGGCCTTACTGTGGATCTCTGTGCCTTTTTTAGAATTTGCCTTTGGTCTGAATAAGAACAGCAGTATCTTGGCTGGGCTTCCCTTTGTAGAAAAATAAATGATATAGGAAGAGCTGCAGTTATGTATACATAGACAAAGATACTGAGTGCTTAATTTAGGGAAGGCGTTCATGTTGAGTAATGAGTAATACAGGCTTGTTGGAAAGGAAGAATAAATGCAGGCACTCTCAAAAGATTTTCATAATTCACATAAGCTTATAATAAGCATTAGTACTTTTAGATGGTTGATTGAACCACAAGCAACCTCTGAACCTTCGGAGGTGCACAGAGCACAAACCGTAGTCAGGCTTCTTCTCTGATGTTTAAGTCATTTAATTAATTATTATAAACCTGCTGGAGCTTGATGGATTTATAAGAAAACTATATGCTTTTAATGTAGTACTTACACCCCTGTGGGATTGTTCTAGGGAATAAGTCTTTTTCTTGGCAAGATTTACTTTCTTGAGCAACTGGAATTATTTGCTGGCTTCTAAAATGATTTTCACTCCTACTACCGCTTCTTTTGCCTGTTTAGAGACAGCTTAGCTTTTATAACAACTGGAAATATTTGTGGCTGATACAAGCATGTTAAGAGAGTACTTTATAAAGAGTAGACTCAGAAAAATAAATTTGAGCTGGTTAGCATAAAACTGTGTAATTAAAAGTTATCTTCAATACTTGTGCTTTTGATACATTATGGTTCTTGTATTGGAATCAATATAAATACGTTATTATAGTTTATCATGAGAATAATTAGTTATTAGGGAACATACATATTTATGTGTGTGTGTGTCTGAGCACTTGGCAGGTTATATAGAGCTATTGCACAGCATTTGCTGATTATCATTGCTGATTATGGTGGTTCAAATACATATTTTTTTATAGTAATCTAATGTAATAATTCGCTTATTTACAGAGGTAATGTAAGAAATAAAGAAAAACTATATAATGATGGTGAGCAAGCAGATACGACAGTCTTGTTCTGTCCTCTTTGATGGCATCTTCTCTTTTTTTGTTAGCCTATAGGGGTTTTAAAATTGTTCAAGGGGTCCTCAGTTGTATTCCTGTATAGAGGAGAAATCTATATAGGCAGGAGACTGATTAAGGTATTCTGCAGTCTAGAGGTTATGAATAGGAAGAACTGCTGAGATAAATTGGAAGAGCTGATGGTGATGTTCTGATTTATGCGGGGACAACAGAGTTTCTAGTATCATAGAGTACAAGAATAAGGCTGTTCAGAATCTGTTCTTTGGTTTCTATGTTAGCCTTTATTTTTCTTTTTATTTTTTTCCTCAGGGCGTTCTGAATCTTGTGGGTATGAACATCCAAAATGTCAGTGAACAAATTTATGGGTCATTTTGTTTTCTAGAATAACGTATATTATCATCTTCAAGGCCATGGTTAGCTCCAGAAGTGAGTAATTATGGGCCTGCCCATATGCATTAAGTGCATCTATATTTTGTACAGCAAAGGTCTTAATTTCTTGATAGTCAACTGTTTTCTCAACTAGCATGCTGGATTATATTGTGCCTTTAAATGCATATTTAATTTCAAGAACATCTTAAATTATAGAATCATAGAATCATCATAGAATCATAGAATGGCTTGGGTTGGAAGGGTAGTAAGCTTGCTGTGTGCTCTCCTTGCTGCCCTAAGGATCTCAAACTCCACCATTTCATGATCACTGCAGCCAAGGCTGCCCTTGAGCTTCACACTCCCCACCAGCTCCTCCTTGTAGTAGGTGACCTAGTAGTAGGCACCCATTACTATTTCTTAGTTATGCTGGTTGTTATACAGGGAGCAGATCAGGCTGCCCCACTCAGCTCCAGCATCTCTCCTGATGTGACAGGTCTTTCCTTTTCAGCCTGCAGAGTGGTGAAGCAGTCCTGCAAGGGCATCTCAGACATCTGGCACTCTTCCTCCTGCAGGTCCTTGCCATTGCAAGCTTCCATTCTTCTGCATTATTGGCCCCCCTACCTTCTGTATGTGCCGGTGGGGGAGGTTTTGGCTGTTTGGCTGTGGGCTGTGGGTCTACTGCAGACTGCGCTTGGAACCAGCTATCTAACTCCTTCTCAGCCTTCCTGATGCTACGCAGCCTTCTCACTGCCTCCTGCAGCTCAGGCACCTGCTGCAGGAGGTCCTCCACCTGGGCATGCCTTTTGCAGGCAGCTCTGCTGCCTGTCCCTGCCCCAGGAGAAAGGTCCATTAAGCATGTGCTTATCTTTTATTAACTAAGCTAAGCTCTTCACATGGTTATAACTTATTGCAGTACTTACAAGGTTTCAGCAAAATCCATTGAAGTAAGTGAGCACCTCCAAGAAATAAGCCTCCAAATACAAAGTTTCAATTAAAAAAAAAAAAAATTAAAAGAAGCAGATGATTCAGTCTAATCGCTCCTTAGTTTATGCCAGGCACATAGTTCACTTGTGAGCAACAGCACCATGAGCCTTCACACTGCCCAAAAAGCTGTAGGATTTACAATTCTGAGTTACGTGCATCTTGGCAAGTCAGTGTACTTACTCTGTCTGTGGCTTTAGATCTTTTGGGGTAACAGATGGAGACAGCAATTTTTGAGCTTTTTATCATTTCAGCTAATGTTGCCTGACGTAATTTTTTAAACTTGAAGGCTGTTTGGGAGAAAAGGTACTCAAGTGCCAGATTTCAGGAACAATAAAAAAGCAATCCGCCTTTAGTAATTTTGTGCTGTTGTAGCAACACAAGCCTGCTCACTAACAGAAGTGGAATGAAGAAGTCTCCTGTTCACATTTTTCCATCCTTTTGAGAAATCTGGGACAATTTTTGAAATCACTTTAGCGTGCACTGAGGAACATCTGTCAGCTGAAGTGTCAGCACAATCAGTTTAACTACCTGCACTGAAATTAAAGGGCCAGCAAAATAACACCCCTGATGAAATTATTAAATATATGTTAATATATTCCCAGGCTACGGTATTTCAAATTATACAGACTGATCCTCTGAAATATTTTGGAAAGTAATCACAAAAAAAAAAGAAATCACATCTAAAGCAATGTACGTGGAAAGCACATCTTAAAGATGGATGAGTTTCTCATTCCTTCTATATTTTTTATTTATTTTCATTTCATCATAGCTTGCTACCTTGGACTTCAGGAGAGAAGACTTTGGCCTCTTCAGGGATCTGCTTGGTAGAGTACCAGGGGATGCAGCCCTGGAGGGCAGAGGCACCCAAGAAAGCTGGTTAATATTCAAGGCTCACCTCCTCCAAGCTCAGGAGCGATGCATCCCAA
Source organism: Haliaeetus albicilla (assembly GCF_947461875.1). NCBI lineage: Eukaryota > Metazoa > Chordata > Aves > Accipitriformes > Accipitridae > Haliaeetus > Haliaeetus albicilla. The sequence goes on from NC_091485.1 coordinate 28,970,595, forward strand.
CAAAGAGGAAGACAGGCTCCTTGGGGATGGGCCTTTTGTAAAAAGGAAAAAAAGTCCCATTTTCTAGATGGAGGACAGAAAGATTTAATTCAATTTAATGTCCCAGACCACACAAACAGGTGGAGTGGATCCTTGAGCTAAATGCAGGTTGCCTGGGGCCCCAAACCTTAATCAGAGCATAACTCTCACAAGACAGCTTCTGACTAGCACATATCCACAAAGATACCATAGGTTAGGAACTTCCTCAGCAGCCATTCTGTGAAGGAAATGTTAACCATCTGCAAATAGATTTCCTCCACCTTATTTTTGTAAAGATAAAGTGCATTCAAGTCCACAGAGATTATTAACCTATTAGAAAAATGTAACTTTGTAAAAGTACAAAGCTATTCCAATGTCTACACATTGAGACTGTTTAAGCTTTGGCAGTTCAACGTGAACTGCATTTGTTATAAAAGTTACAGTACTTTAAGATTGTCTAAAAGATATGATAGTTGACAATTTGAGATAGGAATTCAGTGATATTCCAGGAATCCTGGACACTACTGTGATCCTAGTAGACTGAGCTGTTACAAGATTTATTTAGACTCAAGGGAAAGAAACTGTCTAATAGGTTAAGAGGTTCTTCCAAAAAGGAGGGTTCCAAAGAAACATAAATGTTTATCCAGACACATTAAAAGCACTTTGAAAACTTAAATTTAAAAAGCTTAATCTTAAAAACTTTAAAGACTAAAAATCCACTGTCCACTGCGAAGAGCGAAAGGAAGTTATGGGGTTGATAATATTCAGTGTGCTCAGGGTATCCCAAAAACATGAATTCCATGTACTCTGCAACTAATAGTTTTGTTAAAACTGTTGTATTGGAAAAATATCCCCATTGATTCAACTGTTCATTAATCCAGTTTATGACAATCAGTGGAAACTAAACTGGTGCAATTGCAATGGTTACTGAGCTGTGTGTACATGGATATTGGAAACCTGGGCTGAAATGTTTCTCCATCAAATACTAAAATATGCAAGTACCACATTACAGTGCTCTAAAATCTGCACTGATTCTGGATACTATTTGATGGGTCCTTATTTGTTCTTTTATTTTTTTGAAAGCAAATCAAGCAACACCAGAGCACAGATTAAATTAGCTGAAGTGACAGGGGTGTATATGCAGTAGTCCTCCTATTTGATAAGATTAAAATCTGAATGTGGGATAGCTGGTGCCTACTGGTGACAACATTTATGACAAGATTATAAGTGACTGTGGATTTTTGATGTTTTAGTTATCTTTTTATATTATATATCGTGTAAGAGAGTGATTCTCTCCCCTTTTGTTCCCATGCTTCTCACTCCTGTTTGGTCTTTGTGCCCTTCTATTTGAAAAACTCCTGGACGTATTTCATGATAGAAGACAGTGCATGTCTCAAATCACAAAGCATGTTGTTTTGGGATTGGATAGTATTATTGGTTAGCAAGGTATGTTGCCCCAGCAGAATGAAACAAAATTTCCAACAACTGATTATTAAGCATCTCTGAAAACAACACCTGTATGTAGATCGTTAAGTGTGGAAATAGATGGGTAAAATCAAAGTGACAGTGAAGTATGCTCGTTTTAGTTTGACTGCCTCAATATTTAAATATATCTATTTGACTAAAGCTTGGCCTAAGATTTTTCCCTCTGGCATCTGTACATAGCAGTGCCAGGGCATAGAAACTGCTCCTTTTAAGGTACCCCAGGTGCTCTGTGGCCATCTCTGCTCTGTGGGGTCTGTCTGAGCAACAGAGTCACTTCAGCCTATCAAAATGTAAATTATGAACAATTTAATCCTATTCTAGAAATAGCTACATGAAGGAAAAACACCAGTAAAAGTGGCATCCTCAGCCTAGCAGTTGAAGGCAAAACAAGACCCAAGAAATGGAAGGGGAAGCTGAATATTGTATTCAATTGTAACTTAGTTTCACGCTTTTAAATGAAAGCAATTTGCCAATAATTATGGTATTCTTTTCCTCTGGCAATTTTTAAATGGTGAGTGAATGTTTTTTCTGTGCTGCTTAGTTTAAAGAAGAATTATTTTAAGTGTTTCTTGTGCCTTGTGTTAGACAGGTGACCAGACCAACCAAGTGGGTCCTCTCTAATATATCACTCATTAGCTTATTTCCCTTCCTGAAAGGAGGAGTGACTTTGAATAGGCAAGAGCTTCTAGTGGAGAAAATGCTGTAGAGGGACAAAAACATTTGAGATAACTTAATCCATCAATCACAGACTAATGGAAAATATTCCTGCCTGTTACTGTAACCAAGATGGGCTACGTGCTTGTCTATAGGCGTGAGTACAGACTTGTCTGTAGGGGTGAGTTGACCAGTGAGATTTGCTCTGAAAATTGTGCTTTACAAGCACAGCTGAGTTAATAAGCTTTGTCTATAGGCAGGATATACGAGTTGTACATCTGGCACTGTTACATGGCTTCCAGAAAAAAATTGGTTCTTATCTGTATTGTTAAAAGTTACTTTATACATTTCTGAGAAGATTTATATCTGAAATTATGAGAAAGATGAAGAGAAAAAAGAGTGGTTTTTCACAGATTATGTTTCCAGCCTGTCCTTGCCCCTAAAAGGATTCATAAGTTTTAATTAGTTCTGTGAACTAGTTAGCACTTCAGAAATAATCTGTGATATTCAAAAAATTCTCAGTCACCATAGCTTTGTATCTGATATAAAAACCTCAATTCAGCTGTAGAGAGAAAGAAAATTCCATTTCTGAGAGGATTTTCCTTTTTTTTTCCCACCACAACTTGGAATAAAACAGAAATATTTGAAATCTCTGTAGGAAAAGCACCCAAAAACCTAGCAGCACCTAAAAACCTAGCAGATCTCCTCAGGAAAGTCACATCCTTGAAGCCCAAGTTTCTGAGTAGTTCCTTGGGCAGTAAAACATTAATTCACAAGAGATTTTGTAACCAGATAGGATTTACTATAAACTTCTGTGAAAATGAACACATTATTGATTTGCTGAATTGACAAATGCCAAAAAGAAAAATGGTGCTTGCTTCTTTAAATGACAAAGGACAACTAAAAAGTTTATTGAAGTCAATAGAAAGACTTGAAATTTTTTTCTATAAATGTTTGTAACATGTGGCTTTAGTATTTGTAAATTCCTGCTGTGGGTCTTTGCCTTTAACCATATCCAGGAGGCAAAATATTAACATAGAATTAAATTAGATAAAGATGTTCCTGTGTAATTTCCATTCAAATTACATGGAACTCTGATTGCCCCCTGAATATGCATCTGGTGAGAAAAAAAACACCCTAATTTATAACTTTAAGACTGCAAGTCCAACAAATTGCAGTGATTCATTACAAAGCTAGATGTGGTCTTCAACTTAAAAGCTCCTATAATTTATTAAAAGAATCATTAACTTGATTTTTTCCACATATGTCAAGAGAATAAAACAAAGTTTCTAATCTGTACTGATGTGTTAGATACAACAGCTACAGCACACAGACTCAGTGGCTCTGTTCACCCTGGAATTCCTGTAGAACAGCCATGGGCAGAGAAAATGTTACACCTATTCCTTACCTTTTATGGGGCTTGGATTTTGGGCTGGGGGGAGGGAAGAGGCTTGTTGTTAGGTGGTTGTCTTTTTTCTCTCTCCCCCCACTCCCATGGAGATTCGTATTTTGTCCAGCACTGAATCACTGAACAGGAGTTGAACCTTACAGTGCACAGCAATAAGTAAATAAAAATGCACACAGGTAGTAAAAACTAGCTTCACTATTTTGTGAAGTTTCATGCTACACCAAGAGCATAAGTAAATACAATTTTAGTGTCCTTATCTCCATATTACACACAAGTTGAGGGTTTGTCAATATTCTTCTAGGTTCTTTTGAACATTTATCAGTCAGCATTGGCAGCTGTGACAAGATGACTGCTTGCTGAATACCAAATGTAGCAACACAAAGCTGTCATTCTTCAACAGGTTATTACTTTGAAGCGATTATTATTTAAGATAAATTTTAGACATATATTTAAGTGACTTTCCACCATCCCTGAGTTCTAGGAGGATGGTAAATACTTTGATGCAAATTGTATCTGTAAGCAGTACATGTAATATTAATACTTCTGTGTAAGTGGATCTTTGTATTGCAAAGGCATTTGATTATTCCCTAATATATCAAGGTCTTATATATACTACTGTTTATACTAATGCTTATCATCAATAAGCTGTAAATATTTTGAATGGAAACTACTGCAGAATATAATTACATTCTTGGATTAACATATAGCTTTTTACATATTTATAAAAGATCCAATTTGACTTCTGTTAAACTGAAAACCTGCACCACACTGAATGCATTGAATGTCAAGGTTAGAGGTGAATAATTTCTCCTGGACTTGGAAATGCTTACTTCACAATAACTTAGGAGTTGAATGAGGGTACAGTGAGAGGAAAAACGCTTATGCTACAGAATTGCAGATGTGCATTTAGTATAGAACTGTTTCCATACCATTATACATTTGTGGATCTGAAGTGGTCTTTGTTTCTGTGAATTCTCCACTGCTGAGAGGGTGAATGAAAATAACTCAAGAGCTAGAGATAAACCGTGTTTACTTTAAAGAAAACCCTGATCTTATTAACAGGTTTGCTAAACATCCCATGGCAAATAAAATGTAATGATGGCATATATGCAGTGCAGAAATTATGAGGCTATCAAAAAAAATGGACTGTTTTTGTTGATTACAAGATACACTTTTATAGAATATCTTGAAGCCACAATTCCATCAACCAGATACAAAAAGATTATTCAATTAATTAAATTAATTTGGGAAGGTGCTGGAAATGTTTCTTATATACTTTAGGGTTTTCTTCTTAATTTCTTCTTTGTTGAAATAATGTACTTTAATGGTAATAATTGAGATAATTCAGTTCCTTTTCTCTTACAAAAAGAATGTGTTTATAAAATAAAAAAAATGTGGTTTCAGTGTCTGAGAAAAGAAATTTCTAAAGATTTCTAGGGAGTGGGGGAAACTCATCTTTAATACATATAGAACAGTATATGGTATAAAATGTTCCATATAGCTCATGGCATTCTTTTATTTGGTGTACCTTCTATAATATTTATCTAATTTAGCAAATGATAATCATAATATTTCTCTTTTTTTTCCTTAATACTTCAAAACTATTTCAGTTGCTTTTTCCATCACTATTGCTTTCCCTGCATTCTTTAATCTCATTACTATTTTGTTTGGTTGCAATTGGTATTGTTGCTGTTTCTTAGTTAGGTAAAGGCTACCCTTATACTCATTTTTCATGAGTATTCATGATGCTGGAACTCTATCAAATGAAGACAGGAAGAAAGAAAACACAAAGGGATGCATATACCTTCAAAGCAAATTCACTACTAATGTGAATAAATACCCCTGGGAATAACTTTGTAACATTTATTCAACTCTAGTCTTGTTTAATTACTCCTTGGAAACTGTAAACTTAAATCTGTTGTCTCACTTAATTAGGTTTTTTTTCTTTTTTAATCCAGCTTGTATTTTATTGGTTATTTCCAGACCTCTATTGTTAAGATGGCAGAAGTTTAATTATTTCTTGATTTGCATGTAAAAACATCATCATTAATGACATTACAAAAAAAGAAAACAGCTTCGCTCCTTAATGTAACGAAGGTTTTGTAGCCCAATCTCTAAAAAGTAATCCTGCATCTGTTTTGTTTTATCCTGTTTAGAATCTTTGTGCTTCCTAACTGATCTGCCATTTTATACACTAACAATTAAGAGGAAAAACAGGGCTGATTGAAAACATTGGTTTTGGATTTAAAACAATGAATTCCTCCAACTGTGAGCTGAGTGTTCATATTGTTTGCTGTTTATAGTTATTCAGGAATCAGTTGAGTCATTTATGCAAATATCTGTGTATCTCCAAAAGTTCAGAGGATCTTAGAATGAGTAATCAATTGTGCTAAACTTCTTATTTGAAATGGATTATTCATTATTTTCCCACTTAAAACTACTCTTTTTATCATCATAGGGCATAGGACCTGTAGTCATGGACTGCATTTTTCTTAAATAGGCAGACTGTAAAAACTGCACATGGACCTTACTTGAAGAGAGCACAGTCTAAATGTAAGTTGAAGGGGCACGTGCAGACCGGGGGGGACAAAGAGAACATGAAATTTATTAGGAAACGTCATTGACATATCAGCAGGAGTTATTTTCAAGGTTTTTATTAGGTTTTGCATTGAAAGGAAAGAATTTTGAAAGATGAAAAGTGGTTAGTCCTTCTACTGTTCAAGATACAGTCTCCCAAGTGTGAGAAATAGTGTCTGTAAGTACTTGAAATTTAACACATGAGCAATAGAGGCAAGCAGAAGCAGAAGCAGGAGCCAGTAATGAGTGAAAGGTGATAATATGTAGGGAGGGACATAGCTGTGAAGGGCTTTGAAAGTGAGGAAAGAAGCTTATGCTTGATTCACTGGAAAGGGGCAAGCAGCAGGAAGAAAGCAGGTGGTATTAAAGCTTAGAAAATGGTCTTCACAGCAGCATTAAGAGTGGGACAAAGTTGTACTTATCATCAGACAAGTGAGGTGACAAAAGCCTGAGCGTATTAGCTGCATCTGAGTTTCCAAGCCCTTAAAGACATCTGGGTCTTAAGAAGACAAGGGATATCTAAATTATATCTCCTGCGAGGCAATGAAGGAATGGAATTTAAAGGCTTGGGGGAAATATCTCTTGGAGTGGGGGGCAGGTGGGTGTGCAGGTTTGTTGGCAGTTTTGTTGTTCTTTGTTCTTTTCTTTTAGCTGATCCAGAGCAATTTATTTGGGGTCATTTCTGGGGAGAAAAAAAAAAAAAAAAAAAAAAAAAAGGAGGTTCAGTTTGAAGTTTCCTTTACATAAAGTCATTTTTGTGAGCCAAATGATATTGTAATAGACAAGGTCATTAAATAAAATAAAGTTTGATTTAACAGAAAGTAAATTTTCAATGAGAAATCATTCCAATGAAAAATCTTTAACTATCTTAAAGTGAATATTTTGTAAGCAATCCAATATCTGGCAGGGATTATCCAAAAAATGTTTTCAAATGATGAGACATTTTTCATGCAAACAAGACTGGGTCATGAATAATTTGATAATCAAAAAGAGGCTGCATTTATATACTGTCAGCAATGACTCAACCATCAATATTTAAGAAATATTCCTGAACCTGATTGTTTTGGGGTTCTGAGTACTGCACAAACTGTCAAAAAAAATGTACTTTGCAGAATGGTCAAATGGTAATTTGCATCTGTGATGTCATTAGCATTTTGTTTCTTCATCGCCACTACTTTTCTTTTTCTTTCCTGATGTAGCATCAAAAAGGCATTAAAACAAGCATATAATGCTAACTCTAACCTAGCCTACAGAGAATAAATGAACGGAAAGCTGCCATAATTAAAATATCTCTGTAGTATTTCTGTCTTTGTGCCCTGTCATGGACCATAGTTAGAGACAGTATCTGTCAAGTTTCTTTTAAATTACCTCGGGTTACTTTACAAAATTCAGCTAAGATTAGCCAATAGTAATAAGCACGGATTAATAACTTCTCTAGATAACATTGAGAGAGCAAGAAAGAACATGAAGAAACTGGTAATCGCCTTCCTCTCTGTCAAACCTTTGAATCACAAAGTTTAGCTAGTCACTAGAGCTTGGTACTGAAGTATTGCTAACTACCACCTTTACAGTCCTAATCTGTGATGGGCTGTACTTGGCCAGAAATATTTGTCATTGTGGGGCTCATCTTTCATAGAATCATAGAATAATTTATGGTGGAAAAGACCCTTAAGATCATCAAGTCCAACTGTTAACCTAACACTGCCAAGTCCACCAGTAAACCATGTCCCTAAGCACCACATGTACACATCTTTTAAATAGCTCCAGAGATGGTGTAATGAAAATGGAGTGGTTTGGACCGCATAAAGAATCACCTCCAATGTTATTAGCAAAAATGTATTAATAGGAATTTATATAAAAGTGCGACTTCACAGAATTCGATGGCAAGGCTCACTCTATTACTTAATACATGGATGAAAGCACAAAGGAAAATTAAGTTAGAATCAAACTACAATTATGTATATAGAGACTGAAGATCCAATAGGGTAAAAGAGAAACATGCGAAGAAAAATCGAGTTAGCATTGATTTCTCATGATCTGTACAGAGATCAGGAATGTAAAAAAGGGTAGGGAAGACCCTCCCATTGAGTCATGAAGTTCAGAGGAGACCCCTTTGCTTTCCAAACATCAGAGTCTAGGTGTGGCTGGATCAGCTCCTAGTCTCAGACTTGCTCAACAGTTTATATCTAAAAGATTATGAGTATACTAGCATTCATTCATAGTTGAATAAAGTTCACGACAGTAATTTAAGTACAGATTTGAAAAGCAACAACTTGTTTGATAGCATTTGCTGTAGTATATTCAGGTTAGTACACACACACATGCATAAAGGCACTTAAGAGATATACATAAGCAAGTAAAAGATGCATACGTGTTAAAATTCCACTCGACGTCAGTGACAATATTCACATCAAATACTTCAGCATCTTTCTCGACGGTGAAGAGTTGAGCCTCAAGGAGCAGAGAGTATCAGCCCAAGTCTCATCAGCTTTTGGTGACAGACCTCCAGTCTTCGCAAACAGAAAAGTTTGTGAACTCTGAGAGGCATCCCACTCAGAGACACATGCTGGTCACAGCCTGCTGCAGGCCAGGAGAGCTCAAAGGATCTCACTTAGTACCTCTGTTTATAGGTTCGGGAGATGATTGGCTTTAGTCATTAGCAAATTACTGGGATTCCAGTTGTGCTAGTACCATTCTGCATGAGTTGCAATTCAGATAAGGAGGGCTCCAGGGCTGCCAGAGAATGAGTTAAGATTCAGATATGGGATGCTCCAAGGTGGTTAGGAGAGGAGTGAGATATGTCTCAAGGCTGTCAGGAGAGAACTAATTATCTCTACTGCTGGGCAGCAGGAGTCCTTGGAATGGTCAGTACGACTCCCTGTCTTAGCCATGCAAGAGTTCCTGGTATGGTCAAGGGATGCTTAACTGCTCAACTCATTATATTTATGCCAAGGCCTAGTGAGTCTTCCCAAGTTCATAGATCAGCCCAGAGAGGGGTAAGAAATGCACCACCACAGACAGTGACTCAAGCACTTCCCTGAGCAGCCTGTTCCGATGCTTGATAACCCTTTCAGTGAAGAAATTTTTCTAATATCTAACCTAAACCTCCCTGGTGCAATTTGAGGCCATTTCCTTTCTTCCTATCACTCGTTACCTGGGAAGAGACCAACACCCACCTCGCTCCAACCTCCTTTCGGGTAGTTGTAGAGAGCGATAAGGTCTCCCCTCAGACTCCTTTTCTCCTGACTAAACAACCCCAGTTCCCTCAGCCGCTCCTCATTAAACTTGCTCTCTAGACCCTTCACCAGCTTTGTTGTCCTTCTCTGGACACTCTCCAGCACCTCAATGTCTTTCCTGTAGTGAGGGGCCCAAAACTGAACACAGTATTCGAGGAGCAGCCTCACCAGTGCCCAGTACAGGGGATCAATCACCTCCCTGCTCCTGCTGGCCACACTATTTCTGATGCAGGCCAGGATGCCGTTGGCCTTCTTGGCCACCTGGGCACACTGCTGGCTTGTATTCAGCCGGCTGTCAACCAGCACCCTCAGGTCCTTTTCTGCCAGGCAGCTTTCCAGCCACTCTTCCCCAAGCCTGTAGTGCTGCATGGGGTTGTTGTGACCCAAGTGCAGGACCCGGCACTTGGCCTTATTGAACCTCATACAACTGGCGTTAACCCATTGATCCAGCCTGTCCAGATCCCTCTGTAGAACCTTCCTTCCCTCAAGCAGATCAACACTCCTGCCTCACTTGGTGTCATTTGCAAATTTACTGATAGTGTCCTCAATCCCCTCATCCAGATCATTGATAAAGATACTAAGCAGAACTGGCCCCAGTTCTGAGCCCCAGTGAATTCCACTTGTGACCAGCCACCAACTAGGCTTAACTCCATTCACCACAACCCTTTGGGCCTGACCATCCAGCCAGTTTTTTACCCAGTGAAGTGTATGCCCATCCAAGCCATGAGCAGTCAATTTCTCAAGGAGAATGCTGTGGGAAACATTGTCAAAGGCTTTGTCAAAGTCCAGCTAAATAACATCCACAGTCTTTCCCAGTGCTATCAAACAATACTTGCTGATGTACCATTACAACTTCTGTATGGCTTAATTGCCTTCCAAATCCACTAGAAATTCAAAACTTGTGGGGTGTTTATCAGAGCATTGACACTGTTTTGCATATACTTACTTCCTTCTTAGACTCCTTTGTCTGGCCAGCCTGCTTTTCTCTTTTTTGAGAAATATCTTTCAAGGATGGTTGTTGCCTTGTTCTTTATGTTTTCATATCTCTGGATATGGTGGTACTGTTCTGCTATAGTAAGCAATAGACTTCATGAAACAATTTGCCCACCTTTTTTTTCCTGTCACTATTTTTTGGTGGGGATGACTTGACACATATGTGTTGTTTCAATTGTCAGATATTTTTTTAAAGGTAAGTTTACTTATCCTGGGGGTAAATCGTCACCTTGCAAGCTACCCATAATAAACTCAAAAATGAGTTGCCAGAATAGATTACATGCCAGAATTAGATTCAGAACCTGCCTGTACTGAAGACAAAATAAACCATGCCAGAACAGTACCACTGATCAGTGAATGAAAATGATCCTACTCTGCCCCTTTCATACCCATGTTGTCTTTAAAAACATGCTCTAAGAGACTCAGGTCCAAAGCAGCTGGTATAAGTATAGGTGAGTGTCTTACAGCCTTTAATTACCTCTGATTTCCTTGAGGGTTAATGACAATCTAGCACACGGATGCCTGTAGAGATTGTTACTTTCCCTTTTCAAAGACTAATTATCTGTAGCATGATGAAATATGTTGTCTAGCATACAGAAATTATTACTTCAGTATAAAAATTAAAAATCGTGAAAAAAATATGTTCTTTTTTTTTGGTCATGGTTTTACTTATGTTTCTCTACGATTGATTGTTTTGCATAAAGATTGTATTAACATATGTAAAAATATTAACTTTAATATGTTTGTGAAGTGCTTTCACTGGGGCCTCTTCATCTCAATTACATGAGACACTGGTGCATGGGATCTTTCATATTATTGGGTGCTAAATGAAGTAGGTGAAGCCTTAGGCAACACAGTAACACAGAATTACCTAATGTGACGATATCCCAAAGCAATGCATGCCCTGCTACATATTTTGACTAAATTGTCTCATGAATATGCAAAATGTGGTTAAAATGTGGAGAATGCAAAATTATTTACAATTCAAATACCATCACCCAAATGCATATTAAAATTAATGACTTTTGCATAAATGCTAATGAATAGAAAATAATTCTGCTTTAAAAAAATAAGAATATTCATACCTCAATAATTGATGTATTTTGCTTTTGAAACTAAGTAGCTTCATTTCCAGTTAGAATAGAAAGAATGCCACACTAGTTATTTGTACTAAACGGTCTTTTATCAAAACTTATGACTACAAATAACTTCATGTTGCTTTTCTGCTTCTCAGCATGACCTCAGTCAGAATTATTTTATGCATGATTAGGTTTTGCATACACAGATCAACACCTTGGCACAAACATGATGCATGACTAGATTGGGCATGTTGAATGTCAAAAATTCATAATACAGGTATCAACGGAAAAGGCAAAAGTAGATATGCTTCAACTTGTTTGCTTGTGTGTACTATTTGCAGGGATGGATGAAGGTCTGAATGATGGGGGAAAAAAACATGAAGTTAGGAATTTTCTGAAGTTATTATCTTAAAATACATGCTTACACTGAACACTGGAATAGTGCAAGACAACATCTACCACATGTGATGATGGCATATTGAATCATTAACTTGTTAATGATTTCTGCTTTCACATGTCAGTTTCATCCACATGTGTTTTTGTGATGGGTAAAATGACACATCACTGGCTACTGCTGTGCAAAATGGTTAACTGCTATAGTTCAAGTCAGAGAGATTAACATGTAGTATGGTCCAATAGAATAGGGGCTTCTGTAAAATACCCTAATAGGAAAGCAATGGTTGAGAAAGTAGGATTCTAGTTATGCAGACATGTTCATAAATAGCTTAGAATCACTGAGAAGCATGAAAAGAGATCCTTCTTAGCAAACATACTGTGTTCTGCTTTCAAAATTCCCAGTTTAGGATGGATTAAACATAATTCTTGAACCTCTTACACTGAATAGGTAACAAATGCTGGAAGATGCCCTAAGTGAAATAAAAGGATCCTCCATTTCACTTGTCATTAAAACCAGACTTAAATCTCGGCTTTAGAGAAGTTGTTACTTTCTGCTCAGGCGACTAATGAAAGGTCAGATTTTTATAGGTAATGCAATCTTCAAAATCTCATTATTTCATAATGTTTTGGGCAGACTTTTTAAAGAGCGTAGATGTAGCACAAAGAGTCATTTCCATTGAAACACTGATGGAAGTCAGCCTGTGCACTCTACTGTATTTTGTCTCCCCCGGGCTCCGTGCCTCACCAGGCTGCTGGTTCCCAGGAGCACTGGCTGCTAGAGGAAGGCAGCTCCTGTGTAAGCTGTCTTCTGAAACAATTGCATGGAATCAGGCACCTGGGAACAAACTCCAAATTTCTGTTCCTTCTACAGCAAATTGTTCAGAAATCTTCTTTTTTAATCCCGTATCTGTGTTGCCTCAGTTCAGTGCAATTTGGCCACATTGGCCATCTACGCTTCAGCTATGAATTTTAGCAGAGACTGCTCTACCATGTATATCCATTCTTTTCCTGCCTATGTATGCAAAAAAATCAATTCTATCTTCACTTTAGTAAAAATTAATAAAGTAGTGCCGTTGACAACACTGACTGCATAGATCGAAAGTGAGTTTCCTCATGGTGCCTGAAAGCCAGTGACACTTTACAACAACTTATGATTGATCCAACTTCCTCACAGATTTTTGATGTTCATACTCTTGCTCTGGTTATAGAAGCCGAATACTGTTGCTGTCTAACAGAACAATTCCTTTATTTCATGGTGATTTTAGTCCAATTTTTAGTGTTGAAGCAAAGACCATTTATCTCACCAGACTGATTACAAACATGCTTTCTACCAAGTATTTTTTGTAACATGAAAATATTTCTGATTTGAATTTTGTTAGTTCAATGAAAAAATCAAGGAAGAGCAAATTATGCAGAAATAACAATAATTTATGAAATCACTAGCCCCAATCTCCATTTTTTCCTTCAGGTAGATATACCAGAGTGGCCCTCTGCAATTTGTACTGAACTGTGACTGCACCCAAGACTGAGGGTCAACAGATTGGTACTAAAATTCATTGAATTTAACTGTAAAGGATTACTAATTTTTATTCTGTCATGATGCCATTGTAGCCCATTCACATTGTCAGATGGAAGAAGAATATTTGTGCACTTGTATTGTGATGTTTCCTTCTACACATGTGTCTTAACTACAATCTAAGGCTGACTTCCTGGTGCATGTTTCATAGTGAAAAAAATGAAGATCACTTCTACAGATTTGGGGTCACTTGAATTAAAAAAAATCTAAAGAATCTCTTAATCCTATGAATCACTTCCAGAACTAACAATACAACTCACAGATGAAGCCCAGTGACTGATACATTTCACAGTTTATCTTCAGCGTGCCCAAGTAGAGTACGCAAAAAAAAACCCCAAACCCCTAAACCACACCCAAACATCCCCCCCCAAAAAAACCCAACCAAAAAAACAATAAAGTCACTTTTCAAATAAGTACCTTTTTTTATTTTTCATTAAAACTTAAATACTTGCAGCTATTAAAATGAACATCACTTTTTTCAGTTCACTTAGTTTGAGCAGTGAAAATAAAAATATACCCTCCATACAGTAAATATATATATTTCTATATAGTCATTTTCAATTCTCTTTTGTATGTGTTTGAAGAGTGCTGCAGAATTTTGATCATGAATGAAAGCAGGGCAACATTCAAATCCAAAGTATTCTGTTCCCATTAAAATTAAAGCCATAAAAATATGTCCTGTAGATGTCAGGGCTTATGACCTTGATAAGCCTTTCTTGAAAATGTTTGGCTTTCCAGCAGTTCCTACAAAAAAATGTATACTTGATTGTATTGGGTTTGCATGGCAAGATTTTGGGGGGGGGGGGGGGCGCTACAGAAGCTGCTGGAAGTTTCCCCCATGTCCGACAGAGCCAATGCCAGCTGGCTCCAAGACGGACCTGCTGCTGGCCAAGGCCAAGCCCAGCAGCAACAGTGGTAATGCCTCTGGGAAAACATATTTAAGAAGGGGGGAAAAAAACATGGAACCATAATTGCAGCAGGAGAGAAGAGTGAGAACATGTGAGAGAAACAACCCTGCAGACACCAGAGTAAGTGAAGAGGAGGGGCAGGAGGTGCTCCAGGCACCGGAGCAGAGATTCCTCTGCAGCCTGTGGTGAAGACCATGGTGAGGCAGGCTGTCCCCCTGCAGTCCAGGGAGGTCCACGGTGGAGCAGATATCCACCTGCAGCCCGGGGAGGACCCCATGCCAGAGCAGGTGGATGACCCCAAAGGAGGCTGTGACCCCGTGGGAAGCCTGTGCTGGAGCAGGCTCCTGGCAGGACCTGCAGACCCATGGAGAGAGAAGCCCACGCTGGAGCAGGTTTTCTGGCAGGACTTGTGACCCCACGGGGAACCCACACTGGAGCAGTCTGTGCCTGAAGGACTGCAGCCCATGGAAGGGACCCACACTGGAGCAGTTCATGAAGAACTGCAGCCCATGGGAAGGACCCAAGTTGGAGAATTTCGTGGAGGACTGTCTCCCATGGGAGGGACCCCACGGTGGAGCAGAGGAAGAGTGTGAGGAGTCCTGACCCTGAGGAGGAAGGAGTGGCAGAGACAACGTGTGATGAACTGACCGTAACCTCCATTCCTTGTCCCCCTGCACTGCTGGGAGGGAGGAGGTAGAGAAAATCAGGAGTGGATTTGAGCTGAGAAGAAGGGAAGGGTGGGGGGAAGGTGTTTCAAGATTTTGTTTTATTTCTCATTACCCTACTCTGATTTGATTGGTAATAAATGAAACTAATTTCCCCAAGTCAAGTCTGTTTTGCCATGATAGTAATTGCTGGCTGATCTCTCCCTGCCCTTGTCTTGACCCACGAGCCTTTCATTATATTTTCTCTCTCCTGTCCAACTGAGGAGGGGGAGTGATAGAGCAGCTTTGGTGGGCACCTGGTGCCCAGCCAGGGTCAACCCACCTCAAAGATGAAAACATTTTTTTATGGAAATAAATTAAAGCAAAGCATGTAAATGATTTATTGAAATGCAGAAAGGAACTATCCCATCTCACTTTTTTCCAGAAAGAAAAGGTATGATTAAATTTTGTATTTCATGCACCAGAAAGGATGCTTTCAGTAATCCAAATCTTTGATCAGCTAGAAACCGACTGGAGACCACGCAGTGCTTGGAGATAGAAATAAATGAAATGCCTCCAAACAGCAGAAAACCAACTTACTCACTTAGAGGTGTGATAAACGAGGTTTTGAATTTGATTTCGTTAGTGATAGAAGTACTCTAGTAATCTTTAAAAAAAATTGCAGGACATAGAGAAAACTCAAGCACTCAGTAGGTCATATCAAAAAGCAACAGACATAACAGATTGTGAGGCTGAATGATTATGTGACTCAGAAAATGTGCTGTAGTCAGACTTCTGTGATGTAATAAACTGATATGTAAGTGGTTACTTTCTAATGCTAATTTCTCTGATCTGTCTAAAGTGAGTTTTATATACCAAATGTGAACTGCGGGTATTGTGCTCCTGTAGTTAGGTTTCTGCTTGCAGTTCATGTCTGTATTTTGTTATTTTTAGAGTGGAAATATGTTGAATTTAGTACTAAATGGATATAAAATATTTCCATCAGTGTGTGTCAGTGTGATTCAGGACACTACTGAGAATAAATAAGGGAATCTAATAAAGAGGCATTATGGCTATTTTTTATGGTGTAATGTGAATGTAATGGAATTAAGACTCAGTTTCTTTGTGGATGTTTATTTTGGAGTGAGGTTTTTTTTTTTCTTTTCTTGATAGTCCTAACCTAACACAGTGTGTATGTTCCCTCAAAATACTGGAACAAAAGAGAATGTGGAAATTGTGCCATTACACCTTTCAACAGTATCTCATCAAAATATTATCTGAGGAAATACTGCATGTAGCAGCAAAATCTTAAGGCACCAGTGTAGATCAAGGGGTTTAGGTGAGTAAATTTACATATTCGACTCAGATTTTCAGTACCAATCCTTCGGTCTTGGAAACAGAGAAGAAAGCATCTCCTGATGCTAGTCCAGGGCCTTTCAGAGCTTGATCTGTAGCTTTGCAAGTTTTCAAGCTGGGCAGCACTGGTAGACATAGTTTTCAGTTTTTGTTAGGAGCGGAATGGGAATTACTTGCACAGATAACATTGGTTAAGTGTTAAAACCAGCACTGCTCATTTAGCCATCATTGTGCTACTTTTGAAAATAGCTGAAAGCAGCAAAACTGAAGGCAGTATAGAAAGACTGTTCTCAGTCTCCTGACCTTCCTTGTAACATTCAGGGGTCTGGATGCAGCAGCAGTTTTGACTGGGTTAGACTGGAAATAAGCTTTTACTGTGTCCTGTTCTCAACTTCAGAAATGTGTGCAGAAACTTTAGGTTATTACACTGCAGTGAATAACTTGATGGACCTTTTGGCATAGGCAAAGAAGTTTTAGTTGCTTACTTGACCTTTACCCCTTTAAAATTTTACTCCTACTGTGGCCTTCCCTTTTCATTTCATGGTAAGCATTCAATACTCTGAATTACTTATGGTGTGTTCATCATCAAAACCCAGAGGACAAAAGGATGCAGAGGAGTGTGCAGTGATATAAGCCAATAAGGATCAACATGAAGCCATAACTCTATGTCCGATCTTACAAACCCTCGTGGGAATCAGTGCTAATTAGCATTATGTCATGCCAAAGTGACTCTGCTACTTTAGGCCCCACGTTATTCCCTGTGCAAGTTTGCTGGGGCAGTGACCTGGGAGCTTCTCGCCAGGCAGCATGGTGTAAATGCCATCCAAAGACTTAGACAAGTGGATGCTTACACCTGCATCCCAGCGTGTCTGTCTGGAGGAGAGCATAGGGGTGAAACATAATAAAAAATGGGCACTGAACACATTAGAGGAAAGCATTTGCACTTACATGTCTCAAAGCATAATCATATTTGCCTGCACGGTGAAGACAAACTCAGTAGCCCAGTTTTCATTTCTTCTTTTGCATTTAGTTTTTGGAGGTACATTGAGATACGTTAGACGTTGAAAACATTTGGTTTTTTCCCTCCTTCTATGACTCTTCTACCATATTCAAAGAAGGTTTCATACAAACTTGTCATATCATAATCTCAAAAAGGAGAGCAGCATATCCTCTTTTCAAAGATCGATGTATCTGAAGCACAGATGAGCAAAATGACCTCTCAAGGTTCGATGACCTCTCAAAGTCCAGGTTAGATGGCAGGGAGTGGATTACAGCTCCAGTCTTCTGACTCATAAGCCACCGCATTCCAGTGTTTCCCTGTTCTGTTTTGCCTAGTTCTCTGTGATACACTTTCACTGAACAGGAGCTGTAAACTAGCACAGAGCTTTTCATTTATATAACCTTTCCCCAATTATAATACAAAGTTTTGTCAAGCATCCTAATATATCTTCCAGTGAAACAGTTCATAACAGCAATTTGCATTAATGATCTAAAAGTTTAAAAATAATTGTTAATGGTAAGTCAGCAACCAGAGGTGAGAAATAAAAGAAATTATGAGGTACATGTTGTGTCAGTTATGGAAACAAGCAAATGAACGGAATGATTTGTCACTGTATTATTGGCACCTGGGTAAATAAATGCTTTTGGAACAATCCCTTAGGGATCAATTAAAAATGTGCCCCAAATTATCAAATGAAGCTCTAATAATGAGCTCAAACTCCGTCAGCCACTGTACATGGCCTAATGAAGAGCAAAAATGGAAAATGTAGCTGATGTAAGAGGTTTTATGCTTAAGTCCTCTACATTCTAGTCAAGAGACAGAAAGAATGTACACTAAGGACTAGATTCATTAGAAGCACTAAATGCCTGTTTAGACAACTAATTCCAAGAGAGGGTATTTTACTGCAGATCCCAGTGGGAGAGAAGTCTTCCCCTTTGGCTGGGAGAGGTACCAGCACTCTGAGGGTAGGGAAAGGAAAAAAAAGTGACAGTTAGACACTTTCAGTTTCCTTTTGGCATTGGATGTTTGCCCAGACTTCTACTGAGTGTGCTGGTGTCTGTGAATACTGTTCTTCAGCAGCGGCCTCTTACCATGGCATTATCCTGCACTGAGAAACATGTTCATTTCTACACAAAATAGGTTGTCCCAGAGGATATGAAAAACATATGTTAAAATGCAAACATGAATGAAAGTGAGGTCAAGAGTGGAAAGAACTTTGTGTGCTGTTGGCGCAGAAGAGATACCAGGTGCTATCTGAGTACCCAGAAAATACAAATTAAGAAGCAAAGTATGGAGTCCTTCTATTAGGTGGATAAAGAAGAAAGGCGGCACCTACTGAATGAAAGACTAGGGGAGCTATGAGAGATGAAGGAATAGACTCAGAAAGGGATGAAGAAGTAAAATCCTGTCATGGTTTAAGCCCAGACAGCAACAAAGCACCACAAAGCTGCTCACTCACTCCTCCCCACCCAGCCCTGGTGGGATGAGGATGAGAAAATACAAAGAAAGGCTCATGGGTTGAGACAAGGACAGGGGAGGGATCACTCACCACTTATGGTCATAGGCAAAACCCAGACTCAACTTGGGGAAAAAACAAAATCAATTTCATTTACTAGCAATCAAATCAAAACAAAGATAATGAGAAGTAAAACCAAATCTTAAAAAAACTTCCCCCCACCCCTCCCTTCTTCCCAGCTCAAATCCACTCCTGATTTTCTCTACCTCCTCCCTCCCAGCAGTGCAGGGGGACAAGGAATGGAGGTTACGGTCAGTTCATCACACGTTGTCTCTGCCACTCCTTCCTCCTCAGGGGCAGGACTCCTCACACTCTTCCCCTGCTCCACCGTGGTGTCCCTCCCACGGGAGACAGTCCTCCACGAAATTCTCCAACTTGGGTCCTTCCCACGGGCTGCAGTTCTTCATGAACTGCTCCAGCGTGGGTCCTTTCCATGGCCTGAAGTCCTTCAGGCACAGGCTGCTCCAGCGCGGGCTTTCCCATGGAGTCACGGCCATCTTTGAGCATTCCCCTGCTCCAGCGTGGGCTCCTCCCCAGGCTGCGGGGGGCATCTGCTCCCCTGCTCCCCTCCATGGGCTGGGGGGGACAGCCTGCCGTCTCACCACGGGCTGCAGGGGCATCCCCTCCTCCGGCGCACCTCCTCCCCTCCTTCTGCACTGACCTCGGTGTCTGCAGAGGGTTTCCTCTCACATTCCACTCCTCCCCTGCTGCAGGTTTCCCTTCTTAAATCTGTTCTCCCAGAGGCATTACCACCATCACTGATGGGCTCGGCCTGGGCCAGAGGTGGGTCCGACTTGGAGCCGGGGGAAGTTCTAGCAGCTTCTCACAGGAGCCAGCCCTGCGGCCCCTCCCCTGCTACCAAAACCCCACCACACATACCCAAAATAAATTCAGAGGAAGACAAGACTTAAAAAAATACATTTGGCATGCAGTATGTAAAAATACAGCTACCAGAGTGAGAAATGGTAGGATGAAGGCAGAATATAGAGAATGCCTGAAGGCTTGCTGAAAAAAGTATAGACTAACAGTGAGAGAAAACCTGAGCCAGAGGGATGACTTTTTATATTGGAAAGAATGAAGTAATTATGAGTTAATGATGTATACCATGTTGCTTCCAAAGGTTTTAGTGATAAGGAGCAATAGTGAGAAAAAATTATGAAAGTGAGCCTGAGACCAAAGCTGGTCTTTTTAAGACGAAAGAGAGAACGTTTAGGTGTCATGGCACTGGGTTATACGTGATGTGTGAAACTATATCTACAGTCTCACGGCACATATATACAGCAGACCTAGATCAGAGAAAAAAAACAAACAGTCTTCTGTCTGGGACTTACTACATAATCAGCTTCCCTTTGTCTGGAAGAACTGTATTTGAATAGAAAATTATTTCAGTCTATAGAGAATTGTGTCCATTGTGATATCTTACTACTGTTCTTTTGGATTTTAGCCCAGCATGGAGGATGGGAAGAATACAAACAAACAAAAGCTGGGGAAAGCTAAGATCTATGTAACTAACACAGAGCTGTCATCTTGGTAAATACAGACACACAGTCATAACTATATACAGAATGTCAACGTTATGTAAATACATCTGGATACGCACAGAAGGTCAGGCATGATTTGTTTTTCATGAGTCTGATGAACTCTTGAAGGAATAAAGCACAGCTGAGAATTGGTAGTGTCTGTGCAGCTGCTGAAAGCAAAAAGTAGTCAGGACTGTGTGAACACATAGAGTGAACACGTCAGAGTGATAGTACTGGAAATTGGTATAACCTCTATACCCAAGAAACAAATAAGGTGTGAGGACCAGCAGTATAAAGTTCCCTATAATTACACCCCTAAGAGTTGGAAAATAATTTGGATGGAAGAAGAGATTCAGACTCTAAGTCCATTCTCCATTTCTTTTGTTTTTATAATCCCGGCAAACACTTATCTAAGTAGTAGATCTCACAATTTAGAAATGTGTAAACTGGAAAGCAGACTGATGGTATACTTTCATTTTATAGAGGCTCTAACAATTATAATAATGAGTTTAGTGTTTGTTGATTTCAGCCAGATTTAAACTAGTCACCCAGACAGGAAAAGATTAATTTGCAACTGAACTTTTTTAACAGTGTAGAACATGGAGATTTAATAGATTATGGGGTTTTATACCCCAAAAAACCAACACTGCTGACACTTAATTAGCTCATTGAAATAATTTATTTTGAATTTTCTGAACTAACAGTTGTTTTCTGGAGGTTTTTCCTTGCAGTAAAACCATGTTTCAAATTTAGTCAGGAAGGATTTAGATTTTTTTCTTCCTTAGTTCCCCATAAAATTGCAGGGATTAAAATATACAGTGACAAGGGAAAGAAAACAGCATTCCTACATAATAATTTAATTATTTACTAAAATTATTATTTCATTAAACCAGACATTCCAGAGGAATTTTTCAGAGAGTTACCATTTGAAAATTAGGAAATGCAAGAAATGCTATAACTATGCTACCAAGGGTAATCAGCAGAGTATGTTTACATTTTAAGTCTGCTTAAAATACTGGGTCTTAAGAGATTTCGGCCCTGCTTTGCCATATGCTGTGTTTGCATTTTTGGGTACATCACATCTGTACCATACTGTTCTCAGCTGTAAAATGGTAATAACTGTATTTCTTTATCTCAGAGTCATAGTGAGTCTTAATCTATTAATATTTTCTTTAGTATTTCAGCTGGAAGATGCTCACTGAGGCATTTAACAACAACAATTGTGGCACTACTTTTATGGCAGAGGAAAACTGGGACCTTAGACCACAGGCCTACAACAACCTTATTCTTATTCTTGTCAATCCTCTTACTTAAAGAAATGAGACTTCTGTGTGTATCATTGACATTTACTAAGGGTTACATAAGCATTTTTTCCCAAGACAGTCTCCTCCACAACTTCATGCATTGCACCACAGTGATTATCACTGTACACCAGTGGTGGTGTACCAACATTTTGCTTCAGCAATTACTACTTGTTGAAAACTGGGTTCCAACCCTTATTGCCAGCACTGCTGATCAGAATCAGCTAGCTCACGTTGCTCTGCAGATCAAATCAGACTAGCTCGGACCAGCTGCTCTTTTATTTTCAGCAGAAAAAGTAGATTCTCCATACTTCAACAGCATTTTTCACTCTAAAACTGTCCCCCCAAGGTAAGCCAACTAGCTAGGCAGCATCCATATAACCCAGAATCAACTGTCAATGTTAGTGGAAGTCACATGACCACACATAGCACAGAGATTTTCAGTCTGGAGAAAAGAATAGTTTGGTTTTTCTCCCCCTTTTTTCCCATTAAAAAACAAATAACAAACCAAACAACCCTAACACACCAAGGAGAGATGTGTGATGTATCTGCCCCCAAAAAAGGGAAGTCGTGCTGCCAGCTTAGGCTTTTCTGAAGGACCTGTTCCCATTTCAGTCCGAGAAAACTTACAGAAACTGTGATTCAAAATAGACATTTTAAATAGAATTTGTAAAAAAAATCAACACTCACTAGGAATATAGGCAGAAAAAGCAAAAGACTTTCATCTTCTGCACACCTTTCCATTCCTGCTGAGCTCAGCAGGTTTTATTCACCCAGTGAATGTCAGAGCATGACCCAGATTTATAACTTTTCCTGAAATCTGCAGACATTTCAGACATTTCACATGCAAAAGCCATTGTTAAAAAAATGTAGAGTTTGGCTGAGACTAACTGTGCTGTATGAGAGAAAATCCTCTGAGTATGAGTCCAACAGAGGCTTTAGGGCATTCAGAGAATTGTGGTGGATTTAGGTCTGAATTTTTAAATGAGAAGAGAGGATCACACTCTTTATGTCTGCTGCAACAAATGGAGCACAACTGCAAAACCCAAATTGTGAATTACTTTATCCTAAACATGCAACGAATACAGAATGAGTGTGAAAAATTAGAAGAATTGTTCTGCCTCATACAAAAAAAATTAACAGGGAAGGGGTGAGTGAAAAAAAAGACATTTCCAAAAAGCAGGAAATGGACTAAGAAATCTAGGATCTAACAGAAAATAGCTGTGGTGAAAAATATGGTCACTGTTTCCAAATGAACAATCATAAGAGAGGAATAAACCTCTTCAGTCCCCTGCTAATTCTCACAGGTCTGCGCTCCCTATGGAAACAGAGATATAAAGCCTCCTAACCTAAGGAATATAAAAAAACATCAAAAGCAGAAAAGGTCACACTGAATTCCAGGAGAAGCTTGAAGCTTGATCTTCATGTTAGCAAAAGAAAAAATCAGCCTAATTCTTCCATGGTAGTGATTTAGGAAGAAGCTTTTAAAACCAGTCCCCAAAATGTAAAAATGAGATTCAAAGGCAGGATGTCATTTTCAAAATCAGATTGGAACAGGATTACTTAATTAAAAGAGACAAATTAAAAATAGGAAATAGTACAGCTGGAGCCTAGGAAAAAAAAAGGGGGGGGGAGGGAATGTGAAGCATATCAGTAAAAGTTAAAAAAAAAAAAAGAGAACGATTAAAAAGTTCTCAGTAGATGTTGACATCAAACATGAAAAAATGTGGGGATTTGGAAAATAATTTCTTAAAGACGTGGGCTATAATTTTAACAGCAGAAATTGCATTAAGTATGGACAGAAAGAAAGAAAAAAGCTCATTATCAAAGATTAGCTTTGAAGTATGGGGCTATGACAAAGGTACTGTAGTGGATGAAAGCCAGCTATATTCAAGGCTTAATAATTCAGTGTTTCTCTCCAAGGCACACTCTAAAGTTGTATTAATCAAAACAAAAATGCATTTAGAAATAGGGTACGCATGCAAAGCAAAAGACCATGAAAGCAGTCTGAATATAGAAAAGCTGGGAAAACTCCTGTCCAACTCACTTAAACAGAAGCTCTCATGAAATGTTTGCTGAATGTGTGCAACTAAGCTCATGGGCAGTGTAAGATTACAATATGTAGTCTTTTATTTATTTATTTATTTATTTATTTATTTTTCCTGAAGGATTAGGAGATGGGAAAGAAATAACAACTTAACATTTAAATGAAAGAACTACAGTGCATAAGGTTGAAGGTTTCACTGCGTTCAGTAGGTCCTGTGGGACTCAACTGCAAGGAAATTAGGGTGTAAAGTGATCACAGTTCACCTTATTTTTCATTTTACTGGGAAAAAGCATCTTTATTTCTCCTCTAAGACTCAGAGCTGAATAGCATAGATGATGATGTCCCATCAGACTGTCTTGAAAAAATCATGAGGTACTGGGAATCTTTCAGCTGACCTGCAGGCTGCCTCACACTAATAATTTTCCTTTTCCAAAACATTTTTAAAACAAGAACAAAGCACTACTGCTATACTTTATAGGCTAAGTTCTACAAAGCTATTGAATAGGAACAGACAGACAAGAACATTTTTTCCAAGCACAAGTCGATAATTACATTTCTAATGAAGGGCTGTGGATGCTGAGAAATTCTAAAAATCAGGCTCTTTGTCCTAAACAGCAAAACTGTTAAACCCTTTCCTGTCTGTCTTGCAATCAGAAAGACCATAACTTACTTTCTCTGCCCCTCTGTGGTTTGTTTATTCTCTACCAACTTCCTGCTTTTACACTTTTTCTTCTAGTCCCATTTTTTCTCCTCTCTTCTATAGTGCTCTTCTTGGTGGAAGGTCCATTCAGGCATCCTAAGTATACCCTGTTCTGCTGAACACAGCCATTAACGGTAGCAATTTCTTTTGTTTTCTACCTTCTCTCCAACACCTGTGTAAAATGTGACAAGACACTTATCAGACAGGCTGTTTTTTTCTATTCCTCAAAGCATTCAGTGACATACCAATTTGATCACAGAAGCACATAAAATGATTACACAAATTTAGGAAATACTATTTTAAAACCCTATCCCAAAAGATGTAATTGCAGTTGCCTAGATAAACTGAAGAGACCCCATAATCCTAGTCACAAGGCATTCACCACCCCTTCCCCTCCACTTACTCCTATAACAGATATTTAGCGGAGCAACTGGTGTAAAAGCCATATGCCCACTTCTATTAGCTTTGAAAATCTGTAGCCAAAAATCTGTAGCCAGTGACAGGCTGCTCCATTCTTACATTGACCTGTTAGCTGTTCACAACTATTCCCCACCCACATTATCAAATCTACGCCAGTTAACCAAATGAGGAGATATTAGGTTTTATTTATACTTCTTGACATAGAGTAAATTGGTGTTCCAGGAAACACTTTTGATATGCTCAAGTAAGGCAGTAAACCCCCTGGTTTTCTGAGCATGTATCAGACAGTCATATTTTCCTAGATGTATATCAAGCATACATCAAACTCTTACAGGATAAAAGAAAAGACTGAAGAGATAAAACTTCTTTACTTTGACAACATGTTGACATGGTCCAGATTCCTATTTGCCAGCATGATGGGAAACAGAGTTATTCAAGGAAAGGTTTGAACAAAGGCAGGTGAGGTCAAACCTTGTGCTATGTCAAGGACCTCAAGTGTAAAAAGAAATGTAGCTCCATGCAGCCTGAACAGAAAGAGAATGAGATAAAAAAAACCCTGTGCTTTAAAAAAAAAAAAAAAAAAAAGTTTAATAATAGATTTTTTTTTTTTTTTTTTTTATGGACTCTCTTCCAGCTCACTTTTATTTTTAGGAAGTTCATGTCTTACCAAGCCCTGGAGTTGGATTTGCACACACACAGATAGCTAGTACATAATCTAATGCAAGCCAGTTCTAAGGAGATTTTGATGGAATGTGTTCCAAGTTTGCAGAGATTACTGTTTCATAAATCATTTAAAACTACACCAGAAGTAGTTCACCTGTACAGTTTGAAAGTTTCTACCAAATACTTTGTCATTAGTTTCCTTATGTTCATTTCAGTTCCTAAATTAGGTGTTTATTTCCCTTCCCTTTTCTAACTTTCAGTAATTGTCTCAACGCTAAGAGTAAATTACAGAGATGTCTACACAGACAGCATACCATCAAGCCCCACAAGCTGCCTTTTCAAGCCTTGCAATCGGAGATCTATTACACTCATTTAATTAGAGCTGGAATGTAGAAGCTAGACCCTACCTGGAAATCTGGACCTGAGCTCTCTGTCTAAGACCTTGCGCTCTGGGGCTACAGGCAGATGTAAGTGCAGAGCCCCGGATGCTCAGACTGCCTGCATACACTGCAACAAGCCGATGGACAAACCATTGTTTACATGAAAGGGTGCTGCCGGCTAATGCTGATCAGTAATATCTTGTCTCTGAGAAAGACCAGGACTTCTGGCTTCCAGCTTCTCCTGGAATGGAAACAGGGCAGTGGTATTTCTTACTGGGCAGGTACCTACCTTTCTAGCAGGCGCAGCTCCTCACTCTTAAATTCTTTGATTTCTGTTTTACAGCAGACATCCCCTGTTTCCATCAGTTCTCAGCCATAGCCAGACAGAAAAAGGTCCACACATATGATTCAGCCAAGGCCAACGTTTCAATAGGATCAAACTGAAGAGAATATAAAAATAGTGCACCTTTCTTTGCAGGTAAAGAAAAGAAAAAAAAAAAAGAAAAGAAAAAAAAAAGAAAAAAAGCTGCTAGATCAAAGCGAAACAACGTAAGGCCAACCCACCTAAGGACACCCAACTGTGTTCAGCACCTAAAGAAACTAAACTCTGTTCGCTGAAACAGCGTTTTACAGGTAGGAAGAAGAATGGCTTAGCAGCAATGTGAGAAGGTGCCTCGCCAGGTCTTTACTGTCAGTTATGAGAGAACAAGCAATACTGCCTCAAGTTCAAAACATGGAGAGTGCTGAGGAATGCCTATGGGTAACCTGGAGCAGCCCAGCATAATTGTGTGGCTGCATGTTATTTTCTTCAACTACTACAAGTATTCCCTTTGTCTAATGAGAATTATTTTTTCTAAAGTATATCTGAGCATTTTTTTCAAAGTTAGTGCTGGGGAAAATAGATTTTTTTGCATCTCATTCACTTTTAAAACTATTGTTCTGTTTCCTTTTAATATAGGGGTTTAGATTTTTTTTTGTGGATACTTAACTATATTCAGATGACCATGTCTAAGTATACTTTAAATTATCAACAGATTATTCTCAAGAAGTTTGGTTGTCTTATATTTTAAAGAAATTTCTAATCCTGTTGGAATGTTTGGCTATTTAATATATGCAACAGGCATATATTATATGATAGCTTAGCCTTTTGGGGGAAATATGTAGTGCAATCCCTATATGTAAATCCACTTGCAGAAGCAGTATTAGCTGTCACACCTCCCGAAGCTGTCGTGATGACTGGTGATGGAAGACAATGGGTAAAAGTCTGAGCCACTTTCCTCACCCTCATTAAACTTTCTCTTGAGCAGTATGTGGCACTGCAGGTAATGAGTTCCATCTGTGTGTCACCAGTCTCACCTACAGAGAAAAAGCATTCAGATGTTGGAGGCAAAAACTGACTTCAGAGAAGCCAAAGTTTTCAGCTAAAAATAAGCCTTTACTTTCAGAGTTCTGCAGAACTCCTAGGTATTCCAATTGCTGTTCCATGTTTGGTAATCTGAAAAAGCTTTTAGCAAAAATGTTATCAGGTGATCTAGCTAATTGGTGAAACTAAATACTGATAATTAACAATCAGCAATAGTTTTCTCCATCTTTTGAATTCTGGAATTTATGAGTTCAGTCATTCAAAAACTAGCAAATGACCTCAAACTGGTAATATTGTGCTATGACAAGTGTTTAGTATTAAAATTAAGAAAATAGATAACAGCTAACCTTAGTTAAAGATGAATTGCAGACACTATTTTGAAGGTACAATCCTACAGTAACCAGACCCTGAACTGACTAAAATGAACTGTTCAGCAAAGTTAATGCATATAAATATTAGGAACTGCAATTGCTAACAGCACAGTTCATTAACTCTAATGCAGTAGAACTATCCGAAAATGAAAGGAAAGGATGACCACCTTTCATGTGTCAGCATTTCTGCTGTGGCCCATTACATCCTTCCGTAAGAGGTGAAGACAACTGTAATGTTGATCAAAGCAAACTTCCCCATCTTATGACGTAAAACACAAATCATCATAACAGAGTAGTAAATCTATGCAACACCTATAGCAATGTTTTCACTGTCGTTTGCTATCCTTTTTCCTGACTTTGCAAGCTAACAGAGAATTTGATGTCATACTCAGACTTGCAGTAAGATTTGCCTAAATCTAGTAAAATATGGATCGAAACAAAATTTTAATTTGCACAATTCAATTTTATTGTCTCCTGTTGATACAAAGTGTATTTAAAGCTTTCTGCAGACCTTTATTTTTCTCACAGTGTGCAGCTGAAAAAGAGTAGGCTAAATAACCCAGTCTTTGGACACATAGCAACACATAGCAGGAGCTTGTCTGTTTCAGTCACATTTCACTCCCTTTGTTCCAGCAGAACTCTCATTGACTTGAAAATGAAATTTTGACTAAGGATTAGAATATTGAATCTATATGTCGAATGGTGGAATAAAGCATGCTGTTTTCCTTGACATTTCAACAGCTTTAGCTGTATATATTTTGATGGCCTCCAGAATCACCAGGCTATTTTTTTCCTTATTACTGTTTTCTTACCAGGATTTTCCCACTGATAACTTTTGACCAAGCTCGCATAATAGAATTGTCATGTATTATAAACTGTGCTGAATATTCCGATAACTTTAATTTAAAGAAGCCCAATCTTTCATGTCCAACAAGATTTGAGATCTTTCTGAGATAATGAAGTAGTCATTGAAACTTTTCATGTTACACCTATTGCTTCAAGGAGAGTCTATAAATTCAGTTCACTGATCAATAATGACTGGATACAAAATTCCTACAGCTTATTTCAGCAAGATGTTTATTTGGGTAGCTTTGGCAGAACCTGGTAAGTCAGTGAATGTAGAAGTAGCTTTCCAATTATTTAAATATATAATCATAGAAACCCTAGACATAAATTTTAATAACATCTGCTTTAAGGGGATAATTTCTCACAGCAGACTTTGGTGCACATAATGTTTAGATGCTGCTACAGAGGGCTCTTGAATTACTCATTTTCACAGCCCGAGCGACCTTAGAAATTGTGGGGTTTGCTATCTCTTAGCATGATAGTAATACTTACAATAGAGCTAATCATGTCTTTTGTCTGCAAAAATAAATGGGTTATCTCCTGCTGTGTTGGCATATCTCTAACTGCTAACAAATTAGTTAAACCTAACTTGTGTAAATTATATCTCACTTTAGCTACAAATATCATCTGTAGACACAGTGACTTTATTTAACCTGATGTAATTGACTGCACACCTTTCTAGGAAAGATATAATTTCAAGTTCTTCAATTACTATGAAACATTATCTTTAAAGATCTTACCCTGAAAGCTATGATTTTTTCAGAAAAGTTTGAGCAAGAAACATCTTTTCTTATATTTCTTCTTTTATCATGGTTACCGCATCTCTGCTTATCAGCACTGAAACACATAGCTTAAAAACACATACACACAGATAACACTTCCCTCACTATTTTTCCTGTGTTGATAAGAAAAGAAAGCAATTTTAGTGGGATTTAGATACATATTGGAAAGGCCAAAAAAGAGCTGAAGAAAACAAAACCTTGTTAGTATGTAATAAGACTATGAAAATGGCACTGCCAAAATCACTTCATGAATATGGACAGCCACACTAGGGGCTAAGACCATCTTTTTTTGTCTTGTTGTTCAGTTTGGAGCTTCTTTTTTTTTTTAAAAAATACATTTGATTGTTAAGAGAATATAGGTCAAATCAGGCAATTACAGCCTTTAAAGCCTCACCTTTTGCCCATGTTAAGTAGACACCTGATAGAGACTTAGAAGTTAGAAAGTCTAACTTTATTACAACATTTGAACAACTTTTGAAGCCTAGAATGATCAACCATACCCTGCCAATGTCTGATCAAGTCCCTAATTTTAGTGGGTTTATTTTTTGCTAGATTTTTACCTCTTGGGTGGAAATTTCTTCCCATCCATGTTCATCTCAGCTTTAATTTTCAACAAACTTCATACAAAATACCTGATCCTTCTCTGAGACTGAAGCTAAATTACATGTTTGTAGCTAAAACCTTCAAAGACTCCACAGTGGCAGAGAGTTAATTTACTACTGATTACACTTGTTTTGATGCTACAGTTATAGTACCTGTTCTACCAATACTGTCTACCCCTTTACTTTGGCATATTTTTATAATGTTTATCTTAAAACACTACATACGAATATGAATGCTTATTTTTTATTACTAGCTCTCTCCATTGTAAAAGAAACCTAATAATATGAACATAAATGTCTCAAAAATACCTCTGTGTGTGTATGTGTCTTGAGACCAGGCCACTTGTGTTTTTTCCATATTTCAAGTTGACGATTAGATGGGCCCTGTAGGTACTAGCACAATATAAAAAATCTCTGAGCAATAATAATGCAATGTGTAGTTTATGTATTAACAATTGTTTTTTAAAACCTGTATTGACTATTCCATGTTAATTTTCATCAACAATGTATTAGACCATTTCTTTGTTAAAAAATTTTGAAACTATTTCATTTATATTTTTGTGTCTGATTACATACCTATGTCATATTGATTAACCATACTGTTTTCTTAGTAAAGAGCAATGCATCCCCCATTAAAAAGACAGGAAATATGGTCAAGTAATAAGAATACAAAAAAAAATTTCAAAGACTCTGAATAATACTCTTTTTTTTTTTCATAGACAAAAATCTCTCATCAATAGTAAATAATGTAGACAGTTGGATGTTTTTCAGTTAACTATTGTTTAGATAGTTGGTAGTGCATTTTTTTGTCCGAATCAAAATTCTTTTCAATAATGTTTAACAGACGAGTTTAGAATAAAATTTGTTATCAAAATAAGAGAATGCTATGCTAGAATAACATATTCATCACTGATAGCTCATGTTCATTTTTTTGGCTTGGTTAAATTATAGTAGGATCTTTTAAATTGGGTGATTTTTCTAAATTCCTGTGTAATTCCTTCTCAATCCTCTTTGATAATGATCTGTAAAAATAGTAAGATATCTAATGTTTTGAAGAGTGAAGACAATTAAATGGACTAGTGACTAGGCTGTCATCCATAGCCCAGTGACTATGGAATATGGAATAAATATGGAATAGACATGTTTAAGATGTTGCTTTATGCTAGACATATAGAATAAATACAAGATATTTATAAATATATAAATATGCTTATATAAATGTATAAATACTATAAAAGTGTAAATATTTCCTCTGAAGTGAACATCCTAATCACAGTTAGTACTATTCAGAATCATGTGTCCATCTGTCATATCATGAAATGAGACACATACAATGAGAAAAAAATTGTAAATCTTTATCCATGTTCAAGTTTCACAACCATTTCTAGTCTAAAAAAAAAAAAAGAAAAACTGTCAGAAAGCTGGAAAACATTCAGAATGTGTGAAAAAATATTTTTTCAACAATATAAGTATGCTTTATGTCAAGCTATCTGCACTTAAGAAATACAGTAGAGGTGCATACATTTACACTGAAAAGAGAATTGATACAAAATTTTGTTCTCTTGGTTAGGATAGAAATTGATCTTTTTTTTACATTCAGTTTATATAAATCCCTGCAGACAGATTTCTTTAAAAACGGATAAGTAATAACTAATGTGCTTGAATGTGTCTAATTTGTTAGCCTAGGTAGTATATAATTGGACATATGCAAGTATCAGACTTGCACAAGAAGTGTGCAGTCTCCCTGAATATGTGATCTAAATACAGCAATCTGAGATGATTTCATTTATTCATGTCCACAGCTAAATTATTCCTCCTAATGTGTACTGCATAGTTCCATGTCTCTGATGTGAGACACATTATACATATTTGTTTCTGAAAGGAAAACCTGGCCCTTTATTAAACTCATTAAGCAGCACACCATCATAAATCAAATATGTGCAATTAAATGATCAGGTCTTATGCCAGGGTGTTCTAGAAATATATGTTGCTGGTTGTTAATCACTTTTATTATAGGAAAAAATACTGAGATTTTTTTCAAACTGAGTATATACCAATTTTTAAGATTTCTCAATTGTTACTGTTAGGAATAGAAGCCAAGGAAAGAAATGAGCATTAATATTCTACAATTTTCTTTACTTCCCAAAAATGTGGGTTATGTCCTTTTGGCCTGAATATAATATGAATTTAAATACTGAGGCAGTTTCATTGTTCAGTATCTTCTTCTTCAAACTCATCCCTCCTCCCCATATAACCTAACTTCCAGGTTCACACCACAGCTGCTTTTCTGAGGGTTGTACAAGCAATTGATTTTTCAGTTCACAGAGGAAGTGACAGTTGTCCCAACAAGAGCGGCAATCTTTGGAAATATGCATTCAGATTTCCTCCAGATGAGAGAGGAACACACCAGTACGTTCTTCACTGGTTCCTTATTTGAGAGGGTAGAATCTAGACAATATCTTCATGGATACAGAACATGGGGAACAACTGCAAATCATAACATTTTTGTTGATTTACCACATCAGCAGAAAAAATAATAAATCACTCATTTCTACTCCCCTATCTATCCTTGGACATCTACTGTCTTTGTTTATTTGTTTCTGTAGAATTTCTGGCCATGTCAGCTCATGTACACTCTCTAAGTTGTCTCACAGTAATTTTTACACACTGCATTTCAAACTTAATAGGTGCATTTGTTTAAAAGTTTGAATTCTTAAAAGAATTTTGCACATTATAGTGAAAGTTCCAAAATTCTAAATATTGTTTTGTTTCTGGTTTGAGTCTGTCCACCTTATAAAACACCACAGGAGCACTAGTACATTAGGTGTCACTTCTATACCAAATGCCACCAAGTTCTGGGAAGCTGGGTCTGGAATATAGATTCAAGCCCAGGGTGGCAGCCTCAGTTGAATTACTCTTGATTTAAAATGCACCTGATCTCAGAGCAGGACTCAAAAGCATTTATAAATAGATATTAAAATAAGGTTCAGTCATCCCCATCTAGCTAGTGTGATAGAACATGGAAATAATATAAAAAGCAATAAAGCAGAACATTTATGTCATCAACTTCAATTTTATTCTGAAAGATTTCCAGATTTTGCAAAGCATAAATCCACAGTTTCCATGTAAAGGTTTTTCTTTTTTTTTTTTTTTTTTTTTGTGTGTGTGTGCATGTGATAAGTCCTTATAATACAAAGAAGTCTTATAGTCTGCCTTTAAGCTATGAATAGTATCTGAGATAACTAATCTCAAACCCATTTTTCCTCCCTTGCAATATGGAGAGCCATTGTTGAAGATCAGAAAGGAAGAGGGAATATTGTAAGATGTTTGGCAGTCTTTACTAGCAGAATAGTTCATTGGGAACCTGTCTCTTACCTGTAAGGCATGCTCAGATTTCATGTATGTCAACTTCAGAAGGTAAAAGGTTTGTGGAAGAAAATTGTATGCTCCTCCTCATGTGCTTTCTTGGGAACTTTGAGCATACAGTTTAACTAGGTGTGCCATATTTCTGATATTAACTCCGGCCAAATACATGCAAGGGCTCTGCCTATGCCTTCCTCTTCTCCATTTCTTTTCTTACTCTCTTGTTCTATGAGATGAAGCACCTACAGGATAATACCTTGGCTTTGTCCAAAACCTGGAAAACAGGACATCTCTGATGTAACTATGGAGATAGATGAGAGAGAGAGAGAGCACCAAGGAGCTGTTGCACATTTCGATTAACTACAGAGATTAACCATATGGTCCATTACTTGGTCATGAGTAGTTTGAAATTCTGCAGTGTTATACAGTGATCTGATTCATTTAACTGACATTAAGTTCTCAGTAAATCAATGGGCAGGTTTTCTGCCAGTTCACAAACTGCAAAGACAATTCCTCAGTTCATCCTCTGAACCCCCTCTTTAACATGGAAACGAGGGTGACTGAAGAGTGTCAGTTAAGATTCAGTCTGCTTTCTTTGAGCTATAAAATACAGCCTTTGCATTACAGAACTCTGCGACAAGGTTTAAAAATACACTCTGAACAGAAGTTGTGCTATCCCCCTGCTTATATCCCCAATTGTGCTGTAATATAATGCACTTTAACAAAATTTGCAGAAACGTTCTATGAGTGCATGTCGGAAAATTCAAACAGACTGGCTCTGCCATCTGCTACTTCTGATAAGAGACTCATCTGTCTGTTGAGCAGGTAGTGGAGAGACTGACTGAAAAAAAGAGAAGATAATGGAACACTGAAAACATGCTGTATCTCACAGTTACTTGTGGACACGCGTCACCTAATTGGGGGTCAAACCAATGTTATTAAGTATTTAGAATGCATTTTGGGTTCAATTTGAATTAAATATGAATATATGCAGAACATTACAAAGTAAACCTATTGATGTAATTTGGCCACTGGACTGAACTCCATGTCTGTTTCAGTGACAAGACTAACAAGAGTAAGTGTAATTGTGAAGGAACACTTATCTCAGATGTGTCACTCATAGCACAACAACAAAATCCTCAGTCTGCTGGGGGCACACAATTAAAATAGCATAAGAGTTAGCTCCATAATTACAGTCTGTCCTGGGTGAGGATAGCATGCAATTGCAGTGTCCTGGGAGCAAACATAGGAATAACTCATTCCCTCTTTTTTCCAGTACCAACAGGAAAGTTCTCTAGTTTTGATCTATTTTAGAACCTGACTAATTTTTTTTCCATTCAAGGCTGATACACAGGCCAAAGCATTGAAAACTTGGCTTTTCCTCAATCCTGGTTTGCTGGTTGCAACCATTGTAGACATGGTTTCCATCCCATGCACAATATCACAAAATGCTGATAACTTAATAAGCCTTTAATGCTCTTGCACCCTTTATTTCCTTTCATGTTGCCAGACAGTCCTTCCAGAAGCTAATTACATTAATGACATCTGTGGGTCATTATGGGATAGCAGCCCACCATTAGCATCTGTTGCTCTGTGGCAAGAGTAACTTGGGCTGACTGGAGAGGGTAATCCTGAAACAAGTCTTTAAAAGTAGCTTAAATGTGCCTGTGTTGGTGACACCTGAAAAGGACAAGTTCCTGATGAGGAAAGTTGATTATGAAGATGCTTAGAGGGGTAGTGTTTTGTTCATCAACCTAAGAGAAGATAGGGAGAAAGATGGCCTCACAGGGATCATGAAAGGCTGGAAAAGCTCTGTCATTGGGGAAAATGAGAAGAACAAAAGGTAGGAACTGTGATTAGCTCCAGGAGTGGATCCTTCAGGGGAAAGATGAACTGCAGAGGAGCAACTCTGAGTGGGATAGAACTAACATTAACCTTTTTTTTGAAGTGACTGGAACAGAGGGAAAGCCCACTTGTGAGGCAATGTGCTCTTCAGTGGTGTAGGACTCTATTAAGGATGAAAGGCAGAAGGCCTGGGAAAGGGTAGACTTGAGGGAGACCTGACTGAATGTTAGATACTCCCCTGCATGAGGTAAGTAATGCCAAAGGGACTACTCTGAAATGGCACGTAGTTGAAATATCACAAGGAAGAACTCTGGGGTAGTGAGACTCATCAAAGGACTGCAGTCAGGAAAGCTTATCCTTGACAGCTCTCAATAAAACCCTTCCATCTGCTTTTCATTCTCTCTTGTCAATCTCTGGAAGTCCTCTCTCCCTCAGCGGAGTAAATCAAGCAGTACCTCTCTCCAGGCTGGGTGAAATCTTTATGTAGATCCTCTCCTTCCTTTTGCCTGATATATTTTGCCATCGACTTCCACATGACGATTTCTGGTGTTCATGTCTTCCACTGGCCTGGCTGTGTCCTGTTTCTAGGTGTGCCTAGGTTTCACAGTCTTAACTAAACTTTTTATGTACTTTTGTAAAGTTTACACGTCCCCCTTAGACCTCACCCACAACCATATAAATGTGTATAGATTTTCAAATCCGGTATGATAATTTAAAAATAAGAGTGCTAAACCAGCAAATATTATAGCTGAAATTTAGTTTGAAACATAAAAAATCCAAATGCTGGGGAGACAAGCCACTCTTGATTAAAAATAAATGACATTTTCTGCACAGCACTATAGTTTGAAATGTCAGTAGCTATAGTCTTATCTCCCTGACTTACTTTCAGTATGTGTTAAAAATCCAGGAACAGGGGTATTAAATAAGTATCTATCTTAATACTTTGGCAGAAAAATGTTAAATCAGTGCACCAAAGTGATCTTAAAATACAGATAAACAGTAGAGAACTTGCTGTAGGAGCAAAGAAAAGTTATAAAACATTTATGTCACTTTTCTGTATCTTATTGAATCTTCCATGTATAAGAAGAAATCTGATCTATTTATATGTCTTTTGAACCAGCTAGTCCACTTAAGAGCAATATAGTTAAGTTACTTATTACTCAAGAAAATGTGTTTTGCAGGATGGGTGAGAATGAGTACCAGTTCAGTCCAGTCAAAGTTGGTGATGTGTTTTCTTGTCTACACTACAGTCCTATGTTCAATGACTGGAATAATTCACACAAGAATGCTCCAGGACCACTGACCAGCTTTGTAGCAACTGAAAAGTTCATTACAGTATGAGGAATTATTGCAATTCTTAGTGAATTAGTGCATTTTTAGTGAAGGATTTCTCACTGCACAAAAGCTCATTCATGAATCACCATCGAACTTTCATGAAGTCTGTTGAAGGCAAAACTTTAATAGATACAGGGAACAAAAACACCTGTTGAGTTTCTATAGAACTCTAATCCAGGTTAAGGCAAGGTGTGGTGGAGAAAGAAGCACACACTCACAGGTACAATACTTCTCTTGTTAGTTGAAGATATTAATGGCAAAAGCAAACTCCTGTCAAAATACTATTTCTTGCACAAGTATTTGTGCTGCCTTCAAAATTTGAAAGTCTATTTGCTATTAATACAGTATAGTATTCCATCTTGTTTTTTGATGGACCACAAAAGATTCAAACATTTCCTTTCCTGGATTATTGCAGCAACATATGCTGACGTGTCAAAAACAAAAGCTTGACAGAAAACTTCTTTGACAGTAAAGTTTGCTAAAGGTGTAGTTTATATGGAACTGGAATGAAAATAGAGTAATGTTAATTGTCCTTTGGAATAGAAGTTACATATTTTAAGCAACCAGACTAAGTTTCACATTTTATGAATGTTTTGTGTTGCCACTATGTTCAGGCAATCTGACGTTCTAGGCACTCTGTGTTATGGGAAATCTCTCAACTGGATTTTTTTGGTCCGAAGTGAACTCATACTTTGCAGCTTTCAGTCTTTCTTTTCATAGTTCATCCCTTAAGAAATGGAAGTATAAAAGTAATATTTACCATGGTGATGTGACTGAGCCTGCCACACTCTCCATTTTTTCCACAAATGGATTGTCCTTGAAGTAGTATTGGGAATGACCCCAACCAGTAGAGCTTTCAAATAACATTCTTTTGAGATGTGTGGTACAATTTATACCTTGTAGATAATTGTGTCAGGCTCTCTGCTGGCACAGGAACCATCGACATATCAATTTCTCTTGGCTCTTATCTTTAAACTCTTTGTAAAAATTGTGAGGAGTTAGACAAGCACTTCAGTACCTGTGTATTCAGAAGCTATGGACACTTCTGTAATAACCAATACTGCCCTTGGT
This sequence comes from Haliaeetus albicilla, assembly GCF_947461875.1. Classification (NCBI taxonomy): domain Eukaryota; kingdom Metazoa; phylum Chordata; class Aves; order Accipitriformes; family Accipitridae; genus Haliaeetus; species Haliaeetus albicilla. Next base: position 29,008,050 of record NC_091485.1, read on the forward strand.
TATCACCCTTGGAAATCAGCAGTGACCTTTTTTATTAGCACTGCCCTCCAATATAATGAATTGAGGCTTATAATCACCTGAAAAGAACACATTAATTATCCCTACCACTTCTTTTTCTGCAAGTTGTCTTTATCTTACAAAATCACAGATGTGACTTCGGAGAATGCTATAAACCCTAATCCCTATGTTGTACACACACAATCAATGAACAATAAACTACAGTTTCTATAACTATATTAAGTGGTCATTATGTGTAGATATATTAGAATAGTTGTTTCTTGTTTAAATGGGTTTAATTATTCACAAGCATATGCATAATATTTGTTTACATAGTTCCTTTGTGTATATGGGAAGCCCTCCTGGCAAAGTTAAACACCTTTACATGCATACAAAATTTCCTATTTCGATTGGCAGAGCTTCATTAAATTATTTATAATTACCTTCTTCATTCCTCTTTGTTATGACTGGTCTGAAACAGACATGCACAAAGGCAATTCTAACTGTGCACTGCATTAATATGAATAAATATTCCAGGAGGCCAGGATTATGCATCTTTCACGTATTTTTCCCCTGTGGAGTTTACTTAGCAAAATCATGAATCACACAATTTCTGATAATACAGCAAGCAATTCAGAACATTTCATTTTCATACTCTTATGCCATTTTTCTTCTATTACAACCTGAAAAGTACGGAACATGAGAGGGATATAGTAAGAATAAAAGATATACATAAATGGTACAAAACAAGAACTATTTTTCTATTTCCTACTTTCAAAAAGTATTCCATTGGGGTGCCTGGAGTTTAGCAAAATAAATGTATCTATTAATAAAAAGACAGTTTTTACTGTATTGCAAATTACCTGTAGTCATCTTCTGTATTTTGTAATATTTAAAAATCTATTACCTTGTGGTGTTTTAAGAAATACATTCAGTTCCCCTCTGTTTAGAAATGGAGTGAGATCATGGTATCATAGAATTCAAGACACATGCAGAACATTATATTTTTACTCTACAGCTGTTAACTAGAAATCAGCAGACTTGTGGTTCAGGTCCTAATTTTAGTATCTGTATGATTCTGAATTGAATATTCCAAAAGTCATTTCTATTTGATATATGATATTCCTATAGTTCACAGCTTCTGAAACTGAAGGAATACAGGTTCAAATCTGAATACAGTTTTGCACATTTGGGATCACCAAAGCAGCTGAAGTGGGACTGAATAAGAGTTCTCACTCAACACCATGTTTGAATATCAGGACTGAGTACTAGGATAACATAAGGAAGAAAAGGGGACAAAGATGCAGTACTGTGTAAAACAGTACCTTGCATCACCCTATCTGTGGTAAGCATGTGTATATGTGTGCATGCATGCTCTACCTATGTGGCAAACATAAAGTAATCAGTGTTAGTTCAGACTGCAGTGAAAAGGTGGCTAAACTCATTCCAATTACCTTGCACTTCCTTGGATAAACCAGTTCACTCGGACAATCATTGCAGATCAGCTGCGTCTAAAACCTTAGCTTTGTCTTGAGTTCTGTTTTATGTGTGCCAATTAATTATTAGTTGACCCAGAGAGAGGGAAAGTGTTGTTCGCATCCAGTTGTTAAACTTCAATATGAGAGGGGTTGAATTACAATGGATAGATGCTGAAACAAATTCATGGGAGAAAAGCATTCTTTCACATTACAAAGTTTACCAGTTAGTCTGATGGCTAAGGTGTTTGCCAGGGATTGAGAGTTCAAACATTCTCATTTTAAATATTTGCCTAACCACTAGGAAAAAAAAAAAAAAATCATCCTCACCATTGTTTTGCTTCTTCACCTTTTATTACACATGCCCCAAATTAAATGTTTTGATACATCTCACATGAACAGAATTTAGTGCTTTGGGTGACAGAAGTTACACATTTTAATTTGGGATTTATCTAGCTGGATGCTTTTTATTAATTTTGTTCTTAATTTCTGTCACTGAATTGAAAAATTAATTACTCAGAAAATAAGTCAACGAGATCTTGTAATGAACACGCTAGTGCTTGTGGGACATAATCTCTGTTTTAATGCCCAGAGGCTGGAAAAGCTCTCTTCCAGCCAAAGGTAAAATCCTGGTCCCACTGGTAAAATCACAATCCCACTAATTCCTAGAGACTGACTACTGAATTCCAGGATTGGTACGCCCCATATTCCAAAAATTCACTCATATCAGACTGTCAGATGGGTAGTAGCTATATACTATAACTAGTATATTCATTTTTATATTCTATGTGTCTACATATGTACATAGACTTCAGAGGGTCAATGTAACAGGAAATGGATTTAAATCAGACATATACCACCAAAAATCACCTAGAGTATTAACGAAAATCAAAGGTCCCAAGAGCATAATTACAGTTGGTGTACAGATTTCAAGTTTTTCACAATGCAGTCTTTATCATTGCTGAAAGAATATCACTCTACTGTGAAAGAAAAAAATGAGATTTAAGCTAGATATAATTTTTCTTCCAGTCAGCCTGTGAAATACATACAATGAGGTTATTCTCACAATCTAGTCTAGAAAGAAATTTAGGCGCACATTTGAAGATGACAGTTAAAAATCTGTGTTCCTGTACTGTCAAAGGAGAGAGGTAGAATCTGCTGAGGAGGTGATTCAGAGTTCAGAAGGTAAATGTCTGAAGTACGAATACCCCACAAAGCACGCAAACAGCATACCTATACATTGGACAGATGGCAGACACATTATGGTCAGATGTGAATATAAAAGAAAGTGCATTTCATTATGGTCCCAGGACACTCGTAAAAATACACAGGTTAGAATCCAAAGCTCTTGTGACAATAGTTGCACACTGAAGTAAGCACTGAAAAATAAAGCAAAAGTCAAATAATGTCTGTAATAGTGCAGACAAAGCCACACAATCTCAGCTAATCACTTGACTAGTGATCAATGTCATTTCACATAAAATAAGCAAAGGTGAAAATGAAACATTGACATTGTGAACACTTGATTAAATCTGGAGCCGATTAGCTGGCACAGTTTAAGGTAAGAATACAGGTGGTAAATCATCTCACTCTTGGGTCAAGTCAGAGAAAAGATACAATTAGAAAGACAAGCATACTGCAGCCAAGATGATTCAGAGAGTGGAAAATTAAATGCTTGTTAGCAAAGCCCTGACAGGCATTAAGAATAATGTATTAAATAACTGCTGATTTGGATTAAAAGTGTCCTGTGCAAATCTTTTCAGGTAACATGGAAGTTGTAGTTGTTGCCCTCTATTTCTCTATTTAGAATTTTGTCTATAAATTACTGAATTCATTCACAGGGACCAGTCCTTGTAATTTTTTCTAATAGTCAAGTTCTCCCTCCATACCCATATATCCAGACTGTGCTGCTGCTTCTTCCTGCAGAGGATTTCAGTGTGCTTTATTCTTTCTGTATATGCTATTCTACATAAGTTTTCATTGCTATAGGATCTGGCTTCTTTCCAGTACTGCATTATGTATTTAATTAATATGCTTTAACAGAGCACAAAAGAAACTTTAGTCAAGTGCAAATTACTGGGCTTGGTGCAAAAGTAACTGGATGAAATTTAATGCCCTGTGTTGTACAGAAGATTGAATAGTCTATAGGTTCATTTTGGCCTTAAGCTCTGTGGTTATATCTGAAGTAGCAAATGCAAGGACATGGTGACACTCAAAGGCTGATGTAGGAGTATTTGACATGCACCAGGTCCTCCTTATCTCCAGTTCACATCCATGTTCTTCTCTCATAAGAAAAGAACAATATCACAGGGACTTTAATGAGATTCCTAATCTAAATAATTAGGGAATTAGGACTCTGTGTGATGCTTTAGCATCTAATGTCATATTCCACCTGTGAAACTATGACTGCATTGTGGTAACTCCTGATTAGTTGTGTCTCAAAAAGTCATTGAGAAACCTCATCCTTCTGAGAGAAGGTCTGACCATGCTTAAAAATAAGAACTGTATCTCTTGTTTTATTCCAGAACAATATTTTTTTCAGGTCTCTTGAGCCCTGACAATTAATAACTTAAATAGGACTTAAATCAGTAGGTGTGAAATTGTTAACTTTTATAGGGACATCTTGGGTTAGCAGAGAGTGCGTGAGTTTGCTTATTGGATCCTTACTATTGATGGCACAAACTTCAGTGGTTACTGTTAGTTAAGCTTTCTAGAGATTGATAGTTTTGTACTGATTTTTTTTTTTTATACTGAAGTCTTGCAGGATTTGTACTGCATTCTTGCAGCCATGCCACTTTTTCCTATTCTTCTTATCTTTTGTCCTGTATTTGGTTTTCTGACTAGCCTTGGTTTGCAACAAAATGTCTTTCATCACACTTTTACATTTTCAAGTCAAGTCAGAGTGCTCAGGTTTAACTAGAGGCCATAACGTACTCTGGTAAAATGGCTAATAACATGAACAATATTATCCAGATAAATTATGTTCAGTTTGAAATATCTTTTTGTGATATCTGAATGCACATTTCACTGCATTGAATTTGGAATAAATATTATTTTCACAGACGAACTGAAAAGATGATTTACCATTAACTGTAGAACTACTGGCCAGATTTTTCTATTCAGAATTTAAGTAGGGTTTGTGTACCACTCTTAATGTAGTATGATGCAAATAGGTTGTATAATTCAGCTGGGCCTGTTTGAAAATACCAGTCTGTATATTTAGCTTCCCAATTTTCTTTGCTCTTCTGAAAGACATACACTAAGCTTTAACGGCCCTTCCAATGTAAAGTAACTGCTTTCCATGTCAAACAAAAGCCCTTATTAGTGTGAGGTAATGTGTCAGCTACTAAGAAGATTCTGTTATGCTAGCAAACTAATAAATATTCATAAATAAACTTGAACTAGACAATGCACAGATTCTCCCAAGAATGTGTTATGGTCTTAATCCAGAGAGTGTTGTAGTAATTAACAGATAAAAGAGGAGGTTCATTAAATGAATATGCAGTGTCATGAAATCAGAGCTGTGCATTGATCACTGCTAACTTAAAGATTCTTCCTTAGCTAGGATATTTTGACACCCCATTTATCACTAGTCCTATTTTTAGACTTTTAATTAGCAGATCACTAGCCCTTACCTCATTAACTTAGCTTCTGCAAAAACATTATTTCTAGAGATAATAGCTAGGTTAGAATAATCACCACTCCCAATTTCCCGAGCTGCAAAGAAGGACAGGACTTCAGCTTCTATGACATGAAACTAAATTTCATACCAGGCAAATCTGACCTTGACTCAACAGCATGTGTCTTGTTTTCTGAACAATTTCTCTTCTTTTCCTAAGTGCATTAACCTCAAAACATGCACCTTTTCAATGACAACTGAAACATTTTCCTAGTTTATCTTAAATGCTTATTTCTAGCCCTCTGTTTGCAAAACTGTTTTGGGATATAGTTCAGCAGAAAATTGTACCTTGATGTGTGTTTAACACAGCTTGCTGTATATTTGTATAGATAGGTTTTTAAATGATTGGCCTTTATAGTCTTTTTATGAGAGAAAACAGCATTTCCAGAAGTTAAAATGAACCAAATAAAGACATATTTACGCTTACGTTTGTTAAGTATAAAGGCTTAAGAAACTAATAAGAAGCAGACAATTGACAAATCAATGAAGTACATCTTGTGCAGATGTTTCCTTCAATTTGAAGTGCCTATTTTATTGCTTATACTATTGGAAGGTATGTTCCACCACTGGTGATGGATAGGAGTATACATCATGCCATACTGTTTCAAGACTATATAATTATCTCTGTAATATGCATGCTGTATTTTCAACATACTGCTTAAGGCTTAAGGTTTTCCTGTTGCAAGATTTGCAGTTAAATCATCTTAATATAGTCTTTTTGCTCTAATATATGTAGCAACAATGAAAACATTAGGCTAGCCTCAATTAAATGGCCAATGAATTAGGTAGCTGAACAATATTTGCACCCCTGGCTGTTGTATCCAATTAAAATTCCTATCAAATGAAAGAATTGATTAGTCTCTTCAAGCAGAGAGTTTTGCATCATGCAAGCAGTCTAAATAATTTACATTAGAGCTTTCAACACATTTCAAATGCTGTCATCTCTGCCTTGTGAAAAAGTTTATGGCATCCTAAGACTTGCTTTCATTACATGCACTGATTTTGCAATCAATGGTAAGCCACAAGTTCAAAACACAATCTAAGAAGGTCACAGTTCTGCCACTGAAAATAGTCTGGGGAAAGGTCACCTAATTATTTTGTGGTTTATGATGTTTATAGCTATGTTCTGATATGTAGCCATGTGTATGCAATCTCATTAAACTCTAATGCTAGCTTTGTAATGAAAACAATCCATTTTCAAACTTAAGATCTAACATTCTCATTTGCAACACCTTTGACGTAAAAAAATTAAAAGCACAGGACTTTGTCAAGATGAGTACACAAAGTCTGAAGCTTATCATTACATTATTAAATTAATGCAATGGATGACAAAATTAATTTGTGGAAAAAAAATCATTTACTATAGTTATACTGGAGTGTTTTCATTTAGGCAATCACACACATATTTGGAAAGACCCATTCAGACTCTTCTCCAGTGAACAATACAAAACCAGAGGATGTGGTATCCTACTGCATAAAGCTGGCAGCAAGCAGAAAGGATCTTATTAAATTCTGACAAAATTTTTCAAGAACAGTGGAAACACTGGTATCTTCATGAAGAGTTAAGGGGCCTAATTCCGCTGGTAGACCTCAGGAATTATAGCAGCTTTTAATATATCTAGAGTATCTAGATGGATTCTGAGATGAGCAGAGAGGTTTTCACAAAATGCATAAATTTTTTAATATTCATATCTTTGTTCACCTGGACCATTTGATTTTGATGTAATGATAAGAAATTACTGCCTTTATATGAAGTAACTTTCCATAAGTCATTAAATTTTCGGACACTAAAAAAAATACTGCTGTTCAGACAATGAAAAATTCAAAGCTTACCAGTTTTCACTTGATTTTCATTTATGCAGATGTCAGATGCTTCCCAACTCTCTTTGGATCCAAAAATGCAGAGGTAGGGTGTTGCCAGAATCCTTTGATTTAAGGATACTTGCTGATCCAGAGCACATCCGCTATTCACTAGTAAAGTCAGACTATTCCAAAGCCAAATTTCCTGTAAAATGTTACCAATACATACTAGCTGAATTTCCAGACACCCATGAAGAATTTGCCCAAAAGGTGGCAATTCAGATGAATCTCCTGAGAAAATGTCTGAGTTTCTTGATCCTTGCCCTATCTTCTTCTGATGTAATTAATTGTTGTTGTTGTTGTTGTTACTCAGTAAGCTAGTTTCTTCTCTTCATCTCTGCCCTGGGACACAGTTTGTGGGTAGCGGAGGATGGGAGATCAACTTGCTCCAATCTGAAGGGAGTGAGATTAACTGGTGTAATTGTCCCAGATGTGTGTTAGAGTGTCCTTGTGTTTTAAAAGTGTGAGTCCTGCTCCATCCACTACTCCCAAGGATATTGTTGTGATTACCCCATGACTCCTGCTCTGTATCCAGAGTGGGTGGATGCATCACGACTTCTCCCTGAGGCAGATTCCTGTGTCCCAGAAGAAAAGCAGGCACAGGTGGACTACCAGAAGGAAAGCAGAGGACCTCTGGTCCCCACACCGACATCAGCTAACTTGGCACGTGTATTCACATATGCTGTGGCAGCACATTTGTGCAGTGGCCCTGAAAGGACAATGTTACAGCAAATGCATTTCAATGCCAATACATATAAATAAGTGTGCACTTGAAATAAACCATTTCTACATCTTACAATATCTGTAGCAACAAAGCAATCCTAGTATCTATATAGCAACATCTAACGCCAACATCATACCACCTAACATCTATGGCAACACAGCAAAGGGACCTCGGATTAACAACAGAGCTCAAAGTGCCAGTGCCAGTGCCACTCAGCAGCTATTCAGAAAAGCTAACGAGGCATTACATTACAGGAGGCATAAGAGACTGAATATATAAATAACATTATATTGTCTTTCTATAAATCAGTGGGTGCTGTAGGCTCATCCTGGTACAGTACTGGTCACCTTGTCTTAGAAAAAGTATTGTGGAGGCAGAGGCAGAGACAGCTTGCAGAGGAGTGATGAATCATCAAGGGCATCTCAGAGATTAAGAGAGATTGAGAAGATTAGGACTGTTTACTTTGGAAATAAGAAGAAAGGACATGATCAAAGTATCTGAAGTACTTCAGGAAGTGTCTAAAAGACAGAGTCGTGTGATTGGAAATTACTCTTTTCTATGTCTCAGAGCACAAGACAAGAGTCCACACAATGAAATTAAAATGAGGGGAAATTAAAAGCGGCTCTTAGGGACTTGAGTGCACTAACAGGCCCTCATGACCCTGCCCAGCCTCCTGAGTGCCTCCCACTACGCTTTCCATGGCCCAGGACCCCATTTAAGCTGAGCCCAGAGCCATCAGTGTCAGCCCTGGCCCAGTGACATCCCCAGTGTCCGTGTTGCTGGATCGCTGCTTTTAACTCCTGGGCTGATCCAGACCTACTGCCTTGAGTTCCCTGTTGCTCACGGGACCAGTGGGGTCCAGAGCTGTTACCACCCTGCCCGCCCTGCTCACCCCCACTGTGAGCCAGCACCCCGCCGAGCTGAAGCCACCCTCAGCTCCTGGTCCCATCCCTGAGGCAGTTGCCTGCCCACAGGGTGCCCTGACAGCCACCTCAGGCCACCTGGAGCTCGGGGACAAGCTCATGAAGCCTGGCAACAAGGCAACCCCATGAAGCCCCCCATGGCCATCGAGCCCCTGTGGGGCGGTCAGCACGTAAAGGCAGAACCCAGCCCTGTTGGCTGCCTGCATGTCCCCTGTGCCCACTGTGGCCCTAGCTCCCTGCTCCTGATGGGCTGCCGCACCTTGTGTCTATAGATTTCAAGGGTAGACCCGCCCCCCTCATCGGGGAACACTGCCATCCCGGTGAGTGTGGGCCTTTTCACTACCCTGGCTCACATCGTCCTCCCCGAGAAGTTGCCTACAGCCCCACAGACTGCCTAACATTTTTTGCAGCACACATTTTGATGCTACAGCCCTCCTGACAGCATCATTAATGAGCAGGTGCCTCGGTTCACAGCCAGATACCGGGGGGAGCTCATGGGCCTCCCCCAATGACCAACCCACCTCTCCCCTGCCTGGCCCACATTGGCGGCCACCCTTGGCTTCTGGCTCCCCTTCCCACAGGGAGCAGCCCTGCTCTTGCTGCTGCCTGGTAATGCATAAAAAGAAACACCTAGTGCCAAAATGTATAATCAATTTGCAGAACTCGCTGCCAAATTGAGATATCGATGGGAAGAATTTAGCAGGTCTCAGAAAAAGGAAAGGCATTAATCCGGGTACCCGCACTTAATTAATTTAACAAAACATTAATTTTTATGGAAGAAGCATTAGAGCTTCAGGCTTCAACCAACTCCCATCAGAGGTAGATGGGAAGATGAGATCTCTTAGAGGGAGGAAGTTGTCTCACAGCTTGAGGTAGAAGAACTTCTTTCTCTGAAGTTTCCAGTACTGACAACTACCTGATAGAAGATACCAATTAGTAGATGTGTCAGCTCTTGTGTTCATAATTACAGAACCAGAAAGTGGATAAAAACTACAAAATAATTCACCTGCAAGTGGTCTATGGTGCCCACATGCCTCATATTTTCAATTAATGAACTACTTGCAGTGTGCTGTAGTTTTGTAAGGACATAAATTTCTGCTGGAAATTCCTCTTGGATTTTTTTATCTAGGGGCAAGCATTGTCCAGTCCAAATGCTGGGGCTGTGTAGCTGCAAATATACCATGTCATGGCAATGTGAACTGAAGCTGAAAAAGGTCTAAATCCCCTTAGGGCTGCTTCCTCTCCACCACTCTTTGCCTAGACTATCCTGTAAGTCTTTGTCCAGAAATGATCACGGTTTTAAATCTCATGTTACAGAATTAAATACAGATCTGCATGACTAGCAAACTAAAGGTGTTGGAAATCCTTTAGCAAACCCCAAGCTTTTATTTGAAAAATCTAGCTCAGTCACTGGAAATCACACAAGACCCCATGCCTCGCTTGATGTGTCAATTGACATGGCTGTACTTGAGTCTGTGTGTCCAAGTTACCTTGGTTAGAATGATCTCGGGTATCCCTTCACTATGCTGTTTATCTAGATGACCTCTAGAGGTCCTTCAACCATTCTGTGACTCCATGATACATCAAACAATAGTAGTTTAAAAATGGTATCACATCAATGACTTTTCTACCTGTTCTTTATTATTAAAGCCATCAACCTCTTCCTTTGCAGAATAAAGAGTGGGCATTATTTTTACTGTATCTCTGTCTAAGGCACTACTCTCATGAGACTTCCCTGTTCTTAAAAAGCAGGCCTAGAGGACAGTGTTTCCCAACAGTAGGAAGTTTGCAAAGCTAGCAAAAGTTTGTGTTTCCTCTAATAAAATGCATTGCTTCTGCCCTGTAGGACCTGAGAACCCCTTTAGGACCTTCATAAATTGTTGAAGTACTTTATATTTGCACTTTTAGGTTTCAGTCAATTGATAAGTTGTGCTCAGTTAAGACTAAGCTCCAATTTTCATTTGCCACCTTTTGGCTTTCTTTTATGTACAGAACTCCAGTGGTTAAAGTCAAATTTATAGTATAAGTTATTCCAATTGAGAATTACACTGTTTCCTTCTTATAAAGATGGACTAATTATTAAATTAAAAAGGAAGCACATTATTATTGCTGTATACCTTGAAAAGAGGTTTGGATTTTTGGTCTTGTAAATCTGTCTGTCACAAAGGTAACATTATCTTGTCAGATCTTAATCAAGATTCATTTGTATGGCTTCTTCAGGCACCTTTCCCTTTTACTTGATGGCATAAAATATTGTCGTGGTTTAACCCCAGCCAGCAACTAAGCACCACGCAGCCGCTCACTCACTCCCCCCCCACCCAGTGGGATGGGGGAGAAAATCAGGAAAAGAAGTAAAACTAGTAGGTTGAGATAAGAACAGTTTAATAGAACAGAAAAGAAGAAACTAATAATGATAATGATAACACTAATAAAATGACAACAGCAATAATGAAAGGATTGGAATGTACAAATGATGCGCAGGGCAATTGCTCACCACCCAGCTAGTTGCCGACCAACACCCAGCTAGTCCCCGAGCGGCAATTCCCCGCCCCCACTCCCCAGTTCCTATACTAGATGTGACGTCCCATGGTATGGAATACACCATTGGCCACTTTGGGTCAGCTGCCCTGGCTGTGTCCTGTGCCAACTTCTTGTGCCCCTCCAGCTTTCTCACTGGCTGGGCATGAGAAGCTGAAAAATCCTTGACTTTAGTCTAAACACTGCTTGGCAACAACTGAAAACATCAGTGTTATCAACATTCTTCTCATACTGAACTCAAAACATAGCATCGTACCAGCTACTAGGAAGACAGTTAACTCTATCCCAGCTGAAACTAGGACAAATATTAAGGTAGCAGGAAGAAGATCTCCATAGGTTTATGTGTAATATATATCACATATGAATTAAGTCTAACAGAGTAGACAAACATATGGTACCTGGTTTACCAGAGCAACATGAGCATCTCTGAAAGGAGAAGTGACAAACAATTGGTGTAATGGGGAGAAGGAATGAGAACTATTTGTATTCCTTCTTGCATTAATTAATATTAGAGGTCTGAGGGGAGGTGAGAATCACGGTGAGTTTCCTTGAGTGGTCTAAGAAACATTTGGCTTCATAAGCTTGGCATGCTTTACCAGGAAGAGGATGTCTGCATTGAACTTAACCTAAAATGTGGAAATTAAAGGAAAATAAAGCATTTTCCTAAGTAGGCATTGTATAACTAATACAGCTTATCTGATTTTCAGTATTTCCCAGATCAGAATCATAATTTATAAGCTTTGGGAGCTCAGCTTTGCTTTTGCTCATCTATAACAAAATTCTATACTACTTATCAATAAACCACACACAAATGCCTATTAAATGATAGTGGAAAAAGTTCTGGAAATCAGGCTCAAATCTTGACAATTTTGCTGCAGCATTTTTCTCCAAGTAATTCTCTTGCACTGAAAGTTTCACTGAAAATAGTCACAATAAATGCAAGTGTCATACTGGAGCTCTAAAAGAACAAGTGAAAATAATCACTTAACACTCTTCATCAAAAGGTCAGTGCAATCAAGACTGGAATATTTTTGCTTCCTTGATTTTTTTTTTCCTATGACCATGATGAAAAGAGAAATTCTTTCAGCCTCAGTAAATATACACAGGAAGTTAGTTATATTTTGCAAAAATTTGACAAACTGGAGCAGGACCTGATGACCCTGGATGACTGAACCTTGATCAATCTCTCCATAAAGATGCTTGAAAGGACTCTACTAGGGATTATTCAGCTCATGGTTTAGGCGGCCCCAGATCTGAACTGGATTAAATTGCATTTAATATCCTCCTTACCTTGCTTCATTCTATCTCTTATTCTCAGTATGCCATATTAACAAGGATCAAAGCATAACAAGAATACCTAATACTCTGTAGCATAAAGATTTCACTAATACAGTGGGACTGGAACTTGTGAGATACAAGGACATGACTTAGGCAAGCTATGCAGGGTCTTCTATAAGAAGAATTTTTGTATATGTTCCAATAATAGAGACCTTGAATTTGAGTGACAAGAAGCCCTTTCATAACATCTACTGATTGAAGGCCTTTCTTTGTTTGCATTCATTTTTATCTGAGTACAAGGTACACCGGAGAAAAAAATTAAAAGAAAGGCAAAGAAAAAAGAAAAAGAAAAAGGAGAAAAACAAGATAGACATGGGGGTGGATGTGTCAGGAAGGTTTCTGTGAGATTGTTCTGATTCCATGCAGTTGTTTTTCAGTTGCACTCAAATAGCCTGTCTGCAAGCTGTTTCAGAGAGCAGGAATGCTTTTCCCCTACTCATGTTTGATTTCTTATGCTTGTTGTACTGCCAAGATGTTATATATATAGGAAGAGGACAAGAATAAGTGTGATGAAGGATATTATCATGGCAAGAAAAATCACGGTTAACTTCTAAGAATAGTATGGTCTTCAGGGATTGTTTTAGACAATCTGTAGAAATGAGGAAGAGATTGTTCAAATATATGAATTTTTGATTTGAATTATTTCTTTGGAGTATTTTGATCATGTCCATTTCAAATGCAGACCATAGGTAGTTATTCAAGACCTTTAATTTCACAAAAGCAATACATTACAGTACAAATACTTTTCATTTAATTACCTTCTTACACAGTATAACTATCAAATGGGCCCAATATAAATCTACAACTTCCCAAGTTAAAAACGAGATCATAGGTCTTACATTTAGTAACACTGCACTCCACAGCCTTATTAAAGAGAATAGTTTATTGTGGTGTTAAAAGTTATTCAGCAAGAGTCAGTTTGTATCAAATATAGTCCCCCTAAATATCTTATTTGATAAGGAATTGAGTACGGGTTTAGAGATCTTACTTAAGGGAAGGTGCAACTTTTCAAGTTAATGATTTAATCTTTGAAATATTACAACTACAAATATTAAATTGTTTAAGAGTAGTAATTATAAAGTGGGTATTATAAATAACAACATATGGTATTGCTGTGAGTACACGGCTGAATTAATTCCTGAGGCTCTGATGCCATTCATAAACCTCTCACATTTTATGACTGCAGCTGAGTTCTTGAGTGAAATACAGCCTTGTGTTTACTCCAGGGCTATCTATTATGCTCCATGTTATTCAAATGTATTCTAGTGTTGATCCTCATGCTTTGCCTCTGAATTGTTTTCCCCCAATCATTAACACAAGCTTGTAACTTTTTCCCTTAATATGCATCCTCAATTTTTTCAAGAGAAAGGACACATCTGAACAGAGAGATTGCCTTATTGATACCACAAATCACATATTCTACCAATTCACAGCCTTTCAACATTCATGGCTGGAGTAAAGGGAGCAATTTTATATGGAAAGGAAGATTTAGGGACATTTAATTCAGTTTTTCAGCTGGATAAGAGAAACCAATTCTGGGTGGCCAGCTGGCTTTCCACAGATCAACATTGATTCATAAAATCTAAATAATGCTATTATACCGCAACAACCTTCTTGAAATGAATCTAAACATAAAGCCTCTGGAAGCAAGGCTCATCAGCCTAGCAGAGACAGAACAAAAAGTTCCTGATATGGAGGCCTTCTACAGACACTCAAGAATTCATACTGCCCTGACAGAGTTGTGATACAATTCAGAGCAGTAAGTGAGTAGTAGGAAAAGAGAAGATATTGTAATGTGATATACTGCAGCCTGTCTATCAAGGTGGTAAGAACAGGAATACCATGTCTGAAAGTTTTTGAGTGTCTTCTGAGAACTGTGTTAAGGATGAACATGACTTTGCTAAGGCAATATCTGTTCTACTTCGTATTTTTTTTCAGGAGCATTATAGGAAGCCTACTGTAAACCTAGCAAAAGGAATCTAAATTCTTTCTACTAAATTGAAGGGTCTTGGGTCAGAAAAAAATTAATAGAGTGCAAATTGACCACAGCAGCAACAAGCATTCAATTTCTATCCTATGAAAATCTAATTGTTTATTATGAAGTACCAAAAGTTTGCTGAGAGCAATAAATAATAAATGCAAGAGTAATGTCCCTGTCCTAAATAGCCTAAAACCAAGGTGACTGATGTACAGTGAAAAGCATTTTTGACTGGCTTCTGAAAGACAATTTAGCAGCCTGTGTTCCACTGAAAAATTTCCCTGCGACTTGCGTGAATATCTAGACTTTTCATGAATGCAACCTATTACTGCCATTTCCCAGTTTTGTCACTGTAGTTTGAATATTCACTCATTATTTTAGCTTCTGCCTATTTTGGCAAATTAAACACTCCTGGGAACATTCCCAGAAATTAAAGCCAACTGGTATTAAATGGCCCTCATCTAAGCTAATTCCTCAGTCTCCAAAACTGGGGTCTGGAGGCAAACAGCCTATGGGAAAGGACAGGTCCCCTGAACACTTTATCTCCCAAAGTGTATCTGAGAATTATCTGGGAGACACTCAGCTGGCATGGACCAACTAATCTCTATTATGGTATCAACACACTATGTCCAGAGAAAAGAAAATATTTAGAGGTTTGAGGTAGGAAGGGATTTCTGGAGGTAAGTTTTCTGCATCTACAGAGGTACTTCTCCTTTCCCTCTACATTCCTTACAGTAGCACCTCTCCCAGCATCCCACACAAAGCTCTTGGTGTACTTCCCAAATGTATGCTTTAACTTCTCAAAAAGACCGCCAAAACTGTGGAAACTTCTCTGATTTTTTCTGGTTCTTCCCATGCTGGTTACCTTCAGTGAAGGTGAAATTAAATAAGAGAGACATCCCTGTGGCTGTGGAATTCTTTTCAAACCCTATTATCTACATGAGAATCCAATTCTTTTCAATCCTTATTCTCTACGTGATTTTGGGCCTACTACCCTCCGTAACCTTTAGTAGCATCTGTTAGATTTGGGACACCTCTGAAGTGTGGCAATAGAGGTGATTCCCTTCATATTGTCCCATTATGATATCTCCACTGTATAACTATGACACATTTGTTATTTGATAGCCTGTGTACTCATATGGATTCCTGTTTACCTTGGCCTTTCTCTCTTAATACAAAGTTTCTACTGTAGTCCACAGGTGCTTTCCTTGGTCATTCATCCTAGATTCTGATGCCTGTATTCTGTAAAAATATCTAGACTGCAGCATTTGATCAGCTTAGGCATTGCTGCATTCTGTGACCTGCCCATTAAATAATTCACATTTTATAAATAAAATTTTAACAATTAAAATTGTGCTCTTAGAAAACATGTAAGTTGTGTTGTTAGAGATCTCACAATGTAAGGAATGTTTTTCTGTGCCTCAGCAAAACTTGGCAGAGCAGCCAGCCTTAGACAAAAAACATAGCAGGTGCAATTAATCATTATACTGTTCAAAATAATAGCCTGTATTAGGGGAAAGGTGATCATCGCCTAAAATCCAAAAATTTGTTTTTCTATATGCCTGACAAATCAATGTCATTTACCGCAACACAAAAGGAGAGTCTGTGCTTATTAATCTGGATCTATGCAATAAGCCCTAATAAATAGAAGATGTATCCTGTTAGGAAAGATGAAAAATTTCTCAAACATGACAGGATTAAAGGAGGCATACATTTTTCAGGTCCCCGACTATGATCCCATACTATTAGAATATTTGTCTGGAATACTAGTAGTCTACAAGTAGTCTATAAGCATCAATAATACTATTAGGATGATGAAGACTTCTTAAAAAGACTTTTGACTAAACTAACAGTTTTTCCAAGAGGAAGGTCAGAAACCTTATGGAATTACTTTTCTCCTTTGCTAACTTGCAGTGAATAGTAAAATTGCTTCCTATGTCCTATTTCCATGTCTGGTTGTGAATTGCTGTCCTAAATGATGAACTAAAAATATGACTTCATTTCTGTATTGTATTATGAATGTCTTATTGTCACAGCATGTAATTACAATCATTCACAGTGTGAACATGACATCTGAATAGTAAACTGTCCTGAAAACAGTCTTCTCCTGTGAATTTATGAATTCCCAAGCTTACATCTCATAATGATTAATATTGTATCACCATTTAACTCTCAGGTCATTCACCAGAACAGCCACCATACCTCAGAAGTCACGGAAGTGAAAAAGCGCTTACTGCACAATGAAAATAAGGTCCTATGACAATGTAATTAATGGATATTATAACTTTATAAAATGAAGATGCAGACAATAAATATAAGAAATCATCAAAAAATCTTCTACTACTGCTGCTAATAGGAAAATTAAAAAATGGGATTGTCAGGGCAAGAAAAAAATGTCTTTATAGTGTCATTTGGTACCATTTGTACTGGGAGGAACAGTTTTCCATAAACAGGGAGGAAACATCTACAGAGCAAGAAAAGAATAAATACTGCATTAGCAAGATATTTTTGTACCAGGTGTTGGAAGATTTGTACTTTGCAGCACCGAGCGTTCAAATTTTAAAGACAAATCTGTTCCTATTAATCTGTAATGACAATGTCTGCCTCATAGTGAAAGATGTCTTCAGTGAACTTTGAGGCAGGAAATTTTCTGATTTTTTTCCTTGAGCTACTTTGCTGCAGTAGTGGTTCTATACAAAAGACATTCAGTAAAGAAACTTACCTGAATTCTAAACTACGTCCTTGATGTTTAAAAGAACATGAAATTGGGTATTGCTACACTTTATTCAATTTCCAGTGTTGAATTATTTGCCTGAGAAAAATATGGGTTATTAAAAGTTATTTCCCCTTTTTAATCCCTCTTGCAAAATTCAACTTCTTTTTTCAGTAACATGTACATAATCAAACATGATCACACAGAATGAGAAAAGGCATTTTGTATGAAAGGATTTCATGGATTTTTTTCAAATGGTTCCACTACAATAAAAAATTTTCAGCTCTCATCCTTTTGAAATTCAAAATTTAGTTCCCAGAGGTCAATAATTGCATACATACTTTCTTTTATTTTCTTTTTTTTTATTTTTTTGATGTGGATTTTTTTTAAGAGACTTCTGTAAAGAAATGCAAGAAATGTGTTCATCTGTTTTCAAATTAAGCTATCAATATGTTGGTTTTAACCAGAGATTTGCTACTACGTGTTGGTTTGTCTATAGATTTAACAAGAATAACCTTATAGCATGCTCAGAATGCTGAACATAAATGACCTTTTAAAAATTACTCTTATGGTATGTCTATATAACTGTGCCTTAGCCCTTGTTTGTTGTGAAGGAATTAATAAGATTATTTGAAGCAATGAAATCATATAGGTCCAGAAATCTGATTAAATACATTATAGTTGATGTGATTCATAATCTACATGTTACTTAAATGAAGCCAGTCTTATCAATTCTCCTATAACTATCACAATCACCAAGCAAGAAAAGAATATGTCAATCTTTTAAGCATAGGTTTCTCTCCTATTTGTGCCAGCATCAAGGGAACAAACAAACCTAACTACTGTTGAAATTCTAAAATAAAATAATATAATAAGGTATACAATGCTACTTTAGTGCCTCACTCTCAGTGATTTCAGTGGGAGTTAGGCACCTATTTCATTTGTGGGATTACCCCTGCATTATACAGGCAAAAGGACATTGATCTCAGAGCCAGTCTACTCCATTGGGACGTCTAGTTTTGACATATGACTTTACCTCATTCTAGGAAAAAAAAATGAAAGGCTTGTTCGATACACAAATTTTGAGACAGTTTTTCTTTCTATGAGCCAAGGATCTTGGGTGCTTAATTGCTATGAGAAAAGTATTACATCTAAGTAATACTCTCTGATCCACTTGTAAGAGCCACTGGGATAGGTGAGATTATGGGGTTTTAGTACTTTTATTTCTATTCTTCACCAAAAGTATGAAATTAAAATAATCAGGAAACATACTTGCTTAATTGTTTCAAGATTCAGAAACCTTTGGTTCAAATTAATTTAAAGATAAGACTTGAGTTGTTTTCTTCTTTTTCTAATACTAGATTATTTTTTCCTCCAACACTTCGTCCATTATTCTTGTCTGTTTATGCATGTTGTGCTAATTTTAGCTTTGTCTAGCATTCTTCTATACTGAAAAAAACTTCTTAATTCATAATGCAAAGAGCACAAAGCCAGCAAATACTACAGTAACTCTGTGTGCAACATCTATGATTAATTATAGCTTATTCTTTCCACAGTCTCATGCTATGAAGAATGAGAATTTTTCTCACGAAGAGGTTGCTACAGAGGCATTTGTTTTGTTTTTTCTTTGTTTGTTTTGTTAATTGATTTGAACAGAGATGGAGGTTTTAGCATGTAATACCATTGCAAATCAAAGGCAAATTCAAGAGCAGATGCTGTTCGAGAGATTCTCTAGAGTATCTGAAGTCTTAGTATAAGTGCAGTACGGTGACTAGGGCAAAAATGTTCAACAACAGAGAGGTGACACTTTGACTTTGGCACAAGCCATAAGCAGGAATGAGAGTGTCACTCCAGGCCACTATCTCTGCCATGGTGCAGTCTCACTTGGACCATGGAGGAAGCAATCTCCATAACTCCCATGGCACTTTCCTGCTACTTCTTCTCAGCATTAGTCTGAAGCAATATGGAGGTATTGCCTCAGTTTGCATTGGCATCAGTTTTACACTAATTTTCTGTTAGTACCTAGATAAGTACAGAGGTTCAGAGAGTAACATATGCTGCCACCTCCTTCTGGAATACCAGAACAACATGAAACTGCATCGACTGGTGGGTTAGCTTAGGATAATATGATGTGAGAGTCCATTTATTTATAAAACATTATAAAAGAAAGATTGAAGTGATAAAGCATCCCTGATTTGTTCTCTCCCTTTAATGATCTTCTAGATCAAAAGCAAAGTTGACGTACTTCAAGTTCATAAGCTATATAGACAGTAAGTGACAGATTCTACTGCCAGTTGCTATTCATTTTGAGTAGTAACTTTTATCTTAGAGAATGCTATTGATGCTAGAATAGTATTTGAGATACTTAAGGATAACAGAATCCTGTATTAATGCAACACTGTTCCAGATTCAATCTGATTGCTTCTGTTAGTCACTGTGCATGTAATATTTATGTATCTTGTGTAAGAGATAGTAAGCAACTATAAGGCATGAAAATCTGATTTCAGTTACACCATATCTGCAGTATAATCTGTAAAGTTTGCAACAACTTGTTTCCCTAAGGGCCTGACCAAGCCTAGCCAGCCTTATTCAAAAAACAGCCTCCTTTTTATTCTATAGTGAGGAAGGCTGAGGGCTGCAAGTCCCCGAGTGTGTCTGGCAGGCAAAGCATCATCAGAGAGGATGGAGAATGAAAAAGGCTAGACTGCTCTGGGTAGCTGAGACCAGGAAGGTCTACCTCAAAGCAGTCTCTAGAGACAAGAGCTGTAGGCAAAAAATGACATCTTAGTTATCAATACTGAATCTGTAAAATTCCCAACACCTTGTTATTGTCTTTGTCTATTTAAAAATTACTACTATAGAAAAGGAAACTGGATGAGAGAAAAAATAAAAACAAAGAGAATTAAAATAAATCTTTAATAATCCCATTTAACTGCTTAGGTTTGGGGTTTTTAAAATTACTTTTGATGCCTGTAAAAGAAGGAAACTAGCTTAGTCTTCTGAGGACAGACTTAAGAAGTGGTGTTCAATAGTTACTTAGATCTTCCTGAGAAATAATCAATAAAGATTTGCAGCTTATGGAACTGTAACCTGTCTAAAATGTCTTTATATCTGATGGAAACCTTTCAAGTCCTGCTGCCTAAGCATGGATACTTTTACGTAACAATAAGGTATAGGAGGGAATAATTAGCAAATAAAGCAGTCAAATAAGAAAATTGGTTCATTTCCTTTTCCACAAAGATCTTGACACAAAGTATGTCACATTTAATTTTATCATTTGCATAGTTCTTGCTGAATTGACTTATGAGAAAATTTAAGTTATACAAGATATGGCAATGTAACTTCTAAAAGCTGCTTTACGCCATTCGGGAATGAAGATGCAATCTGTGATGAAGTGGACAGTCTGAGAGATCTTTTAGACAATGTAAAAGTACATATCATGGCTTTTTAAAATCAGTGGCCAACTTTCAAAGTTTAAAACTGCATTTAAAATTTTAAAATAAATGTAAGATTGCATGATGTACTTTCTAGTATTAGAAAAAAAATATTTTATCAGCAATAATTTTGGTACACAAACAGTCATTTAGAAAGCAAAGACAGCATCGCCTAAATAGTACAAGCAAACTCCTGTACTCTTTTTTTCTTTTTTTAGTTTATTATCTGTTAGTGATATTGATGACCCTTCATTCAAAAGCCAAAAGCATCACCTACTCTTAGCTCAAAAGCTGACACTGATAGACTTTAGATCAAACACTGTTTGCATTCAGGCTTTAATAACCATTGGAATTAAATACTTCCTCTTTTTCTTTTTCTTTTTTTTTATTTTTCCTTTTCATTTTCCTTTTTCTTCTCCATTCTTTTTCTTTTTTCTTTTCCTTTTTCTTTTTTCTTTTCCATTTTATTTTTATTTTTACTTTCTATTAATTTCTATTTCCTTTTTTTTTCTTTTTTCCTTTTCCTTTTTCTTTTACACTTCCTTTTCTATTTCCACTTCCTTTTTTTTAGGGGACCTCATTCTAGCTCAGTAAAATCCCAGCCCTACCAGCATATATTGCTCTCTATACCTGGAAAAAACAAACAGTTTCTATATCTTCATCTGTAAATGGTAGGTCATAGCATACACGTTTTGAAGAGTTTTATAGTTTTGAATACTTCATTGACTGTGCAAAAGTTTAATGCACAAAGTTCATTACTAAATTTTTAACTAGTATAGTTTTGTGTACACTTATACAGAGGAAGCTTAAAAATATCTAGGAACTTAGAAGTAGACTTATTATTTAGCTTTGTGCTTTATGCATCCTATGCTGCACATAATCTTACAAAATATCCAAAGAGATATTGAAAAGATGCAGTTGCTGTGGACTTCAATAGAAAACACAAGAGCTCTGCCTTTTCAGAATTTTCTGGGGGTTTATGTGTAGAAAAAACTTAGTTTTACAAATCTGAAAATAGGTCCAAAAGTATAATTCAAAAATTTTCATTCCATTCCAAACCATTCTGTGTGAAGAAGCTGTTTGTTTACAGGATTTCACCACACCAAACATACAAATAGTGAGAAGTAGTCCCATTTCTCATCAACCTGATAAAATTTGTGGATCTAGGAGATGAATCTACTTCAAATGCTGGGAGAGGTTTCTTTCAAAACAACATATGAAAGCAAAAAGGATACTTCTACTGTTGACTGACTCCTACTTTTATCAAGATGATTTAATATAGTGATATATTCACTGTAATAACAACCTTAGATGTCAGCATAAGTCAACTGATCATTTATCAAAATATGCATTTAAAAAATTTAAAAGTTAAAGTTTGATTGGAGTTGACATTTGCAGACAGTACCCCACTGGGGTGGTGGTTCTAAATTTTTTCACCCGCCTTTGTTGTTTTTCTTGGTCATAACCATTGATCATTGGGTTAAAATCCTTCTTATCTTAGTTCTAAAAACCACTCTCTTAGGGAGTGTTTTAAGTAAGAAGCAACAATTCTTAAAGGACTTAGAAAGTGCAGAAATTGGACACAAATGCAAATATATAGATTTACATTTCTAGATTTCTAGTACCAGCCATGCAAGTTTTGGTTTCAAGCACTTGTTTAATGCTGTCTCTAAGAAAAATATGGCATAATTAATGAAATTAATATGTAGAGAGTATTGTTGGGGGAAAAAAAAAAACAAAACAAACAAAAAACCCAAAACTGTTATCTGAACAAACACAAAAATTTCATTATGAAAGAAAGAAATCATGCAAGTACGATTATATTACCCAGTTCTGGTTGTTAAAAGGTGTTTTGTTTGACCTTTTTATCTAGGCTTTCTCTGTAGTGAATCCAGCATTTTATTGGTCATTCCCAATAAAACTTGTCTACTTAATTCAGAAAATTTTTAAGATGGAATTAGTTGCCATCTGAAGTTACCTGGTGCTCTCCATCAGTTATAGAGGGAATCTAAACAATTCCCCTTTAAAAAGTAGCTAAGTTACATAAAATGAGCTTCTGTGTAACTTTCTTGTTCTTTTGGCAATTAGTTTGCCGAGAATGATCCACAATGCACACATGATGCTATTTGAAGATGTGGACCACGTTATGCGATATCAGTGTTCTAAACACTGTTGTGATTGCTACATGTTGTTGGCATAAAGAGTAATAATATGGCCAAAATAAAACCGTGGTATTATTATTTTTATCAGTGCCTGTACAGTTTTTAGAGTCAACTTGTTTATCTCTGTCCTGGTTTCAGCTGGGATAGAGTTAACTGTCTTCCTAGTAGCTGGTACGGTGCTATGTTTTGAGTTCAGTATGAGAAGAATGTTGATAACACTGATGTTTTCAGTTGTTGCCAAGCAGTGTTTAGACTAAAGTCAAGGATTTTTCAGCTTCTCATGCCCAGCCAGCGAGAAAGCTGGAGGGGCACAGGAAGTTGGCACAGGACACAGCCAGGGCAGCTGACCCAAAGTGGCCAATGGTGTATTCCATACCATGGGACGTCACATCTAGTTTAGGAACTGGGAAGTGGGGGTGGGGAATCGCCGCTCGGGGACTGGCTGGGTGTCGGTCGGCGGGTGGTGAGCAATTGCCCTGCGCATCATTTGTACATTCCCATCCTTTTATTACTACTGTTGTCATTTTATTAGTGTTATCATTATCATTATTAGTTTTTTTCTTTTCTGCTCTATTAAACCGTTCTTATCTCAACCCAGGAGTTTTACTTCTTTTCCTGATTTTCTCCCCCATCCCACTGGGTGGGGGTGGAGTGAGTGAGCAGCTGCATGATGCTTAGTTGCTGGCTGGGGTTAAACCACGGCAATCTGCAAAGAACTGTCAAAATAAACTTAAGGCAGTGTAGTAGAAAACTACACACTATTATTCCACCTCCCCCCACAAAAAAAAAAGCAGACAGACAGACACAGACAGACAGGCTAAGAAAGAGTAAATTACATCAAATAACTTATAGAGGTAGAAAATTGAAAAAAAAACAGGCTGTTTAGATTTGAATCCTAAGAAATGGAAAAGTAAATTTAAGGAAAATTTTTAGCATATCACTTCTGCATGGCCTGATTACATTTTTGTGTTTATAATATTAAAGTCAGACAACTGCTAAAACACAGCTCATGAAATCCCAACAGATGTGATTTAGATACATCAGTTTTATTCATTTTAATGGAATTTGGTTTTTAGTGCTCAGCAATTTGCTTTTTGTGTTTAATAAAATCGTGGGTTTAATGAGCAATCAGGGTAGACAAAATGTACTCAGATTTAAA
Source organism: Haliaeetus albicilla (assembly GCF_947461875.1). NCBI lineage: Eukaryota > Metazoa > Chordata > Aves > Accipitriformes > Accipitridae > Haliaeetus > Haliaeetus albicilla. Next base: position 29,032,030 of record NC_091485.1, read on the forward strand.
GAATATAAATAAAAGAAGGAATTGTAGTAATTTAGAAATGGTTTTAATAAAGTTTTTGTTATTATGCAAATACTTAATTAGAAAAAGCAATTCAAATTGGTTTGTAAACAAGCTAAAGATGGTGAAAAAAAGTAATTATAATAATAGAACATCTGCAAAAATAATCTGAAAAATACACTGTTAGTATTCTGAAATCTACTCTGAAATCAGAAATAGTAAAAGAAGCTTTGAGATTAAACTGGACAGTAAACTAGTATGATAACATAATGCCTATTTTGTAATTCAGTTTAAAACAATTGTTCTCCAATATGCTACTTGAAAACACCTGAAGTATGGGGGGGGGGGGGTGTTTGTTTGTTTATTTGTTTTTTTAACTGCAGTCAGGAGGGAACAATTTAAGGAAATAATTAAAAAATTTTTACCTGAATAGTTTGTCTGGACAAGGATAAAGAATGGTGTGATGACTGTTTAAAACCATCAAAAGAGTTAACATCATACAAAGATATGTAACATGTAGAAAGGGATGAAGCTAAGAAGTGTATGCCAAAGGTCTTAAAAACCTTCTTAGCTCAAAGAGAATTACTAAGCTATGGAATTTCCTCTTGAGAAAGTGTTTAGGTCTCATCACTTCAATCTACAAAATTAAGACAGGTGTTATGTAAAACTTTCTAATAGTTATGAAGAAAACTAATTTCTTCTTAATAAACATTTCAACATTAACTATCATGGTTTCTTATAAGTGTTTTCAAAGATGTGTATGTAGAATTCAAATAGAGAGGCTTCAATTTTATGTCTGTGCAAAGCATAAACATAGTCCCTGACTTTAACGTATCAATAAAAAACCCTGTATTTTTTATCCAATTTTCATATTATTTGAATGGAAAACAGAGCAGTACTAGTACAAAAAAGAAACTACATCTGAGAATGCGGCAGCTACAAACCTGCTATACTGTAATCACAAATTTAATAAAATCTATATATACAGCCATTTATCTTGCAGGGGGGTTGCTGTTTTTCTCATTTTTGTTTCTTTTTTTTTGAAAGAAAGGATTTTTGTTTCACTCAGTTGAGTGAAATGCTATGGGAATTTAATAGAATAAGTATGGCTTCTGTTACTGATATTATATAGTACTAGTAGAGTATAATCATATTACTAGGTCAGTAGAAGACACTTTTTTTCCCCTTCCTCAGTGAATACTAGAAGCTAGAAGCTAACTACTGCAATAAATCACCTTTTCTCAGTGTAGCAAAACCAATACATATGAGGTCAAATGTATCATAGCAAATGCCATAAAAAAATGGTAGCTTACTCATGAGATATGACAATTGTATATCTTACCAGCTTCAGTCTGACTACTTTTGCTTTGTCTTTATAAAAAATAAGCATTTGATTAAGATCTCGAGAGGTTTTTAATAGAAATTGTCTTTTTGTTCGTTTTCTCCTTAATATTCCCAAACACTTACTATAAATGCATTGGAACCATTTCAAACTAGCAATATGGCACATGTTGGGACACATCCAAAGGCAGAAGGCAGGTGACATTTCTGTTTGGCATAGGAGGAGGAGGCACACAATAACCATAGCCAGTGTTCACTGGGCATAAAACAAGCCCTGGTGGCTTTAGCTGCAGTGAGGGAGATCAGTCAGACAGAAAGGACAACACATTTCTGACTCAACAGTCTTTTTTTTCACCTGTGTTGTCTCTATGGCTTCAGAATGTCCTCACATACTATGAGTGGCTCTCACCTGCAATTAGGAGGACTAAAACGTAAGAGAGAATTCCAGTCACCTAACTGAAGGCATTTAGATTTAAACCAAGCTGGTTAGGCTAGGTTAGACTAGCGTCACTCTCTCGAGATACTTGTGGACTCTCTATGGGTTACTGAGGGAACCTACACATCTAGTTTACATGAGTTTAGCCCAATTTTGGCATCTAAATTTAGACAAATGTCATCTAACCTGAGCTATTTTATTCAAACAAAAGATGAAAAATTCCTTTACTATTATAAAGATGGGAACCAAGGATTCAAGGATATCATCAAATATAAAAGTACTCTGCTATTAGTATATAGTTCTATGTGATTAAATATTCAAGTAGAAAAACATGAACATTTTCTTGTTGTGTTTGATTTTAGTCAAGATAGATTAGCTATTTTCTTATAGAAGGGCTTTCAAAAGGCTTGATAATTTTGTATGGGTTTTTCAAATGTAGCCCTTAGCTTTGCCTTACTGAAAACAGTTTGGTTTTGTGGATTGTATCCTCCTTTTATATTTTCAGTTCATATACAACAGGAATGTGAGTATTTCAGGCAGATCTTGTTCAAACACCTTTATTTTGCATATATGGTCTGCAAGGTGTAAGGCATTTAAACATTGTCTCTCTAGCTAATTAGCTAATAGTTCCTTCTGCAGAAAAAAAGTACATAAATGCACCATATGAAACAGGAAGTTATGTAGCTTGGAGGGCCAGCATTAAATTTTTTTCAAAAAAACATGAAAACATACACACAAAAAGAGAATCCAAGAATCACACTGAAAGATACTACCTCTTCCTGCAAAGAAAGCCGTTTCATTTCACTGTGATAGATGCAATGACCTCTATAAGCCAGGTTAATTTGATGCAAACAAATTGATAGTCATCATAGAGCCATCAGTGTTCAAATATGCAATTGGTGGTTAGTAATTTAATGTACCTGTCAAAAACTGGATCTAACATATGAATTCAAATCTTACAAAAACGTGTCATCTCTAAAACAAAGATCAGCTCATATCTAAGATCTCCTTAAGTACTGAATAAGTCTTGTTTTCTAGTGGGGGGCATTAGAATGTTTTTGAATAGAAAAATGTATGGCTGTGGGGTACAATATATTATCAAAGTAGTTCTCCCTACCATTACCCCAGGTTCTACACACATAAATTTTTTTTTTTGTTAACAAGATTTCTGCATACGTGCATGTCCTTTATTCTTGTTGAAGAATTTACCTCTAAGAAGTTTTATCCTCCTGACTATATTCCTAGTTGATGATAACACAATCTTGTTAGCTATATCTAAGTCATATGCTGAATAAATGCCAGTGTTTGAAGAGTGCACTCTGCAGTAGAGAGTACAAAACATGCCTGAGGTTTATTTCTGAGAAAAAATATATAAAAGCATGTGATCATAAAAAGTACGTGTGTAGCATGCAGTATCTAGTGGCAATAACGGTTCCTGAATATTTCAAGATCTTTCAGTATTTTTACTTTTATTTTTCACAGGTATTTTTATAGAAGAAAGCTTTCTTTAAGTATATGAATAAATACAGAAAACCAGTTTTGGTCTGACAGGCAAAAATTTGACTGATCAGACAATTAAATTGTCACCAAACAGATTTTTTTTCAGTGCTTGCTGGTTAAGTAATAGCTAACCAGCTAATAGTAATAGCTAAAATAGAACTTCATTTGGACACTGTAGGGTGGATGGGAATGAGGACAAGAGAAACCATAAGGAAGTAGTACCCTTGGGCAAGAGGCATGTTGCTGGGTATTGATCTAATTTGTGTGTTCTACCATTAAATATCCCTCAGGAAGTGAACCTGAATGCAATGTAATTGAGTACAAGTGCCTCCTATTCATGCAAACTATAGAGACTAATAACTCATCTGTGAAGAGAATCCCATATTAAGACATGGCCCTAGTTTGCCTCCAAAGAGAGAGAGAAAAGGTAGTCATATGATGTCTCAAACTAAAGTCAGCAACATAAGTACAGCTTACTGCTCCATATGTCATTAATATTGAGCATTCATGACATCTGCAGGCCATTCTAGAGCTAGGAAGTCATTAAACATGGGTCAGAAAGAAACTTGCACAAAATTCAGGTTGCATTGGTTGGAAAAGCAAGTATCTTGAAGATGGCCATGGTATTATTCAAATTAAGGATGTTTGTTTAAAGGGTTTCCATGCGAACTATAACCTTGAGAAATTCAGAATTACCAATTATTTCTATATACTTCAGTCCAGAGTCCAACTTCCATACATTTCAGTTATTATAAATAGTATTTTCCTTATAGGCTTACAATGGATCATGCACCTGCAATATTTGACTAGGACTTGGCTATCATTGTCCATTCAGATGAAATTTTTTAGCAGTTCACCTGAACCTTGCACTAATAACATTATCTCTAAGAAGCTGTAACAACTGAACACTGATATTTTATTGATTTTTATATGATTGGGGAATAGGAAGCATTTTGTGCTTTTATCTTTGAAAATAGCAAAAATGCATATAATTTGGAGCATTTAAATGTGTTGCAAAAAGTTAGGGGAAACAACTGGGTATTCAGAGCCTTCAAATTAAAAATATTTGATACAATTAAAATATATTTGAAATATAACATTGTTTCAAAGGATTCCTTATTTTCCTATGTCCTGGTTTTGGCTTGGATAAAGTTAATTTTCTTTCTAGTAGCTGGTATAGTGTTACATTTTGGATTTAGGATGAGAATAATGTTGATAACACACTGTGTTTAATTGTTGCTAAGTAGTGATTATACTAAGTCAAGGATTATTTAGCTTCTCATGCCTAGCCAGCAAGAAGGCTGGAGGGGCACAAGAAGCAGGGAGGGGACACAGCCAGGACAGCTGACCCCAATTGGTCAAAGGGGTATTCCATACCATGTGACATCATGCCCAGTATATAAACTGGGGGGAGTTGGCTGGGGGGTGCAGATAGCTGCTCGGGAACTAACCGGGCATTGGTCAGCGAGTGGTGAGCAATTGTGCCTCACTTGTTTTGTATATTCCAATTCTTTTATTATTATTATTATTGTCATCATTTTATTATTGTTATTATTATCATTATTATTGTCTTCCTTTCTGTCCTATTAAACTATCTCAAGCCACGAGTTTTACTTTTTTTCCCCGATTCTCTCCCCCATCCCACTGCAAGGAGGGACAGGGAGTGAGTGAGCAGCTGTGTGGTGCTTAGTTGCTGGCTGGGGTTAAACCACAACATCTATGATTTGCAAATCTGACTGGCTTAGCACATGTTCTTTCAGCCTAGTTACTGCTGAGGAAAATGTCAAGCAGTATGACACATTCATTTGTCTCATGATGCTTGATACTCAGAAGGCTGGAATTCTGAGGACAGATCATTAGTAAGAGTCAATATTGATATCTTTATATTTAACATTAATGTCTTCATACTTTCAAGTTCTTTCTGACTGAAAACCCTTAAATGCCATTTGTTTTATTTTCCTAAAAGATGAGACTGAAAAAGATGGAACCCAATTCATGAAGAAGAGCTGCTTGGTGGTTCTCACTGAATTTATATTTATTATTATTTTATACTCAAAACCTATTAATATAATATATAAAAGCAAGAAAAAGAGTTACATTATTTTACCTTCAAAAAAAACCCCTGGTTTTCAAAAGTAAGCTGAATCACTATGAACATTCGTATAGCTTTTTCTTTCATATACTGAAATACTTTATTTTTTGAGAGATATGTTCAGCATAGCATGAGTAATTGTACCAAGATAACTTGAAAACATTAACTTACACTTTTGCTTGGGAGATTTTTTTTGTGGGTGACAGGGAGATAGCAAACTGAATCTCTATTTTTCAAATATTGTTATTACAGAATGTAATGTTTCATAAATTACAAAATTTTGTAGATTATGCAGATGATCTTTTTGATATCACTCATTCAAATGCATACCAGACTGGAGCTGGAAATTGATTTCCAATTTCTTATTATTTAAGACCACTTGTCTATTTGAATGTGGATCATTACAATTTTTTTGTGGCTCTCAGTGTGGTCCAGTTTATAAGCACTGAATTAGTGTAATCAAAATAAGAAAATTAGAAGGAAGTAAACTGTGGTTTCCATTTGTTCACTGAATGATCAATACACTCTTCAGCAGTCTCATGCCTTTTGAGAAGAACATCTTGGAAAAAAATCTATTCATTTGGGACAAATTGTAGTGATGTTTCTGTTCAATCCCTTGCAAGTTCCATCTTCTATAGTTTATTTACATATTTTGTTTGACTGAATGACATCTGAAGAACTTATCTTTCAAATAATCAATGGCTTCATTAGTCACCCACTATTATTCCCTGATGCTCTGAGATTTAAATACTTTTCAGGAACAAAAATCATTAAATCTTCATGTTAAACTGTTTTGGCTCATTTTTTACTGGGAAGAAATGGTGTCAGAAATTTTGGCATCTTACATAGGGTTTCTCAGGGTGTTATTACAGGGTGGTCTGGTAAATCAATCTCCAAAAAAAGTTTTCACTTTGCAAAATTAATTGCTGTTATTTAACTCATTTTACACATAAATTGCAAAAATTTGAAGTGGCACTAGTGTAATGGAATTTCAGGTCTCTTAAAATTGAGTATCTAAGCTATATCTGTATGAAAAAAATATTAAAGAGTGTATTGCAATGCAGTTTTCTATATGGTTAAATTGATAGGGTGGTCCTTGGCAAGGTTTTGTTCTGGACCAGCTAGCACTCTTCTAAACAACTCATTTGCTTTGGAATTTAAAACAAGCCAGGGACTGTTCCAAAAAGTCAGTCTGGATATAAGTTTCTAATCTGGAGAATAAGAAAAGTCAGCATTACAGACATGACCCTCCTGTGCCGGTTCCTCTCAAGTGCTAGAGAACGGTCCTTAGTGCATTTAGTATACTAGTGCAGCTGTAGTTCTAGTGTGATCTAGGAATGTAGATTCCCACCTCAGTCAGTGGAGAGGGACTAAGTGTCATTAATCCTACTACACACCCTATCTCCAAGACCTGTCTTTACATAGAAAAAACGTCCTCTGAAAATATCTGTTTCTCTTCATTAGAAGGAACTGAGATAACTAGACAACTAGATTCAAAAAAATGCCTACCTTGCAGATGGCTAGAGTTTGCCAACTATATCCTTACTGGTCCTACAAGAATTGAAATGGAAGTTTAGGAGGATTAGTCACAGGAGGAGCTATCTGAGTTCCTACATTAAAGAGAACTTCAATGATCCTTTTAGGTTCAATTACTATATTGCTTCTAATTAATTACTTCATTACTTCATATTTCAGTTCAGATAGTTTACCTATGTTCAAAATGGATCCAATGCTTGCCAATTTCTAGTTACGTTTTGTAATTTAACATTGTGAAAGCCTGGTAGATCTTAGGCACTATTGTTAGATTAAAACAACAACCAAAGAAAAGTGTTTTTTTTACATCTGTTGTTCTATGAAAATGTGAAACCTGAGCTGTAACAAAACCTTCAAAATTGAGTAATATCACTGATATAAAATGGTCATTCCTTTTCCTATATTAACCAAGCCTTTATCAATTCAAGAGAGTAAAATACTTCTGTAGTTTAGTTGCACTAAATAGGAATATCAGCTGAAAAAATAACATCTCCTTAGAGTACCAGCAAAATACTCTGTGTTTATATATTAAATGACTAATAAAGAACTGAAAATGGCCATTGCAGGCTGTAGTTCATGTTTTGTTGTATCCAGTAGGAATGAGCATTTCAATCCAATTGATGTCTGAGGTTGTTGTCCAATGTAGACCTTGGAATGAAGGAGTATATGTCAGGAAGAAGAATGAGAGTGAAATTATTGTGTGGGAAAGTTTGAAGCAGTTATTCTTGAAAATCCCAGAGAGATTTGACATTGTACACATCAGTGTAGCAGATCAGCGGAAACACTGAGAGATGGAACTATTTTAGAAGTTGTAAAAAATCTTAACTAAAAGAAATTTGAGAAAAGAAAAAGTGATGACAGAACACCTGAGGCATTGTTCCTCTACTTCGCATTACAACGCCGTGTACAAACCTAAAGAAATGAGAAGTGAAAACACTGAACACTTCTTTATTCTCCTTTTCTCCCAGGCATTCCCTGATATCCTGGACCTTTTACCAAAAAAGCCCAGAAGCTCCCAAAGCACAGCTCAGAGGCAACAGCACAAACTGTCACATCTGTTGGCTGCACTCAGGCCTAGGTCTTATAAAGGTCTCTCCCAACACCAGCTAAAAGGGTGCTTGACCCTGCCTAATCAGGGAGCACCTGCAACAAAAGCTCCAGGCACCCTGGATCAAGGGCACCCAATCATCCTCCTTAGAAGGTGCTAGGGCTTCCTCAGGCCCACACCTTTGTAGCTCCCTCATGAAGGAACCTCATGAAGTGCAACAAGGGGAATTGCAAAGTCCTGCACCTGAGGAGAAACAACCCCATGCAACAGTATATGCTGTCAGCAACACAGCTGGAAAGCAGCTTGTCAGAAAAGGACTTGGAGGTCCTGGCAGACACCAGGTTGAACACAAGCCAGCAATGTGCCCCTGTGGCAAAGAAGGTGAATGGTATCCTGCATTAGACAAAGTACTGCCAGCAGGTTGAGGGAGATGATCCTTCCCCTCTGCTCAGCACTGCTGAGGCCACACATGGAGCACTGTGTCCAGTTTTGAGCTCCTCAGTACAAGAAAGACATGGAGAGAGTCCAATGAAAGGCCTTTAAGTTGTTGAAGGGACTGGTACATCTCTCCTATGAGGAAAGGCTGAGAGAATTGGGACTATTTCACCTAGAAAAGAGGAGGCTCAGGGGCGATCTTATTAAGATATATAAATACCGGAAGGGAGGGTGCAAAGAAGAAGCAGCCAGGCTCTTTTCAGTGGTGCCCAGTGACAGGACAGGAGGCAATGGGCACCAACTGAAACACAGAATATTCCATAAGAGCATCAGGAAACACTTCTCTACTGTGAGGGTGACTGAGCACCGGAACAGGTTGCTCAGAGACATTGTGGAGACTCCATCCTTGGAGCTACTCAAAAGCCATCTGGACATGGTCCTGGGCAACCGGCTTTGGGTGTTCTTGCTTGAGCAGAGGGAGGGACAAGATGACCTCCAGAGGTCCCTTCCAACCTCAGCTATTCTTTGATTCTGTGATTCTGCCCTCCCTGCTCCTCTGTTTAGACGTAGTATGTTGGCAAACTTACTGTGCTAAGCAGAAAGATCCTCTGTGATCAACAGCACAAATATAGCCCATCCAGTGAGTTTGTCTAAATCAATTCCTCCAGTCTGCATGGTTCCAGAATTGATATTGATCTAAAAAAAGTGTCCAGATTGTAGAATTCTGGTCAATGGTTTTCTACACTATTTACTTAAACTGCATGCCTGTAGGCATTCCATATTTAAACACATGCTATAAACAAACATAGATACCTATATGTGCGTGGGTTGTCTGTTTACCACGCAGTGTGATAATTACTTAATGTTGAACCTTGCATATCACAAGATTCTTAAGATTCTTCTTTGAGCATGCCTCCTTGCCAGATCTTATTTATGCTGTTGGAAAGCTTCTAAATGTTTCACAATTTGTATTTTAATAAAGGATTTTAATCATTTCTCCTAAGTCTAGCCATATAAAATAGCTTAGGATCTCTCTGTAGTCAGTATAAAGAAATAAACATGTCTAGAGAATGACTGATTTAATTCTAAGGGGAACATAATAAATTATTCTCTAGAGATACATCTGTCATTCTGTCAATTACAGCAGAATGGGCATGGGTGGCTGCCTCACTTTTGACAATCAGTTCTTAGGTTTTACATGATCACAGTAAACTGAGATAAATTCTAGCTCAGCTATCCACATATATATGCTGGAAGTGCTGAAAGCTAAAGAAAAGCTGAAATAGCACTTTGATCAGAATATTAGGAAAATTTATTTTGTTGAGGTATTTTATTCAACAAGTATTGTCCTTGTCAGTCAAGTTCTTCATTGTTCTGATCAATTTAATAAAATAATTCAAAGGTGTCAGATGTTCCTCTCTTTGCAGAAACAGAAGTAATGGCTAGGCTGCAAACTATATATGGCTTTGGAATATTGTTTAGGGCAATCCATTGGAAATACTAACTGTGCAGTTGGCACTTTCCAAGCAAGACAGGATATGTAAATATTTATACATAGTTGCTGGCTTGTACACTTTTCTGTGACATCTTCGCTCTACTCCTGGACTGAAACTCGACAAAGAAATGTCTAAATAAAAAACAACATTCTTAACCTTTATGGTTTATTTTTCTTGTAGATAAAGGTTGCAGTAGCAGTACCAAAAAGGAATGGGTATTATTTTTGCAATCTAAAAGTAGGTGATGTTTGGAATATCTGGGTCAAACCCTTTAATTTTGGGGTTTTTTTTCTTCTATTCTACTGTTTCCTTCATGTTTCACATAAACGTGGTTTCTAATAGAGAAGAAAAGTGGGCTTTCTTATGACAGGCTATGTATAACACCCATGATACCATGGCTCCTTTTTTCATTTGTCATCCTTTGTAGTGTTTGTGCACTTCCATCATGGTGCAGAAAAAGGACTAAGAAAAAGAGAAAAAAATCACAGAGAGATTACTAGTTTAGCATAAAACACAAGAAAACTGAATGTAGTCCCCAGAGGGTTTAAGATTCTTCAACTTCATTGGCTATAATCTCAGCATACCAACAGCATGGTCCTTGTCAGGTCTTGTGGGACATCATAAGAAAGGGAAGTTTTAAGAAGGGTTTGGAAAAGGACTATGAGGATGCATTTGTAGATAGCCATGAGACATCATGCAAGAAAGGAAATCCCTCAGAAAACTAATGAGTAAGAGATGTTTTATATCAGTCAGAGGCATAAACTGATCTTTATATGGTAAAATGGAGATAACCTGTGAAGGATATCAGTAATTAAAATGCTTATGTTTGCTGTAATAGGGAACCAAAAGAGGTACACAGAGATGATCCAAAGATCAAGGGAGCTGCTATGTTCAGCAGTATTCTGTAGAGTCCTGTATCAACAGGATCACATATACCTAAGACCACAAAAAAGGCAGCTGTAGTAAGCATGGAGTAAAATGGCAACATCAGTTTCAGAGTTTTGGCTGCATGTATAGATAGAAAAGGCTATAGCTTATAGACATTCTGCAGAAACCTAGATATAGCCTTGACCTTGAATATCAATCTGCAGCCCTCACTAAAATTACTACCAGTATTGCTAAAGTAGCCATGTGAATGGTAGTAAAATATAGCACTCTTCAGTAGATACAGGGGTTCTGACAGACACTAAAAGTAACTTTGTCTTTTTCATATGACTCAAAAGTAAATCTACTTACAGCAAAAACTGGTGATACTGTCTGGCCTTTAGTTCATCTGCCTTTGTGAACACAGAGCAATTCTATGAAGCTGTGATCTTTTTCCTGTGTTTTGTACGAACCTAAATTCATATGGAATAAGAAGTAACCATACAGTTTTTAAGTTACAAGTCAAAGCAACTTGGTTCCCAGGACCATTTAAAAGCCTGTCTTCCAAGAATTAGATCTCCCTGACATTTTTTCCCAATATCATATTCCTTATGTCTTCCTGATTTTTTTAGCCTTTCCTTCATGCTTTTTCCTATTCATCTCCAGCCTTTTCCCCTCCTCTTTCCTTCTTTCCTTTGTAGGGCTCCCAAGCAATCATACTGAAAAAATTTGTAATGCTTGTATCAGCACAATCACCATTCACATATCTGTCTGTTTGCTTAATTGACCTCTTTTCCAACCCTTTCTCATTCATATTTCATTTACTTATTCTGGTCCTTCCTCTTAGGGTACATTTTGTCCTGTTGTGCCTTACAAGGAACAGATACCATAAGTATCTATGTAAACATCTATGAAAGCATAAATATTTTGCTGCAACACTAAGTGTGAAACCACCTTGCTGTGTTTAAAAATGATGTTGCAGAATGAAACTGGTAATCAGCTTTATTCCAAATGAATCAGAGACCTGTATCTCTCTGTACCCTTTTCCATCCATTTAAAAGACACCTGTGTACTTCACTGGTGTGTGCTGGGAAGAACTGAGATGAATCACTATCTTTTTATGAAAGTGTTGTATGTAAACCTTTATTTTTAGCTACAAAAAAGGCTTACGACACTTCTTTAGAAAAATAAATAAAATAATTTCGTTACAGTTTTAGTTTGTATAAATTAATAAATTTTATCATTTGAGATTAAAAATAGCTTTAGTATAAAAATAAATATTGGAGTCTTGATAAAAGAAATTGTTTTTTAGAAGAAGGAGACAGGGCTTTCATGAACAAGGAATGAGAAATGTTTCTAAGCATAGGAAGAGACATGGAAAAAATAGCAATGTGAGAAGCTCAAAAGGCAGAAGATCAGAGAGAGGCAAGAAAAGAGCAAGTGGATGGGGGGAAAGAAGGGGAAAAAAAGATCAGAAGCAGGAAATGTGAACAGCAATTTGTGGTAAAAGGAAATCAAGTAAAGCCTAGCTAATGAATGTAAGACAGGGAAGAAATCATGGTACAGTGATTTTGGCAATGCAGTGACACAGTTACGAGCGTACGGACAAAAACGGTATAGTCAGTTTAATATAGGAAGCAGAGGATTTACCTAAATTTCCCTGCTTATCCTGGATCACCAAGAAAGAGACTTTTCCCATATTGTTATTTACTCTACATGTCTATGAGACGAACTATTGAGCTTATTCCATCAGTATTTCAAGTGCTGTCATATTATTTCTAGATATGTCATATTATCTCTGGATACATCAGTACATATAACTACAAATTCACACTTTATAGTTATTTAATAAAGGAGTTATAACCATAGAATTTTTAAATGCTGCATTTTTATGTCATTCACATGTAAAAAATTCTCAATTGTCCCTTATGCTAATGTACACTTCTAGTGCTAATGCAGAACATTTACAGCCATAAAAGCCCTGATGTATGTCACACAGACGTACTGACAGACCCAGAAGACCAAGTAGTGACTTTCAGAGTTAAAAACCAAGTCAAAGCCAGTGTGAAATGACCACCTGAGGTATTCTAAAAAGGATATCTGCTGAAAATCCCCAACACATATACATATAGATAACCTTACGCAAAAATGTGAAAGCATAAATGGATTCTGGATTCACTTTGTTGAGATTTGGGCTATATAATCTGACATAAAAAGTGGTTGTGCTTGAATGGAATTCTTTTAATTTCATTTGATTTTCATGGTTTGGTGAAAATGTTGTAAAAAATGCCTGTTCACAAACTGGACTTGTACAGTTACCCTTACTCTCCTGATAATTTTCTGCAACGATTTTGTTGTTTATAGGAAGTCAGATTTAGGTTTAGGTCAGCAAACACAGCATTTCTTTAATATTTTTTTTTCAAGTACAGCTGATTCATTTCCAGACTGCAAATACTGAAGGGACTGACAGATCTGAAACATATCTTCATCCCTCATGGTCTGTAACTGCTTCTTTTGCCACTGCTTGTAATTCCTAGAAGTGTCAAACATTCTTTCAAAGGGTAGCAAAATGTCAGAAAAACTGTTACTAGGCAGATGCATCTCACTTATTTCAGGGTGGGACACTGCAAAGTGGCTGTATCAGTGACAGCAGGAGTAAACAGCTATTGAAACAAGTAATTATGGTCAGTTCTTATGCTCCTGCCCAGATGAAAATCTGCAGATACCAGTCCAGTGGGTACTATGGAAGAATATGTATCAAAAGAAAATGCACTCTCAAAAAGTTGGAAAAATCCAGATCTACATATCATTGTGTAACAGAATTGTCAGTATGCTATTCAATATTCATCATGATACATCTGATTATCTGTGGTCTATGCTCAACTGTATGCAATTACAAGTTATGTCACTCATCCCATACAAATCTGATGTTCTCACTATTTATTACTGTAAAATACAGACACCGAAAATGCAGTATCAAAAAACTAAGGCTGTGGGAAAATTAATGGTAAAGAACTGAATCATGTTTTGAGCCTTCAGTTGTGAAATGCCATGTACTTTATTTTAGAAAGGATCTTTCTATCATCTTTCTACCATCCCAGAGATATGTGAACAGAAGCAATTCTGTACATGATATCAAGCTTCAAACCTACATTTACTGTTATTTAAAATGATTACCCAGCCCTGCTACTTTCAAAGTGTAATTTTTGAAAGATGTGGTCCAAGAACAGGCACTCCTGTGAACAAACAACTTGTATCCTGAAGCAAAGACAAATTGGTGGTTTCATCAGGGAAACCTTTATGGTACCATGAGACTTGTCATCTTTCTGAGAAACAGATGACAAGGTAGACACAGTGGCTCATTGGCAAACTAGCCCTTACAATTGGAGTGCTTAGGTGACCCTTGTCTTCTCCTGTGGAGCAATCTCAGGACTTTGATTGTTCTTTTCTCCAAGACTAGTGTTTGTGCAAGGGGTCGCAAACCTGCCTGTTCATCTCAAGGTGTGACTGCTGCATGTAGGCTTAGACCGAGTGAAGAAGGGTGGTTGAGCCTCAGTGTCTGCGGTAGGTCAAGATTGCAGCGCTGCTGCCACTGGAACTGCTGCTTCATTATTCAGTCTCTGAAAAGGGCTATGTCAAAAGGGAGCTGGGAACCTTCACTGGAATCAGAGCAACATTGCACAGAGAAATCTACAAGATAAAATAGCAGGTTCCCTGTCTGAAGGTTTGTGCTTGTCTCCGGTTAACAAGGCTGACAAAACTGGAATTTGGTTTGCTGTTGGAAACATGAGTAAAAGCTACTGCCTCATTGAGCTTTCTCTGCCTGCAGAGAAATGAGAATTTATTTCTTCTAAATTCTGATCTGGCTACTGCCACTCATGCCTTCATCATTCTGACACTGCCTTTCTACAGTGCATTTCATCTGGGACAACATTGCTTTATTTAATCAGGAGATTCAGTGAACTGCAGTGAAGGCACTTAACAGTCACTTAACATGCTGAATCTTTTCACTGTTAACTTTAAGCTCACTTTCTTTATAATCCATGTCCTGAAAATATTCAAGAGGTTTAAAAGCTCAGATATAAATACTAGGAGTTTGAAATATTAATTGCAGATAGTATTTTAACATCAGAAATATAGATATGTTTGCTTGAGTTTCAAAGACATTAAGTAAAAAGTTCTTAGTCACAGGCCATATATGATTCAATACTGTCACTAAATAATTTTGAAGCAATAATCAACACTTTACTATATATGTGTGAAATCTAACTTGCAGATTTACAATGCTTATTGTGCTTTATGCTTACGTGAAACAGCCTTCTATCTTACTGATGGATGGATGTAGAGTAAACAATGTCACCTTCATATTTTCTTGTGGATGTGCTGTATAAACAGCTTGGCTTTTCTAAAATATATATGGCTTCATTCCTAAACAGAATTTCATCAACTGTTCATTACTGAGCATTGTATTTTAAAAAATATATAATTTGGTGCACTGCTTATTTCATATGATTTTGGGAATATCTTTTTAAGTGTTAGCTTTCCTCATAATATGTTAATGTCCAAATTTAAGTTTAATAATTTCTACAGGAAAAAAACCCACAATATTGGGTTTTATTAACTGCATAAATAGAAAACTTAACACATTAACCACTGATAAAAATCAGTTTAAAGGAACAAAGCCTACTTGATCATGAAGAATGCTTTCTGTTACAGTGGGTTACTCTTTTTTTTTTTTTTTTTTTTTGGAAGGTACTGGATTAAAAGGAAAGATCTGACATCTTTATTTATTCACAGAAAAATAGGAAAGGACAGCAGAGTCTTCTTCTCAGCATACAAGTGGTATTTCTTTCCTACTGTAAGCACAAAATTTTTCAGCCAGCTTTTAAAGCTCTCAACAATTCTAGTTGAGGGATGGTAGTTTTAATATGATAGTACTCTGACATGGGTACATTCTATTTATGTACATTAAAAGATGGGTACTTTATACAAATACTCCCTATTCTCCTCTTCTTCCAGGAATAAACTATACCAAGAAAAAATGAACACCTTTTATACCAACATAAACACACCTCCATTAAGATTTAGTTCTTGTTTGTAGAGTTCCATTCATTGCTCATGCTGTTATAAATTTATAGTTGATACCTCTGTTAGTATGTTTATTTCTGTATTGTAAAATGTTGATGGTCATATGGAACTTGAAACTCCATATATTTATCTATTTTTTTTTGATGCTTTGGACTTCAGATTCTGTAAATTAGGACATCCAAAAATAACACAATTTTTTGTATTGCTCTTTATTTATAGGTTGCTCATCATTACTAATTATAACATAAATGGCTTATTTTCACTACAAAATAAACTCATGTTTTTCAGAGGCCAATGCCAATTTTAGCCATGTTTAAATAAGCTGCATAAAGCAACTATTTGAATGAAAGTCAAAGACCAGGAGGTGACTGCATTGTCATTTCTAGAATTAAGACACTGTCCAAATACTTGATATTCAGCAGAAAAATGGAGCCCTCTGTGTGATCACTGCTTTCCCATGGCTTGTCTTTCAACAAGCCCAGCAAAGCCCAGCAAGCAATGCCTGGGGCTATGATCAGATTGTTGAAGATCACTTAAAAGAATGTATAGTCCTGCCAACATCACAGAATGGTCCATTGCTTCTCAAGTGACTAACCAGCCAAGGCAATTTCTTCAGATTGGTTTTATCTCCATCTTCTTTTCCCCATTAAAAGAAACATTAAAATTGTAGAAATGCTAGTTTGAGCTCTATCCTGAATTTTTAGCAAGTAACATGGATATAAATATTAATGTCGGATGATAGTTCTGATACTGAATAAGCATCTCATTACAGTCAGTGGAACTAACCTTTCCTGTTCATTTTTATGCTGGCCTTGAACATGACCTGTGTTGTATGGCTGGTAGAGGGCAAACCTAATTCCAAAACTTCCTCTTCGGCAAATAGGAGGGCTCTGCAGTTACTCTTTAATAGTCATCATATGTAGAGTTTCACAAGGTACAGCTAGTCTCCTTGGGTACAAACAGATGGCTGAAACTTAATAAAAGTGATACTACTGGGAATACAAGAATGACTTGTACCAAAACTAACTTTACACTCTGTTATAGGCCCCAGCCGAGCAGTTACCAAAGTGATGTGAACCCTCAGACTGCAGCCAGATTGGCCTCTAATCCCTGTAAAGAGATAATGTTATTAAACTGGATTTTTTTTCTTTTCCACATCTGCCTACTTGAAAGTCTCCATTACTTCCTTTCACATATTTCCCAGATTAACATGATTTGTTGTGTCATTCAGTGCTGTTAACTTCTGTGTTGCAGGGCTCTTGGGCAAGACATGCTAGAATCTTTAGTTTTGATAACAGACTCATCTCTTTCGAGGGAATTGTCACAGAAAATATATCTTCTAGATTTCTCCAGGCCAGTCATTAGTTTTTAGCTTTAGTTTAAGATTTTCACTGTACAGTCATGAATGCCTAGTGTTTAGGGACCAGATCACTTTATCCCTTGCGCCACCATTTAAGAACATCACTGCTCCTACAAGAATGGTTTTGGATAGGAAAACTCAGCCTTTTAAAGACCAATTTTGAACGTGCCCATGAATAATCTCTACCTTTCTCTCTCTGTGCAGTTGCCTTGCTGACTGTCTGCAGGGCTTTGGGCCAGAACTGATGTTGTGCTAACACAAAGATGCCAAAGATGAGCTTTGGCAGGCAGGATCCCGTGCATTCTGGTAGGCAGGTTCTGGCAGCACCCAAGAACACATTTCCAGATTCATTGTCTGCATGGACAGCAAACAGCTTTTGGATCAATAAAGGTTACATCCCAGAATGCAGTGTAGGCATCAGCAGAAACCATGATGACATGACTAGGAGCAGGAAACAAAGCATTTTTCCATCATTATAAGTAATGATCAGAATTGCATCACTTTGACTACCAGTGTGGTATGGTAAAGACACTAGGTTGAAGCCTAATCTGATACCAAAGACAGAACAGAAAATTAAAATTCAGGCTGTCAAACTAAAGGAAAATAGAAAGACAGCTGGCTTAGTTCTGAGACTTCTGGGTCTGCTGTGTATCAGCATGCAGGTGCCATGGTTGCTAGCACTTTATAAAATACATTATATTATATTCAGTTTTTTAAAAAATGATGCCCAGTCACCTAAGCCATCTGTTCCTCTTGGATCTGTCTTTCAGTTTATATTTATTAAATAAAAATGCACTTTCCTTTTTTTATATACTTTTTTTGCTGCTACTTGGCAACCCATTGTTTTAAAACTGCTCCTTTGGCAGACTTTGCTGCCAAATGGATTTCAGCTGAACTGCTCATAGCTCTTAGCAGGAGGAACTCTACTGCACACAAACCAGCAAGGCATGCTTATTAAGTGTCTGTCACAATAGGAAACACTGCCCAAGCTACACTATTCTGTTCATATGCAATTTTGTGTGGTAATATTTGTGATGAGCTGGTGTAATTGGAATGGGTGTATTTTGAATCCAGTCGTCCAAAGAATAGCTCAGAAGTTTCATGTGAGCAGAACTACAGAAAGGAAATGTGTAACAGTGCTATACCCTTAATACCATGGAGACAAAAACCTCTATCATGGATGGTATAATAAAGTCTGTCCTAAAGAGCTGTTATGAATACCATCTTTGGTGAATGCCATCTTTGGTAACGAGGCTGAATGATGCAATTATTGTTAAGACTGCATTAGTTTTGTTTATTTTCTCTAAGTTATGATATGAATGATAAAGCAAGACATTTCTTTTTTTGAATTATCATTTTTGTTCTCCCTATCTGAGTTGGGTGTATAGCTTAAAAATAAGCAAGATGTTGTTGAAATGCATGAAAGATATGATTTGTGAAGTAAATAATTAGCATTTTAAGTGAAAAAAACTTTTAAATTGTTAATGAAAATTCAGCAAAAAGCGTTTCAAGCATTATATACTGCATAGTAACACAGAAAGATTCTGTGGTGAAAGCAAACTAGCTTTTTATTAAGTGAACTGTTGAAAAATATATTCAATCTCCATGTCATAAGTACCTGCTGCCACCTCTAAATTCTTTTTTCTGCATGTGGGCATTTCCATATCTGTGTATCTGTGCATAGCCTTTGATGAGGTATTCCTTAGAAATTCTACATTAAAAACACTCATTTTTAAGAACACTTAAACCAATGTACAGATAAAGCTGATTGCAAAAGACACTTTGGAAGGCAAAATTTTGCTTTTAATGCTGATTATTTATCCTAAGATTTTTTCAGTCATGTAATTCCCAAATAAGTATTGATTGTAAACCTTTCCTAGACACAAATAAAGATTCTGGAATGGAAAAAGTAATTTTACTAGAAGTGATAAAGAAATCTGGTTCAAAGAATACATACATAGTAATGTGGGTTGGTTTGGGGCAGGGGGAGTGGTTAAGAGAACATATTTTAGCATATGAAAAATCTTGCTAATCTAAATTATTATGAGTTGAACCATTTTTTTATTTCATGTTCCTCAGTTTACCATTACTATGCACCTAAAATTTTATTTGAATATTTAAATCAGTGACTTTTATAAAAGTGTAATACAATAAAATAAACTAAATAAAAAATTAAAATTAAAGCTAAACTGAAGCCCATTTGTTCTATTCACAATTTTGTTTAGTTCACACCAGCTTTATAGGTAACAAAAAATGAACTCTAAAAGCAGTGCAAACATTTTAAACAGATGGGAATTGAAATAAAACATGATTCCCAATGTTTTTTTTCCCCAGTATATAATGGGTTATTTTCTATTCTTTCTTATTTCACTAAAGAATAAGAAAAAAAATCCCTGTATCCAGGCAGCAACAAACTTCAGCAAATTTCTGACTTTAAACTTGTGACTCAGGTCTGCCTGTAGTTGCTTTAAAGCTTAGTTCATTGTACACTATACGATAAGCATAATAATGAAAAGTTGTCAGCCCTAAGAATATCCTGGAACAAGATTAATGTCGTATTTATAAATTGTGAAGAGTGTTTATTTCACTGAAAAGTTATACTGCCAATCCTGTGCAAAAGCATTTTGGCTGCCATTGCTCTATGATGTGAGATTAGAACAAAACAAATTGAAATTGTTTAAATCGATAACAGTTAGCAGACATAGATCTGCAATGATGCTCCTAAGCAGTTACTTTAGTTCCTGGGTTCACAGTTCTGGGTTATCAAAAGATGGAAGATGATAGATGGGTATAAATTATGCACAGCTTCTAAGCTTTCTGCCTTCCTTTTAGAGATTTTAAAAATTTACTCAGCTCTGACTCCTAGCTGCCTACAGCCTATTATATCCTAATCCAAACCATGACTATGCAGCAGGAGAGGAGAACATGTTTAAAGCAGTTTCCTTTGATGCATGAACAGTTTCTTCTGCTCCTGTCCTTGTTGGCTGGGATTAAGGCTTCTGTAGGAACAAAAGCAGCAGCACGTGACTCCACTGCAGAGCAGGGTCCCCTCAAAAGCAGGGAGAGCTGAACTTCTCTACAACCTAGGCGTCATTTGCCAAAAAAAGACAGTTGTCATACATAAAGCTGGAGTGGTGGTTACATAATAGGTTTAAAGTTTCAAACTTCTGGATGCCTAGGCCTGTGAATTCTGCTCAGCTCCATTATGTAAACTGGTGTGAGCCAGTTTGGTCCTATAGCCTATTTTCTCTCTACATATATATACACACACACACAGGGAGTGTATACATATGTGTATAATCCTTACAGCGTAAATGGATTGTATCTATATTTATCTATATGTATGATATCTATACATACCTATAAGTATTTTATATATGTCTGTATGCATATTGAGATAGATATACAGATATATAGATTTATAGACCTATCTATAGATAGATAGATAGATACACATATAGATAATTTATTTTCAATTGCAGAATCTGTTTTTCTACTTTTTTTATGATTTAGGTACCTGAGTGTTTGCATCCTTTGTTTCCCCATGGCCTCCATATTTGTATGAGTTTCTACCATCCCTTTTATCACAACAGCTCTTCTCTTGGATCCGCTGTTTAGTAGCTGGCACTTACATTGCTGGAACTCTTTTCAGCCTGGATTCAAATGGTACTGTTGGCCTCAGTGTAACAGAAACTGCAGCCAAGATAAAGCGAACAGATAAGGTTAAATTATGGTATCCAGAAAAGCACTTAAATTATTATAGTTCTTTGCCTTTGATGCAAGCTGTTCACTAAGCAGTGTCTTTCCTGGCCATAATCAGAACTTTGGGGAACTGGCCAGGTAAAAAAAAATGCCCATCTAAGCCATTTAAGTAATTTTACAGTTCATATAAATATGAAAACATACTGTAAAATGGACTAATAACGTGTGAAGGGAAATAAGAAGGGATTTTTTCTATTTGGAACATTCTGGATACTATGACCCAAAGCTCCTTTTCTTCATGTCTGCTATCCAGAGTCTGTGGTTGAGAAGAACTGTTCTGCGAGTTTTACAAAATCAGGTGTTCTTCTGGATAATATCTCTTTCGTTTGACCAAATTCTCTTTCTTGAAATCCTGTGAAGAACTACTGAGATATCACATCATATCATAGGCACAATGATTTTTACAGCCTCTACAGTATTCACTACCTTTCCCTATCCAGGAAACCATTATTACTTCACTATTTCCCAGTCCTGCTTTCATAAAAGGTTACTGGTTTTTGCAAACTAGAGCCTTAATTAACCATAAAAAAGCTATTAGTAAACCAGAATTTTTTTTTCCTATTAAGGAATTATTAATCGCTTACACCTTGCTTTCCTCTCTGACTGCAAAAGTCCATTTTAATTATTTCACAGAATGAGCTATTATAAATTAAGCTGGTGCACTTATATGTCTGTGCCTCAGATGGCTTCTCTGATTTTTAGTAATGATGGGGAAAAAAAAGCCCAAAAAGTGATAGTTGGCTCCTTTAAGTTTTCTCTGTAGGTAAGCACTTTGCTTTAATTGGTTGGTGGAGCCTGCTAAGGGAAAATACTAAATCAGTAAAGCTTTCACTTAAGCCATGTCCCATTTTAGTCAGTGTTACACACTCCATGGGTTACAGCTATGAACTAAATAATTTCATATCTGCCACTTATCCTTCATGGACTCCCTGCCTCAGACTCTCTGTCTTTGGAGCACAGCGAAAAAAAAAAAAAAGAGCTCACAAAATCACAGATAGATCTAGCTGGATTTGGGAGGAAAAAAAAACTTTTCATCTTGGCTTTTTGAAATGTAACTATTTAAGAGGTTAAATGAGTTTATAGACAGAGATCTTCCTTCACTGTAGTAAAATGATGTAAGAGAGGATTAGCTGAACTAGTAAGACAATAAACCCGTTTTTCTCACAAGTCCATTATTTTCTTGAAAAAGCATACCAAGAAACATACTCAGATAAATTCTTTGTAACTTGGAGCATTTTATCATCTGTCCATTGAGCAAAGTTCGAGCACTAGCAGACAACACGATGAGTACTTTCCTTCCATGATATTTCAGGATGCAAAGGGGCTTTGGAGGCATGGTTCATGATTCATTTGGCCAACTGTAGATCTCCACATATGACCTACAGAGATGTCATGAACTGTGTTTACTGGAGAGACATGTAATTCTAGGGATTGATTCATCCATTCTAGGTATGATCTCAGTAAGCCAGAACAGCCCCAATGTACATGTTATACTTTTCTATTCTAACTGTATGGGGAGTCCAGGGTGACTAGCTTGAACACAGATGTGTGCATTGTAGCTATCTAAAATTAAAGGATAACTAAAATTAGGTTATATGAACCCCAGCTATGAAGCCCAAAGCAAGTGGAAGTGTGTTTTAGACGTAGCTTTACACATTACATAAGTATTCTTCCAGTGCATCTCTCAGTTGATAGGTCTTGCCTTTACTGATAGCTGTGTGGGGTTTTTTTCTTCTCTGACAGTTTTCTCATGTATGTTAATGGAAGTTCAGTGACATACCTACTTATTGAAACATTAGACCTGTAACCTCTTCCCTAAAAGTAGCCAGATAATAGGCATCTAGACAATCTTCAAAACTGGACAAATACCTTCAAATTTCTGGACAGATTCTCCAGAACAGACAGAAATTTTTCAGCAAATTAATCCCTCAGAAGCTGGGGAAAAGGTGGCAGCAGAGATGACCATTACATTTATCAGGTCTTCTGTCAGCTGATACTGGCATGAGGTCACTGAGTTTTTTGGTGAATTATTACATGGGTTTCTTTGGCTACAATAACGGAGCAGGATATTTTTTCCTGCCTTCATCTACCCCTTCTCTCCTCCTGCCCAGTTTCTCTTTCCTGCTAGCAGAGGTAGTGGTGGAACTGAACCACATCCTCTGCTCAGCTCCTGTCTTGCTGCCCTGTCTTTTTCTGGCTTGCTAGGTAGCTTCCCGCCCATGTCTTAGCCATTTTCCTATCTGGTCTATCTTCACATTGTCATGAAATCACTTGTGTTTCCTAACCTTGAAGACCCTAACAAGTGAAGTCTTTCCTTTTTTCTTAGTTCATAGAGGGCACAAAATAAAAGACCACAAAAAGTGACAGGGAAAAAGGGCTGTGGTTTGATTCCAGTTTGGGAATGCCAATACAGGTCTGTGCAGGGGGGTATTTATAGTTCAAACTCAAACAGAAATAAAGATGCTTTACAGAAAGTGCAAAAGTGCAAAAACTGTCCTGAAGAAAATTAATCGAAATATGATTTGGTGGAGGTTAGCAAGTTAATTGATGAAGGAATAAATTCTGTGCATGCATAGAGAAATTCTCCTTACCTAACTGTAATTGCCTAAAAACTAGGTATCTAGCATGCTTTGTTTTTTTCAGGCTCCTTTTAACACCAATGAAAAGAAACCGAGGTGTCCACAGAGTAGTTCATTCTATTCCGAGGTATGTAAGGAAAGTCATCAAGGTATTCATGAGAAAGACATAGACCTGCTCAAGAGGGTCCAGAGAAGGGCCACAAAGATGATCAGAGGGCTGGAGCACCTCTCCTATGAAGACAGGCTGAGAGAGTTGGGGTTGTTCAGCCTGGAGAAGAGAAGGCTCCAGGGAGAACCTATAGCAGCTTTCCAGTACCTAAAGGGGGCCTACAAGAAACCTGGAGAGTGTAGTGATAGGACGAGGGGTAATGCTTTAAACTGAAAGAGGGTAGATTTAGATTAGACGTAAGGAAGAAGTTCTTCACTATGAGGGTGGTGAGGCACTGGAACAGGTTGCCCAGAGAGGTTGTGGATGCCCCATCCCTAGAAGTGTTCCAGGTAGGTTGGATGGGGCTTTGAGCAACCTGGTCTAGTGGAAGGTGTCCCTGCCCATGGCAGGGGGGCTGGAACTAGATAATCTTTGAAGGTTCCTTCCAATCCAAACCATTCTATGGTTCTATGATTCTATGATTGCAAGAAACAAAGTAATGCAGTAGCAAAACCTAAATTTCAAAAGAAAAATATCATCTGTGTGACATCATCCACAGACAACAAAGTGTCCATTTTCCTCTGGAATAAAAGTACACTCCCATGCCTGTCCAACAATCCCACAGTGTGGCTAGATGAGGTATAAGCATTAAAAATACTGAGTTGTAAACTACAACCCAGTCCTAAACTTCTAGTTGCTTAAATGGAAACCAAATTGAAGTCCCTATTTCAAAACCAGTCTCTCAAATAATTTTTAAGGACATCTGTCTCTGTTAGCTTATCAGGTCTTTATTAGTTTAAAGAACCCTCCACATCCGCTGCTGTTCTAGCTCACTATTCAATATCAAGTAAACTACCATGGTTTCACACAGATGCAAAAAGTGTTCCCATTTTCCAGTATGTGCATGACCTGTAAGGTTTTTGTTTAATCTCTGATGGTTTTGCTGTTGATTACAGTGTACAGCATTATCACCATACAGAGAAGAAGTTCTGCAAGCATGTAAATGAAGTCATTTCTCACTTCAGTGCTATTCTTTCCTTCCAAGTGACTGGTTCTGAGTAAGAACATTCAAAAGAAAATAATCACCTAGCACTGTGAAAAGCAGACATGTGCTTAATTTTGTTATTTATGCCACATTATCAATCACTGGTTCCTCTCTAAAATTTAATTTTAATAATGTCCCCTATCTTTATATATTACCCATCTATCTTAAATATTAAATCATTATTTCATGTGCATCCTCCTATACAGTCTACACATGCAAGTGTTTGCAGGGTTGTGTTTGATTATCTCAGAGCAGAGAAGATCCATTTTCAGGTCAGATCATGGAATGTTTGCATTTTCTTGTCTCTTAGAGTCTCTCAATATTCTGGGGAGGTTACTGACAATTACCTGGGGGTTTAACTTTGTTATAGAAAAATCTCAATCAAATGGTTGGAAGTTGCATTTAAGACATCTTTGTGCAACAGTGTCAACAGGGGACCAGTAATAATAATTTGGTGACAGAAAATCTATAAAACACATTAAGCCAGTTTCAGTTCCACTTTTTTTTTTTTTTTTTTTTTTTTTGTCTGGTTACATTCACAATTGGAGTCACAGAGACAAGATCAAAACTCCAGGAACACAGCTTACCTTAAAGACTTTACTGATAAGAACTTATAAACAAAAGGTTTAAGTTTCAGCATCCAAACTAAGCTTTACTAGTTTTGTAAACACTATTGATTTCCCTCAGATTCCTGAGAAATATTTAATCCAAACTCTATTTGTCCTATGAAAATGAAGTGTCGGAGTTGATCCATATTTTCACTTTACAGTATTGAGGTCCATAGGTTAATACACTAAGCAAACTGCAAACTCTGGGGTTTTTATTCACTTTGTAGGCTGCAGGAAAGACAGGTATTTAATTTTTTTCCATCACATGGTCTTGCAGCAACAGTATTTTTCCTGTGTAGAATCTAAATAGGTGGTTCTGCATTGCAGCAATATTCAATATCCTGTTTAAGTTGCATTCTGTTTCTGAGATAAAAGCTTAGGTTGTGATATGAGCATTTTCATTTCACTGCATAACTTCAGGATTCTGCGGGGAAAAAAAGTCACCACCAGGTTCTTTAAGTTTTTTTCAGGTGTCATCATAGTAGGGTATAAAGAAATGCTCTTTTCCTAAAAGAAACACAGAAAAAGATGAATATTTAAAGGTACAGTTCAAAAACAAAAAAATATTTGGGATTTTACATCAATTAATTTTATGGAACAATTCTTTTTTTATTTAGCTTAAAGCACGATGCACATTAGCTCACTTCTAGCTAAGCCTCATTTATAAACTATTAATGATTTCATTTGCATTTTCATCAGGAAGAAAATAGACAGTCATTCCATAGATCTCTCTCTAGACACTGAGATATTATTTAATTAAATATAGTTTATGATATCGTACAGGATATCTGCAGAGTTTTGATGGGAAACAAGAATAATTGCACAGTAATTGTGCAATGGTTATATTTATCTGAATCATGTTACTGGCTATTTAAGTCTGCTCTATTAGCAGGTTATCCACGACACATGAATACACACAGCTTTAACCTTCTTATGGCCCACCAAGATATTGTCTAACAAGAAATATTTATTGTTTTCTGTGATGATTTATGTAGCTGGTTTAATATATTTTTTTGATTCATATTGCTGATTATGGGACTTGATTATGGGGGCTGTAAGGGTCATGCCCCAATAAGCTAATTTAGTACCTATATGTCCTCTCATTCTTGACTACAGAGGCCCATGACAGAGATTAAACTGAATTTTTCTTCAAAAAACAGGGCATTATTTATTCATCCAAAAGTAGATAGTGTGTAAAGTAATGGATAAAAACAATAAAGAACCATATGTATCTTTCTCCCCACCAGCTCCATCATGTTTCCAGACTTGCCTTTTCAGAGGTGGCTGAGTGAAACTGACTGTTCATTTCTAACCCAGCTGGCAGGTACCGTTGCCCTGTGTCAGTATTTCCTGATTCACTGTGTATATCCCCTACCACCACCCCTTCCAAGCCAGCAACCTTAAGGGACAGGCACTCTCTGAGTCTACATGTCAGCTGAGAAATACAGTTTTCCAGACTTTACATTGCCAGGCAGTCAGCAGTCAATAGTTTCCCTCAAAAAATCCTTCATTCTCCTGTATGACAGCACTTTCACTTTGCTGCTATTTTATTTCCTGTAGAGTTTCTTTCTTTATCCTTGCCCTTTGATTTGTCACCATGGATTTAGGCAGGGTAATACCTGATAGGTAAACTGAGGTTCAGAATATATTTTTAAATTAATACACATACAAGTCCATTTTCTCCAAATTAAGTTGACAGTCAAGTTCACGTAATCATATAGGAAGTATGAAAGGATAGTGAAAAAGCTTATTCTACAAGGATGATGAGTCAGTATTTCCAAACATGGAAAAATTGTAATGTTCTGCAGTTCAGCAAAAGTAGCTTACCTTGTCTTTCAGACTCACAAAGGACTTTTCCGTTTCCCTCAAAATGCTGTTGTTGATTTCCAGGCTGACGCAAACTACCACAAATGAAGGTTCCTCCCTTACTCAAGAGAGGATGCAACTAGTCATGGCTCAAAAAGATGTGCTTGTAAAATACAAACATGTAAAGACAAAGCTAGGAAGATATTCAGAAAGGAGGTAATGAGTACAAAGGCTATCAACAGCCATTATGAAAACTTCTTTGTTTTTTGGAGGAGGGATATGGCTGGAAAGGGACCATAAAATGCTCTTTAGAAGTGAGACAGGACAGAATGTAATGGATTTCAGGATCTAGCCCTGTAGGAGTTCAGTTATTTGAGATGGGACACAACCATGGGATACAAAAATGAATGTGGTGCATATCATTCAGCTTCAGACTCCAGGAGCAGACCTGAAAGGTAAGCATGGACAATGCTATTAGTTAGGTCATCTGAAAAATTGGGAGAAAGAATTGAAAATCAGTCATCCTCTTCATAGCCAGGGAACAGAATGTGAAGAATGCATAAGAAGTGCAATATGGGAAGTTGTTTATAGATTAAACTGGTGAGCAATAGCGGGACTGCCTTTTGAGGAAGATGCAAATGCTAAAGCAGACCTACCAAATGTCTTGGGAGGAGAAAATTTAAATAATTTGGTTTTGTGGTCACAAGAAACAAATTATTGCCAGAGTTTCCTCATGTAAAAGCACAACTTGAAAGTAATCTTTTGTATTTTATCTGAAATATGACTTCCCATAGAAAGGAACCCTTGGAAATTAACTTTCTTGACTTGACTTCCTCCAAAGCAGATATATTCTTCAGCAAGTAGAGTTGCAAAAGAACAGCACACTTTCCAATGTAGATGTTCTCTATGCAAAAGCAAGGCTTCTGTCTTTCTGTGCATAATGACAAAAATATTGCCTGAATTTGCCTATAATAACACACACACACACACAAAAAAGAGCAGTATGGTTCAAGTTTTCCTCTGCTTACTGACTGAATTTACTAAACTTCTATCTGCCAATGTGTTGTGAAGCAACATTTATTCCCAGTTCTAAGTTTGGTGATCAATTTATTTGACATTTTTCAGGAAATATAAATAACAACTTATCTATTGGTGGAGATTGCAATCTACTAATGAAGAAGCAAGAGTCACATTCGGTGATAGTATTCATGTTTCATTCTTCTGTTATACAACAAATTCAACTTCGTAACTTCTGTCATTCCTTTATAACCTTGCTTGCGATTAGATTCTTGATCCTATCTGCATTTTTGATCTGTACTTTCAGCAACTACCTTCATAGACAATTGTTTTTATGTTAATTCTGATCTGATTCAGTGTGATCTATTATAACTCCTCAAATGCTCTGGATCTTTTACAACAACACAGGAAGGTTCAAATTACAAATTTTACATTTTACAAATGCTCTGTTTAAGGACATCTTTGGGCTTGGTTGTTGCTGATTTAGGGTATAATCTCACTCCTGACATTTTTTTTATATTTATAAGCTTAAGTTTAAGTAAGATTACCTAACATTTCAATAATAACAGTCTTCTTACACATTTAAGGCAAAAAATACACTTTCCATACAAAATCATAAAGCAAATTAAAAGATCTCTTCTTCCTCTACCCTCCTTGGCTAAACAGCAACTTCCAGGAAGTTCTGCCAGCATTGTTTTTTCTGTTTTTGTTTGCTTGAGTTTTTTTCATATGAAAGAAAACATTAGCATATAGTACACTAGCATGTAAATCCAAAGCTTTAGAGCTCTTGAAGGGGAGACCACTGCAGACTCTGTATATAACTGTTGATGTTTCAATTAACAATAATCCACTAACTGTAGCTGTAGAGTGCAACCATCTGGTGGACTATTACAAAGAAGAAATGGATATCTTATAGGTATATGTAACTTCCTAAAAGGTAATTTCCTTGTACAGAAATGTTCAGAGAGTTGCAATTCTACTTCTTTCATTTTTGTCTTGTAAATAGATAAAGTAGGTATATGAGTATGAGAAGGGGCTGTTTTTTATAGACTATGAGAAAATTTCAGAAGGTCTACAGAAACCTGACACAAGTGTTCACTTATTGCATGATATGACTCATATCATATTATTAATAGTTTATTTCTGCTTTATTTGAAAATTAATTATGATTTTAAAGCCACGTTCCTCAATCAAAGTACAAGATTAAAGACAATGTGTTAAAAACCATTAAAAAAGACAGTAAGTAACAAAAAACATGTATGTTCCACCTTCAAAATAGTCACCCTCTGAGATGAGGAAGTGTTACTCTCTACAGGCAGCAGGTAAGGCTGCAAGAAAATGGAAAAACAAGACACCACAAAGGAGGCAAGAAAATGAAAAGGAAACAGAAATATCCATTCTCCTCATGAATGGATCTGGCACTTTGAAAACAAAGTTGTCCTCCAGGAACATAAATCTAAGAAGTTTTCAAAAGAATTCCAAAAGTTTGTGGTAATTTATCTACAATCATCACTACTGCCCCGTATGGCTCTTTCATATAGACACTAGCAATATAATGGGAAATGCAAAATCAGATGTGGCTCCTGAGGTCTGTAAATAGAGATAGAAGAATTCAGGTAGTGCTTTTGTCAGTCCTCTTACTGGAGGGTCAAGAGACAAGTGTATTCGCAAGGTAAATGTTATTGAATAGACTTCAGCTCTCTTGATAATAAGATGACGTGTTGTGAATGTCAAGTTAAGGATGTTTTGCACCTTAGGAAGAAAGGACAGTGTCAGTGAAGAAAGAAAACAGTGTAAGTTGCCAACTAAGTGGGAAAGCATTAAACTAATTAAGGTTGGAGAATGCAACAGAACTGAGTAAAAACAAGGCTTTTCTTGACAAAGGCTTCAGAAAAGGTTTTATTCTCCACGGTGTTAAGACTACTAAAGGAAGGACAAGGAGGTGTGTGAAAGAAAATAATGTTCATAAAACAATTGAGTTTATGATTCTCAGGACTGGGATTCAAAATAAAACCAAAATATTTCAGGAAAACAGCTTCAGTAAACTCAGAAATTCTGGATAAAATACCATTGAAAATTTGCCCATGTCGTTGGAGCCTGATAGTTTAGAAAGAATAAGGACACAAGTGTCTCTTTACAGAGGAAAAGGTAAAAACTTGGTGCTACAGGAGAACAACTTGACTAAATACTCATTGTCCACAAACACAAGAAAGAGACATACAGCTTAGCTTCTTAAGTACAAGTAAAAAAAAAAAAGACGTGAACACTAAAAGGGAGTTGGGAACAGCGAAAAAGTCTGACCAGAAGCAACACAGATAAATATAAATTTAGTAATAATTAGAAAATCAGGAAAGAAAACACTGGTCCACTCTTAAATGGAGAAGAAAAGCGATTGACAAATTCTGCAAAGGCAATAGTGCTTAAGATCTTCATGACACTGTCAAGAAGGCTAGCTGTCATCAGACACCTATCACAGCCAGTACCAATGACATGGGACTGTGGTCTCTGCCTGCTGCAGAAACAGGTGGAAAATACTTGCATTAGATATGTATTTTCTAATCTGTTGGAACTGATGAGCTGAATTTCATCTCAAAGTACTCAAAAAGGCAGCTGATGAATTACAAGTACTTTCAGTTTCAGATTAAACATAAGGGAAAATGCTAGTTGTTAACATCTTAAAGCCTATGAAAGGATTGTCCAGGTGAGCTGTAAAGTAACTCTCAGTAGAGGTTAGGAAAAACATCTGTTAGGAATGATATGGGTATAGTTGATCCTGCCTTTAGCCAAGGATGAACTAGATGAGTTTTTCAAGTGCTTTGCAGACTCTGTGACTTCATAAAGTGTTCTAATGGATTGATACAGAAAACAGAAAGTAAGCTAAAATCCATATCAAATTAAAAAGACACAAAAAGGGCAAGAAAAGTTATTTAAGTTATGACTCAAGAAATGAAAGAAAAAGCACACTGAAATGATCAAAGCAAACAAATACCTACCTTCTTCTATTTCATCTGTGTCTCCCTTATTTTGCCTTATCTTCTCACATCAACAGATATCTCTTCATCCTGTTGCAATACTTCTGTAAGTTCACAACCCTTTGCTCTATTTCCCTACTGCTTTTATCCAAAGTACTTTAGCATAGGAATTGGGTCTTCTTAAATCACATTCTGATTTCTTTTGGTCTCTGAAATACATCTTTAAATACAAGCAAGACATTATACTTTAATACTTTTCTTAGGGGAAAAAAAAAAGCTATTGTTGATTTGAATTTTGACATCTCCTATGACGGCTCACCTAATTTCATTTGTTTAATGTGGTACTGGAGTGAGCCAGTATGATCATAATTCAGTGTGAGATGAAAGGCTTTTTATGATCTTCTCTCAAGGTTAGTCAATAAGCTATTTGAAGCACTATATATGCAACTATAGGAAAAAGAGGTAGGTTCCATGGCTGGTAAAATAAATTTTCTTTCTGCAAAATCTAAGACTCCTTTATTATGTTTGCATAGACCCATTTTAAATCCAGTGAAGCCATCAAGTCAGTGGAGTGCTTGTCAAATAATAAAGACTTATTGCTAGTTACCCCAAGATACCTTGTCTTGTCAAAAATCTTGAGTTATATTATCAATATTAATTGAAAGATTTTAGATTTATTCCATTTCTTCACCATTTGAAAGTTGCTCACATTTCAGATGTTTCTTAACAGGATTCAAGCAGGACCATTATGGTTCCAATCTCTTCAACTCTTACTTCTTTGTGCAGCAGCCTTTATATTTTTAATGTGTTGATATCAATGACTCTGCCACCTCCCAAATCTTGAATGATTACCTGAAGGTTCAGTCTTCTAACCCATGAATTGTGAATCAGGAAGCAAGTGCTACAGGATTATATTCATAAATTGCATGTAACAAAGAAGATAAAGGAATCAAATCTAATTTTTCTCTGCAGTTCAGCTTCTACTTAATTAGGACAAGGCTATGAAATAAATTATTAAAATATAAAAAAAAGACATTTTGTAAAATGCTTGGGACAATAACTATGGAAACCTAGTTGCTAATATCCAACAGTCAGTTTTTTGCTTTGTCTGTGAAGCTGAAATTCATGCAAATCTTTAATAATAGCCACCTTCCAAAGGCAGGTCTTTATTTATGCATCTGCAGTAACAATACAATAGCTGTGTTCTGTAGTTATTTTAACAATAGCTTCATTCAGTGATCTGTGTGTTCTTTCTAATTAATTATTTAAATATTCTGTCAGGTGCTGCAGTTAAGACTTAATCATTTTGTAAATGGATGACAGAAAGAGAGTTTAAATGACATGATCACATGAAAATGCACTAGTGGTACGATCACAGCCATGGGTCTATGTCTAGGCAGGTTTTCTCACCTCCAGTGGCTGCGAGACTGAACTTTAGAGAAACATTTTAAAGTAAATATTTAATACAAATATATTGGACTCATTCAATGCTAACTGAGGAAACATAATGCAACCATGCTTCACTTTTTAAAAACAATAGCAGTTCTTTTGACATCAGTGAGTTACCTATGTATTGACTTGATTTAAGCCTGCAATTGACTGTTGTGCTGAGACCAAGACCTTTCCCATTCTAATAGAGACACTTCAAAAATATAACAAACTATGTTTCATAACAGCAACCTGTAACAACATCAGTTGTCTCTTTGGTAGAACAAATGCCCCCTCTCCACTGTATATCAGCTTTAAAAAACATTAAAACCGGCACAATCCACTCTAAGAAGAAAAATATATCTACTGCAAGTATTACACAACACACGGTATACAGAAGCACCCATGGTTTAAATTGTCTGCCTTAGTGTTGCAGAGTTGATGTTGTTGTTTAATCCTCAGCTTTCTGAAGTGCATCATTTAAAGTCACAGTCCTCTCATGACTTATAAACTTACCCAGTTCAGAATAATTTGTATTGGCAAATGTATTGGCAGAATTATCTATTAGTTTTATGCATATTAATATGTCACTTGAGACTCTCCAACCACTATGGTACCACTTAGCTCTCAGAGAAAGAGGGACATAGTCTCTATCCTAGAAGTTTACAGCCTAACTAGATAAAGCAAACAAAGGACTACAGAGAAAATAGGGCTGAAGATGAAGGGTCATGAAATAAGATAGTGGCAGTAAGGAAGAGACTCCAAGACTTCTGTCTCGACTTCTGAGCATCTTACCTATTTTCTTAATAGTTCCTCCATTTGTTTTCAAATTCCAGCAGGACATTATAATTTATATTCAGATCTTGTATATGTAAGTAGAATATTACTGATTTGTAAATAAGCCATGATATGAATTTGCCTAGTGAGTTTAGCTGCAGTACAAAGCAAGATATAAAAAACGCATATACCTCACAAAACTTGATCTGAACAATCTTCTCACAAGTTTCTTTTTTTCTTCTGAGATGTTCATACAGCTGTCAGACCCTGTAATGTTACTGAGCAATGCAAACAAAAGAGAGCTATAATTATGTTTGCCCAAATAACAGTAAAAGATCAATATCACATCCTGCTTGAGTGTTATAATATCTAATACCACAGCTATTGCTCAAAAAAGAAAAAAGGTGTTATCTTCAGCCATATCTTTGTCCTCTTTCTCACAAGGTAGGAGGTAAAAACAAGTCTCTAAGAATAGAAATATTTAATTAAATGAAAGAAAAATCTTGTGAACAACAAAATGCTCAACTCACAAAAGAAGGAAAGTATATAAAGCATATACCTTCTTTTTAAAGCCTTAACCTCCTTTTATGCTTTTATTCTGTTTATTTCTTGCTTGCTTCCTCTTCTTCTGTCTTCCTAAATCTTTCTCTTACATGTCATTCCCTTGACTCTTCTACTCTTCCTATTAGAAGTCAAAACCAGCAGAATTCCTCCTTTCTCATCCTACTCATTCCTGGGTTTGACCTTGTGTATAATTCAAAATATACTGAGTCTTTCACGCACAGATATGAGATCCAGTCTGGGATAGTCAATATATAGCTAGATCCCAGATGCTGCAAACAGCAATATGAGCAAGATCCCAGGTCATGCATCTTCACAGTATGCTACTGAATCGCGGCTCTGTGATGCTGATACGAGATCAGTTAACAGTGCTAATAAACCCTGAGCTCTGTAGCAGCTACAGTGTTTTTCTCATTATCCTGTAATATGATCTATTGTATAATCCTGGTACACACACACACACATATGCCCGCGCACACTTACATGCACAAAAGAAATACAAAAGTTAGGGACATGCTGCTGTTACGTCCTCTTGACCTTGGCATATAGCCCTAAGAGTAACAGGGACATAACAATTTAGGAGGTGAGGGAAGGGCATCACAAACTGAGTCCTAGGGATTGTGACCACTGCATGAAGGAATTCATAGGATTAATCAAGTGGCCCCAGACGTGTCTCTGGGACTGCCGCCTTCTGGAGCTGAAGCTTTTTACTCAGGGCAAAGGAGTCTTCTCCTGAGCTCGAGCCCACAGACTTTCTTTCTGAGAGGAGATCAATCTTTTAAGGCACACCAAGCAGAAACAGCATTGCCCAACTTTTATATAAACAGATCATCTGTGAGACGCTGGTGTGAGTGTCCTTCCCAAGGTTATAAAACAGGGTGGATGGGATAGTACTTTCTACCCTGACTGCTGAAGCTGAGACACTCAAGAGAAATAAAATAGTTCAGGGGAAAAAGGTAAATATGAATAATTATATATGTCCAGTGGTGCGGGTACTTATCTGCAAATAGGCAGATGGGAGTTCCAGTCCCTATTCTTACCACATTCTTCATTTTTATGCAGAGACCCCTTATGATAACATACAGAAACAGCCCTGAAGTAAGAATCAGAGCACCAGCCTCCAAGCAGAGGTGAAGGCCATAATCTTTCCATGCTCTCATCTTGAATAATTTGTGCCATGGCGCCATCACCTCTAGGCAGGCAAAGTTTTCCACTACGTACTTCCTTCAAACATTGTCTTTATGATGTCCTTCCAGCAAATTAGATATGAGTTTCAAACCCTTCAGGCAGAAGGAGAACACAGGTCTGTCTTGCCCTTAGTAAATGGAATAACCATTTTTCTAAGCAGCAGCTGCAATTGCTTTTTTCAGCATCAGTGTGCAATCCATCCACGTGTGTTCTAGGAACACCTAGATGTACTCCAAGAACATGCACCAGATAAAATTTAAGCAGAAACTGAGGCAGAAAAATATCTAATTCTTTGATGCCATGTGAAATTAAGAGGCAGAAGGTGGCAAGCTGCTGAACATGACATACATACTTCTGCAAATGCACAACAGCAGAACACCTTGAAAATACAAATTTGAGCAGTGAGCTAAATGCAACCAAGCACCAGGTAGATTGCATTTCATAATTTTAATCCTAAATTGTACCTGAGTCTTTCTGTAAACAACCAAGTCTTGCATTGTAGCTGTCTGTAACTCAATATATTAAATATACATATTTCTTGTAAGAAGTAGAGCCGATTAAATGTATTCTCCTGGAATAGGTGGATGTCGGAAGACTAGAACTGGCGCTTTCCACAGGAATACATGCATTCCTTCAGAGCCATTGACAGAAAGCAGCAGGCAGCAGGGCTATCCTGCTTGTTGCTCTGGCAGGCAGGTGGCTTGCTTGGCTGACCAGCTCCCAGCCTGTCCTGCTGGGAAGCTGGGGAGACAACCAGCATGTTGGCTTGCCAGCTTTTTGGCTGCCTGACTGGCAGATGGACTTGCAAGCTGCCTGGCTGGCTGCCTGCCTAGCCCTCCTTTTGCCTGCTGGCTGATTTACCTGCTGCCCAACTCCCCAGCTGCCTGGCAGGCTGCCCAGTTTGCCTGATCATGGGTGAGGTTATGGGCCCAAAATAGTTTGTTCTGCAAAGCAGGAGGCTGTAGTGTTGGTGTTTTGTTCTCATCCAATCTGGAATGTCCCATGAAGCAGAAATTCCCATCCCAGCAAGCTTTAGTAATCAGTTTACATTTATCCATGTATTCTGTACTGGCTATTATGAGTTCTTAAGGCTGAAGAAACACCTCACTGGAATTGTTTGCATAACATTTGCCTGACTCATTTTAACTCCTCAGATTGTTTTATACAAATTTTCTCTGGCAGAATCAGAAAAGATTTTAGACAGGCTTGCAATGTCATATTAATCACTGGTTCTATTTCCACTGAGTTAAACTACAACCCAAGCCATAAAGTACTAATAAATCCTAATATGGACTCATGAAAAATCATAATGATGACAGTCTTGGATATGTGGCCAATATCTGTGCCAAGCAGATTGAACTTTTTCTTACTTACAAAAAATAAAGAAAAAAAATTCTACTTGTAAAGGTGGCGGCAGTCTGCCTTTTCTCAGAATACCGTACCTTTAATAGTCCCAATTTCAGTTTAATCACACTGTCCTAAAGATTTCACTTTGCTTAAATAATGAAAAAAGGTGTTATAAAAATTGCATGAAATCAGCTTGCCCCAGGACAGGTTCTGTTGGATGTAATTACATATGCTTCAACAACTGGAGCAATGTGTTGTGTGAAAAGCTTTTAAGGTGACTGAAGTTAATTGTGCGGGTTTTAAGGTAAAAAGAAAATGGAGGGCAATGACCAACACCCTGAGAAGAAGCTGTTCGATTTTTTAAAACTCGAGAGAGTAAAGCTGTTATTAAATTATAAATGGACAAAAAGCAGTGGTAAATAGGGGATACACTTTATTGTATAGGGAAAATAAAAGGAGTCTCGCACCTGGGTGAAAAGTATTGCACTCCAAGAAAGCCTGTCAGATATAAAGGTCTTTACGATGTACCTGCATCTGAAATAGGACAGTTGCCTATAAAGCAGGCTGTGATATTTCCCTAGTGACACTGGTCTACAAGGCAGTACAATAAGAAATATCACTTTTTTTCCTGCAATACTGGTAATGACAGTACATCAGAATTGAAGTGCAAGGCTATGGAAAACATTCAGACTTCTTTTTTCCAGATGGAATACACAAGGCTTTTTGAAAGGATCCTCTGGGTGGTATTTCTCTAATGAACAGTGAACTTGCTTTCCCAGGATGTGTCAGATTGTCACAAAGAAAACAAAGGCACTGTGCATGCCTGTAAGTGGTTTGTTAAAATTAAAAAATAAATAAATCAAAGACCCAATAAATGCTCTCATCAGCTTATATTGTGCATATGCTATAGCAGCTCTTTATAATATATAATACTTGGTGCATAATAAGTCCTGTTCTAGTTTCTGATTAATACATTTTAATTTCATCTTGACTTTCCAATATTTGTGTATCAGATCTCCAATTATGCAGGAGTCACTAGAAGCACAGTAGGTTTTTTTATGAAGCATAATTTCTTGAGTTACAGCCCTTGTTCAAGGATATTGCTACCAGTACTTTAATTGCTACTAATAAATTAATTATATTGCATTGAAATACTTAATAAAATAGAGGCATACTCAAGGAGTGAAGGATTATTGTTGAATTTTAATGTTAGATTCAAATATATCAACTTTACTGCTTATTCTTTCCTGTTCTATGGCCACTTGATTTTGATTAGCTGGAAACATGCTTTAAAAACTCCTACAGTCTGCTTAAAAAGACAGCAACATTTCACATGAGAGAATGCAAAGAACAATATGCCATTCACCCACAAATCCACCTGACGGCCGTTAGCAAATCTTTGATTTTATTTCTTATGAAAGGTTCTCAATTCTAAGCCATTCTCCCCAGTGAGCTCCGACTTCTCCATGACTCAATTTTTTTCAAGTCTAGTCTATTCTTTTTTCTAGTTTTATTTTTATCCTGGTTTCTCGTTACCAGTGTTACTGTAAATAAATCTCATAATGTGATTTCTTCATTAATGTACACAGCGTGTGTCAGTCTAGTCCCTAGAGGCAAAGAAAAGAGCTTCTGGAGCAGAATTAAGGTGTTAATGCCCAGCTCCTGAGACAAAGTGCTCCTCCACAGGGACAGCAGCCTGCCTTTAGTCATGGCCAGAACTTCACTGCTCAGGTAAGGCAACACCCCCACAGCCCTATGACTGCCGGGCACTGGAAAGGAAATTTCCATTACAATATTGAATTTTGGTGCTTAAATTCTTCTTATGTCATCTTTTAGGAATATAAAGTGACTTAAAGAAGCTCCTCTAAATAACTGACTAACTGAATGAATCGTTCAAAGATGGGCTCCTTCCACTGCTTGCATAGCTTGACCATGAAATTATTTCCATATGGCTGAATGATTTTTTTTTGTTTGTTTAAATTGCAGTTCACCTCCCATCCTTGTCTTGGCAAGATGAGGGATTTATGCTCAAACCAGTCAGTTTCTATGCACAACTGTGTATTATCAAAGTCAATAAAATACCAAAAAGTTTAAAAAGTTGCTATATCCAGTATTTGAGGTTGAAGAGGCAAGAAAAGGTAATTTAAATTTTTGCTAGCACTTGCGGTCAAGCAGAGAGCACAAATTTTAAAGGATAAAGGACCCAATCTTACAGAGACTAGTTTATGTTTATTAGGATGAACAGCTCTGTAGATTTCTGCTGCACATGGATTCAGTTTCGTAAAACTGTTATGCATATGTTTTATCCCCAGACTCAACCTAGATGTTAATAGCATCCTGAAAAACATTATCTCCAAGGTATATGAAAGATACAAGCATATATATGTTCTTTACCTCTGAAAACTACCTTATAGCTTCAAGAAGTACACATGCGTTTTACATTTCTCATGTTTTGCTTTGGTCTTTGGGAATGTTCACACTTAAAATGGAGACCACTTTGGTGAAAAGCTACAATTCCAACTATGACAAAGTGCTAGGGAAGAAAAGTTGATTATACCAATGATATAGTGATCTTACCTAGAGATCTTGCTTAATAAGTTATGTTTCAGTGAATGGATTCATGGCCACAATTTCTGACTCACTTTTTCAGTAGTTATGAGTGTGTTTTTGCAGAGTGTGTACAGTTGACGTGGAGCTTCTAACTGGAGGTGTCGTGACTGTCATGTCAGTTCACTGCTCTGCTTCTCTGATGTTTTGTTTATTTTTTCCCTCCTTCCCTAATGGAATACAATTTTTCATGAACTTTTTGCAACCATAATGATTTGGTGGTTCATTCAGCCCACCCTTTGCTTGCAGACTTTTAGTTGCACCATATGAAGCAGTGTGAGAATAGAAAAGGATAGTCATTAAACAATGAAAAAAAACCCCAGAGTTAGAAGTTCCAACAAAATACGTTTTACAAATCCTTGATGCTTATTATGACAGCACAGTTAGTCACCAACTTGCTATGTTGGTGTGATGCCATGCAGAAATACAGGGACACAGTGATATTTTCTCTCTTCACTGACTGAAAGGCAGAAATGAACCCCCTCCTGTGCAAAATGTCCCTAATAAACACAGCGTTGACATTAAAGGATGACAGGATGACAGGCACAATGGTAAAGAAAACTTGAATCACTCTTTCTTCATGAGACATGATGAAGGTAGTGTATGAATAATCCAGAGAAGATTATGCTAGATAAAACAGCTTAATTCATCTTTGTCAGTTTATGTGTAACATGCAAATTGATTCAATTCTAGCTTCTTAAAGGTTGGTATTTGAATCCATTGAAAATCTTCTAGATCAATTGCATCCATTATAGGGATGGGGATTATCAGTAGTTTATCTAATATGCAAACATTTTCTTCACTTATGAAGCCCATTTATTACATGACTGATGCTTCTTACAGACCTTGTTCATGAATATTTTATTAGAAGTTTTCTGTATTTTAATCTGAAAACTTGAAAAAGAATTACCTATCAGATTTGCAATGTTTTAAACTCTTTTTTGTTGTTGTTGTTTTTAAATGTATCTGTAAAACTCTAAACTTTTAGCTCGGTACCCTTGTATTTTAAAATAGGGAAAACAATTCAGGGATCATGAGCAAGCTATGTCCAAAAGATCCCTTTATTAACTTTATTTGTAACATGCTCTGTCAATTTTACTTCAATGTACTGACACTGATGTTCAGTTGCTTTACATACTGAAATATGCAGCACAGAGAAAATAAAGGTGCAGACAGTGTGCCTAGTCTGTAGCTTGCCTGAGTAACCAGAACCCGCTTCTGAAAGCCCATATTAGTTTAATCTGTACTGAAGCAAAATACAGTGTGCAATCATACCAAGATGGCTATTGTTTCTCCACAAGCCTGTGTGGAAATACATTATAGTCCAGTTAGCTGGCAAAGAATTATCACAGTATGTCTTCAGTTACATATCTAGCTGAGAAATCCAGCTATAAATAAATAAAATCACTCCTAATGCAGACAAACGGGGTGTATTTGCAGCTAGTGAAAAGTAGCATTAAAAAAAAGTAGCATAAGCAAAAGCAAGGAAACAAGTAGCTATGCAGAGAAGTCATATATATGTTCTTAATTTCTTTGTGATAACCTCTGTACTACTACAATGGTAGACATTGAAATCTTATAGGAACATAATCTCCCTTCTTTTAAAAAAAAGAGGAACGAGATAAAGTGGTTATAT
Source organism: Haliaeetus albicilla (assembly GCF_947461875.1). Classification (NCBI taxonomy): domain Eukaryota; kingdom Metazoa; phylum Chordata; class Aves; order Accipitriformes; family Accipitridae; genus Haliaeetus; species Haliaeetus albicilla. The sequence goes on from NC_091485.1 coordinate 29,072,701, forward strand.
TTTCACTGAGAGTAGGTAAATTTCTTCAGCCAATAATTTAGTTACTTCACTTCAGCACCTCCAAAGCACTAGAGGCATTCCAAAGCCATTAAGCTGTTCTTGTTCTCTCTTTTGCTCTGTCTCAATTAGTACTGATGTAATTTATGCCAACTGGAACAGCTTTGACAGGGAAGGTTGACCAAGAACCACCTGATGGTTTGCTATCCTGAACTGTGGAAATGTTTTTGCATATTCCTGCTGACATTCAGCAAGAAAGAGAGGATTTGAAGTTTAGTATCCCAGTGTTAAAGAAACAAAAATCAAGTTTTGTCTTTGCTAAACAAGAAAACCCTGATCTGTACTAATAATTTGCAAAAATAAAGTCTTTTAGTCCAAACATCTCCAAAGTATTTATCATATGTAAAAGGCTGTCCTTTTTATTTCTTCTTTGAGGCAGGACCTCAGAAAAAAGAAGGAAGTATTAGAAAAACAACACCTTTGAGAAGTTCAGCTGCATATCATTTTCCTTCACTTTAAACAAACCACAATCTTTGCTCTACCTCCTTTATACTTACTTATATCTCACTTGGTCATCAGGTTGCTATAAAACACAATTAAACTAGGCAGGGGTTTCTTACTTCTTGTCTATCTCACGGTAATGCAGATAAACCCTAAAGGCTGTACCCTGACATCCATTTAATTTAACCCTTTCTCTCTTCCCATTGTTTCATTCTAGCCTACTAATAAATGACCACTAGACCTTAAGATGGGTTTTATCCATATTATGGATAAAACAGAATACAACATACAACACTTCTGTTCCTGGTTTGTGGATTCTTGTTTTCTTCCTCTTTTCTTCAGTCCTCAGAAAGTAATAAACAGATTGCTAAATAGTCCTGATTAGATCTTTCAGAACCTTTTTCCTAGCTTCTCTTGTTACAAAAGGTCTTTCCAGTTTAGAGTGTAATAGAAAATTTACATTTTTTTGTGTGCGTTCCTTTAGTGTGAGAGCTGTTGAGAAGTCAATAGCGTATGCGTGGAAGGCATCCACTGAAATAACTAGTCCAAACTTCAGTGTGTTCGCTTCAAGCAGAAACTCCATCCTAGCCCTGAGAAGCTGTTCCAGATGAAACTTCAGTTGAAACCAATATCATTAGTTTTCACAGGATCAGCATTTTGTAACAAAACCCTTTTTCACAGCTGTGACTAGTGAGAATAAATGCAGAATGAGGTGGTAAGGTGGTTGGGGGAAGAATGAGAAATAGCTTGACCCACAGCAAGTTAAGCTGTCCCAGCTCCAAAAAAAGAGAAATTCTGAAAACTTGACAAAGCCCTTAAAGTGCTTCAGACCTACTCCAACACTGGTGCATTTACCCACGGGTAAGCTGATCAGTCTCTTTGACATGTCCTTTTCAATTCACAGAAACCTTTTTTTACTCACATTTTAAAGAGAGCAGCCTGTGCATTTGCATCAGGTCCCCTGGTGCAGACTGCTTCAGGCCTCACGTCTTCATTTCTTTGTCCATAGCTTCCAACGTGATAGTTACAGAAGCCATATCGTCCCATAAGAAAGAAATGAAGGGCTAAATGTTGCAAGGTCTATGTGGCAAACCTTCTACAGCTTATTGGATCTCCATGACCTGACTTCATTAGAACGGTTAGATTTCGTGCGGCAGGGAGGAAGGTCTGAGGATGGTCTAGCCCCTCTTGTAGGCAGCACTGGTGAGGAGCGGGCACAGCCCATGCTCTCTCTCGCAAGGGAAAAGGGGATGTGCTGCTGCACTCAGCCTCCAGCGCAGTGGCAGTAAGGACTGTGTTCACCGATGGAATCTCCTACATTTGCATTCAGTCATTTATCTTCAATACAGTGTAGATAACCTTCTCAAACTATTGAAGGTAGGTGTAAATCTATGAGTGTTTTGGCATAAGAATGATTGAAAATCATTTAATTACGCTGTTTGAAACAGTCTCCACAGTACGAGCCTCCTTGCAATCAGTGCAGTAGAAATACTTTCCTCTGAAATGAATATCCTTAAATGCAGGGTATAAAAATCAGTGTCAAGCAACTATTAATATAGAACCTATTATATAACTAAGCCTCTCACTGCCTGCCCTGCCGCACCAGAGAAGTCAGGCATTTCTTATGAGAAAAGATAAAGTTTATGAAACAGAGAGTGCTTGGTCTTGGGTTGTATTGATTTTCAGTGACATCAGATAGTTGTCTCCAATGTTTCCAGTTTTCAGGCTGCAGCCTGAAAGTATGTCAGAAGTTGCTATTTGGTTACAATCAATTCACTGATTCTAAGTTTTTCCCAGGACCAAACATTTAATTTGTGACCTGAAGTAAGAGTCTCATTTTGATGGTTAAATAGAATCCCGTGTAATGGGGCTAGAGTACTAATAGACATGCCTATACATACGCACATCAGTCTGCAAAATAAATATTGTTGGAGGATGACAGTTCTTTTGTAGATAATATTTGCCTTTCACTTTTACCTTTTTATTTCTACGTGTGCCTGAAATTAGCAATGACATACCAAAAGGCTGTTTCATTTCTTGTTAGTAGAAAGGCAACAAGAGAGTGTAATTAAGAATCAGTAACCTGGATAATCTTCTTTTCAAGTGGGAGCAGCTTACAACAGTGAACTCATTTTCCCAGTTTGGACTGCAGGTGAGTGATAATCAAGCAATGAGTTACTTACAAAGACAGTTAAGCTATGTTTCCATGCAAAACTTAGTCAGTCTAAGAGACCATTGTTACCAAGCCAGAGGTCTTCCCTTCTCTGCACGTATTTTAGCTCCCTTTTGTAGTTCCACCCCTCCTTGTCACAGGCTCCAGTGCTCATTAGAGCTTTCCTGGAGCTGATTCAATTCACAGAGTAGAAGTGGGGGTTTTTTTCTGTATTGTCCTTTTGCAAGGTTAATGAATTGGATTAGCTCACAGTGGAGTCCACAACTGGTGTGAGGTATGCAGCAGCAGCATGTGGTTGGGAGTGGGAAGGAAAAAGGAGGAAAGAAAGAGAGCAGAGTGGCATCACTATACATCGGCTGGGGGGAGCAGAGGGATCTTCTCACCCTGCCCCACGGAACTGTCTTCTTAAAGTCATGCTGGGGTCACGTGAGGCATGTAAACTGGAAACTGAAGATTATTTCTTACCAAAACCTCTATTTCACTAACCAAAAAAAGTAAGAAAAGGCTAGGCTAGATGAGAGGGTAAAATATGATTATAAAACAACTACCTTTGGAGTTTTGGGGGGGGGGGGTGTTTTGGGGGTTTAGTTGGGGTTTTTTTGCATATGAAGACTGGTAAAATTTACAGACAAAAAAAAATTAGGGGGTGTCACAAAATATTGTTATGTTTTCTGTACTTTCCTATTATGTTTGATTTTAGGGTATTCTGAGAAACTAGACAAATTCTTCAGGCATTTTCAGAGACACTTGCTAAAGCTAGCCATTATGGTAACTTTCAACCATTATGTTGAATCATGGGTTTATTTGAGAAGTAGTATGTCACCTTGATAAAGACCTCAGAAAATGAAAAGCCACTGGTTCAGACTCCTCCTTAGAGCAGTTCTGCACAAGTGAACAGAATTAAGACAGAATAATTTTGCTCCATTGGTTCAAAATGTGCTGAATAATACAAAGTATGTGATCAGATCTGCCAGATCAGTGTAGAATACACTGTCATATGATGTCACTAAATATAACTCAACACAGTTGGGTTTCATCTCAGTTTGTACCCCTGAGAGATTCAATTTCCCAGCAATTAATGAACAGATAACTGCCATAATGGAACACTAAAGAACTTTAAATATTTTAGTTTGTGTTCTCCAGAGAAGAAATCACATCGGTAAGACAACAGAATTTTTGTTTATCTTAAAGAACCTTGTCCAGAATAGGAAAAATAAATGAATGTATGTTTTAGTTGTAGTTGGTTTATATTTAAATGTTGTACAAATATATATTTGTTTTGTGGAAATGTAGCTCCTGTGTCTTAGAACATATTAAAAAAACACATTGTTTTCCCAGCACAAGGTTACCTCATTTAGTGCCTTATTTGCAATATCAGGCCTAAATTAGGCTGTTTTCTGTGCTTTAATTTTGCTTAGTCTGTAAGTAGTTGAATAATAGTTTGCTGGCACTGGATTTCCATATAGGTATGAAAAATATAGAAGTGTGCTCAAGCAGCTTTTGTAGAGCATATGCTGTTTTATTTATTCTTTTTCTGTGCCAGGAGCTTACCACGTTCGCACCACTATATGAATGTATGGTTTTAGTACCAGTTAATGGAAACATATTTGCCTTTAAGTTAAAAGAGCTCTTCCTTCCTATTCAATTTGCTAGTGAAACTCTAGGTGTGGGGGGGGAGTTTTTTAATTCCGCTTTTCCTGCCAGGAAAACAGTATGAGTTGCTGTTAAAGTACCTGTAAGTACCAGTACTGAAGCCTAGTCCAACACTGGGTAATCCCCTGGTGAATCCTGTGAAAATATTACCATCTCCTGTATGTCCAAGTCTTATAAGAACACACCTCTTCACAAAGCCTGTGAGGCACAAGTTGAACCCAGCTCACTAGGGACCTACTGAACTATCTCATACCTTAGGCACTTAGGTACCGCATAGTGATCGCAATAGGACTAAGGTAGCTGAAGTGCTTCCTGGACCAAATAGTGCTAGGATTGGGAGAACGTGATAAGGAAGAAAAAAGAAAAGAGCCAGGGAGCACTCTTTTGATCTCCCTGCCTTCCCTCACACACACTAGTACTGATGCAACTCTGGAAGATGAAGAAATAGGGAATACTGTCCTCCCTACTCCTACCTTTTTCTCTAATGCAGTTGACCAAAAAAAATGTTAAAAAGCTTATTTCCAAGGATGTTGAATCAAAGACATCAAGATGTATTAGTTTGAATTAATTAAAGATCTGAATCTGAAGCAGAGTATTTAGAGAACATTAAACAGTCATGTGGGTAGCCTCAGAAATATAGTGGCAGTATTTCACTTAGTTCACTTCAAAAGATGCTCACATGAGGATTCAATGCATTTTAACTAATGCGCTTTAAATTCAGAATTTGACTACCAGGTAGACAAGTCCTTAATTTACCATAAAAACTTTTAAACCAATGTCTTTTTCTGAAATGGTTGTGATATTACACAAAAGGTGACAATGGGCCTCAGAAGCATTGATGGCACTGTCTAAGGAATTTTCCATTGCACACAAGGGAGAGGCTTGCCCATGACATATTGAGGATCGACTGGGTCAGTGCAATGTATCTTGGTACCCAGGCATCCTGCTATGAGCAGGTAGTGATCCCTCTCCACTACACGTTCATACTCTTGTATGAAAGGTGTATGGCTGGTTGTGTCCTGCTATCCTTGGCTAGTGTCATGTTGCTCCTGAAGAACTTTCTGTCTGGAACACCCTCAGTGCTTCTTCACACCTTCACTGCATCTGGATCTCCACAGATCCTCCTGTGGTCTTTAGCTCTGTAATGTTCACAGATACTTCAGCCTTCCTCTCCTGATGATCTCTGACCCACCAGTGGTGCCCCAGTATTTGCTGCTGCTCAGAGCCACCTCTATGTCCTCAGGCCTTCAAACACTTACTTGACAGAAGAGTTTTTGATGTACTATATAAAGTGTTGAAATAAATGGCAAATTACAGATAAAATGTTGACAATAACATGCTACTTCAACACTTTGTGCTTCATCAGCTTTTTATTTCAACACTTTACACTTAAAGTGTGAAAATGATGGGGTTTATCAAGGGCATTTATCTTTGAGTAATGTTAACATGCAAGGTTGTGATATAAACATCCACATTACTTGCAGTTACAATGTGTTAAATTTTCAATGCACAATTTGAAAAATTTGCCAAACCCTGCTGACTTATGTGGTCTTGTTTTACCTAGGATGCATTGTGAACATCTGTAGAGACAGCTAGCAACCAGAGGTCCTTCCTTCTCTTAAAATAAACAGCAGTACTAACTGACTTCGGCAGTCTTGGTGTCTGCTAAATATGAGACTGGTTTATGCAGAAAGGCTGACAGGTAGCAAGGCTGAAAGAGGAACAAGAGTCAGTCATTCAAAGTATAAGAGCTGAATTAGATATTTTCAGCAAACTGTTTTGTCAATGCCAGATTTTTTTTGTGATTGTTAATTGGTAGAATTTGTATTACAATAGTACCAGAGAAGGATTTGAGCAAAATCATCCCAGGCATCAAGACTGAGGAAGATTCAAACACTTTGCCAAATAAAATGCAGTAGAAATATGCAAATTTTAATATTTTTTTAACCAGTGTGCCATTTATTTTTCTTCATTTATAAATATCAGAAGAACATGGCCCATGGACAATGCACAAACTGCTATTTCTATATACTAATCACTATCAGTCCTGTGTACAGAGCCATCCGAATCATCTATTATTACTGCAATTCCCCCAAGTGCATAAGTATAATTCCTACCTGGCAGTGCATTAGAAGAATATGCAATAATCTCTGACGGGAATCAATACTGTTACTGAGCAAGCCTTTACTTGCTCACAAGAAAGTTTCTTCAGAAATTTTACATAAAAGTGCATTGTTCCTCCCAACACAATTACACCTGTCCCTCTCTTTCAGTGCCTAATAAGGAAAAACTTTGATCACACCTTTAGAATGGTGCAGGAAGACAGAAGATGTGGTAGAGGTGGCCTGAGGAAATAAAGAACCTGAAAGCATTGAATTCCCTCTGGGACAGTCTTTATATGCCTAAGAAAACAAATAAATAAAACCTGATTTTTCTACAGGTTGGTGTTTGATTTAAGGTTTTTATTTATTTGACCATAATGCTAGTAATTTGTTTTGCATAGCTGAACTAATTTGTGACCTTTTCAAATATTTAATCTGTCTGTTTGCACCAATGTGATTTCTTTTAGATATAAAATCCTTCTTTTACACTGCTGTATTCCTTAGTATTAAACAACAGTAGCATATTCCAGGGATCGTATTTTCAGGGTGCATTATCAAAGATATTGTTAACAATTTCATGCAGTTCAACTATCTTCCTACAATTTATTGATATAAACACGTAACACAAATGAGCTTATCTGCATGGGGTCATTCAAGATCCATGGTGCTGTGTAGACACTGCATTCTACAGAGTTCTGTATAACATCTGTCAGCAGAAACAAAGCTTTACAAATTACTGTGAGCAGTGGGATCTCAGACATATATCCATGGGGGAAAAAAAGAAAAGGAGATTGGAATATTGTTATTTTCAGAATATGTTAAGTTTGTAGGCTTTGGAGTAAAAATAGATTACAGGATGTAGAGAAAGTAGGATGTTACAGAAGAACTGCACATTGCAAATAGGACCAGGACAGTTGAAACTCTCCTGGGAATGGGATGAAAAGTCCCTGTGAGGTTGATTTTTAGCTGGTCTCCAAGACAACTGTCGTGGTTTAACCCCAGCCAGCAACTAAGCAACACACAGCTGCTCACTCACTCCCCCCACACCCAGGGGGATGGGGGAGAGAATTGGGAAAAGAAGTAAAACTTGTGGGTTGAGATAAGAACAGTTTAATAGAACAGAAAAGAAGAAACCAATAATGATAATGATAACACTAATAAAATGACAATAGTAATCATAAAAGGATTGGAATATACAAATGATGCACAATGCAATTGCCCACCACCCACCGATCGACACCCAGTTAGTCCGTGAGCGGGGATCCCCCCAGCCCCACTGCCCCCAGTTTATATACTAGATGTGACGTCCCATGGTATGGAATACCCCAGTCTGGGTCAGGTGCCCTGGCTGTGTCCTGTGCCAACTTCCTGTGCCCCTCCAGCTTTCTTGCTGGCTGGGCATGAGAAGCTGAAAATTCCTTGACTTTAGACTAAACACAACAACTGAAAACATCAGTGTTATCAACGTTCTTCTCATACTAAATCCAAAACATAGCACTGTACCAGCTACTAGGAAGACCATTAACTCTATCCCAGCTGAAACCAGGACAATGACTTTCAATATAGAGTTGTTTATCAGGCATACACTACTGAAACCAAACACTTTGAACTGTAATGTGCTTTCAAGGTTTTTGGAGAGATATAATTTGAAATAAAAAAAACCCCCAATGTCTATTGCAAATGTATATTTGCAAATAATTTTGGCCAAAAAGCATCCTTTTTGAGCACAGTATCAGAGCACAGAATTTCACCCAGTTCTATAACAGATACTTTAGTACACTGCAGCAAAGATAATTATATATTTTAAGACCTAAGGTATTCTGTAACTTCTAAGTGTGGAACCATATGGGTAATCACTTCATACAACAGCTTGTGATATGCTTTTTCCCCTTAAAAGTCAAAAAATGCAAACTTTTTCATGCAAAGGCTTTAATTTGGTATTCTGCATTTCTTCTGCAATCACCTTGAGCAGAGCAAGGAACTGCGGTCTCTAGATTGCTTTTAAGTGCTTATCAGCTATTATAGAAGAAAGATATGCAGTAACTCTGACTTTGGACTTGGCAGGGGAAAAAGAAAAGACTATCAGTTTAAAAAAAAAGTTTATGTAATATATATTGTACTAGGCCTGGCTAGGATAGAGTTAATTTTCTTCATAGCAGCTCATATGGGGCTGTGTTTTAGATTTTTGACCAAAACAATACTGATAACACACTAATGTTCTAGCTTCTGCTGATCAGTTCTTGCACAGTGTCAAGCCCTTCTCTGTTTCTCACTCTGCTCCCCCAAGTGAATAGACTGGGAACCTGTGCAATAGGTTGGGAGGGGAGACAACTGGGCAGATGACTCGAACTAATCAAAGCGATATTGCATGCTGTATGACATCATGCTCAACAACGAAGGGGAAAATAGGGGGGTTTAAGAACGTTAACTCTGTTTTGCTCAGGAACTGGCTCGGCATCAGCTTACTCATGGGAGGTGGTGAGTGGTTGACTTTGCATCGCTTGTTTTGTTTTGTTTTCTTCTCTCTTCTTCCACTTATCCTTCACTTATTATTATTTTTTTTAATTTTTATTTTTATTATTAATTGTTGATGTTGTTGTTGTTATCTCGACCCCCAAGCTTTCTTGCTTTTATTTTCCTTTCCTTTTCCCCCACTACAGTTGTGGGGGAAAGTGTGCAAGCGGATGTGTGCTGTTTAGCTGCCCACTGGGGTTAACATACAACATATATACATACATAAATCTATAAATTTTTCATTAAGGTTCAGCATATTTTCTCAGAGAGTCCTGAGTAACAGCAGATATCCTAAGAATTCAGTTTCATACTACATCCCCCAACCCCTCGGCGTCATCCAAAGAAATATTTTTGAGCCTGTGTAGTAGATTAGTGAAATGATCCATGTTACAAAATGTCTTTTCCCCTACCTCCTCCCAAAAAAATCTGTCACTTGCACAAAAGGAGGGGTCAATAACTGCAAGACAGTAACAGTGGTCTGGAATAAGGTGAAGTGCGTATGTTTTAAGCAAATTTCAATGTAAAGAACAAAACTTTTAATTATCCTCTAAATGCCCTTTATGATTTCTTTCCTGTGCAGCACTACATAAGCATTTTAAATGGATCAACCACTCATGGTGTCCAGCTCTCTGAAAATATGTGTCCCCAAAATTATTTTAGCCTGATCAGATATTTCAATCCAAAACTTGGAGGGGAAGGCAAACAACAAAGAAGAGAAGTGACTTAGGTCATAGGGGTAAGTGACTAATAGAGCTAGGATAGAAGTTCAATTAGCCTTGTGACATCTTGTCCATTCAACTACCATGAACTGCTAGGAGACCTTCCCTTTCTTTAACTTCCAGAGCACATTTTTACGGGTATTCAGCATCCCAAAAGACTGAAGGTCAAATAACCTCTTCAGGTCAGGAAGCAGAGTATGAAAGACAGAGAGCATTATGTTCCTGTCAGAAATCTCAAACCCATACTCCTGTGGTTTAGGTGAGGGGTGGGGGGTAATTACTGTTCCATATCTCTGTTATATCAGAAATCTTTGAAAGAAAGGAAGTAAAATTATGTTTTCCTCATCATTATTTTATGAGATTGCTTTGCATGAAGGTTTATTTAATCTTTTGAGTAAATTAGTAAAGAAAGGCAGGATTTAAATCATTTAAAAATATATTTTTAGGTGTACTAATGGTTGTTATATAAAAAGTTTGCAGTTAAGGATTCTGTGAAGAGAATGTTTAAGAAAAACCTGCTATTAACAACAAAAACTATGTAGTTTATTCATTGCCCATCTAAAGCAAAAAGGTGCCAGACTCCTGTGGGAAACAGTGATGACTTGTTTGGAAAACTAAAAAATGCTTCTCTTCAGATAGCTTCTAGTCTTTGTAAATTTGTGCAGGGACAAAAGAATATAAAAAGTTTGCAATGAATACATGTCATCAACAAAAAGAATTTAAGAACATTGAATTAAAGCTCAGGCTTCTTTCACTCTTGAGTTCCATATTTGGCAGACCATTTTTCTTCTCAGGAAAATGTATAGTGACAGGGGATGAAAGTCACATGTACAAGAAATGCCAAAAACTTTGCATCCAAAATACTTTCTTTGTTGTCTTGTAATTTTACTTTTGTCCTTCCTGTTTAGAAATGCTTCATGGGGCAGAACTAGAAAAATGGAATTTAAGCAACTGAATAGAAAAAATGCTGGGCAATCAGAGCAGACATGTAGTGAAGCCATACATCATGCTTAAATGATTCTGAATAAACCATCTGTAAAAATACACCTGTTTATTTACAGATAATCTACAACAAAAGGAGTACAAACATGTAAAAAATTTCCAGAGATTGCTTGACCAAGTTAAGTTATGGTACAAAGCACAAAGTAAGTTTAAAAGGAGCTTACACATTGAATAATAGGGCCTTAAAGGGTTCTGCAATACTATAGTTAAAGGAGTATGTCAGCCAAAGAGTTACACACATGCAGATTTGAAATAATAAAAATTGGTTGTAAGGGACTTAACTGCCCTTGATCTTCGCACTTCTTCCCCGTTGATGTCCTTGAGAACTGCACAAGTTTATCAAGATGTCTATAGACTCTACTTAGCTGGCTGGCAAAGTTCTCCATACATAGTGGATTGAGTTTAACTTGGTTATGCAGTAGGGTAAGTAATACACATTTCCCAGAATTTATGTAGCAAGTTTCAAAGTAATATTTTGTAATTTTAAATAATATATGAGTTTGAAAGGGGGAAAAGTGTTCATTTCCAGTCCTGCAAGTGTGTTTCTTTCTGATAAGTGAGTGAGAAGACTGAAATATCATTAGATGCTGCCAGTACAAAATGGCATACATCCATGCACAGTCTTTGACAGAAAGGACGTGCTTTTTTTATTATTTGCACTGATAAATTTGTAATGGCAGGTATGTGATCTGAATTTAATATTTCTCCTGTAGTTCTTACGCAGGGTGGTTTACATTATTGAACTCTAGGCAGCTGAAGCAATACTTATGCTGATAATATATATCCGTTCTCATAGGGCAACAGGATTCTGTGGATCATTTCTGAACAGCAATGGGACAGATTAAGAAAAAAAAAAAGCATACAGCAATGCTTAAATAAGGACTTTGCAACCTCTGGCTATTTTAAACTTTGGGCTTTTCTCATAGGAATGATTTGAGATGTCTTGGGTAGTTCTTATGCTCACATTAATCAGAAAAACTCAGTTATGTGGTAAATAAGACCAAAAAGAAGAGATGATCAGATAAATGCTCAGGTACCAGTCTTTTAGCAGCAAAAGTGCAAGACAGCAGAAGGGCCAAAGACAATTCTGCCTGAGGAGGGAAAGAAGTGAAGTAATTCCTTTCAGAGGGTAAAACACTGCAACTCAGAAGGGTGGGGAGAAAAGCAACTAACAGATGCTGATACACCTAAGGGACTAACGCTGTTGCAGGACATCTAGTAGATTACCTGCTATGACATACACTAACATAAGGAGTGGGAGCAGGAGCATTGCTGCACGTGAGCCACCCTGCTCCAAATTTCAGCATGCCTTTGAGGACCAGCTCCACAGGACTCCCTTACAACATCCATAAAATACACATGTTCTGGAAAGAAATTAGTAAAGGGTCCAGCATTTTTTTTTCTACTTCTATATGTGAATGTTTTTCAGAAATGTTTTTCAAAATGTTTACACAAATGTAAAGAGGCCTAAATTGTTATGTAGACAGTCAGTGCCATATGAACAGAAGTGCAGGGCTAGGGAAAATGAGGAGGCATTTTCTTTTTACTTCATATCTACAGTAAATTGATCATCTTCCAAGCCCAGCCCTAAGGAGTAGAGAAGCATTTGTCTTCATTATGAAACCAGAAAACGTCAGAACTAGGGTGAAGAACCCTGCAAGTGATGCGTGATATCCTAATATCAGAACTAGGGTGAAGAATCCTGAAAGTGATGCATGATATCCCAATCCACCTGGTACACAAGAGTCATTCAAATCCATTTGTATGAGTGAGATTCACCAGAAGGAGAGGTTCTGTGTTTTCATTGTTTAAAGATCACTGGGGAAAAAAAAAAGGACAACCCCTGCCCCCCCAATTCCACTCTACTAATAACATGAAAAAAAGGTAATGAAGTTATGTAGTAAGTACCTACAGTTAATTCAAATACAGTAGATGTCTAGTAGGGTATATCTGAAGAAGACAAAATATCCTAAAGGATACTATTCCCCTCCATTCCTGTCCAGAAGTTAAATCGTTTGTTTAGAGAATGAGGTTATCCATTGTTTTTGTCCGTTTCTCATCTTTTCATCACAGAATATCTTTTCATCACAGAATATCTTTTCAGACAAGAGAGACTGTATGGGTCATTCCTGCACAGGCCACCTTCCTTTATTAATCCTTGAATTAATATCAGGACATACAGCTAACAAACAGTTGACCACTAGGCAGACTTTGGTGCATTTCCATGATTTACTGTAACATTTCTTTTTGTGAACAATTATGTCATCTGCAGTGTTACTGCCATTATCTTTTCAATATATCCAATGGCTTTCCTTGGCTTTATATAACATTTTCCTTTCACCTTCTTCATGTAAAATCTTTTCACTTAATACCCAACATCTTTCAAATTGCTGTCAAGCCAAATGCCTTAGTTGTTTCTCTCATTTAAAGTAACTGCTTCCAGCCTGTAGAGTAATACTGTCTGTTAGTGCACAGATTTGATATGTTTGCACTTTGAGAAGTAAGGTTTTTATCAGTTTAGAATTTCACCAGTTCCTGTGAAGCACTTCTTTTATTCTCATCCTGAAGGAAACCTCAGCAGTGGTCAAGTTTCCTCTGTGCACACAGGTGTCCGGCATATTCTTTGCCTTCACAGATGCCACATTTCACTTGCCCTTCCTATTGCTTCTTTTTCATGTTGCAGCCACTTCATCTTCTTGGCATTTATTTTGAGTCAAAGTTGACCAAACCAATCTTCCAAGGTTAATTATTAATTTGATTCATCAATAATTCAAGCATTTTTTTCAGCTGTGTGATGTCATCTGTGTTAGTTAAGGCCCTTAACTTTAGATCATCTCAAGTCATGCCCTTTACCTCCTTTATCATTCTTACTGTCTAGTTTAAGAATATGATGAAAAGCTATAGTGATTCTATGCTTCCTTATATTATACCAAGCTTTGACTTGTTTAATTTTTCATTAATTTTTTTGCAATGCTGCAGGAGTCTTCAAACACAGCCTTCATAATTCCAATTATCTTATCTGAATGCCATGTGATTTTGCAGATTTCCACAATGGTTCCAATCGAGTTGAAACAAGTCAATGAAAATGAGAAATGTTCTTATTGGCCTTCTCACTTTCTTCATGTATGCAGCAAAGCGTGCATACCCAGGCAGTGCAGCTTCAGCCTGGTTAGAAGTTGCCCTCCCTGTCATCCCCTTTTACTCCTTAAAATGGCTTCTATCTGCAAACTATTGCTCTCACCATGATTTTCCTGATTTGTATTTCAGCAGACTCTTTTTACCAAGTCAGTTCAACTATTAATTGTAGTCAGTTCTTTCATATTTCTTCTTTCCCCCATACATACTTCCACCAAAACTGCAGTCAAAATGCTCCCAAAATTTTCTTTAACATCAGATTGTTCTTTAGCCACTGTGTTTCCTCTCAGCTTAATCATTTTATACATTCTTTCCATTTTTGTATTCCTGATCTCTTTAAGTTGTTGAGTGTTTTCTTTGCAAAACTTTTACCAGTCCCATTTTAGAAATGTCTTCATTCCTTACAATGATGTCTTCATACTTTCAGCTTTCCACAGAACTCTGATGTATTTTCGTATCTTAATCTTTGTAAAGATTATCCAACTATTTCTGTGTTTATGTCTTCCAATAATTTTCTTTCCTGCATTTAGTTTTGCTTCCCTGAATATTTCCTGTCCAGTCTGTAATGAGATTTCTTCATCAACACGAATTAATGGACTGAAAAACTGCTTGAATGTCACCTTGAATGCCTTCCTCATAGAACTTTCCTTTCATCAAAATCAAATTTGGCTTCAACTACAACCATTTTCGGAGTCCAAGAGTTTGTTCTTTTTTTTACTTAATCTTCTTTCCCAGAAGCCTTTCATGAACACTGACATTTTCTGCTCTCCTGTTTTTAATAGCCAATGCCTTTACTAATAATAAAGTGCTCTCTCTTCCTTTTAGTCTGGGTAAGTGGTGAATTCCATAAAACCTTCTGATACCTTTATGAGAAATCCACCTGCATCCTATAATCAAACTGCATCTCAAGGCAACTCTGAACTTTGCCTTGGTCAAGATGAGTGTCGTGGTTTAACCCCAGCCCAGCAACTAAGCCCCGCACAGCCGCTCGCTCACTCTCCCCGCAGCAGGATGGGGGAGAGACTCAGAAGGGTAAAAGTGAGAAAACTCGTGGGTTGAGATAAAGACAGTTTAATAGGCAAAGCAAAAGCGGTGCACACAAGCAAAGCAAAGCAAGGAATTCATTCACCACTTCCCATGGGCAGGCAGGTGTTCATCCATCTCCAGGAAAGCAGGGCTCCATCACGCATAACGGTGACTCGGGAAGACAAACGCCATCACTCCAAGTGTCCCCCCCTTCCTCCTTCTTCCCCCAGCTTTATGTGCTGAGCATGACGTCCTATGGTCTGGAATACCCTTGGGTCAGTTGGGGTCAGCTGTCCCAGCTGTGTCCCCTCCCAACCTCTCATGCCCCCCCCCAGCCTCCTCACTGGTGGGGTGGGGTGAGAAGCAGAAGAGGCCTTGACGCTGTGTCAGCACTGCTCGGCAGGAACAAAAACATCCCTGAGTGATCAACACTCTTTTCAGCACAAATCCAAACCATAGCCCCATACTAGCTACTATGAAGAAAATTAACTCTATCCCAGCCAAAACAGCACAATAAGAAAAAAAGATGACTGAGGGGATGCAGTACTGTTACCAAGATTTACACAGGTTTTAGTATTTTTGTCAAGCAGCTGAATAACATCTTTTCCAAAAAAGTAATAGCCCCTTTTGAGAATTATCAACTACCTGCACTGACATATGTTCTCTTCTGTTAAAATAAGGCCCTAATAACCTATAAGGGACCATTGAAATAATAACAAGTTACAAATTTATGAGAATTGCTTTTGTAATATGATGATTTAATCATTTAAATAATTATGTTTTTAAAATGATTAGCCCTCACAGTCACCATTTAAAAAGTAAACTGTGTCTATTATTCTTGAATTTCTGATCAGTTTTGTTTCATGTAATGGGTGGGTTGCTATCAGATGTTTGGCAGACTACAATGTAAATTAAGTTTTTTAGTCTATGGAAATATCTATTAACCATACACATTTCCCAACTTCAGAATGCATGCTTGAAAATTACAGTTGATTAGACTCTTTGTTGTGAATTGCAGAACAAAAGCTGAAAATCCTGTTCTACTTTTCATTTATTATATCAAACAATGATGCAATTCCATCATTGTGTAGCATAAAAGGTGCGTTCATGTTTGAAGAACACGGTGTCCATAAGGTTTAATCTGCAGTCTTATGTTCTGAGACGTTTGTAAATCGATTCTTCACTAGATGCTGTAACTCTTGTGGATTGAAGATAAATTGCTGAATTCCAAGAGAATACAACACAAAGAAAACCATTAGCCCTGACAATTCATAAACAAAGTAAAGAACATTATTCACTCTTTGTTCTTGCAAAATAGTACCCAGGTTTCAAACACTAAAAAGGATGCTCACATAAATCATTGCAATTATTTAGTCAAAATGAGTTTGTTTATGAACAAATGTACCAAAAGAAAAAAAGGTTGGTTTCTTTGTAAGAAGTAAAGAGAAGGAGGAGAGGCAGGAGAAACCTTCATCGTAATGCCAACAGCTATGTTAATAGCTATAGCTTTGTTTTCAGCCTTTTTTCTTTTATTATCTCAATCTTGCTGACCTATTTCTTCACTGAAAAAAAAGAGTGTCTGAAGCACACTGAATGCTTGTAGGTCAGAGGTTCCCTGCATCTATGCACCATGCTGACAGACTCAGGAGATTTTCGACCAGTAAGAGTTTTCACAAATCTCTCATGAAAAACTTCAGGATACTGGAGGGTAAGAGGGTTTGGACTTGGTTTGGTTTGGGTTTTTTTTTTTCACTATATGCTTTTGTCTTCAGCCTTTGTGAATTTGTGATTCCCTGGATCACTTTGCTGCCTAGTCCCAGAAATTAAAATATATTTTACTTTTCTTTCTGTGACATTAAAAATGCATTACAATGAATTATATAGTAGGGCTGTGTATAAAACTAAAGCTTGGGCATCCCTTTTAAATGTTTGTTCTTTAGCAGAGATTCTCTGAGGGAAACTTATTGAAGGGATGAACAGTAATTTAATTTTTTATCATAAGCATTAGTGGCAAATAAAGGACAAAAGTACTTTGCGAGGCTGAAGAAAGGGAAAGATATTTATCATGGGAAAATACTGCATCCAGGCTGAGTCTCTGGCAGTGCACATTCTTTTTCTGTTCAAAGAGAGGCAATAAGGAGATTAATATTCAGGGTCTAGAAACATTTCCTATTTATGTCGTAAGCAGCAAATACTAAAGTGACTTATCATGAAAGTGTGCTTAAAAAAGTGTACAGTAAATAGATGAAAGCTTCTGTGAGAAAAAAGGTTACTGAGAAATCATTTTTAAATTCTGAAAAGAAATTCAGCAACTACTGTTTTTCCCCAAGAACATTCAGGAGGAATGTTAAAAGTAATAACAGGTCAAATCATCAGCTCGTACATATCAGTATTTCTGATACAGGGAACACCTGCATTTTATGGAAGACATCCTATGAAAACTGTTCCACGAATTTGCCGAATGTTCACAGATTTGAAATATCACACTACATCACTGCAATTTCATGGGGGAAAATTAAGTGCTGCTGTAAGCAGAAGTAATTATTAAATTTAATGGAAGTTTAACCATGTATGGAACTCTTCAGTTCAGGTACCATTTGTGATGTTCTTACTCACTCATGCACAACCTTTTCTAATATCAGTGTACACTTGTATGTAACAAGGAATGGGTCTTTGTACACTGCCAAGTAGCAGGAAAGAGAGATAACAGCAGTAATGTTCTTCCCCCTTCCCAAAAGAAACTATCAGTCAATATAGCAGAAGTCTAAAAAATACAGCATCAAACCTATTCAGTATTTCATTTTCTTTGCAGATATCTTATGAATTGCCATCCTTTATAAAAACCAACAGACAGTTTGGTTTCAGTAGGTCAAATGGATTTATTGCAGCAGATACTGCCACTCCGTTTCTGTATCACAAGTGCTATCCTGGTTTGTATTTTTTTTGCATAAAAGGTAGATGAGCTTTTTCTTCAGGACAATCTCAGACCAAACCCGAAGATGCTTTGATATTTTGCTGACCTATACAGAATTAAGCAAGAATAACCACCAATATATCATAGTAAACTGAACAAAATACTGGAGTTTCTGGAGTACCTGTTTAAAAAAGCCCACCTGTAATAGTGAATCACTAGTGATTGTCGTGTTTTGTATCTGTTTCTCTCAGTTCTAGTAGCTGCACATCTCTTTCTCCCTCGCTCTTTCGTTCACATAACACACAGACATAAATAAGAGAAAAACAGTTTTCCTATTACAAATTGTAGTAATTCTTATGCCTGACACTCTACCCCAAAAACATGACTACTCTCTAGTAATTTGCCAAAACTTGATAATACTAAAATATATTAATGTCTTGCACATACTATCCTGAAAAAGAGAACGGAACTGGGTCCCAGAAGAAATCCTTCATGTAGAGGCCTTGAAACGAGAATACTGGCTATGAACAAGAATATCCCATATGATGATAATTTCTATGTGAAATGCTTCCAATACCTAGGTTAACTGATTTTGAAAGAGCCATTTTCAAGCTGAATGCACTGTTACAAAGTGTTACTATTTTTATTTTTGACCTTGGTGTTATTCTAAGTACAATTATCTCATTGGTTGGGGAGCAATGGTGTAATTAAAGTTGTATAATATTCAAAGACAGAAAGTATCAATATTTAATGCATGCATTTTGTCACCCTTCTGCAGGAAATCACATACAATAGCAATGGAATATAAAATAACAATGGCCCCGCCAAGCTTGCCTATCCTTCAATCCAGCTCCATAAACAAAAGACAAAACCTGGCATTCTGCACTTCAGTTTACCAGCTCTGCACCAGTTGCAGGTTAATAACAGCATGACAAAGTCAATCATGGAAAATGCTTTACCATCAAGGCCTTCTAGTCCACTCCACAATATGAGGATGTCTTTCAGGCACATCCAAAGGAACAGGAGATTTGTAGGACAGACCTTACCAATTACTCATAAGTAGGAGTGAATGCAGGCTTCAGAACACCAATACTTTCTACATAGCACGTGGCAGTTACATTACTGGCATTTTTTTCAGCTTCCTGATATTTTTGAAAATCCTCAGCTTGTAATTTAGGTTATTAAAACCTTGTTTTGAGAGGGCAAAGGGAAGGCAAGAGTTCACTACTGCTCTTTCTCAGAAGAGGGGCTGTACCCAAAAAAGAGGGTTTGGCTATAAACATATTCTTGTCTAATGCAATCTAATCTAACTTAACCACTGAGTCAAGACCTAATACAGAAAGGAGATCTTGATCCTGAAACCATTGGTACGGTTGCCTTTGTCCTTTGTGTGCGTGTGTGTAGATGCAGTCATGAGTTGTATGGGCAGAAGCCAAAAAGAGTCAGAAGTACAGTGTATATTCTAATGATTATGTTTAATACCATGAGACTAAGCAGCACAGCATAAGTCGGAAATCTCATGTAAAACTTATTTTTATGTCATAGTACTGAGAAAGTTTTCTGGCAATAAGAAGCCCAAGAAAAGAAACAGTTTTACAGTTTTTTCTTTTCTGTTAAGAAGAAAAGTGAAATCAGTTTGGGAAATAAAACTACAGGTCACAGGAAGAACAAGTGAGGAGCAAAGAGACAGAAGAAGTAGTTGCATAGAGAAATGTAAGGTAAGCCTACTTTGTGAAAGCAGTTGAAAGCACTTTGAAAAATAACAGTGGTCTCCAAGGATTCCTGATGGAGTAGTCTTACATTCTGTAATTTGCACTGAAGGCTCTTAGATACAAGCAGGATCTTGAAATGTCACCTTTTTTCATCTCTAATCTCTCCAGTGGATGTCCAGCTAAGCATCTGGGGATCTCACAGCAACTAAGCTGTTAATCTTTTTGCACCTGGAAGAGTAAACCTCATCATCTTTTCTTGAACAGAATTTTCTTTATGGGCACCTAGTATTGTGGATTGGAGTCACGACTCTTCTATAATTAATAAAGTTCTTCTATAAAAATGTAAAACCCAAGTGTTAATGTTCTGTAATGAAGACAGGCAAGAGGAGAAGTACCTCCAGAACAGTGAGGAGCACAGGCAGATAGCATTGATTTATAGGTTCGGAACTTGTAAATTTTCTTGCCTCCACCACTGTGACCTTGGGTAAGCAGCCTGACTTGCCTGCATTTCTGTTTCTTCTTCTCTAAATAAGGAATAAATGCACTTTGGTGCCAAAGACACCTTCTGAGCTGTGTAATAAATGTATACACACAGTTTTGAGGATATGACTGTTTTGCAGGTACTAATTTTGATATTATGATAGTCTAAGGTGTGGTTTTATTTTTCCACTTTGGTACTTGCTGCTGGCTATTTTGTACACATGGAATCCTGAAGAGTTCACATAGCCAAAATAGAGCAGGACTCTTTTGGAAATAAGCCAACAGTGAGGGCAATATGGAACAGGGCTACAGAGTTGTGAAAAATGATGTGTGGAAGGGATAGGTAATGAATAATTACTCATTATGTCATGAAACTACTAGAGGAACATCCCTCTCCACCCTGCCCCAAGAGTCCTTTCACCAGGAAGTACATGTAAAAAGAAGAGTGGGACATTGTCCCAGTAAATGGTGGAATACAATCAATTACTATAAAGTGCTATGGAAGTCAAAAGTAGAGAGGGATTCAAAAAGGAATTATATTCAAGACAGGCAAGAACTATAAAGTAGATGGTCATTTGCTCAGGTGTAGGGTAAACTGCTGACTGCCTCAAAATGAGGTTATGTTGTCAGGAGAAAGCTTGCCTGATACTTACATTCTGTCTTGCACTTTTTTTGCTATGGCCTTGCCAGGTGGACATAAGATTCTTTGCAAGGTGACACTCGGCTCTGATGTAGTTGAGCCACTCATATTCTCACACTGTGGGATTAACTCCCACTGGAAATGAGAACAACAGCACTTTCCCTGTTTCCTTTTTACAGTGGAAGGAAGGAAAAAAATGATGGGAAGAAAGGATCTGACTTCTTGTGCCTGTGGTCCTCGAGCCAGCTCAGTCATGCTGCTGGGAAAGTGAGAATGGGATGTGAGATGGGTGAGAGGCGGGTGGAGACGAGGAGGGCTGCAGAGCCATCCTTACAGACTCTGCATGCATGAGGTGTAAGTAGTCGCTACACAACTGGACCCATCATCTAGGTAAGCTGTCACGGGAGACTCCAAATTACAGTCTAGCCCTTTAATAGGGTCCTAATACCCTGTGGACAAAACTTAATGCTGCTTGAGTTCATTTAGTCGCATGGAAAAATAAGGCTATAGTTTCTAGTGGATATAATAGTCTCAGAGTAGTTAACTAAAAGTGAAGTTAGCTTTAGTGAACAAGAGAAAAAAAATACCACTGCATTCTTGTTCTCTTCATTTTTTTTTGAGCACCAGCCTGAAGTCTGCAGTGTCTGACAAGCACTAAAGGTACTAAACATTTTTAATAGAACTCTGCACTTTATTGTAGAAGATTTTTCCCATATGAATGTTCCATTGAATGGACATTTTTAAAAGTCTAGGAACACCTGGACAAAAAAATCTCTGAATCTTTTTCTTACTTATTCTACAACAGCTTTTCTCTGACTTCCCCAAATGATATTTTAATGTTTTTTTTCTTTTGGAACAGATAATGTTATGCTTTAATGCAGGTAACAAAACATTATGTATCACTTTATACTTCTAATTTTCTCTGGCTGTTTTCTCTGATTTACATAAAAAGGGGGAGAATAACATGGTTAAATTGTTCTGTAGGTCACTGTTAAGCAGTAAAGTAACTGAAGTCAAATAGTGGAATAAGTTCCAGATGGCTGCTTCTTTTAAGTTCAATAAAGAATGACTGCAGTGATAGCAAATGGATCATCTCTTTGTTGGAAGACTACTGTGCTATATTGCCACTAATCAACAGCACCACCTTCTGCCCAAAGAGCAACATGACAGCTAGGAGAGATGCAACCGAGGAAGCTGATTTCAGTGCCTTCATGCAAAAATACAAACCTGTTTTCTCAGCAGCTGGCTGTCTGGCTGTGTAAGAAATTTCTCCATGAAAATATGCAAAGTGCATTCTGTAAGTGTTTCAGGAAAAATAAGGCCTGATGCTTACAAGGAAAGAAAAAAATAGATGTTTGCTTTAAAGTTTTGTTAAAACAATTTCATTATTTCCCCACCAGCATCACCATCATCTTGACCATTCATGAATCACAACCTAATACCAGTGATCTAATGGATGATGCAAATGCTGTGATTTATACATAAAAGAAAATGTTGGGAAAACTGCATTATTTCATGTCATTACCTAATTCAGCAAATCTGCGGGTGAGTTCATGTAGATTTGTATATCTCATTGTGACAACAGATACAAAACAGATATTTTAAAACTAATTCACTGAATAATCCAGTGGGTATTGATAACTCCTGAAGCTCACAAACTATCTAGCATAACAGCCAGAGAAGCCACTGTCATTACTGCCTCGTTCTGTCTAGGCAAAAACCATATGCTAAATTTATATTTTAAGTATTCTTCATAACTGTTTCTGACATCAGCTTCTCATGCTTTTGCTAGCAGCAAATTAAATGGTGCAGAAACCTGATGTACCTAGGGAAAGTGCTGAAACTGCTTTTAAATCATTATTTATATTATACATTTAGGCATCTCCAAAGGAAGGAAGGAAGTTGCAAATAATGTCACCTTTATGCCTATACCTATTGAATATATAAGTATATAGTGGAATGTCTAACAAGGTGTCCTGGTTTCAGCTGGGATAAAGTTAATTTTCTTTCTAGTATCTGGTATAGTCATATGGTTTAGATTTAGGATGAGAATAATGTTGATTATACACTGATATGTTCAGTTGTTGCTAAGTAATGTTTAGACTAAGTCAAGGATTTTTCAGCTTCTCATGCCCAGCCAGCAAGAAGGCTGGAGGGGCACAAGAAGTTGGGAGGGGACACAGCCAGGGCAGCTGACCCAAAGTGGCCAAAGGGATATTCCATACCATGTGATGTCATGCCCAGTATATAAACTGGGGGGAGTTGGCCTGGAGGGATCGCTGCTCGGGAACTAACTGGGCATTGGTCGGCGAGTGGTGAGCAATGGCATTGTGCATCACTTGTATATTCCAATTCTTTTATTACTATTATTATTATTATTATTGTCATTAGTATCATTATTATTTTCTTCCTTTCTGCTCTATTAAACTGTTCTTGTCTCAACCAACAAGCTTTACTTTTTACTTATGATTCTCTCCCCCATCCCACTGGGGCGGGGGGGCAAACAAGTGGCTGCATAGTGCCTTGTTGCTGGCTGGGGTTAAACCACAACACAAGGCTTCAATAATATGCTGCAGACAGACAAAGATGAAAATAAAGAAATGGTTTATTTCAAAATCTTCCTTAAATTGTGTGAAATTAGTCCAGCACAAGAGTGACATATGTATGAGACTGAAGGATCATGGCTAAACTTCAGTGCCAAAGTCTTCACTGCATTTTCTGGAGTAGGAAAGTTCAAAGAACACCATAATCTGTTAACCACCAAGGAGACCCTTCCACTGGCAATGTTGTTTATACCTGCACAGTGAAAGTCAGTCATAAAACTGTTTCATATGCATTTCTTTGGTAGAGGCATTAGTGTGCATTACAAGATTTATGTCTTTTGAAGCCACACGCTGTGTTCAGCTCTCACCATAAAATTCTCTAGAACAAAGTGGATAACACTAGTGTTTCTTGGCTCTCCCCTTACATTAACTGAAGTATTTGTTACTCTCATTGCCGTTTTCTGTTTTCTAGCTTTCAAGAACAGCATTAATAGAAGTGGAGGTGTATTATCTTATCAGGACTTTATATTTTCAAATATCCAGGATGCTCTCACATTATCTGCTCCCCACATAAAAGCTGACTTGGAAAAGAGAGACTTTTCTCCCCACAGTCAATATCTGAACAACTACTATCCAACACAAACTTCTATAGTCTAGACATTAAAGCAAATCTTTCAGCAGCACATACTGATTTCTGCTATGTGCCACAACCTTGGCAGTTTATTAAAGCATCTCTTTCAGTCTCCAAGTTAATGCTTTGTAGCATGAACCCCAGACCTTGGAGGCTCTTTTCCCTGCAAGAAAAGGCATATGATGAAGGCTCAAGCAAGTAACAGGTCTGGACTGGGAGGGAAGACTGTAATTCAAAACTGCTAATTATCATCTAACAGGATCTGTAATCAGGCACTGCAATGGAGGCCCCACAAACCCACTGAAATGAGGAAGAAGCCATAACCAGCCCCAGCAAGACAAGCAAAACAGAAAGTCAGCCTTACAACCTTTCTTACAAACTTTTCTTAGTCCTTAGGGAAAAGCGAAGTGTATGAAAGCCCAGTAACAAAAGTAAATGACATCTTCCCTGTATGAAACCAAATGAAGTCCTACCCACTAGCAAAGCCTCTCCTAACATGGTTCCAGAGCTTGTGCTTTACAGCTGAATTTGGCTCATTTAGCTATAATGTCTTCCGATGTCCCAGTACCTGCCCCCTACACTCAAGCATACAGAAGACATGAGGGACTTAATACCCAAACCTGCCACAACCTTCAGCGCCCTAGGAAGGAGGTGAGCGGGAGACCTGCTGGCTTGCAATCACTGTTTAAGAGAGCAAAATCTCTCCCAGTATGTTTCCAGGGATTTTCTGGTTGTTTGCAGGCTGTGTTCTGTTTTCTTACACGTAAAAAGTAATAGTATGATTTGCAGTCATCCTAGGATTTTTTACACGACAAGGGGTAGCAGAATCTGGCCCTTCATCATTATATTTAATGTCATTTAAATACATGGCAAAGACATGCAAGTGAACTATTCAGTATTTTACTTTGCAAGGACAGAGGAACTGAAGATGGTGATTACAAATCACTCTGGGGCATGTGTATAAACTCCAAGTAATCCATTGAAGGGAGATAACGCTAACATATAATGGGAGCAAGGAGATCAGTATTCCCTTTTCACTGTAATACTAGGAAACATCAATATGCATTGCTGTGCTAATACAATGTGCGTTGTTTAGCAAAGTCAGAACAAGGCAAAAAAAGAACAAGATTAGAAACCCACGAAAGCGTGTCCTGTACACTGATTGGCTGGAAAACGTTTTTGTGTTGCAGCCGAGCCGCTATGAACCAGAGACTTGTTTCATTACTACCAAACCAGAATGCCAAAAATCAGAATTTTTCTCTCACCTTGGAGCTTGTTCTTACCACAAATCATGGCTTTGCTAGCATATACAGTAGTCTTTGCTTTCTGGAATTTCACAAGCTGGTTTTCCTAGTAATAATCAATGTCTAGAATGTTACAAATGTCTGCTAAAAATCCACTATCTCTAAGAAAACTTTTCTTCCTACCAGTCCTCTAATCACCCGAACAAAATACTGCTACACAAAATACTTGGAACCAGCTTCCAGCAGGGTAAACATTGCCATCCTTGGGATGGCATAAGCTCGTAGGAACTTTGGCTGTGAAGCAGGTAACAGTACTTTTGAGTCCATATCCAAAATTTTGGCTTCTGTAACCTAGCACAGCTGTGCAAAAGGCTTCTGTTCATGCAGAATTTCAACACTTTAAGAGGACAAATTCAAACATTTTTCCTCTCTTGCAGGCCTTAACCAGATATTACATCTGTTAATACCCTCTAATCCTGTTGTTAGTCTGCTAAGTGTCATACGCATTTTCCATGTCCCCACATTGTTTTTTTGTTCACGTATATTTACTGGCACTTGTGCTTGTTTTGGCTGGGATAGAGTTAATTTTCTTCATAGTAATTAGCATGGGGCTATGTTTTGGATTTGTGCTGAAAACAGTGTTGATCACTCAGGGATGTTTTCGTTCCTGCTGAGCAGTGCTGACACAGCGTCAAGGCCTTTTCTGCTTCTCACCCCACCCCACCAGCGAGGAGGCTGGGGGGGCACAAGGAGTTGGGAGGGGACACAGCTGGGACAGCTGACCCCAACTGACCCAAGGGGTATTCCAGACCATAGGACGTCATGCTCAGCACATAAAGCTGGGGGAAGAAGGAGGAAGGGGGGGGCATTCAGAGTGATGGCGTTGTCTTCCCAAGTCACCGTTATGCGTGATGGAGCCCTGCTTTCCTGGAGATGGATGAACACCCTCCTGCCAATGGGAAGTGGTGAATGAATGCCTTGCTTTGCTGTGCTTGCATGCATGGCTTTTCTTGATTTATTAAACTGTCTTTGCCTCAACGCACAAGTTTTCTCACTTTTACTCTTCTGAGCCTCTCCCCCATCCTGCTGCGGGGAGAGTGAGCAAGGGCTTAGTTGCTGGGCTGGGGTTAAACCACGACAGCACTTTTAAATGCCCTTCTAATGTTATAATTTCCAGCCTCTTTGCTCTGATTACCCTATGGAAAATGCCCTATTCTTCATTCACAGAAGAAGAAACCGTGTCAGTATAGCTCCATGAACCATGTGGGAAAATAAGTTTTTGTTTGTTTAAGTTTAGCAGTTAATAGGAGTTAAGTAGAGTGGAGTTAGGGGAAATTCACGTCTTGAAATGTAGACTGAGTCTGCAAAACCATTAAAATTTATTTTCCATTGGAGAATTGTGAGGTTAAGCCATTAACTTTGTGAATTTGCAGAGGTTTCCCAGAAGCTTACTCAATTCTAGTGTTTGTATCATGTTAAATCTATTCTACTTATTACCCTAATAGCGTAAATGACCACTCATGCAATGGAGAGTGACAAGATATTCCTAACAGTGCCTCTGAAAACTCAGGGTCACTTTGAAACTAGGTAACCTAGAGACACAACTGTATTAAAGCAATACGAGTTTTGTGAAGCTTGTATTCTCTTAGGGGCTTTTCCAGTCATTTGGGTTTATGCATAAACAGACAGACTATCCATAACAAGCTTTCAGTGGTAAACATAGGGAAGTCTTTAGGAGTCTGGCTTTTTGGTGTATGTGTGTAGTTTTTTGGTTTGGTTTTGTTTAACAAGGGCAATATTAATGAACATAACAGGCAGCCTAAAACGCAGTGATAAAACGTATGGAAACTCTTGATTTCTTATAGTTATTTTAAATATTTAAGAAAAGAGCAAGATTTAGCATGTTGATTTATGTTTTTTTACCTTCTTTTGGATGTCTGGGCATCTATACTCACTCTCCATGGAAATTCAGAAACAGCCTGCTAGTTGTGTCATATTCCACTGGTCGAATGAGATGAGCCCCATTCAAGGAACGCTGCATTTCATCAGGGAGGAAGCTTGCTGACCCTTCTCTCACCTGGCCTCCAAAGCAGCAACAACAGAATACAGAGAAAGTGCTGCGCATAATTAGGCCTTTCTAACTAGGTTGGGGAGGTATGAGGCTGTTCCAAATTGAAGAGGTTATACAGTTCTTCACTTTCAAGTGTCTCGTACTAGAGGTCTGATAGATAGAAAAGGAGCCTACCTGCTCAGTCAATGCATTTCTGAGCTAAAATACTTTAGAACTTGTGACACAGACCTTTTTTTGCTCCAGGACAAGGGAATGGGAGAAAAGTTTAACAAATACTTGATCTCATTTATGCCTTAGAAATCTTACCTTAAATCAAGGTCCTTAGAAATGAAAAGATCTGCTCCAGAGTCTTGTGAAGACAATAGGAGTCTTTCTTCACATCTAAAGAACATTTCTTGAGGACTTGAAACCATAATCAGCCCAGCTGCAAATTTCTGTGAGAACAGAGCTGTAGATCAGTTGTTTGTCTGAAGATCCCATTTATAAAAGGGTGGCCAAAAAGAATGATATAGATACTTTCAAAAATGTACTTTGTTTAAGCCTCTGTGTCAAAGTCAATTCTTAATCTTTGAAAGACCCCATATGTAACTTTGCTTTACAGCATCTTCGGTAAGGTGAGATCAGACTGCAAAATGTTCATCTGAAATTGTCTTAAAGTATATGCATCTGAAACCATTCAGGTTGCTACGGTACTTGAATTACAAGTAATTATTTCTTTTCTATAGTAATGCAGAGTGCATAATTGTACTTTTGCATCCAACTGTGGCTTAATTGTAGCAATATGTGCTGGTAGCAAAAGGGAAGGAGAATTTATTGATGGAATAAAAGGTATTTGCTATATTGTACCTCCCTCAGCATTTTTCTCAGCAAGGTAGAATTAATGGGGAAATGGGTGACCTCTAAATGTGCCTGAACTCCACTATATTCTGAAAGGATCATTGTCCAGAAGGCTGTTTAAGATAATTTCCTTAAAAGGCCATTGGCAAGCACCTAAAACCTCTATTGATCCTGGTCCAGCAGGATCAGTCGGAACAACTAAAGATTTGCAAACTTCTTAGCTGCACATGTGCCCAAAACTATTTGGAAGTAAGTAAATAGAGAAAACGTTTCCTGCAAAATATAGGGAAAACAAAATCTCGATGGTTACAGATATCAGCAAAACGCTTGACAGAATGAAAATGTGCCTTTAAATTGATGCAGTTGAGAGCATTTAGCCAGTCAAGAACATCTTATGAGGTAATTTATTGCATATGTTTTGATAAGGAAAACCAGAAAATGACTGAGGCTATTAAAAGATTATCCAGCTGGAGGAGATAGGATGGTCAGTTAAAGAAGATCCCCAAGGACAAAGGAGAGAGGAAATGAGTTATAAAAAAAAAGTGGTATTTATACCTGCTGGGGATCTGTCCATAAGGATTATTTAGACTAGGAAAGCAGTGAATCCCAATGTACTGAGAGGAATTTTTTTTTTTTAAAGACATTTCTTATAACTTTGGACATGTCTGACTCATGTATAATCACAAATACATTTAGGAATGTAACTGCAATATTAAAAATTGAAGTCCAGCATTTTTGCTTCATTGAAGTTTTCAGTGCTCCCATTCAGCTGATATGTAACCACAGGTGTTATCTTTCTGGTAGACAGTCTTCCACGTTTTGATGCTTCCATCAGCCTCTTAGCTGATGCCTAAGCTTATCTTATTTGTGGAGCATGACTCCTTGGTCAAACTGTACACCCACAACTGGAACAAAACTTTCTGGCGTGAGCTGGTGTACATCTCTTTGTGTCCATTACACCCAGCTGGGCAGTGATAAAGGTGCCATTGTGAGTAAAAGCCCCCTCACCACAGGATATGAAGCATCACTTGCAACACCAACACATCAGAAGAGGTGTCCTAACCACCAGGCTAGTGGCATTTGCTTCTTTATGAACTTAATTAAACCATGCACTGAAGGAACTGCATCTGTCCCCATACAGCTACCCCAGGATCCTGTGAGTATGCATCTGCAGAGCTGGTTTCTTGACTCTACATTTATTCTTTATCTCAAAGGTTGTTCAGCTGGGATCACATCAAAAAGCATTTCACCCACCCTAGCATATCCCACAGGCTGGTGGTTTAGGCACTGGGGAACACTAGTTCGGATCAGACAGACTGGATATGTGAAAATATTTTTCCACCTCCTAAGTGGCATACACGCTGGCTATTGGGTATAACCCAGTGCAAGTGTTCATCTTTGGTGTTTTCCATGAGAAAGGCATTTCTGACTTAGCAAACTCCAGAGAAGGACTGAAAGCTGAGAAACGTCATTATCTCTTGGCTATTAGGTCATTTTCCTTCTCTGTTTTGAACTGTTCTGTCTCTTTCCCCCTCCCTAGTAGGGACTATTCCTAAATAGGGTGCAAATGCAAACTAGTTTGTAACACTTTGTCTCAAAGCCCAGGACTGATCCTGGGCCTGTTTTTTAGCTGTGCAATCATAACCTTACCAATTAGTCTGATTGGGCAGCTGTGGATTCTGCTCAGCAGCAAACTGCATACAAACAAGGTATTGAATCCCAAAAGTCGTTTACAAACCCAATGATCATCCAAAGCACGCTGTTCTTGCTAATCAGCAGTGTTATAAAACATAGTAACTTCCCAATACTGAAAAGCTATCCAATGTTGGGGGCGGGGGAGGGGGGGTGGGGTGATGTTAGTGTTGATGGATCATGAAAAATCAGATCTTACAATCATATTATTTCCCTTACAATGACTTATCTCATCTGTATTATGTGCTTTTGGACTTTAAACCAGACATGGTTTATTGTAATGACTTCAGACATAAATTTTAGTAGATTAACTCATTTGGAGCAAACAAGAGACAGAGTCTACAGACTCCCTGCTTCCTTGTAGGACTAATGTCTATTATTCATTTCCATTTGCTTTTCAGTAAGGACAGAACATATTTTTTTTCTAATGACATCAGTAACAAGCTTCTGAAAAACTGACTCAGAGCCAGGGTTCCTAATGTATAAAATAGTTGATGGTTTATGACCATTTTTAAATTTAACTTACAACTTTGGCAGAAGTAACATGTGTAACAAAACAAAACGTATAAGAAATAATCATGAATTAGACAGACAAAAACACAGGATAGTTTTATGCTAGCAAGAAACACTGTTACTAAAAGTAAGAAATATGCCTGCAACATTTATAGTTTAAAAATAGAATCCTGAACCTGAAACTGTTTCAAATTTAAATGGATTAATTTTTGAGTTTTCAGATCAGTCCTGATTGTTTTGGTTCCAAGTGAAAACCAGAAGATCTTCTACTTTTAGTTTAAGTATGGCCAGAAAATTTGCAAAACCTTGGCCTTCAGCCAAAAATGTCGAAAATTCTACACAAGCATATGTTCTACTAAGAGACTTGTCTAAAATACATACTAAATATATCCTAAAATATACAGTAATAGTTGATGCATTCATTATTTATATAAGGTAAACCAAATTTAACTGCTGGGAATACACCTAGGAAGTTGCAGAGTTAGTTCAAGGTCCTGCTTCGGGGAACAATTAATTATTTATACAAAGTGAAAACAGGCCTGAAAGAGGCTGGAGGAATCTGTTGGCATAATACCTGATAAACTGATAGTTAGGGTTATCCCTTGGGAAATGGAAGTTAATTTCAGACTGTAAGGGCATTTAACTGTTTGGGATATCTTCTTGAGGCATGTTACCACACACAAAATCTCTTGAAAAACACCTTTTAATACATTAGTGGTATCTATTCCAAACCTAATCTCTTATTTGGCTGGAAATCCAAACCCAACATTTAAAATGAACCAAACATGCATGCAAACACTTCCACTTGGCTCCTAATGGTGGCTCATTAACAAGTGGCTAGAAATGTTGGCATGGCTTGTATCCCTAGGAGCTACAGATGCATTTTTAAGGGTGTTTAGGCACATAAAGATGCAGATAAGAAGCTGGCAAAGTTTTAACTGTTAGGCAACTCTTTGCATCTTTAGGTGCCTAAATACCCTGAAAAGCTTGGCTCTGAGAGCCATGCTGCAAGCTCAGTCAGCCACAGGCCTATTTCATAGGTTTTTCTGCTAGTTTTATTTATCTTCTTGGACAAAACAGCTACCTATATCCCCTTCCAGTTAACCTGATTCCTTTACTCGAAATACTGCATGGAGTTCGCATACATCACATGTATGACTAGCAGTAACAACGTTATCCACATCACATTTTTATATTAGTAGCCACTGAGCCACCTGCAGTTTCTGGAGACTGGAAATGTCAGGTGCTTTTCACGTTCAGTGATCCACAGTGGAGATTCATTTCTGCTTTGCTAATAATCCTGGGTAATCCTTCTTGGTATAATACAGTTGATAAGCAACCTCTGAGATAGTCCTTCTTGGATTAGAAACCCCAGCAAACCGTCAATTTGCTCCTTATCTCATGCAAGGTTTTCAAACCCCTAACTCCTTTACATATTAAGAAAGACAATGAACACAAATAAAAAATCATCACAGTTATCAAGCCTAGAACAGGAAAGACTTGGAATAGAAAGATCAGGTAGTTATCTTGTTTCTTTCCTATTTTTTTTTCCTTTTTTTTTTTTTTTTTAAATGTTTTTGACAGCCGAGCACAGACACCTAAAGAAGGAACTAACCTTGTAAGAAAAGGATCTCTGGGCAGAAATTAGTGTCTTAGAAAGTCTGATGTGACTTACAGCTTATGCTCAGAATGATACATGCTTGGTATTTGCTTTAGCCTCTGCTTTCCAGCTTTGCTCTTACATTGTGGCAAATTTTGCCCCTGCTCAGTGTATTGGGTGCTTAAGAAAGGTTGGCCATATTTAGCACTAATGAAACAACAAATGACATTTTACTGGAGTGCTCTATTTCACTGTGGATCTCTTAATAAAAATGAACCACTTTTTATAACGTTATGACAGATCAAACATTAACATCTCTCCGCGGATTAAACATTACTTACAGTGCATGTCACTTCACTTTCCCCTAAGGTTTACTGGCTTTTGGTACTGATCATGATTGATAGATTGTTTATATGCAACATTAAACCCTTGCTTTGCCTATTTCCTGTAAATGAAAGCCACTTCAGTTCCAAATGGTAAAACTTAAATCAGTATTTTACCTCATCCACGCCATCACTCCTTTCACAGATCTAATGCTACATACAAAAACCTTGCTTTCTTTCCTCTCTGGGCTGCCTGAACTGTAATTGTTTCAAAGGCAAAATTCAATGGAATTAATAGTAATTTAAGGCTGTGGCAGATGATTGCCTAGATTAACAGTCCACTTAAACCTTTAAATGTCTCCTAGCATTCAGGACACATATGCTTTTTCTTTGACGTTCTCTCAGCTACCGTATTTGCCACATACAGCTGAAGAATTCCTTAAATCCTTCATTAATTTTCAACCCTCACATGTTGTCACAATCCTTTATAAGGACTGTTGGCTCAGAGGCGGAATCAACTGCCATTTGTAACGGGGAGAGAATATAGACGTGTCTTTCTTTGTAGGAAAATAATGCTTTGCAGTGGTATCATGCCCCAAGGGTGATTTTGTACTGAAGACTGAAAACTGATCGTTTTACATCCCAGGTGATTGCCATAAGCAACCAGTTCTGGCAGACACCTCACCTAATCTAGCTGTTGAAATGGTAGATGATGTTGGATCTCACAGCAAATATCCAGTGGGTTAGTGCCATATAAATGACCTGCCTGGGTACAGCTGTGTTGGAAGGCTGCACTTGTGTTTGCAGATAGTGCAATGTCTCTATATGAAATTCAGAGGGAAAGCATGGTGTTACGCTGTGCCTGCAGGAGAAGCAGCCCTGTGGAGGCAAAGGAGAACCAACAACCATATCATAAGACTTGAAAAGTTATGCTATAGAATATTTATTTATGTAAACCACTACATTCTCCACAAAAAGGACTCAGACAGACCCATCCTGGAATACTCAATCACCTTGTGGTCAGGATCCTTCTTCTGCAAGGAGAAATTCAGCTCCATAGGGTCAGAGAATGGATGTGAATCTGAATAATTTATATCCTAAAAAAAATAAAACAGCAGAATAATCAATCAAATGTGAGTTTTGTTCTCTGCTTTTATTTTTTTGTTTGGTTTCATGAGTAATGAATCAGCTAGACTTAGACAACAAACTTCAAGATGGGATTCAGACTATGCTTAGAGCAGTAACAGATGAGCTGTGTCAGAAGTCATCACCCCAGCTGTCTAAACCAGTTCTTTCTTAGATATTATCAGACTAATGGCAGAGGAAATAGACATAACTTCTATCCTAATTTTTGCTGCATCAACCCAACATCAGAGATGCCTTTGCACAGAAATCTGAGATTTGTTGTATATTGTTTGTGGCTGACTTTTGTCTCAAGTGCCTTTGAGAAAGTAGTCAGGTGATAAGCCTCACCTCTACTTTGAATTTTCTGCTGTTTTGTGGTTCCTTATGTAGTGTACTGGGGTTTTTTCTTGAGCACTCTATATTGAGAAAACTTTTCTATGAATTTTAGGATACCCTATAGGAAGAGTTTGTCATTTGAGCAGGTTGTGTTGTACCTAAAAACTATGCACAGTGTATTTGGCCTTCCTTTGTTCAACAGTACATGACTACACAGGATGTCTTGATTTATCTTTTTTAAACATTCATCATTGAGCATAATTGCCATATCTCTTATTTTCATTCCCCTGAGCAGCCCATTTTAATCTCCTACCATATGGAAGTGATTGCAAGCCATCAAAAGCAAAGGAAAACCTGAGGTAGATTTGCATTGAGATAAAATGCATCTCCTCTAACATAACTGGAGTTATTTCACTGCAGAATGACATAATCCTGGATTATGTCAATAGCATAAATCAGTGGTTTAGACTGAGGAAGAAGATAATTTCAGTCCCTTCTATGTAATGTTATTGATCAGATAAAGATAATGACCACATTTGGTGATGACTTGACTAGCATATGCCTTAGTTTTGCACACTGAATTTTGACAGAGCAAAATATGTCTCTATCAAACTGCAAACTCCCTTTTATGTTCCAGGATGTCATTTTGTATTATATTTTGAATTTATGTCTTATTTCTCCAAAGTGTTCAAAATACCTACCTTCTTGAGGTCCAAGGCTTAATAGCTCATTAAATTACAATCACAGTAAAGCCCTCAGGGCTACGTTCTGAGGTTATCAGCTCTACGTTACTGGCCTGCATTCCCAAGGTACAATGTGTATTCTGAAAAAATGCTTGACTGGAGTAAGCAGTGTGAAGAAGGAGATGGCAATAATCTCTTACTATCTTTAAGTGCCCTGTGTACATGAACTAGAAGGAAAATAGAACACAGGAGAGCCTTGCCAGAAATTCTGGCTGACTTCTGACTCAAAATAGATAGGAGGTCAAATTAAGTTAAGTAGTCCACTAAATTTAGTTTTCAAAAATCTGTAGTACCACTTCCTTGAAATACTATGGATGTCCTTGGGCTAAGCTCAGTTTCCTCACTTCCCTGCTGCCCAAAAAGCCTGGACTAAGAAGAGTCTAGACAGGACTCTGGGAAGCAAAGACCTCAGTGGTTTCAGAATATCCAGCAGCCAAGGCCTCAATATACAAGTTTTGTGGCTAGTAGTGGATGCTACAGGGCATAGGTACACAGCAAAAGAGAATAGAGCTAGGAAGTAAGACAGGACCTCTCTCATCATCTGCTTTACTTACAAGTGTGTTCCCTGACCCTGCTACAACATACTCCAGCCAATATTCCTCAAGACCGATCTATTTCAGAAGGGATTGCTCCTTAAAATTTGTGACTGGGTGTCAGCTGGTACTTCTTGGCCTTGGGACCAAAAACCATGAAAACAGCCAGTGACAAAGAGCAGAAAGAGCTCAGAGAGTCAATCCAGTCCAGGGTGACGTAGGAGCTATAACTACATCTTTGTGTCATGAACTGGTACCACTAAAAAACTGAAGAAAAAACCCAAGGCTCATCCAGGCTCTAGCTGTTCTCCAGTAACCACATTATGTCGCTGAACCATATTTCTTAAGAAATCACTTTCCTGAAGGCATGATTGCCCCATTCAGTTCCTTTTAGCAGTTTCCTGATAGCCTTGGAAATGGTCATAACTGCTGATTCTGTGGAATCTTAGGGGACTCTACAGGAGACATTTTTATATATTGTGAATATTTTAATTCACTGGGAAGTAGCTTAAATCCACAGTTCTATAAAATATTGACCTTGTTTACTTCTGGAGAGCTGTGTCAGGAATTCTTGAGCTAGGTACCAAGGCAATAAGTATGTCAGATAATCCTTTAATTAGATTAGTGGGTGCAGCTACTATAAGTCAAATACCTATTGATAAATAAAAAAGTCTGTCTTGAGGTTTTCTAAGTATGTAAGATCTATTTGTTTGCCACATAGTTAATTTAAAATTACTTCTAAAGGACTACATTGTTCAAGAGAGTATTTAGGTGTATTAGTATAGCTCTAAAAAGGCTAAATCTAACCTGAAAAACCTTGAAATGTTTCTCGATTTGTTGTGTGCACCAGGGACATCTTTCAGCTCCAGGGGACCCACATACATCCCGTCTCCTGTTGTCCTGTATGGCAGCATGCTGGAAAGAGGTCAACTTAAGCTCACTGCTAGGCAGCACAGAAGGGCAGGGTACATCTTGAAACTTCAAAGATTTATATGCCCAATACCAAAGAGCATCCACCTGTATAACATCAGGTCTCTGACTAGGAAGCAGTTTTGAGATGAGTTATTTTATTGACAGTTATATGGTCATCGTTCAGTGTAGAACTTGCCAGATTTTTTCATCTGACTTTTTGCCCTCTTAAGTCTGAGGGTTATTGAAGACACATCCCTTCTTCCAGCACAATACCCTTAACCACTAGTCTACAAAGTATTCTGGGTGGAATATTTTCCTTGCCAAAAGGGGCTTCATTGTGCAGAAAAGTCCCTTCTCCTTTACCAGGAAAATCCAGGCATCTGAGCAATTTGGCTGGATGTCTAGACTGAATTACACCAAATTCTACTTTAGCTGCATTTTCATCAATGAAGTCTTTTAGTGGCAAGTAGGTGTATACATATATATATATATATATATATATGCAACATGCCAAATACTGGATCATGACTACAGAAAATGGAGACTATTAGTATTTATAGAGGCTGACATACACCTTTACATATTGCCTTATTTATAAGTAAAGTCTCTGTTCCCAGTACTTGATAGCTGTTTTCTTATTTTGTGATTGCACTATTTCAAAGTATATATTTGTATACCTGTTGAACCCGTGTTAATTTTTATCACAAGGAAGTTGTTGAGGAAAGGTTGGGTTTTTTACTGAATCACTTAGGATTAATCTGATATCTGTTAATGTCATTCAGTGAAAAGTTTATAGTGACAAACACTCTGTTCATGACCTTTACTGTTTAAATGAGCATTTTGAGAGTATCAGCCATGTTGTTGCTTTTAAGGGCTCAGCAGCTGAAAAGATGTTCCTTGCATTTACCTGAAAATGGTATCCAGTAATGAACTTGTCCATAAAAAGAGCAGAGCATCGTTTTGCCATATGAAAGTGGTGTTCTTTCTTTTTTTTTTTTTTAATATGAGAGAGGGCTTAGAGCAGGATGACATATGCCCAGCAGTATAACAAAACCACAGAGTGAACCACTCACCTTCATACGTTCTAACAGTCTGTATGAATGTAATGAACATGACTACAGAGCTTTTAACTGCCTCAGGCTGTGCACTAGGAACTCAGAATACATGGAAACAACGAGATGTCAGAAAGGAAACAGTACTTGTTTTTGAAATAAGAATGACTTTTCTAACTGTCTTGTACGCATAACATCTGTGAATTTCTTACACGGTGCAAAAATGTTAAAGTACGTGGCCTTCTGTGGGCTGAACAGTAACAGAGTCTGACAACATGTTATAAAACAAAGCTTTATTGAGGCAGTAGGAAAGATGAGCATATAGCAACTCACCCAATTGCCGATAGCAAATACAGGATCATAAGCGATGCCGTGGCTCCGGTGGACTGCCAAGGACACTTGGTGTCTGGGTCATCTGGCAGCAACAGCCAATTTTGCAAATGCCTTTTGAATGCAGGTAACAGTCACACAACTCCTTGGCTGCACCAAGGGTAATATGATTTGGGAGAATCATACCTTACATGAATATTGTGGGTGGCATCCTGTCTGCACTGCTGATTCTGGTCAAGGGCAGGGTGTCAGGATGCATATAAACATTTCTATATATTTTTAATATTCACATCTAAAATTTCACAAAAAATATCAAAAGATTGTATATTGCTCTTGGCTGAATATGCAACTAAAAATCTATTTTTCTATTGCTGTTTTTCTGCAGAGAGTATCACGTGTCTCCTGGAGAGAAAAGCAGACAACAGTCAGCAACTGTCATTCAGTGCTCAAGCAGCAGCCTACATCTAAGGCTTGAAAATAAAACTTCTGGGCTACAAGCATAATTTTAAAAATTACACAAGTAGTCCTTTTCAGCTAATCAGATGGAAAACTTGGATATTTGCCTTAATGGTATTTATATTATACTCACCATGCATAGTGATAATGTTAACAAAAATAATTGTCATAATAACTGTTTTCCATTCTTACTCTATTATAAATACGGCTGGAAGAAAATTAATTTTTCATTGGTTTCTTCCTTTCTTCTTTTTTCTTCTATCATCTTCCTGAAATGATAAATGAAGTTGCTTCTAGAAAGCAGAGTTACTGCAGTGACAGACTTGTTCTGTATCCTTCTTTATATGAGGCAGACCTGTTGTCATTTAGAAGAGGAAATTTTAAGACAATCATCTAAAAATCTCTATTCATTCTGCCAGCTGCCCTATAATTACTGCTAATTGCATTGTTTCAGAAATTGATGGAGCATTATAAGAAAGGAAAGCAGAATAAGAAAACATCATCTTCAGCAAAGCTCTCGGAACAAAAAGACTATCTTTGCCTACAGGGCACATGAGGCAGTGCAACACTGAGAGCCTGCAGCATAGTCTGTTACTTAGAGGACACACTGTTGTTTACTGAATTAGTCGAATTATCATTATTCTCTGTAGTGGCAGATGGGATATGTTCTATTATTTGAGTGTGGAAGTAACAAATATATGATTTGTTTTGGCCAGGACCTTACCTGAACAGGTAGGGCTAAGACCTTAGGACTAGCGTCATCGTGTTAAAGGGCTAAACACATATGGATGTGTTCAAGAGCAAGTTTAAGATTGAAAGGATGAACCAGGACTCCAAATAAACTTGGGTGTCAGAACACAAATCCCTGCAATGAACATAAAGCTACCCTGAGGTTAGTTTGGCCTCTCCTATCAACTTTTTCTGCTACTATAGCTTTATCAAGCTGCCCTTGATCCTTATTTGAGGAAAGTTATGTCATGGTGTTTCCTGTATTTCCTGTCAATAACTCATTAAACCAACTATCAGAGAACTGACGTCGGTGTCCCTCTAGAGAGTTGATTACCATGTCTTGGACCTCAGCTTTAAGACCTAGGCAGCTGGCAACACACAAAAGAGAAAAAGATCCAACAGCTGCAACTCCTGACCCTGTGTGATCTGGGAATAAGTGTTAGCAGATCAACTGAAGATCAATAGCATTGATACAGAAGTAACAGGATCATTCTGACTAGTTGCTCCTTTTTACAGCATATAAAATTAGGTGGCTGGTAACTTATGTGTTAACTACTATAAAAAAAAGGTAGTGTGTAAATTGGCTAGATTGGAAGAGTACTTACACCTATTGCTGAAGAAAAGTAACAGGTGCAGTTAATTGATGTAATGTATTGTACATCTCTAAGTTAAAAAACTTTAGAAAAATGTTCAGCTGTTTATTTCTTCATTGCTGAAGCACTGGCCTAAATTCAGATTAGAAGAACCATGTTTGATACAAACACAAAGTAAAGTAGTAGTGTTTGGGGGGGTATTTTTGATAGAATACAAAAACCAGATTTAGGTATACATCCAGCTTCCAAATAACAGTAAGAGGATTTGAACAACAACAGAGCTGCACTTTGCCTGCATGCTAGATATTACACTGTTCATAGCCTTTTTAACAAGCTTATTTTAATCAGGAGTAAATAGTAGAAGTTATTTTAAGCAGACATATCAATGCCAAAATGCAGAAGTTTGCATGTTTTCAAAACAATCCCCAAAACCTTGTTTTGTATTACTCCAACCCAGCAAATTCATTCACAGTTGCATGAGTGTATCTTCACCAATCAACACTTTCCTCCATTTTGAAAATGTAAATCAGCACATATAAATCATGCAAAACTAAAAGCAGTCCATGAAGATAAGTATCCCTGCCTGGCACAAGCATGTGCCTCCAATGACAACACACATGACAAATGTTAAGATGATCACCCTTCCTTCAGGCCTGAAAAATGCACACAAGCTGGAAGCGTAGGCTTCTGTGGGAGAGTTAAGTAACATGGCATCTGTGTATTTTCAAAGCATTGCCTGTTTTCATTTCCCAGCCACCAGCCCTGCCACAAAGGCAGTTAAATAGCACAGCAACAATCTTCTCTTTCAAGAATCTTGTTCTTTAGCTAAAACAAAACGAAACAAAAAGCCCTTCCAATTATAGAGATTAAACTCTTTCTCTGCTTGTATAGCATTCCCTACCTCAAACCCTGCATAACTGAGATTATCTATCAACATCCTTAAGTCCAATTAACAACAAAAGTAAGTTTGAGAGACAATGGGGAAAGGGTTTTTTGTTTTGTTAGTGGTCTTTGGTTTTTTTGCTTTTTTGGAGAGGGAAGGATGCAAGCAGAAAGAAGCTTTTTCTGTTTACTCTCTGAGTTGATAGCAGCCATGTGGCTACGGATAGTACAACCCTGAACTGACTAATAATCTCTGTTAAAAAGTCAGATCTATTGGCTCTGTGCCATATGTATGTGGCTATATGGCTTCTGGTAGACTCAAGGCACAAGAACTGCCTGTGAATGGCTGAGCAGACATATGTTAAATAGTATTAC
Source organism: Haliaeetus albicilla (assembly GCF_947461875.1). Taxonomy (NCBI): domain Eukaryota; kingdom Metazoa; phylum Chordata; class Aves; order Accipitriformes; family Accipitridae; genus Haliaeetus; species Haliaeetus albicilla. The sequence goes on from NC_091485.1 coordinate 29,112,789, forward strand.
CTGGTAACATCTGCCATAATAATTAAATCCTGCCTGAAGACTAGCAGTATCTCCTACAACAGCTGCTCTGATTCTGTTCATATAGGAAGGCATTCATGCAGAGAAAAAGGTTACCTGATTTCTTTTACAGGTTGTCAGGGGATAGCAAGTTCCTTTAAGAGGAGCGAAGGTCTATAAAAGCTGTCTTTCATAAATTTGTGCTGGCCCCCTGTAATTAGTTGCCTAGCAGCCTCCACAGCAGATAGTGAGCATCTGGCTCATAAAAGGTTACTTGCTGGTTAGAGCTGATTCTGGAAGGGGAAGCTTTAATGAAACAGAACAGAATAACCTTAAGAAAAGATTCAGTTGCTTGATGCATGAGTAAAGCACAGTTGTAGGAAAAAAACAAGGATGTAAGTGCTTGCAGCTAAAATGTATGGTTTTGGAACAGGAAGCCAGGAAGGTCTTTCTTTTGGTCTGCTGAACTCTTTATTAGTAAGATGCTTGAAAAGGAAATTCAGTGACTTTTGTCCCTGCTTCTGGTTAGCAGAGGAGGGTCAGTAGCCAGAGAGAGGAAAGTGAAGGCTTCTGGCAAGGGGAAAGCTATTGAACGAGGTGCTCTAGAGGATAGCAGAGCTGCAGCAAAGCTTTGGTTAAGGTTTCCTGACAGAAATCTGGAGAGCTACATTCTGCATTGACTTCCTCACTGGGCTTTCAGCTATGCAGTTTGTCTCAAGCAATAAACCCTTTTGAAGATCTATTTACAAAACCTATGAACTAGGCCTGCATGGAAAATTTTTTAGCAGGGAGCATTCTATTTCTAAAAAACTGTATCCAGATCTTCTAGCTAGCAAGCTTTTCAGCTTTTTATCAACTAGCATGTATTCTTCTATAGGACATACACCCCAAATCAGTCTGGCAAGCCCTTCCTTAAGTAGCTCTGTCTAGCGTGCCTGTATTACATTTATTAACAGGTTTGTTAAAAGTCTCTCTGCTCAGAAGCTTTTACTTACTTATGGCTAGCTGCAATGGACTTTTTTACCCCTTCATGAAGAGAAAGTTTTTAATGTCCAGGTTCCTGACTTCAGGTTCTCTATAGTGTTTTTTTTCTTTCCTCTTAATGCTGACTTCTTTGAGGTCTTTCTTTGCCTGGAAGCTATGATTACTGAAGCTTTGAGCCAACAAGCAGACACATGTATATATAAAATGCTAAACATGTGTTCAAGTGCTGTCTAGTGGGTTCTAGAGGACAGCAGGAAAAATTTTTGGTCTGACACAAACTTATTATTGTGATATCTTTTTCTTCCTAGTGCCTTCTCTCTCACCTTCACCATTAGGTAACTCTACACAGCTAGTAACAGACAAGAACTTGGGCAGGTTGGAATGGGAAAGGAGGGAAGAGGAACAATGACAGCAAAGCAAGAAGGAAACAAAGTATATAAAGGAAAAGACCAGGGAATTAGGGTCTTTAGAGGAAAAGTGAACTTCTCTAGCCATCTTTTGCTACTAACCTAAGTAGTCAGCAAATGAGAGTGTATTGGGTTTGTGTGGCAAGGTTTTGGTATTGGGGGGGTTACAGGGGTGGCTTCTGTGAGAAGCAGCTGGAAACTTCCCCTGCATCCGACAGAGCCAATACCAGCCGGCTCTAAGATGTACTCACCACCAGCCAAGGACGAGCCAATCAGTGATAGTGCTAATGCCTCTGGGATAACATATTTAAGAAGGAAAAAAGTTGGTGGGACAGACAGAAATGGCAGCCAAAGAGAGGAGTAAGAACATGTAAGAGAAACAACCCTGCGGACACCAAGGTCAGTGAAGAAGGAGGGGCAGGAGGTGCTCCAGGCGCCGGAGCAGAGATTCCCCTGCAGCCCGTGAGGGAGACCACGGTGAGGCAGGCTGTCCCCCTGCAGCCCAGGGACATCCACAGTGGAGCAGATATCCACCTGCAGCCCAGGAAGGACCCCACGCCGGAGCAGGTGGATGCCCAAAGGAGGCTGTGACCCCGTGGGAAGCCCACGCTGGAGCTGGCTCCTGGCAGGACCTGCGGACCTGTGGAGAGAGGAGCCCACGCTGGAGCAGGTTTTCTGGCAGGACTTGTGACCCCATGGAGGACCCCACGCTGGAGCAGTCTGTGCCTGAAGGACTGCAGCCTGTGGAAGGGACCCACACTGGAGCAGTTTGTGAAGAACTGCAGCCCATGGGAAGGATCCACTTTGGAGAAGTTCATGGAGGACTGTCTCCCGTGGGAGGGACCCCACGCTGGAGCAGGGGAAGAGTGTGATGAGTCCTGCCCCTGAGAAGGATGAAGCGGCAGAAATAACGTGTGATGAACTGACCGTAAACCCCATTCCCTGTCCCCCTGCGCTGCTGTGGTGGGTAGGTAGAGAATCCAGGAGTGAAGTTGTGCCTGGGAAGAAGGGAGGGGTGGAGGGAAGGTGTTTTAAGATTTGGTTTTATTTCTCATTACCATACTCTGGTTGATTGGTAATAAATTGAGTTAATTTTCCCCAAGCTGAGTCTGTTTTGCCTGTGACGGTAATTGGTGAGTGATCTCTCCTGTCCTTATCTTGACCCACGAGCCCTTTGTTATATTTTCTCTCCCCTGTCCAGATGAGGAGGGGAGTGATAGAACGGCTTTGGTGGGCACCTGGCATCCAGCCAGGGTCAACCCACCACAGAGAGCAACCTTCATACCATTTTTGCTCTTCATATAGTTGCACCCAATGGCGTAATGGAGGGAAAAAAAGCTGTGACTAGTTGGTTAATGACTGGAGGCTGCAGAAAGTTAGAGAGCAATGGTGGGAATCCAGATGGGGGGGTCTTTCCAGAAAGCCCTCAAAGCAGGCACTACAAATTTGCTTTTGGTCCTATTACAGGTGCTAGAACTTGATAGAGAGTGGTTAAGAAATGCATCTATCTGGTGCCTTTTCTTTCTTTCTTTCTTGTTTTTAATGAAAGGCAAATGCAATATTTTAGAAAATGGTAGGAATGTTAATAGGCAGAACAGAAGGCATTTGATATAAAAAAAAGCTTGATAATCATTCTCCTTCACCAGTCTTTGAAAACAAGTGATGTGCACTTACGTTTTTGTAAATTAAAAGGTTCTATACACTGGCCTTAGTTCACATTTTGCTTTATTCCCCGAAGTAATGTTTTCTATATGATAATTTTCTTTCCCTGGGAATACATTATTTGACCTGAGATGCATACTCAATAAGGGACAGACAAGAATAAAAAAAGACCAGAAATTTTCAGATGCTTTGAAGGATAAAGGCAGACGTTCACCTATTGGAAGATGTCTGTTATGCTAGTTCTTGCTTATCTGTTGCTTGTAGATGTGTTGTCTTTGTCATATCTGTGCTTACATTTAATTACTTCAGAACTCCTCAATGTTTATTTATGAATACACCTAATCTCTTTTTTTAGATCTTCCATTCAAATTATTTCTTTTGAATTGAGCCTGAGCTATGTTAGTGTTCAAGCATGTTGACCTTTAACTGCCTGCATTAGTGGTAATGAATGCATCTGCATTGCCAGTCACAAAAAACCACTGCTGTAGGAGGAGGAAGGCTTCAATTTTCCCCCTGAAACAAGGGAAGTAGAGTGTTGTGGGTTTTTTAGCAGAGTGGCAGCAGAAATAACAGGTCTATAATTATTATCTGGGAGGTGCTAACTACTATCTTTCCATGGCCTTTTCCTCATTTCTTTTGGTTAGCTGTTTACAATAAAATGGTAGTGAAAGATGACAGCATATGGTGGTGGGCACGGGAGAGGAAACACAAGTGAGGGAATGTACCAAGACAAAAATAAGTAAAAGTCAAATCTGTGCTGACGGGTCATTTTCTCTCATCTCTCCATGAGGTTAATTAACAGCAAAATATGTCTTACATACACTAATGTGTCCACTGAGTGCCACAGTAAATGGTTCTGTCTTCATCCATTAAATCACAGGAATAGCTTGTGTTTCTCAGCCTTGAATTTTAACTGGAGCTGGTGAAACAAAAAACAAATCAATGGGTCTTCAAACTGAGCCGCAAAAATATTTTGATTCTTCAAAACATGTGACTTGCTGTACATGTGAGTCAATAATATGATGTTGTAGTACATGATTTTGACTGCATCTGGAAAAGAGATTACTTGTACTCCCTCTTTTAAATTCTTTTAAAGAGCAAATGCTGGGTACCATAAAAAGTTGTTCCCCTAATCCAGCCTGAAAGGGCAACGATGCTTTAATTCCCAAATTCTGTAGCTTTCATTTGTGTTATCTGCTCAATTTAATTTCCTTTGTAAATAAATTCTTGGGCTTATTACAAGAAAAATAAAATGTGTTCTGTTTTTAATTTAATTTAAGGGAGCAAGGAGGAGGCCATGGCTTTTAGCCTTAAAGAGATGTTGTTTCTGCTGTTGACACGTGTCAGTAAAAGCAACAGTTGTGTTGCTCGTAGATGAGCTGCTGTGCTTTGACTAGCAGATTACAAATAGTCTTGGCAGAGTCAGTAAACGTGACAGCAAGAGATTCTAGTTACAGTAGAGTACAGTTTGATATGATGTAGTGCTAAATGCCTGAGGGATGTAAGAACATTCATTCAAGTTCCCCACTGAGACTTTGGATCTTACCTAGCACATAGCCTGTAGTAGGACAAGTGCTGGAACGGAGCACTCTCTTGAATGCGCTGCATAGATTCTGGTCTCTTTTCTTCCTCTCTCTCTCCTTCCACCAAACGGCAGATCTTGGAGTCCTTTCTGAAAGAAGCAAATCTAATATCATTGCCATAACTCTCCCTGTACTTTCTCTCTATAAAAGAGATTCTGACTTCAAGGACTATTTGTAGTTTGTGTGGAGCAGAGCAGAGTGATGGCTGTATTTGTTCTCTGCTTCTTAATTTATGAAATGCTCTGAGATGTATTTGGAACAACAGACTTTACAATAAACTTCAGTCTATAATAACCTGTTATTAATAACCTGGTAATGATAATAATGGTAACCTCATTACTGTCTTATTTCTTTCTCTATTATGTGTGTGTATGGGCGCATATATATATATACACACACACATGTATACTATTATCTGGGCATTTGTTTTCTGTATTTCTGCTTACCATTTGGTTTTTAATACTGAATGAGCTCTCAAACCTTCCTTCCTTACTCATCAACACAAAACTCCTGTTAACTTTCTTTCCAGCCTCTATTTCAGCGGTAACTGGCCCTTTGAGTCTAAATGTTAAGCTGTGTAAAGCAACATATTCATATTCAACTATGACTGATGCCTGCAGAACTGGGCTCTTGTTTGGTGTTATATTGTAGCTGTGGTGTTATCTGCATGTAATCTTCCTAATTGAGGTCTGACCTGATTTACTTACCTGTCCAAAACCACACTATTATTTTCTTAACAAGGAATAGAACTGCTGAATTCCAGTCTCTCAAATATTGAGAATCCATGTTTCTAAAACAGGCTTAAGTCTCTGCTAATTTGGGCATCTCACACTGTAACCCTTTGCAGAGTATCAAACGTACCGATAGAGTTAATAACTGCCAGGTGACTCTGAAGAACTGGGCCTTAACTGCCATTCTCTAATGGTACAGGTCTCTGGCAATGGTGTATAAGTGTCCATAAAACAAGTAAATGAAAATCAAAACGTGACAGACTTCCACTTCATTTGAAGCTAGCTTCATTAAAGCTGGTGGACTTGAACTGGAATAAGGCTGATTCTTCTCTTGCCTACACTTTCTTATTTGTCTAAATGAATAATTTTGCTGTTCTCCAACAAAATTTCAGGTAAAGTTCTTCTTTCAGTACAGCTTTAAATACTACCAGCTCTGAATACCTCACTTACTTGTGTCCTTGTACTTTTCAGCAGCCACAAAGTGGAGAACAACATGCATGCATTGACCTCAGTATCATTCTTTTGCTAAAAAAAAAATTTTTGCTCTGATTTTCCCTTGAGTGCAAGGGCAATACAATCACGTAACAGGATTTCTGTCCAGTAGAACAAAGTTGCTATGTTTGCTGACTTGTTCAGTAGATTGAATTGAATGACACTGATCATTTCTTAGTATTATAAATGTGAGGTGTGCTTTTTATTTTTGCTACCTAAGTTGTTTAACAAGTAATAGAATGGCAGATTGGAAAAAAAAAGTCCTCTTTAAAAACATTGATGGTTGGGGTTTTTTTGGTGATTTCCCCTTTCACCTCACCACTCTAAAACAAACCCCCCTTTTAATGTAAATATATGAGTACGCATATCCCAACTTACAGACAGCTAACCTCTAAATTGAAATAGGAGAGGCAGGAAAAGGTTCTTTATAGAAGAGACTTCTAAGTTCTGTTTTATCTTCACATCAGGATATATTTATTTTACAGTTTGGGGGAGTGTCAATAGAAATGTTTGTCTTTGCTGCAGAATTGTCTACATCTCTGTAAATAATTTAATTGAGCTGTGAATATTCAGTGATTGAAAACTAATTACTTTGTGGCTTAATTTGAGTACTGCCTGACTGCTCTGGAGTTGCGGGCAATTTAACAATGTAGATAGTACGTGAACACAGAATGTTAAACAGTGACAGGGACAGAGTTAAAGATTAAAAAATAACTCTCCTACAGTTTAAAAGTACACCACTGACTGGGCTGTTTGTACCATCCAAGGGCTTTATGCAGACAGCTTTATGTGCAGTGCTTTCTGAAATATCTATAAGAATATTTTTATACATCATTAAGTAATTGCTTTCCCCTCCCCACAGGATTTTGTAGTCATTTTTCTCATAAAGATTAATGACATAGCACAATGAATCGCTTTCACTCCTTTGCACTTCAGCTTTCAGTTTTAATAGCAGGTTAGGTATCATGCAGTTATTTTTCCTATGAATTTCTTTAAACATTTCCACCAACAGCCTCATTGTTTCTGGAGGGAATGTGAAGTCTGTGCTTTTCTCGAAGAGACGTTTCAATCAAGTTAAATTGCATGACATGCAGTGCTTCTCCAGTGTGTGTTTCTGATACCTGTAAAATGCAGCCATCATTGAATATTTTTCCCATAGAACTTTAATCCCTGTCTTCTGAGGTCATGACAGACCAAAATCTATTATTCCTCTTATATATGACTCTATGCTTCTAGTTTTCATCTGACTTGTAATAGACTCCTAATATGAATGCTTACTGTTAAATTATATATAGAATTAATATTTATCTGCCCATAAAATAGTATGCTTCTAAAGAAGTCTGCATTTTAAATTGCATTCTCATTTTTTAGAAGTGATTAGGCAAAGTTCAGGGAGTGTGTGAGGGGAGCTCATTTGAAAAAAAAAAGGTGTACCATGTATTCTCCAGTGGAAAGCAAGGGAAATGAGAATAATAGAAAAACGGAAGCACATGAATAAAGATGATACACAACGCTTGTGTTGTTCAGCTATTATTCTATGAACCAGTCATCAATAGTGATGTGGTCAATAGTTTACTAGCACTTTACTAAGATAAATAAATAAGACTTTCCATCAATTTATTAGTTTATTATCTAAGTTTCAGTTCTATGTTCGTATATCAAGGAAAATGTGTAAGAATTGTCAGAAGAACGGGTTTAAGAGCTATCTGGATTTCATGACAATGAGCTAAAGGATTTCAAGGTTCTACTCGACTGAGTTAAGTGCTACCATGATAAAAATATTTTCTGAGTTTGGTTTTCTTTTCCTAAGTATATGTTTATATGAGTAAAATAAGAACTTTTCACAAGAAGTTCTCATCTTCAGTAAATTACCTAAGGGTACAAGGGAAAGTACCCTGCAGTTCAGGCAGGCCTTCAAAGTCAATACGCATTAAGTGTGTTAGATTATTGCATAGACCTTGCGAAACAAAACCTGTGAGCTTAGTCTGAGCAACTCCTGACCCAGGAGAGAGACTGACTCTGCTCCGTTAAGAGTTGGCCTCTCCGTATTGGGCATCAAATGACCTCTGAGATGGGTTTTCTGCAATGCTGAACAGAGTTTAGTGCTGCTTTTGATCTCCCTGTGGCATAACAGGGTTAGTTCTTGGGAATTACTGTAACAACCATTACAGCCTGATACAGAAATAGTCAACCAAGCTACGGGTGCAGCAGGAAATTTTTCACCTATTAAGAAAAAAAACCACAAAACCAAAATCAAAAACACTCCACACACATTCTTGAGTGGCTGAGGCGTTTTGGTATTTTAATATTTGTTCTATTATATTTGCAAATCACTGTAATAACACTGCTTAGCTTACATTATTTCCTTACTTATTTTTTAGTCTACCAAAAATGTTTTGGCAGTATTCCTAAGCCTCTCCCTCAATCTGTGCCTCTTTCTTCTGCTCATACCTAAGCAATCTGCCAAAATAAACAGTGAACTCTTTATAATTTTCACCACATTCCAAACAACTCGCAGCATCTTTAGAAGACCATGTCCTCCCAGGAACTCTGACTGCACTGCATGAAGGAGACCAGAGCAGAAACTTAGCTCCGGACCAAGGCTAGCCATAGTGGCACTGCACCTCACTAATACTCTCCTCGCAAAGTCCAAGTTTATTCTGACAGATATGTACAGTTTAATTCCTGGACCAATGTCCCTGCATTGTTGTTGAAATAGCTTTGGCAGTATATCTTACAGATTTTTCTGTTGTCATTTAGGTACTGTATAATGATAATGCCCAGGGGCTGGGGTGTTTTGATTTGGTTTGGTTTAGGCGGCCTGCTATGCCCCTACTAAGATAGGGGAAAAGCCACATTTTCTCCTCTACTGAAGCTTGATGGGTGGAATTGATGCTTCAACTCACCTGATGCAACAAAAGCTATACATTCCTGATGGGATCTAGCCCTCTCTAGTAGCGACTCCAGGCTGTGTCCACAGGGCAAGAGCTCAACACCTCCTTCTGCTATAGAGCTCTGGAGACATATAATAGCTTGTGGAATTAATTTTTTCCAGCAAAGTTTCCTGGGAGCCTACATAGTGCTTGGGCCCAGACAAGTGTTGTACTTAGAGTCCCCAGCATGGAGGACAGTTCGGTGTTTGCCATCACCTTGCAAAGGTGTACAAATCCCAGGGAAGTGGTCTAAAGTGGGATAAGACTTCAGTTGTGACTACCTTTGCTGCTGCTGAGAGGGCAAATTCATAATGTGTGTCACCTTAAGGATCTAACCTGCATGTATGGAGAGAGTGAAACCTGTCATACTGATTCACAACAGTCACCACACTGGACAATAGGAAATCCAGAAAAGCCAAGTATCTGAAACATGTCCTCCATGGAGTTTCTGCAGCCTATGCCTTCCAGCAAAGCTTTTTAGGCTGGGGCTATTCTGTGCATAGTAAAATAGGGACAGAGCATTCAGCTCACCCATAAGGCAGAGGAGAGAATAATTCATATCCTGAACAGTACCCTGAGGACTAGTGTGTAAGCTCCCCAAGGAACTGTGATATTTCACTATCTTATTCAACAAAAAGTATGTAAGCTGTGCCTGGATCAAGGATCTAACAACTAATTTTGAGATATTCTTTTACTGCTCTATCTTACAAACCTTTCCAGTATGTCACAATACATAACACAAAAATCTCAGACCCCTTGAATCCTCAAACATAAACATCTGTTCCCTGAAAAAGTTCTCTGTCCTCAAGAGGATGTGAATAGCATCTTTGTTTTGGTTCTCTCCTTCCTTCTCTCAAGAAATTCACTGTGGTGGTGTTCATAAGAAACATCTCTGGCACAAGGGAATCTGAACCATTTTAGGATGTGCTTGAAAATGTTTTAATCACTCTATGACGTAGTTTTCAACTTCAAAGAGAACCTGAGAAGTGCCTTTAATACAATTTATGCTTTCAGTTGCCTCTTCTAGGATTGTCTTCAACCCTGAGGAGATTTTTCAGAAGTTGTGTATACCCAGAGGGTGGCCCTTTCAAACTCTCTAGAGGACACAAAATGCTATCCCTTGGCTCCTGAAAACTCTATAAAACAACCCACTGGCCCAGCCAATTTTTCCTAAAAGCACTTTGCAACCCTTGAGGTTCACAGAGACAAGACTAAATGGGGTTTTTTTGTGCTGTGAGACTACATAGGAACACAATAACTTTCTAAATTCCACCAATATAATGAACATTCTCTGGGTTTGTTTTTTTAAAACTATAAATGCTCTTACAATGGATACCAGTAAAGAAGTACTCCAGAAATTCTATTTTTCCAGGAAGTATTTCTTCAAGTAACCCATAAGTCCAATCCTGATGAGGTGCTGTAAGACAACTGTAAAATTCTATTGAAAAGTAGGACATGGCCAAACATTTTGTTCTCCTGTGTTTGGGAGGGTGGAAGGAAGAGGCTAGCCATAAAAAAAAAAAATCACATATTTCAACTGCTTTTTGAGAAAAGACATGATTATTTGCTAGTGCTGTTATTGCTGTTGTTTAACTCCACTAGCAGCAGTGGGACAGGAGCTGCAAAACAGGGAGGCACAGAGAATCCTATGCATTCTGTGCCAGGTAGATAACTGAGGGATGAATATGTGCTGGTGTGCTCCAAGTGATATACTTTCTCAGTTATGCAGCAAAATGCAGAGTTTTTGAGTGACTCAACAGATTTCTATATTCCCACTGAGCTAAAAGCTGAAAAACAGGATTATCCTTCAGTGTGGTTTACTTTGCTCTGTGAAGAGCAGAGAGTTCAAGTAAAGTCCTAGTAGTAAATGGGAGTACCATAGTGGGTTTGCCGCAGTTGAAACACTTGTCACCACCAAAACAGGTTCAGTGACTCACCACAGCTTGAGTCTGGATGCTGACTCTAGTCAGTAAATGCAGTGCAGGAAACTTCAGACTTCCTGCTGATTAGCACTTGTTTCCACCTGTACCTTGTTCTTTAATTAAGCCAATCTTCTTAAATGTAATGTTAGTAATGGTATATTTTCAAATGGAGTGGATGGAGAGAAGTCCAGGTGGCCATTTGTTTAATGGGAATGGAAACTCTGAAAGGGAGTGTGCTACAGGATTCAGTGTTAATAGCATGTGATAAGAGGGAGAAGTATCCTGAAATATGAAACTAACACTTTTATTGGAATCACAGAAAAATTAGGTTGGAAGGGACCTTCAGTCAAAGCAGAGGCAACTTCTAAGTTACATCAGGCTGCTCATTCCAAACATAATTCAAAGTACATCCTGGCAAGACAGTGAAGAACATTCACACAAGGATGGGGTTTTTTAGCTTCTTCCATGCCCTGAGGAATCAGTCCATTGCATTCACAAGCTCCTTGAGCGTTTTGACCAACTGCTTCTTTAAAATACAGGAGTAAAATACAAGACACAGCTGCAAAATGTTTACATGCTGTTTCTGCTCTCACTCTTCCCTAGGTCTTCTTTCCTTGGTGTGCTTCTGCATAGCACAGAGTAGGTCACAAGAAAAGGTAGCAGTATGCACATAGGGAAACTACAGGTATCTGAAGTTAACCTGAGCTCTTATGTTCTCCATGAAGAGAGAGGCTTATGCAGAGCACCAGAGTTGAAATCCTGCCCTGAGTTGTCCTCTGGAACTCTGTGTCTCTACTGAGTAGAAGATTAATTTCCAAATCTAGGCCACTGTCAAAAGTGTGAATGCCTCCCAGGGTAGAAGCTGGTGTCAAACCACAAAAGGCCTTGGCAGCCTTACCATTCAGGAGGTCACATATTCATAGCCAACTCTTTGCATGTTGTCAGTATCTAACTGTTTGCTTGTGTCTTACCTGGGTATTGTAAAGATTATTGAGGTGAATATAACCAATCTGGCCTAGTACTATAAAGACAAGTGGAAATATAAGTGGAAATATCTGATTAACAAATCTTTCTTAGTTGTATTTTCCTCATTTTAGGAAAGCTTTCTCTTACTCAATTTTGAAACACATACTGCAGCTCCTGATATGATTTGGTTCTTGTACAAACTTGTCCTTCATGTAAGAAGTGATGCCCAAACTGGCTGCAAACTGAGAGCTTCACATCTAGGGGGAACGGCAAACACTGCTTTGGAAAGACTGAGACCTTATTGAGTGATCCCCTCTGTGCTTTTGCAACCTCTCTAAAAGGAGGTTCCCAAAGTAATTGCTCTTTGATGCAATGATAGAAAGAAACTTCTTTTGTTTACTTATACTTCCTCAATACTTCCTATTCTTCATTTGGCTTGGATCCACACACGCACACACCATGAAGGAATAGTAACTACTTTGAATTCAAATTATATTTTCCTCATTGTTCTTAGACATTTTCATAATGACTCAGCTCTTGCCTGGACCTGCATTGACTTGCTGAGATTCAGATTAACTATTTCTTATTCACATTGCTTCATGGACTGTTGGTTTGGGAAGCAAGCAAGAAGCCTGGTTTCTTTGTTCTCCACCCCGAGCATTGCTTTCATAAGCATACAAATAGTCGTCTTTCCCATCCTCATAGTTGCAATGCAAATCTGAGTGTAGATTTAAATTCCATTCATTTATTGCTTTTTTTCCTGTACCGTTACCTTCATGTAAAGGGAGATTTTTCTAGCTATCAGTAAATTCTGTAAAGAGTTTTGAGTAAGCTCTTCTTGCAGTTTGAATAGCAAGTGATCACTTGTCAGATTTGATGCACATTGGCAATGGATAAAGCTAGGAATTATACTCACTGTCTTACACATTTGATCTACTCTTCCCACTCTTGCAGCAACAGTAGAGTAACATGAGTGACTAACTACTGTTTCTTTCCAGTGTAATAGGGATCTGAATGTCTCTGTTCACAGTTTCAAACACAACACCTTTCCACAATACTAATTACTCTTCCACCAGGATTAGAGAACTACAGTCATGCAATTTAACAAAAAAAGGTGCTTAAATATGGCATCTTTTGACTTCTATCTGATCATGAGTGAAAGAAATGTCCACAAAAGGTCCTTGACACAGGCAAAAAAGAAAAGGAAATATGTTCAGCTTACTCTAGGGCTGGCTGACGGTGGGCAAACTGTAAACTTTGAAGGGGACCCTGCCTACAGGTTTAGTAATGGAGTTCCTGCTGTCAGATGAAGGGAATTCAAACCGCTTTATTTCTCAAGGGGCTGCTTTCCCACCTAAGGGCAAGAAAGGAATCCAGTTTGAACACAGAAACTACACTTAAGTGTTATATGCTAGCATACAGGACTGACCTGGGGGAGAAATGTTTCTGTTTGAACTTAAACTAATTTTGCATGTGGTGAGATTTATAATCTCTTTGTGCATTGTATTTCATCCAAGGCTCCCCAAAGCTTTTGTTAAAAGCTTGAATGTATTCCAGAGATGGATCAGCAGGAGCAATGGAGGTTTTTCTCTAGTTTTGCACTGGCAGGTTTGCCAGACCCTGGGCAGTGTAGACTGCCTTGAAAGTCCACTGAAGTTTATGGGCCTTTGTTGGTTAGTCTCTATCTCCAAAAGGAAGAAATGCAAGTTTCAGATTATGGCACTGGTTCACTTCATTATAATCACTGTCTATTAATCATCCACAAACATATGCCAAAGGATATTTTAATAGAAAACCTAATTTTCCTTATCACTGTTTATCATTAGAACTAACTTTAAACTGTGATATAACTATTACCAATGGATACTATAGGATAATATCTGGCATTTATAGTCACATTTATACAACAGTAAATGCAATAATATTATTTGATTAGTCCAAACTATGTGAAGTAACTGAAAAAAAGCTTATTAACATACAGCTTGGTTTAAGGTAAAATCACTTAAGGGATCTTAAATTATAAACCGTTTTCTTCGTATTAACTTTTTAATAGCATACAATGCTGAAACATGGTTTTAGAACATTAAGCAAATTCAGGAAAAAGGGATGTTATTTATAGTGTTCTTCAGTGCAGCTATTTCTGTTCTCAGGGTTTTTTTAATTTTCTCATTTGCCAGTCTGCAGTTAATCTGTAAAGCACTGCTGTATATAATAGTTTTCTCCCTTCCAAGACATAGATACAATCGTTTAGGTTCTGCTCACCACACCAGGGAAAAGAAATTTGATGCTTTATCCTTCTGAGTGCCATAAAAAAAATAGCATCAGATCGCGAAAAAGAGAACACCAATATTTTCGGACATAGAAAAGAATTGAGAAAGCATATGCTATTACTTTCATTTTTACCGTGTTCCCTATCCTTTCCTTTTAACCTGATTATGCCTGGGATTGTTATAGGAAGGTAAGCATCTGACTATGTTTGGTTCTCGCTGATAGCTGATAGTCTCTGTAAAAGCCTGCAAACAGTAACAGTACTCTGAAGCACTGCAGCAATTCTCAAACAGGAATTTCTCTTTCTGTCTTCATACATATTCCAAAGGATTGTGCAGGGTCTCTTCAAAAGCTGTTTTAAGAGATGTCTGCAAAGACCTTTGTCACAGCTTTCCAGAACAGTCCAATATAGCCAGTGAAGGAATGCTATACAGCATTAACAGTATAATATTTTACTCTCACATACTATTTGACAATAGTTGTGATCAACATTTATTGGTTAATTCCTTTGAGATTTATTATCATATTTCTTACCAATAAGGACAGGATGAAGTCAGAAACAGTTTTATTTAGAGAAGATCTTTTTTAAAAGGAAAAGCACACATGCAATTTTTTCTACTCAATTATTTATCAAGTGTGCTTGCGTGGTTTTGTAAGTAAACATACTTGCAGTACAGTGAACCATCTAACAAAGTATACTGGAAATCTTTTTACAGAACCAGTATGACTGTGACAAGCTTATTCAAATGATGTTTGATAGGAACATAGACTTTCTTTAAAACTAAGTTTTAGAGGTGTGACTGAAGACCTCAGATAGACTCCTATTAGGAATTTTGGTCACAAGAACATGTAGAGAAAGTTTGTAATTTTTTTTTTTCCCCTCAGTTGTCATTATGAGGATGTCCATAAGTCAAAAATGTAGTATGACTACTTTTGAGAAGATTTTTCATCTTTTTTCAGAGATGTCTTACAACATCATATTTCTCTTTATTTACAGGTGTCTCTTTGGTACCTTAAGTCTAAGGTACCTCAGAAGAGGTAATGATGCAAAGTTCAGATACTTCTATGCTTTTGCCAACTTCTAGTCTGTAGAGTTGTCAAAATAGCTTATTTTTAACAAAGACATGCCTACAGTATCAATATTATCAGTTCCACCTTGTTTATATTAGATTACTGGGGGATACATATTTGTTTAAACAACTTTTATAATCACAGAGTAATTAGGTTGGAAGGGATTGCTGAAGGCCATCAATTCCAACCCCGGTCAAATCAGGTAAGGTTGCTTAGGGTGGTGTCCAGTTGCACCTTAAACATCTCTAAGACTCCCAACCTCTCTGGGCACCCTCATGTTTGACCACCCCCATGTTTGACCACCCTCAGGAGTTGGGGGGGTGTGTGTGTATGTTTTTAATAATAATAATAAAAAACAATCAGAATTTCCTGTTTTGCAATTTGTGGCCATGTATTGGGTTTGCGTGGCAAGGTTTTGGTATTGGGGGGGTTACAGGGGTGGCTTCTGGGAGAAGCTGCTAGAAGCTTCCCCCATGACCCATAGAGCCAATGCCAGCTGGCTCCAAGACGTACCCACTGCTGGCTGAGGCTGAGCCCATCAGCGACAGTGGTAGTGCCTCTGGGATAACAGATTTAAAAAGAGGAAAAAAGTTACTGCACAACAGCAATTGCAGCCTGAGAGAGGAGTGAGAATATGTGAGAGCAACAACCCTGCAGACCCCCAGGTCAGTGAAGAAGGAGGGGCAGGAGGTGCTCCAGGTGCCAGAGCAGAGATTCCTCTGCAGCCGTGGGGAAGGCCATGGTGAGGCAAGCTGTCCCCCTGCAGTCCAGGGAGGTCCACGGTGGAGCAGATATCCACCTGCAGCCCAGGGAGGACTCCACGCTGGAGCAGGTGGGTTCCCGAAGGAGCCTGTGACTCCCAGGGGACCCACACTGGAGGAGTCTGTGCCTGCAGGACTGCAGCCCGTGGGAAGGACCCACATTGGAGAAGTTTGTGGAGGACTGTCTCCCGTGGGAGGGACCCCACGCTGGAGCAGGGGAAGAGTGTGATGAGTCCTGCCCCTGAGGAGGATGAAGCGGCAGAAATAACGTGTGATGAACTGACTGTAAACCCCATTCCCCATCCCCCTGCGCCACTGTGGGGGGCAGGTAGAGAATCCTGCAGTGAAGTTGTGCCTGGGAAGGAGGGAGGAATTGGGGGAAGGTGTTTTAAGATTTGGTGTTATTTCTCATTACCATACTCTGGTTTGATTGCTAATAAATTAAATTAATTTTCCCCAAGTCAAGTCTGTTTTGCCCATGATGGTAATTGCTGAGTGATCTCTCCCTGTCCTTATCTCAACCCATGAGCTTTTTCATTATATTTGTTCTCCCCTGTCCAGCTGAGGAGGGGAGTGAGAGATCGGCTTTGGTGGGCACCTGGCGTCCACCACAGTCAACCCACCACAGTCTATTACATCTTGTTTTATTACTCTGCACCTCCAATAAAAGTCTGAAAGCATCTTCTCTATATCCTCTGATCAGGTAATTACAATATCACTCCTTAGAACCCCATGAAGAAAGGCATTCATGAAATTGCCAATAATAATAATATGCACTGGTCATTGTTGATCAATTTTTAAATGAATTGGTCATCCCTGAAAACAATACTGTGTAGGCAAAAACATATAGGCTGCATAAGTTCCAGTTATTTCATCAGCTGATTTATTCACTCTCTGCTACTTTGTGAGAAAAAAAAAAAGGGGAAAGAAATCAGCTAGAATTCATAAAGCTTTCAAAGCTTTATGAAATCTAAATTCATTAGATGATTTCTTCCTGGGAAATAATTTAGCCACTTTGACTTATAATGGAGCTTGAAGTGGGGACAGTATCCTTCTAACAAAAATCAGACAGATTCATTTTTAATTACAATGTTATACATTCCAGAGCCATGTAGTCTTTTGGGTTTTGTCTGTACTTTTCTCTGAGAAGAGACATCCATATAAAACAGCTGCAGCTCCAAAAGGACTTTCAGTGGTAAATTGATTTGATTGATTCAAATTTGATTACATACTGGAAACACATTTAGTTCAAGTTAAGCACATTAGCACACATCAGCTAGAATAAAATTCCAATTGCTTCTTTGTTATTCATTAATGGAACTTAATGACTCCAACAAAACATTAATGAAGAAAAAATATTGGCTTGCATAATTCATTTGGAAAAAATTAATTAATTGTTGTATTAAGGGCAGCTTAGTCCATATAGTAATTACTGAAGCTTTGGTGGGGAATTACTTCATGATATTTATTTTGCAAGCTCTTGTTTACTCCTTTCATTTCACATTGATTTTGTTATGCAGATAGTACATTTTTCTTGCAGAAGGAAATTAAACACACTTTGAAATGATGATCGTAGCTAAGTATTTACAGTTGATAGGGTGGCTGCATTTTTGCACTCGAGCTCTTAACATGATGTTTACTACATTCAGCATCTATTTGAAAGATGAGAAAATTTGTCTAGACATAATATATGAAGTCAGGAAAGACCTTTGCAAGAGCTAATTTACCAGTTCCAGTGGACAACAGAAATAGTCACTTTGGCTCAGCTGTACCTTTCTAACAAGTAGAAAATAACTTCTGGGGCCATATTTTCTTCTTGCTAAGTTCCATTAAGAAATGTATGAGAACTTCCCGTAAGATCTTAATATTAAGACAATGAAGGCATCTTCTAGAAACACTTTTTTTGCTTTTGTTCACATATTACTTGACAGCTACAAACAGTAATTTTCTATCAACAGACCCAAAACTTTAGGTAGACCTAGACCTAAATTATGAGAGAAGACCCTACAAGAGTCAGGTAGTAAGAGCTGCAGTCCAACCCCCTTTCCCTCACACATGTTTTAATCCTGTGTATTTCTTGGGTCTGATGGAAGACTAAATCCAATGCAGGCATTTACAGGTGAGGCATTGCAGTGCTTATTTTTTTTGGCTCCTAGCATCCAGAACTAGGGACCAATTAAGGTCTTGGTGTGCTACTTACCCAGATCAGGATTTGGTCAAAAAGTACTCTGCAGCTCTCACATGCCATGGGTCAAAGTTTCCTTAGAATGGAAATCAGATCGTCATGGAAAGAAAGAGAAGGAGGAGACTGGTGTGTCCAGGGGACTGGGGCTTGCCCTAAACCCCAGAAGAGGGAAGTGTTGTGAGGTTCCATATCCATCCATGGATGGTTCCAACATCCATCCCAACCATTGTTGTGCGTAAACAAAACACCCCATAAGGGGGTCCAAAAATGCAAGCTAGACCAAGCCAACAAAATCGCTGCACAGAAATTTTTTTCTCTCCTTTTTGTTCTAGTTTCATGGTTAGGCATGCTGCTTCTTTTATTTTATGTTCATGGCAGATCAGTTTCAAGGGAAGGAAAGCATGAACCAAGAAACCATTCAGTAGGGCACTTGTCAGTGGAAGATGTGCACTGAACTGATGAGGGCACTCCTGTTCCCCAGGTGAGCATTCTGTGCTATTTCTTCATGCAACAGCTAGGTTTTTTGGAGTGGTAGACACTTATGCAGCAAGCATACATGCTTGTCTCAGGATCCTGGCCCTATACTGTAAATAAGGCAAATAGAAGCTCAGTATGTAATTCCTACTTTTAAAGGAGTCTTAGTTCTTTGCTGGACCTAAACCTTAGCTGATAAAATTAATTTTAATTGAAACCTGACATGAAAGTGATTTTAGGTTAAATAGCTGCTGGTATCATTCAGGAGTCTTGTTGACAGCAAAAACAAAGAGTGTCTGGAGGGATACAGTTGACCAGAGCCAAGTGTCACTTACTTAACAACGGACAGCCAAGAAGATAAAAAATTAAAAAATAGCAACACAACACTTCCTTTAAGTGTTTCCCCAAGGGCAGTAGGATTTTTGTTGATTTCTAACCAGACTCCCAGAAGAGCAAGTTCATTGAGCACTTGGAAGACTCTGCAGGCTCTAGATGTAAAGCAGAACCATATGTCATCATATTGATAAAACTGTACAAAATAAATCAGTTTTGTTTTATAGTTAGCTTTTCATTGTAGCTTAGAAATTTGGGGGTTTTAATGAACAGTGCTTGGCTATTTAATTATCGCTTTAGTAGAAAAGCAAAAGCTGCTTATATGACTTTAGGCATTTCAGTCACAGCCCATGCACCATGTATGGTTTGGGTTTTCTTTTTTTCCACTTAAGAAATTGATTTTAGCAACTCCTGTTGTCTAACCGCCAAAGAAACTTCCTGACCACAGGACATATGATCCAAAACTTGCTGTAATTTATGTGATCTTCTCACTGCATTTAGTAGGATTTGCATTAAATTTTAGACTTAGCAATATGCATGAAACATATTAGGATAGAAAACAAATACTGAAGATGGGTTAGTTTAGTTAGTCACAGTTGGAATGAATTCCTAAAATCCTCTAAAAATGGTTTTCTTAGGTGGCTATTTTTCTACAAATATGAAGTCCTCTCATTTTACTACGGAGGCATGAGACAAAACACTGTAGGCAATTCTCTTTTGTGGTTTGGGGGGTGAAGAGAGGACTTTTTTTCCAATTTCTCCTATGATAACAGTGAAAAGGACATACTGTTTATGTAAACTGACATAGAAAGTGAAACTATGCTATGAAATAAAGACAGAAGTTTCCTTCATCATAGGTGAAAAAAAGGTGATTAGTAGAAGACTTAAGCTTTCTTTTCATTACCTTTTGGTCACTAGTATGTAAGGCTTTCCAGTGAAGCTGAGAACAACTCAATATCAAAGGCTCAGAAGCCTCTGTGGCTTTTACCAGTTAGCAAGCATTGACTGGCATGACAGGCTGGATTTTCTGCTGATTTTGCAAGCAAACGACAGAACCAGGAAAGAATCTGAAGAAAACTCCAAGGCTCTACAGGGATTCAAGGCGCTACAGTCTGTCTCCTGACAGGCAGTGCTGAGCCAGCAGCAAATGGAAGGGGAAGAAAGAAATGGTGGAAAATACATGATTTTTTTTTTTTTTTTTTCTTTTTCAATGAATGAACGCCTAACATGCCACATGATGGCAGCACAGGCTGCAAAATGCAAAGGAATTGCTGTATACAGTAACTGGGACAAACAGAGAAGATAAACTAATGTTGACTCTCCTGTCTTGCAAATGCTTCGGAGGGGTAGGGTATGGCTGAACGCAGCCAGCTGCAAAGTGCAAACTTGGGCTTTTCCTGTACACTGCTCCTGTCTATGGAGAGTCCTTTTCCAGTAAAGACCCTCTTCTTAAGATCGTATAGGTATTTCTGCTCAGAATTATAAGGAGTTACCATCTCCAGTGACCTTCTTTTACTTTCCCACTGCCCCAGATCTTCTGTGCTTTCTTTAAACAGTGATTTCTTCAACTCAAGATGCACTTGCTGCACTCTGGGACCTGCTCCAGCCACACAAGCCTAAGGTTACAGCTTAGCAGGGCAGGGCATGCTTGAAGGCAGAGACTGGTTCTAGCAGAAATCTTTGCTTTCCATGTACAGCTGTGTCTGGCACCATTTCAAAAATTTCAGATTTCAAAAGGAAAAGCAGAATGGGCCACAAGAAGGAAAATAGGCTGCAATTTTGCTACCTGATTCTCTTCCCCCATCCTGCTGCAGGAGTGAGCAAGCAGCTGTGTTAGCTGCCTACTGGGGTTGGGAGCTGTGATGGATAAAGGATGAGTTTGAAAGCTGAGCAAGGTGCCCTTGCCTGCTGCCTTTTTAACCTCCCTTTTCTTTTTTTGGCTTCCTTTCTGTCCAAGGTTAATCCTGACCAACTGACTCTGTGCTCCTTTTTCATCTGCCAACGATTAAGTATATAGTAGACAAACATGCAATAAATGAAACTATGAAAACCAGAACGCTTAGAAACTGAAATAGCGGTCTAGAAACAAAAATGGATAAATCCCTTTATCTGGATATGGTAGTGCCTTTTAATTCTATTTCATCCTAAAAGGATTTGTGGAAGATTTTTGCAGTTTAAGAGTTACTGCAATGTTTAGTCTGCATTTCACTTGTTTGCAGTAGCCCAGGAGCAGTTTGGGGTTGGAACAGGTATTGTAAACTCTCGCTTTACAGCCATCGTATGGTGCCATCCTGAGGCCAACTCTTGCAGCGCATATTAAATGTATGTTTTGGTCATAAGAAAAAAGCCCTGAAAAGAAACTTAATATTAAAGTTAAGCAATGAAATATGGAGGGAGGGGAACTGGAAAGATATATTTTTATGATTACTCAAAAAGCTTAAATAGTTAACGGAACTAGTAAGAACCTTTATAGGTTCTTTCCTTTGTGAATCCACATGCAGTATCTTCCTCATCTCCTCTCATCTATGTCATTTCAGTCATGGAGAGTGCTGAACCTATTTTATTACATCATTTTCCTGGAAATGGTAATCTAGGTGGTAATTCTTGCACCTGCTCTCCTTCTGTTTTTTTTCCCCGTTTCTCAAGGAAGGCAATTAAGAATGTCTTTGGGTACAGTCTGAGTCCCACAAGTTTCTATTACAACTTACCATGGCAGATTCGGTGAAAGATTGGGTGTAAGGTGAGATTTACTCTTCTGTTCAACCATGGATTCCTGTGTGGCAGGCAGCAAGATCCTCTGCTTTGGCCCGCTAGGCAGAATCGGACTCAAAATGCCAGCTGAGTCATGTTATAGACTGGACTAGTAGTTAATGTAGTCCTGTATTGTGTTTCTAAAATCGACCACAAACATTTTAAAAGATGAAGCATAAAACTCATTATTATTAGCAATGAAATTGCTTGTTTTCAACTAGTGTTGGTCTTATAGTCTGAAACATGATAGCTTTAACTGTTGTCTCTGCCATCCTCCCTAATGTAACTGCAGTGTTTTCTTCTTTGTGTAAAACATTAAATGCTTTAGAACTAATTGCATAAGGGAGAGCCTGTCTTCATGCGGCCTACTACAGTATTTAAGAACAGTGGATACATTCAGGATGGAGCTCTGCTGACAAGAGGCACAGGATGGAGCTTCAGGACATGCACTTTCTGCAGGACGACCCAAGTTTTCCGGGCTTTCTCAATGATTCTAAAATAGCTGCTGTTAGGATCTTCAAGAAACACTGGAAAAGCTCAGCTAAACTTCTTCCCAGGGGTGTGACAGCTGGGGAGAGGGAAATGTAGGAGTAGAAAGTTGTGAGGCAGGAGAAAGAAAACTTCCAAGCTCTCCATACTTACTGTTGTGGAGTACATTGAGCTGTAAAACTGATTCAGTATCTTTATGCTGTGATTTTAAGTTAGGCCAAGAATACATACAGCCTGTAGCTAGAAACCCTTTTTAGCGCTTCTGTAAACACAAATGCATTAAGTATGGAATTCTAATGGTTTTCTGCAGGTTTTTTGGGAGAAAACTTGAAGGGCTAGATCCAGTGGAAGTCAGTTCTGGAAATACTACATACTCTTTAAGCATGAATTGGTATGAGTTTTTTATATCTGTAAGTATAAGCAGCTATATTTGCATAATTTTTTTTTTTTCTTTAAAACAAATTTGTGATTTAATCCAGTTCTTACCTATAGAAGATTTCTTAGGTAATCAATTGAGAAGTGAGCTTGGAGAAAAACAGCTTGCAACAGATTTGTGAGAATATTATAATTAAAATATTAATGGCTTGTTGAAACTTGTACAATTATGAAAATCAATGCAGTAAAGACACTCAGTTATCACATATGAATATTAGGAAAAGAGAAGAAGTACAGATGAACTCAGCTGAAATACAGAAAAATTCCATCCCTTTACAGTAACATGAAATAAATTAAGAAACATGAAGTTTGTAAATGTGTTTTACAAAAACTATAATTATCATTCTGAGAAAAAAAAGTCATGCTTTCCATTGTGAGATGAATGCAAATATTTATACTTTTATGAGTACACATGAGAAACAGCATAAAAAATAGCATCATATCATAAGAGTCAGGTGGAATACTGCGGTGCTATTACATCTGTTGACTGGAGAAGCAGCCAACTGTGTTAGGCAGTGTTGTACATCTCATAATGCTGTCCTTCGCTGTCCTTCACTGTCCTAGTTTCAGCCGGGATAGAGTTAACTGTCTTCCTAGTACCTGGTACGGTGCTATGTTTTGAGTTCAGTATGAGAAGAATGTTGATAACACTGATGTTTTCAGTTGTTGCTAAGTACTGTTTAGACTAAAGTCCAGGATTTTTCAGCTTCTCATGCCCAGCCAGCGAGAAAGCTGGAGGGGCACAAGAAGTTGGCACAGGACACAGCCAGGGCACCTGACCCAAAGTGGCCAACGGTGTATTCCATACCATGGGACGTCACATCTAGTATAGGAACTGGGGAGTGGGGGCAGGGAATCGCCACTCGGGGACTGGCTGGGTGTTGGTCGGCAACTAGCTGGGTGGTGAGCAATTGCACTGCACATCATTTGTACATTCCAATCCTTTTATTATTGCTGTTGTCATTTTATTAGTGTTATTATTATCATTATTAGTTTCTTCTTTTCTGTTCTATTAAATCGTTCTTATCTCAACCCACGGCTTTTGCTTCTTTTCCCAATTTTCTCCCCCATCCCACTGGGTGTGGTGGGAAGTGAGCGAGTGGCTGCGTGGTGCTTAGTTGCTGGCTGAGGTTAAACCACGACATTCACCTTTCAATCAAACGCTTCTTTGGATCACTTCTGTCATGGTTTAACCCCAGTAGGCAGCTAACACAGCTGCTTGCTCACTCCTGCAGCAGGATGGGGGAAGAGAATCAGAAGGGTAGAAGTGCAAAAACTCATGAGTTGAGATAAGGACAGTTTAACAGGAAAAGCAAAAGCTGCATGTACAAGCAAAGCAAAACAAGGAATTCATTCACTACTTCCCATCTGCAGGTGGGTGTTCAGCCATCTCCAGGAAAGCAGGGCTCCATCACACCTAGCAGTTACTTGAGAAGACAAACACCATCACTCCGAATGTCCCCCCTTCCTTTTTCTTCCCCCAGCTTTATGTGCTGAGCATGAGGTCATAAGGTCTGGAATATCCCTCTGGTCAGTTGGGGTCAGTTGGTCCCAGCTGTGTCCCCTCCCAGCTTCTTGTGCACCTCCAGCCTTCTCACTGGTGGGTTGGGATGAGAAGGAGAAAAGGCCCTGACGCTGCGTAAGCACTGCTCAGCCATAACTAAAACACCCAAGTTACCAACACTGTTTTCATCACAAATACTAACCATAGCACCATACAAGCTACTATGAAGAAAATTAACTCTACCCCAGCCAAAATCAGTACAACTTCTGTAGAATATACACTTTGTAGTGTAGGCTCTTCTCATTTGGTATCTGCTTGTATAGGTTAGGCACAGTGAACATCTGACCTATGACTCTTACTGTTAACTGGAGTAACTTAAGACACTGAAGTCTTTGGCTACAAGGCTGGTATCAGCCCTTTTACAGGAATAAAAGATTGAGGTAAAGAAAAACATCTGCTGCAATCTAAAGAGCACGAACACTGTTTCTCCAGCATGTAGCACCATTATACTTTTTTGCTCCAACCTTCATTTCAGTGGTGTCAGTTCCTTTTCTAATGTTTTTCATGTAACTAGAATTGTTTAGACTAACACCTTGGCAAAAGATGTCTCAGCCAGAAAAAAATAAAACCAGTTATTGAATAGACTGTAGAAAAGTTACACTATGTTAAAATGGGGAATTGGACAAAGGTCTCCTTCTGTCTGTATTAAAGTACTTCACTGTGTTATCAGCCACATATTTAACTAAAGGTGAGCAACTTAGGTGGCTGAAGGAATATATAAAGAAATTAGTATTTGTTGCCAGCTAAGCAAATGGGTTTAAAAGTAGGCAGCAGGATGTAAGAGTCACCTAAATTATTATAAGAAATAAACCCCAAAATCCCAAACTACCAAGGAGAACAATCTGTCCAGAGGTACGACTGATTATACTAGGGTGACTATGACAGTGTTTCTCCAATGTAAGCCCCTGGGTTTCTCTCCATCTAAGTTCTCTGCCTTGACAGAAAAGCTACCAACTGGTTTATCCCTGAGACTGAAATGAGAATTTGAATATTGAGGGTATCAATGCAGACTGGGGGATTTCAAGAGAACTTGATATGTCTTGCAGAGCGCAACTCTTTCAGTAAGACCTGTGTAGTATGTGTATATTTCGCATTACAATAGTAGCACTCCTACTTATAACACTAATTCTGTTTTATATAGAGACAGTCAGTGCATTGGACTGAAATGACAATCAATACAAAGCTGCCTTTGGCTTTAGCTAAAATCTTGCCCCCTTTGCACAGTGTAAAGATTTTTTGTGCCTTTGCAAAGTGTTTCCATTTCTTCCTTTCAGAGGTTTAACTGTTTGTACCCCCAAAAAATCTGCTCCTGAGACACTGCTGTTTAAGATGGGCATGTGTCTGTGAAAAGGTGACTGGCCACTGTAAAACTGAACATTGCTTACCATTAAATCCATGAAGCAGGTGACATTCCAGCAATTTTAGGACAAAACAGCCCATGTTGTTTTGTCCCTGCAAAAAGCTCTTCACCCACAGCCAAGAGCAGAACCGACACCTGCCTGGTCTGTGACAGAATATGTGCTCCACACCCAGCGAAGTAGCTCCTGGTACTTTACCCTGCTATTATTACTGATGCAGATTCATTGGGAATCACCCCAAGAGATGAATGCTGCAAGTCTGAAAGGGCACAAAACTTAAAGAAGTGCAAGAAGTGCTGCCAATTTGCTCTTCCCTGTGTTTATATCTTAGATAGCAGTGAAGTCAATGCACTCTATCCTGGTTCAGTTTTCCTGTGAACCTCAAGGGTTACTACTTATCCCCCGGAGGCATTTTTGCCACTGTTTCTTTTGTTTCTAGTCTGCATTTCCTCTGATAGCTACTATACTACAATATTATTATTTTACATATAAATATTGTAAAGCATTTGGGAATGCACTTGATTAAGACCAAAATAAGTGGGGAAAATAAGTAACATCATAGTAGTTCCAACTACATAGCAGAGTGCAGACAAATAGGAACAGATCTGTAGAGCAAACTAACTGATGTTGAGGAGCAGCATCCACACTGCATGTGTTTCAGGGGAATTTATATATATATATCCTATGGGTTGTGTGTTGCTGTGTGTTTCACTTCAAGGTGAGGGCCAAAAACAGGACACTGAAAAAGATACAGTGGAAGAACAAAGAACTTTCACAAGCAAGAAAAAGAGGTTATATTGATGATGTGTACCTAAGCAAGCTAAAACGAAGATCCACCCCCCCAACTTCTGAACTCCTGCTTCCAGGGTTCACTGACCATGTCTGTAGTTTGGTGTTCTGTAATAGAATAATCACTTTGACAAGTTTAATTTTCCTTATAGTTTAAAATTCATCTCAAATATGATTTTCTGATGATTGTGTTGGCCCAGTTGCCTCACAGGGCATTGTATTTTAATGTTACTTTCCAGGAGAGTAAACTAAAGAGTCATATGACTTTTGGCAAAATTAGCTTTACTGAGTGTCTCATGTGCAGGGAGTCAGCTTTAGTTGCTCAATATCTCTCTTCTTCTATTGCATTTATGTTTGATCTTGTCCATGACTGAGTAATTGTTGTGGGGAAATTTTGCAATCATTGTTCTTTGAGAATTTTTATTATCATAGTAATTTTGTTGAGAGCCAATTAAATCATCTTGGTAAGACATGTTCGGACAATAAGAGGAGACTGCCTTGTAGCAGCAGAGCAATACTTAGTGTCAAATCACATCAAGTAGCAAACCTCATGAACAGATGTATGAATTTCAGCTTGCTTTTTAAAACAGGTTGCATGACCAAAATAGAGACTAAGAAACAAGTTGATGTAAATGGGATATTTGTACATCTGCTGATGGATGCATAGGTGGAAGCAATACTTTAAAATATATTTGTCTCTTCTTTCTTGTCTCTTCTTCTCTCTTCAGAAATTTTATTCATTGAGCAACTAGGAATTTTAGCATTTTGAAGGGGTTGCTGGAATATATGTTGTCTCTGCTCATTTCTTTTCATAGCCTTTCT
Source organism: Haliaeetus albicilla (assembly GCF_947461875.1). Classification (NCBI taxonomy): domain Eukaryota; kingdom Metazoa; phylum Chordata; class Aves; order Accipitriformes; family Accipitridae; genus Haliaeetus; species Haliaeetus albicilla. The sequence goes on from NC_091485.1 coordinate 29,139,766, forward strand.
CTTTCCTGTGTTTGCCTGGAAGGGAAAGGAGTATTTGATGCAAATCTCAAAGACAAACAAATCAGAAATACCATTTTGACAAATGGAAAGTGTTCATTTCAGAACACTGGGAGATGAAGATGGTATTCCTTCTGTAAAGGTGAAGAATTACTTTCTCAGTGCATTAAAATTGTAACAGTTTTTATATAAGCCCAAGGACATAGTTGGTGCAATGCTTCAATTTTTTTTTTTTTTGAAACTTGGCTTGAAAATTGTTTTGAACAACTCATATTCACACAGCCATTATCTACATTTAAGCTAACTAGTTTTGATATGTGCCTTCTGCCTTGATCTTAACTACTTTTAATATTCTCTTCATTCTTAGTATGATGCTATCAGTTGTCCCAGATTCTGCACCTACTATGTCATCAAAGGTTTTCTGTGCTTCACTAGCAAGATGTTCACCAGTTCCTGCACAGCTATAGACTTACTAGTTGCTCCAGACAAACAAATCCTGTTTTCCTTGTGCATTTGAGTTTCACACCCTGGGGTGCATATGACCTTGACTTAAATGATATCAACAAATTTGTCACTTGATGTTTTTATAATATTAAACCTGTCTCCTTTCTGCTTTTATTGCAATGAACCTGTCTTTCCATGTGAATTGCCACAGTTAAATATGGTAGCTGTTGCTGAAGGCAACTAGAAAAATATATCCCTATGTATCTTAATTTTAGAGAAATTTGATAAGAAGTCCATGAAGAACCTCATGTAATATTAATTTAGGGATGGTTTCTTACTGTGTCAGACAAAAGAGAGGTTTATAGCAGATCCCAGATCTCACATTCCTTTGACAAGCTGCTGGGTCATAAAATCCCTGCATTGGGCAAGAGTGCTCCAGTCATCGGAACAGTGTCTATGTTGGCATTTTGCTTTAGAGCATTTTGAAGTGAATGTCCCAGTCATCCCCACTTACTGCACGCCTGGGCAGTTCTCAGACCAGCTTTGGTACCAGCAAACTGGATTTATTTGGGAGGAAACTCAGTCAAAAGCTCTGTTTATCAAACACACTCATAACCCCTAACAAAGACACAGAGCTTCAGCCAGCGAACAGCCTTTTGAATGGCCTCTAATCACAAGAAGGGGACAATCAGGTCAGGCAACCAGGCTATATCTTGACTGAGGCCAACTGAAATTGCCCTAACCATCTTTGGTGTATAAGCAGAGGCCTTGGCACCAAGTGCTTTAACCTACCGATCCAGTGTTGGTGTGCCAGATCGTTTGCTAATGTATAAGTAGCCCGAGACTCCTACAGCCCCTGCAGGATTAGCCTTTGGGGCTTTGGTCACCCTTTCGTGGAGTGTCCAGGGAGATTCTGGAAAACCTACCTCATGCTAGCAATTTCCAGCACTATCTTGCTATGGCCCAACTCCTGGATTTTAAATAATCTTTTAAAAGGGAGTGATTGCTCCCTTGTAACCAAACAGATCTATGCAGACAACACATCATTTCCAAATTCATTTTCTACTCCACTTTAGTCTTGTCTTGCAGTAATTAACTTATTCCAAATTTTACTTGTGCAACAATGTTTCAGTTTACTTTCAATAAAAAACTAAACCATAGTTTCAAAGTTAGGTCTGTTCTCATGATACGTATTGATCAATGTTCTCTCTAACTCATTCTCTCTAAACCAGATTGTATGTAGATCTTTATTAAGGAAGGCATACAAGTTGAATGATTCACCTATTTTTTGTTGCAATGTCCATCACATCATGGGCCATAGAGAGGAAATGCATACTCTACATAGCCTGGGATGGATGTGCTGACTATTGATCTGTTATTCTAATGTCGAAAAGAGTCAATTATTACTTCCATTTTTTATCTGAATTTACATGCATTATAGGCCATTTATACTCTATCATTATACCAATAGCTAAATGATGTTCTGTTCCCGTTCTTGTTGACTGCCTTTTGCAGTTTCTGTTTCTACCCTACTCGTGTTCCTATCATTAATGAAACCAGCTTTCAGTTGTAGCTGTGGTCCTTGTTAACGGTAACAATGCAGCATTAATAGGTTCATGCACAAATGGCAGGGAAGGGAGTATTCTGTCAGTCAGACTCTGTACTCACAGACCTTTATGTATTTAAGTGTGTATGAAACTGATAGTCACTGCCTGACACCTTGCTACAAGTATGCAGTTGAAAATGTAACTGCTGCTTCCAGGATCAGCTGATTACACAGGCTATCTTCTGCTTAAATCAAACCATGCTTTTCAGTTGCAATAACAACTAATTAAACTGTAGCTTATTTTATTACAACACCTACCTTGCTTTGATCGATTAAACCATCTCTTATTGTTGAAGCAGAAGTAACTGCCTTGGAACTCTTTAACTGTCAGAGAGCTTGCAAGGTTCATCTTCCCTGTTAAAATTGTATCAAACAGTCTTCATCTCATCTCCATATTTTCCTTTTCTTTTACATACATATTATCATGTGCATGTATGTTTCCCCCAAAAAAGATAGAAAGTGTTTAAAGGTCTAGAAAATAATTTCCAAAATTTGTATTTGTCAGAAGGGCATTACTGGAGTTTACTCCAGCAAACTGTCACAGAAGATGTTAGTGTCAAATGACATTCAGGAGTGAGTTCCAGCCTTTCTGTAACTGTACCAAATTTCAGAAAATTTGTAGTGCTGCATTTCTGGCAGGCATGTGTTGCATCGCTGGCTGGACTCGGCTCTTCCCTGCAAACCCACTTCCAGAAAAACGACACAGAGCAGAGCAGGCCTGGCATGTTCTCCAGGGCTTGGCACCTCCTGCGACGCCTGCCCGTGGCTCAGCTGCAAGGGCGGCCTCGCCAGGGCACAGAGCTGAGAGCGGTCTAGAGACGTGAGCCCTTGCTACAGTAAGGATGCGAGAAATGAGGCAGATATTGCTGCCAGAAACTCTCATTCCTGCCGGCAGGTCATACTTGAGTAAGAGTTTCAGTTGGCCCATCCTCTGACACGCTTCCTATTTGAATGGGTGAGTACTATTAAAAGGAGTACAAAGAGCAGAAGTCACTTTTTTTAAGCATTCTGTGGGGTACTTCAAAAGAAATGCATATTCCTCCAAAAGCGGTGGCTCAGAGATCTTTCACGTTGTGTATTATACCTTACTCTGACACATGAAAATGCAGTACCAAAAGAGGGTGTCAGTGCAAACATCCAGCAGAATTCAGAACAGACTTTGGCAAAATGAAATAATTTTATTAATAATGGTGAGGGAGAGAGACTTTCATCAGTCAGTGTTTAAAGCTGTCTTCATTCAAAGATAAGTGAGCCTTATAGTGAATGAAGAGGACACAACTATTTCTAACGTCTTCCTATCACTATTTTTCTGGTAAGAGTGAACCAGGCTTTCTTTTTTCCTGATAATCATGTTACAGACCAATGTGATTCATGCTATACTGTCACCAGTACACAAACGAATGAGACAGCTGTCCTAGGAAACAATCTTGTTATACCAAACACCACTAGTTAGAGAAAAATTTTGGGTTTTTTGTCCTGAATCTATACGGCACACTAGGTTTAATATTTTATCAAACTTTTTTTTTTCCCATACAATTTGTGTAAGATGATAGATAAAAACTAATAAAGCTAATATCGCAGAGGTTATGATTGTCTGTAGAGCCACCTCACATAATGATAAGATCTTTGAATTTTCATTTTGATACTGTTATTTCCTTCACCATTTTTAAGTGTAAAAGATTTTATGTTGTGTAAATGCTTGCTGGCTCTTAAAAGTACTGTGACTCTGGAGTTCTAGCTATCATTTGGTTAATTCAAGTTGCAAGGAAACAACTAAAATTTTATTCTCAGTAACATATACAGCCATTGACGGTCAGCAAAGGCTCTTTTGTGTTACTACAGAATTCAGCAGCAGTGTGAGAAAATCATGTATCCTTTGATTATTATCTAAAGATTTCCTGTATATGCTTTATGTTAGTGTTACACGTTTAACTTCTTCCCTTTAGTTTTGTTAGTGATGTAGTGACTACTTGAGCTGTGTACAAAATAAAACCCAAGTTATAAGGTGAGCTTAAAACCGTGTGTTAGGGTGGCAAGGAAAAGGTGCCAACTGCTTTTGTGTTCTGGAGCACAGGTGGAGCATAAAACCTCATCACATACTCTTTGATCTTGTCAAATTATAGCCTCCTTATAGTGGGAGGAAAGAGATGGGTCTTTATGGGCCTATTTGATCTGTTTAAACATTTATGTGATAAGTTTGTAGTGGTTTGGTTGTAGTTATGGGATGGCTTAATTATAGGTTGGTGCGGCAAAGCTACCTGTATTTAAAGAGTTGCATAATGCTTCCTTGTTTGCCCAAGACTACTTTCAGTCACTCATAATGATTTCAACAGTTGAAGATCATTTGCATTGAAAATCTAAGTTGTTTGGGATCAGGCAGAGGCTGATTTTTTTCTCAACAACATATTTACCTTTAGCTCAAAAACACAATGCTTTCTTAGAAAGTGAAAAGAATAAAATAAAAACCATCACATACACATACACAACCTACCTGTTCAAAAGTTTCAGTGTCTTTAGCTTTTTAAATAAAAGCTTGACTATTTCCCAAGGATTACTCTACTGTCAGGTATATGTGTATTGGTATCATGCCTGTCACACCTTATCAAATCATGAGTCTGATTTGCACTTTGCAAATAACTCATTAGTGTCTGTTGGCTCATATGTAAAGAATGACCTTTCTGAAGCATGTTTCGTCTAAGAATCTTTGAGGCTGACCAAGGCTTTCCTTTCAGTTGTCACTAACCATAGGCTTCATAACTAAAATTAGGTACACAAGTGAGATTCGTTTGACCAAATAGAGACCTTTATCTTCAGATTAAATGAATCATGATCCAAAACTCCATTGTCTAAATCTCTGCTAACTATAAATTCCCTGCAGGATGATTACCTCATTTGTAGATGTCTACATTTTTAGATGCTTACGTGAAGTTATTTGCTTTTTCTTCATATACCCTGTACCACCTCTCCCGGTATGCAGACAGCCCACTCTGATGCAGATGACACAGGAGCTGAACTGGAAGAAGAGAGGGTAAATTGCAACAAAGATGTTTGACATATGAAAAAAGAAAATATAGAGACCTTTCGGGAGGTAAGAGATGATACCAGTATTTACACAGAGACATGTCCTGGGGCCAGGGCTGAGAACAAAGCAAGCAAAGGGGAAGAGACAACTAGGGTAAGAGAGGAATCTGGAGGCTAGAGCTAAAGAGGACAAGACCTGAAATTGTATGAGGAAGGAGCCTGGGCTCAGAGAACAAAACAAATAACTTTGTGAGATACTTGAACATAAATAATGTTGGTTCTCCAAAACATACAAAGCTAGTACTTTGGGGTTGCAGATTTCTTCAAGGTACTTCCTGATGGAAAGCACTGCATACAGAGTTTTAAATGTGCTCCAGCCAAAACAAGACTCTAGATGTTTGAAAACTGTGCAAAACAATGTATCACTTCTGTAGATCTCCTTGCTTAGGTTTGCTGATCATCAGTATTACCTGAGCAACTTTTAATCTAGCAAATCTGATTTTTCTACGTAACCTTTTTTTTAATGTCACAGATTTATCTGAAGGTATTACAGAGGTTTGAATGAATATTCCTATTGTTCCAATTGAAATGGATATATAATGAAGGGTAATAATCAATGAATATTTGGGCAGAAATCAACAATGTTCATGGGAAAACACACACTGTCCTCTAAGAAAAACAAATCTACTAATGTCGTAAGGCCAAAACAAAAACCATGGCAAACAACGATAGATTTCATGGTAGTCTATTTTCAGTATAAGTAACTCTATCAGAAAAGTTGGTGCCTTTCTCATCTCAGGTGCAGTTCCGTTCTAATAACACAGTCCTTTTAATTTAAAAAGCTTGCCTTAGATGCATTCAGAAGGCTCTGAGTGGGACTAAAAAAGCAAGAACAGCACCTTGTGTAATAGCCTTCTGATAAAAGAATACTTTGCCCCCTTACCCTCCCCCTGGGAAAATACTTAAAACCAGGAAAAAAAGCAAGATCAGTGGGATGCTTCAAATTGCTTTTTCATCATGGTGCTTAGCTATAGCCTCAACTTGAGGTTGACTGAGGTTGAGGTGACTCAACTCAGTTTCAGGCCTTTTTTCTCTCCCCTCCCGCCAGTTTCTCCCCAGCTCAGTTGCCCCAGCCCTCAGCACTGTGGCTGTACCAACCCTCCGTCTCATGAGGATGGCCAGCACACAAACGCTGAGCTCAGCCCTCTGACTCCTGCTGCTTGACGAGGCAGCCTGGAGTGCCAGGACACACGGACCCCCTCCACGCTGCCTGTGTGCCTGCACTCCTCCTCCCCTTACAGGCCCCACAGCATCAGATAACGCAGAGCTGGAAGGAGTGGAACCCTCTGTATGAGCTATAGCTGAAACGCGTCCATTGCCTGAATATGGACGGCAGGTGAATACTGAGGCAGGTTTGCTGCCCTCAGAGCTGAGGAGGAATCAGGTGTGCTGTCAAGAGAAGCATCTGGGCTGACTGACCCTGAGCCATGCAGAAGCACCCGGAGGAAGCAGCGAGTGACAGCAGTGGGAGACTCCCTACTGCAAGGGACGGACACTCCCACACCTGCCAACCCGACCTGTTGTCTAGAGAAGTTTGCTGCTTGCCAGCTGAGACCTTATGAGTAAGGATTACAGAGCAGACTGGTATGGGTGACAAAGTAGTGGGTGTCTGCTATGGGACCCCTGAGCAGGAAGAACAAGTGGGTGAGGCCTTCTATGGACGCCTAGAAGCAGCCTCTCATTTATGGGCCCTGGTCCTCATGGGGCACGTTAATCACCCTGATATCTGCTGAAGGGGCAACAGAGAAGGGCATAAGTAATCCAGGAGGTTTGTGGAGAGCATTGATGACACAAGTGATAGAGGAGCGAGGGAGGTATTCTGCTGGACTTCATACTCACCAACAAGGAGGGTCTTATCATGGATGTGAAGGTCGACAGCAGCCTTGGCTGCAGTGACCATAAAACGGTGGAGCTCAGAATCCTGAGTGGACAGAGCAGGGCAAAAAGCTGGACTTCAGGACAGCGGACTTTGGTCTCTTCAAATATCTGCTTGGAAGAGTCCCACAGGATAAGGACCTGAAGGGAAGAGGGTCCTAGAAAGCTCGATAATATTCAAGGATGACCTGCTTCAAGATCAAGAAAGCTCCATCCCAATGAATATGAAGTCAGGCAAAAATACCAGGAGGCCTACATGGATGAACAAGGAGCTCCTGGAAAAAAATCAAACACAAAGAGCACACAGAAGGTAGAAGCAAGTACAGGTAATGTGGGAAGAGTACAGAAACAACACCCGAGCATCCAGGGATGCAGTTAGGACAGCTAAAGCCCAAATGGAAATTTATCTGGCCAGGGATGTCAAAGACAACAAGAAGGGTTTCTGTAAGTACATAGGTCACAAAAAGACTAGGGAAAGTGTGGACCCATTGCTCAACAGGGGACCTGGTTACACAGGACATGGAAAAGGCTGCAGTATTGAATGCCACCTTTGCCTCAGTCTTTACTAGTAAGACTGTCCTTCAGGAATCCCAGGTCACACAGACCAACGGAAAGGCTGAAGGAAGATGTACCCTTGGTGGAAGATGATCAGGTCAGGGAATACTTAAGCAAACCAGGCATACCTAAGTCCATGGGCCCTGATGGAATGCACCCACAAGTGCCAAAGGAGCTGGCAGATGTCATTGCAAGGCCACTCTTGACAATCTTTGATTGATCATGGCGACTGGGAGAAGTGCCCAAAGACTGGAGGAAAGCAAATGTCACTCCTATCTTCAAGAAGGGCAAGGAGGATGACCCAGGGAACTACAGGCTGGTCAGCCTCACCTCAATCCCTGGGAAGGTGATGGAGCAGGTCATCCTGGAAACCATTCTTCAGGTACATGAACAACAAGAAAGTCACCAGGAGTAGTCAGCATGGCTTCACCAAGGGGAAGTTATGCTTGGCGAACTTGATAAACTTCTGTGACGAAATTACTGGCCTGGTAGATAAGGAGAGCAGTGGACATTGTCTACCAGGACATCAGTAAGGCCTTTCACACTGTATCACATAAGATCCTCATAGAGAAGCTGTTGATGTATGGGCTGGATGAGCAAAGAGCAAACAGTGAGATGGATTGAAAATGGGCTGAAAGGCCAGGCCCAGGGGGTGGTGATCAGCAGCATGAAGTCTAATTGGAGGCCAGTGACTAGCAGTGTACTCCAGGGGTCAATATTGGGTCCAGTCCTGTTTAACATCTTCATTAATCATCTGGATGATGGGGCAGTGTACCCTCAGCAAGTCTGCTGATGACACAAAACTGGGATAAGTAGCTGATACACCAGAGGGTCATGCTGCCATCCAGGGGACCTGAACAGGCTGGAAAAATGGGCCAAAAGGACCTCATGAAGTTCAACAAGGAGGAGTGCAAAGTCCTGCACCTGGGGAGGAACACCACTAGGCACCAATATATGCTGGGCACCACCCAGCTGGAAAGCAGCTTTGCAGAAAAGGACTTGGGGTCCTGGTGGACACTGGGTTGAACACAAGCCATCAATGTGCCTTTGTCACAAAGACTAACGGCAACCTGGACTGCATTAGGAGGTCCATTGTCAGCAAGTTGAGGGAGGTGATCCTTCCCTTCTACTTAGCACTAGTGAGGCCACACCTGGAGTACTGTGCACAGTACTGGGCTCTTCAGTACAAGAGAGAGATGGACATACTGGAGGGAGTCCAATGAAGGGCCATGAAAACGTTGAAGGGACTGGAGCATCTCATCTATGAGGAAAGGCTGAGGTATGTGGGACTGTTTAGACTGGAGAAGAGAAGGTTCAGGGGGGATCTTATTATGTATATAAATACCTGAAGGGAAGGCGCATAGAGGACAGAGCCAGGCTTTTTTCAGTGGTGCCTAGTGACAGGACAAAAGGCAATAGGCACAAACTGAAACTCAGGACACTCCATCTGAAGACCAGGAAACACGTTTTTACTGTGAAGGTGACTGAGCATCGGAACAGGTTTCCCAGAGACGTTGTAGAGTCTCCATCCTTGGAGATACTCAAAAGCCATCTGGTCCTGGACAACCAGCTGTAGGTGGACCTGCTTCAGCAGGGAGGTTGGACCAGATGACCTCCAGAGGTCCCTTCCAACCTCCACCATTCTGTGCATTTACCTCTTCCCTTGAAGCCAGATAACCAAAGCCAATATTCCACTGGTCCCTCAATCATAGTATCATAGGGATCATACAGTCCCTGCCATACTAATATATACTGCAGCTTTATGACTGCCAAACACATGGAAGTTTGGGTTATCTGCTGCCATTGGTTTTCCTTAAGAGGTTTTGAAAATAGGCACTGCGTATTTTTTTGCAACTTATCAGGGAGATGACAGAGTAACACTTTGTACTTTTAAGATCTTGAATTCATCAAGTGTTCTGGGATCATTTCAGAAGCACTAAGAAAGCCCCACAGAAAACTGGCCAGCTTGTGCTATAAAACTTCAGCTAGAGCTCACCACTGCTCATGCTGCAGTACAAGCAGCTGCAGGTCAAGTACTCCTAGTGTTATGGCAGTGTAACATTGCAAAAACACTTCAATTCAAATTTAAAAATACAGGCCCCTTCAGAAATAGGCATGCTTATCTTTATAAACTAGTTCATGTACAAGAAACAAACAGTTTTTGTAGAAGTTCCTTTTATTTTGCAAAAAATTTATTACTCACTGTTGTACAAAATATACCTAAAACATGATGTTAAGATAATGTTGACACAACTAGATAGTTTGCAAGTTAACTAGTTGAAGAGAACAAATCTTCACAATTTTTAAGGTGATTCAAGACAGTAACAACGAGTGAATTACACATTCTAAAACATTTCATTTGTAAAGCTTTACACAAATGTTATTTGGTACTTAGTATTTGTAAACCTTAATGCTTTACACAGTTTTCATTCACATGACTGGAAGATACAATGAAAATAATGTTTTACAGTTCATTTTTTTAAAGCATCTCAATTACCTTTCTACTCTTGGTTTTACAGAAATAGCTGGTTCAGTTCAGAACTTTAATTCTTAAATGAGACAAACAAGTAGAAGTGATTCCAAATTCATGCTTTGTTTAAAAATGGACAAAAAATGCAAGTAACTAATTATCTATGTTTGTTGAAATGTAAAAGAAAAAAATGAAAACTTTTTTAAGGTGAATTAGACTAGAAAACATTATTTTGATTTCAATAAGTTATTATTTTAACTCCAGAGTGGAAAGTTGGTGACCATCTACTTAAAATAGCCAATGCCAATTCAATTAAAGTTCATACAAATTTGGTCTATTCTTTTAGAACAGTACTACTATTACATTTCATGAGGAAAGACAACATATTTCCAGAGGCTTCTCTATGCCACCCCCCAAGTAATTTTCAAAAGAGTGCATTCTGTTATTTATCCTAGGTCCTTCTGAACTAAAGGATTTTTATATAATTTAAAAAAAAAATAACAACAAACCCACCAAACATTAAAAGGCGGGGGGGGTGGGGGGAGACATTAACATTACCTTAAAAAGCGTATAGCCAATAAGTAAAGATGCAAGGCACAAAGAAGCAAGGAAATTACTAGGGGACAGATCATCACCTGGCATAAAGTCAGCATAGCTCCACTGGCATCAGCAGGAGTATCCTGACTTACATCAGCCACAGATCTGCCTATCCATGTACAGCAAAACTAATTTATGTTAAAGAAGAGTAGTGTTCAGAAGTGTAGAGTTAGCATGTATTATTTAAATAAAGTTAGTAACACCTTGGTTCTCATGCAGTATTTTGCTGCTGGTGACTGTCACTCTTACCATGGGCAGTGTACCTAGTTCAGGATGAATTCATCACCACTTTCAAACGATAGACTACAATACATTTAACATTGGTCTATGAAGTTATTAACCACAGCTACTTATCAGAAAGATTCTGAAGCCCATTTACAGTGTGAAACAGAAGGCTTTAAAAGTACTATTTTATAACTTTGGTAAGTTTTTATAATATTATGGGGTTTTCACTGACTGTAATTTGTGTGGAATGAAGTGCAACCACTGGAAGTCAGCAGCAGCTGTGCACTGAAATTTAGAGCAGCATGACTCTTTGTTGTTACTAATAATTCCTTTTACAGATCATTAGCTATAGTAAATTTTTAAAATATCTCCCTAAGGCATGTGTTTACAGAGCAAAACCTAAAAGCAGAATTATAGCAACAGAAATAAGTAATTGCACAAGTTTCTTATAGGCAGGAAGAGTTCTTTTAAGGCACAAGAGAATTCCCAGAGTGCAGAGGACAGATTACTTAACCAGGAGTGCAAATATTAAAAATATATAAAACCTGGGAAGCAGAGGCTGAATTCCAGAAATAGCTTATGGCAGCATTCAGGTCTCACTACTCTCATCTGCCAAAGTTATTTCAGAGTTTTGTATATATATATATATATATATATATATATATATATATATATAGTGTATATGTATGCTTAATCTAGTAAAATAATAAATGGGATTCAGATGATTTCTGCCAGGGATCTGTGTAAATGCTTACCTCTACAACCACCACATAATACGCTCAAAACAGACAGTTTATCCCAGTGTAATTTTGCATCCCAAATAAAGCTATCTTTAAAACACATTATTAATGCAGTGTATGCTAAATCCATTTGAGCTGTATCTTCTGTCAAGTTCTACTTACAGAAACAGTTTAATGAAGTCTTTAACAAGGCAAGTAAAAAAGGTTGTGGTAGCTACACTGGACAAAACTCTTGGCAGTGTTCATCATTTCTGCAATGATAACTATGTTAAAACTCACAAGAAACTGAGGTACAAACTTATGTCAAGTAAACATGAGATTTGTCTTGTATTCATTTGAAGTACGACAGTTACCCCTATTTCCTGATTTTTTTTTTTTTTAAATCTTTTATTTCCTTAAAAGAAAAATATATACTCGCATACAATGCTGATACCCTATGTGGTGATGCCATAAATCCCTTAGGATAGCAAGTTTGATGGGTGGTAACCCATTAGGAGAAAAATATATTTTTGAATATTATTTTACATATATACAATATATATATTTAATTTTCAATCAAAATATAAAGTTTTCTAATGTATTCATCAGTATTTTTATGTGAAAAATGAAAAAGTGTTTTGTATCTCAGTTCATATAAGTTAAAAATTAACAAGGTATTTGATATGCACCAGTAATGGCTTTTTTTTTATTTCTACAGAATTAAAAGAAAACAAAGAAACAGTGAGTTAAAAAGCTTTCCTTCTCCAAAGCCAAATGCAACAAAATTTTGAAGCTGAATAATTAATTAAAAGGACAATACCAAGTTTTGCCTTTTAAGGAATCACAAAGAATAGGAAATGTAAACTAAGTAGAAACTAGCATTACTATATTAACATAGCCTAAAGAAGTATTTTTAATCCCTTATTTTTGATGGACAGCAGAGATTAAAAAAAATTGTTGTACAAGTAGGTTACTTACACTCTCACCAGTCTATATTCATTTTGACAAGCCTCTGCCCCCCCCTCAATTCCAAAATACCTAATATCACAAAAGTATGACAGCCACTTATTTACAGGTTTTTTCAGCACTGTGAAAGGCACATTTATCTTTTTACACATGCTTCTGCTAATGTCCTAAACTTGGGTTCCAGCTGATCTAAGAAGTCAAGTGCCTCTTCTTCATGCTGATCACTGCAGCAGCCTACAGAGCCAGCCAAGGATCCTTTTCCTTCATAGTTATATGAAAGGAGATAATCTTCAGAGTGCTTCTGTTCTTCATCTTGTCTGCATAGGTGCACCTTCTGCATAGGAAGAGAACACACCTTATTATTTTCTTAAATTGTTATCCTAAACATATTGCATAAAAATAATTTCTTTTGATTTACCTTTCATTGATTAATTTTTAATCAGAGTGTGTCCTCTAATGGATTCCTACATACAAAAAATGCACATGATTGGTCTATATCATTAAGACTACAAAATATAACTATTTAATAAAGAAATAATTTCTACTAATCATGTATGTAACAATAAAAGAGGAAGAACCTGTTTAAATAACCTGTCAAGCAACTAAAATCCACTCGAAATTTAAAGACTGATTTACACATAACTAGTTAGGCAAGTAGTGAGAGTTTTTGATCTCCAAAGCATGGAGTAACTACATTTCTAATACTGTACATTCATTCTTGCACCATTGCTAAGATAAATATCAGGTTTAACTTAGTACAAAGCAAGCAGTTAGAATAAAAGCAAATAGACATTCTCAGAAAAACTCACAAAAGAATTATTCTAAATGAAAAATAGCATACTGCCTATAGTTTAAGCCAGGAGAAGAAAGTCCTTTACACCTAGGTCTAAAACATGTAAAGGATGACTTTTTGAAAGGGCAATATTCCAAAGGGGATGCAGGGGAGCAAAGGAGAGGAAAAACGAAACAAAACCAAAACCAGAAAGCCACCTTTCTAGCACAAATACATATCTTCCTTGAAAAGTCTGCATATATTGACCATAACCTACACTCCAGAAAAAAGTTTCAGAATACTTACTTCACCTAAACGAGGATGTGTGAAATTATGCCATTCTGAGTACGAGTATCTACACGTATCCATCATAGCCTGTCCTCCTCCTTCTTTAACTGATCCCAGAGTCTGATGTCCACCTCCCTTGACTGATTCCAAGGTATGTCCTCTTCCTTTTACCATTTCAAATGTTTGTTGATCTCCTGTTTTTATTCCATATCCTCCTTGATCAGTTGTATTTTGTAGAGGAATTATATTGTGATCCTGAAAAAAGATGGAGTAGTGGGTATACTTTTACTTTTTTTTTTTTTTAATTTTTTTTAGTGATGTTTTTTTTTTTATTTTTCATTCAAAAGATGAAACAGCATTCAGGAACTGTCAATACTGAAAACTGAAAACTCTCCAGCTTTGCACCGTGATATTTTGAACAAAAAGTTATCCTTAGTACCTAGTGTATAAAGGTCAATAAGTGTTCTTTGGAAAGTATACTACAACAAGGGAGGGGGCGGGGGGAATAAATCTGCATTTAAACATGATATGAGATCCAAAAACTGAATCCTTATCCCAGTGAAAGCTGTACTATAATTTAAGAAGCTAGCATGCGGATTATCATGTGAAAATAATGTTTGGTTTTCAAAGTCAACAGCCTGTAACCCATTAAGCCAGATATATAGTCTTATGGATAAATTTCATTCTGTTTCTTCACACATTAAGTCTGTACACTGAGTGAAATATGGAAAAAACTAGTATGGGATCATACTAACTACATTAAAAACTACATTATCAGTTTATAATGGCACCACATTATGCTTCACAGGCAACAAGAAATTTGACATTTGTCACCATTAGGATTTCTTGGTTTTCAACATGAAGTAAACTCAATGGTTTTTAAACTAATCTCCTTTTCTTGGGGAGGACAAAGTCAGGGCGTGGGGGACAGAGGAGAAGGGGAAGAGTCTGAAGAGCTAAGTCCTTCTATATGAACGCAGTCCTGGTCTGGACTATGTTCATGGTAAACTGAATCTTAAAAAAGTTTGGATGCCAAAAGCAAGAATGTATTTTACTAACATGGACTGTTCAATTACCACTGGCTCAAAAATCAACTGCATTTGGGGTCATTTTTCAGGGGAAGGCAGAAATTGTACCTGTAATTTACAATGACTATCTGCTAAATTTAAAAATCCTTCTCCAAGGAAAAGCGATAAGGTTTTGCCATAAGCACACATTCAACATAGGCAAAATAGTAAATTTCTATCTAATCTCATAGTTGAAAATATCTCAAGTGATTAAAATGTTCACCTGAAAGTTCCAACCAAATTATAATTACAAGCAGCCAGTCTAACAGCTACAGGATATGTTTAAATATATATGGTACTACCAACTCTGCCTAAAGGAAGAATTTTCAAACTCTTGTTGAATAGCAAAGCACATCTAATGATCCCTGCATTTATTGCTTATTTCCCTTACTAAATCACTTGCAGGTAGTCCTGTTCTCAAACTGAAATGCTATGGACATCTTAATTGTGTGTTTCTACATTGAAGCAAATAGACAACATACCATCACTTCCTCTCCTGGAGCTTCTGTATTTGAAATGATTAAATTGTGATTGGCGCAATCATCAGTCACATGCCTGTGCATCACCCCCGAGCCACAGCAGCCACAAATTGTGATCAGGATTACTATGGAAAAGAAGTAAGTGAGGAAGATACTATGAACTTTACCTCATAATGGTATCTACTTCTGTCTGATAATGAATTTTGTTGTATTAGCTTTTTTAAATGCCTAAGCATCAAGTATGGTTTAAAAAAAATAATTTATTTCCAAAAAATGCCCACACTCAGAACTGTATATATACACACACATTTTTTCAAATATTGTATGGAGTTTTCACTACACTGTTGAACTATTTCATTCTTCTAAAATGCATCTTGGCTTCCCTGAAAGAAACGCAAGGATCGCTTATGAAAACACTGTTACTGCAAAATTTCACAGTAGTAAAAAATTTAAACCAAATCCAGGGAAAAAAATCATGTCTTATGCCTACAACAAGGTTGTACATAAGACATCTTTCATGTATGAATACACAGATGTCAAATTATATCATAAGGAATTAACATGCAAGCTAAAGGTCCCAATACCAGAAACTTCTGCTTCACAGAAAAGGTCAGCAGAACCCTGGAGGACTTAAAACATTATGTTGCAGAACAATCTTATTTAATTCCTTATATTCAGCTTATTCCTCCCAAAATGCTACTTTGTGTTGTCATGGAGACTCAGCCAGAAATGACTTTGTATAAAAGAATCATGAGCAACTAATACCTCTCCTAAACAAAGGACTGAACATTTCATTCAGAGAACCACTCTTTCCTTCTCAAGTTGATAGCGCAAGAATAAGGAAGCCCACGAGGAATAGAACAGTTCTGCCTAACTGCCCACTGAGCAATCTGATCTCTCAACATAGAAACTTGTGTGGAAATTGGCCAAGAGCCACTTTCAAGCTCATTTAGCTTCTGCAGCTATCAGCCGTCAGCAAGATCTGCATCAGTGATTACGGCAGATCACCTACTGATGCTGACAGATGGGAAGACAACATCCATGACAGCACTGAGCAGAGGATACACAGGATAACACCTAGCCACAATAAAATAATGGGTCTATCTGGGAGGAATGCAGTCAAGGGGTAGTGACTGAAACCTAGCTGACGTTTCACACAGTCCCCCTACTGAGCATCCCCACATCTGAAAGTTCCACCTCTGGGCTATAACACAAATTTGGGTAACTGCCCTGTTTAGATAAAACATGGATCTATCTAATCTTCAAAACATGTGCAGGTCCCAGTGTTCTATCTACCTGAGTAAGAACAGCTAGCTGAGACTGAACACAGGCAAGACAGGTTGATCATTAACAGAAAAAATGCAAAAGAAGAAAAAAAGAAGAAAAAAACCCCCAAACTCTGAAGTATTTGTTACTGTAGCTTGTCCTCTGGTGGTTTTTAAAGATGTTGTTAGTCAGACCATGTCTGATTCCAATAAAAAAAAAAAAAAAATGACCTGACTTTGCTATTATGTATCACTGTCACAGCCTCACTCCTTAACAGCAATATTAACCTGCTGAAAATCTGTTAATCTTTGGGCAACTGCAGTAACACAACATGTATTCAAGGGTTTGGTCTGTTGTGGAAGTATCCAACCTGTCCTTCAACACAGGCCTTCACTGGCTTTTGTAAAATCCCTTGCGAAATTCAATGTCTCAGATACTCCATGTTTTAATCCATGACACAAGAAAGGTCACAAAAAGCTCTAGGAAACTGACTTCAGCATTCCTACAAACAGAAATGTGCATCCCAAAACCAGCACTAAACTCACAAACTTCACTATGCTCGCCCAAGACAAGATCTGATAAGCACTACAAATCTCATCCTACTTCAGTTCATGCAGGTTTTTTGGCCTTGCTAACATGAATACACAGAACATCTTACATAAAATGTACTTAAAAGAAAAAAACAAAAAATCCACACACAGTAACTACAGGACAAGATGAGAGCAAAAAGCCTGTGATATCGACACAAACAGAGCAGGTACATTAAGTTAGTGATGAGGGCTATACAACTGCCTAAATAAAAAAAGAAATGTTTGAATCAAGTTCGCATCAGGTTCTCTCAGCTAATTTTAAAACTAAGTGTTTTGCACTTCATGTTAAAAAACCAAGCATACTTACACAGCAGTAATAGTGATCCTAAGATCATTGCAAGGATGGCCCATACACCAAGAGTAACATTTCCACCAGGAAGTACACGGGTCTGGGTATTGCATTCGGTTGGAGTAACGCAGTCACAGAGGTTAACTGTTACCTGGTTCTCTCCTACCCTTCCTCCATTATCAATCACACTTATAGGAATACTGTATATTCCAAATGGAGTATCACCCTTTGGTGAAAGATACACAGAATTATCTGTTAAAAAAAAAAGACAAAAACAGATCTAATGTTAACAATACCTGAAACTCTGTTGTCACAAAAGCGACCGCATCATGAACTTCCCTTCTCTTACACCTATACTGCTTCCAGTTCCACATCAGCTAGTTTAAAGCTAGCTTAAGTGTGTTGACACAAAACTACATCTTGGAAGGATTTATACTTTCAGCACCTTCTAAATGTTAGAACTGAAAAAGCAAATCTTATACAGCCTTCTGACAACATAAGAGTTGAAACTCTGAAGCTGATTCAGTTCATTACAGTAAATCACACTATTTGGGCTTACTAGTAAAGACCATCAACTAAACCAACATTTATTAAGAGGACTTCTGGTAGTGTGATTGGAATAATTAATCATAAGCTTAATTTATGCCTCTTCCACTCTTTAGCTCAATTGCTATATTCAGTGGGAATGGCTATATCCAGTGGGAAGTAAAATCCATTTAATCTGTTGCCCTGCTTAGTGGCAATGATTAGTGACCACGTGTTTTAAAGGGTGAAAGAAATAATTTGTAAAAAATATGCAGAAGACAGGCACTGATGTACATAATGGTTGCTTTATGATGAGGTATATGAAGCAACATGTACCATCTAAAATGTTTTTTCAATTTGCCTAATATAAACCTTGAAACTCTTGGATGTCTTTGCTCTCAGATTTTGCTCTCTTTTGCCCTTCATTAGTGAAGGTTTGTCTGAACACTTCAGAATCAGATGCTTTTCAGGCTAATTCATGACAACATAGTAGCAAATGTTTGTGCTGCTCTTGTTGCCATCATCTAGCACCCACCAAGAAACCACCATTGGCTATAACTTTTTATACCAGCAAATTTTAGGAAACAGTGATTCCTTTGGTAATAAATTCTTTATCTACTTCTATCAAAATTATAAAAATTAATATAAATATATTAAGGGGGATAGTAATGCTTTCTTTCACCCAGCTCAGCTTCACCAAAAATGTGCTGGCTGACAGCAGTACTAAGAAAAAAAACTGCCAGGATTTTTTTAGTAAGCCTCTAATCAATTTTAGGTAAAGTTTCAGTTTTCCAGTTCTCCACCATAATAGCAGCCTAAGAAAAGTTGTATTTTTCTTTGGAGTATTAGCCATTTCATTCTTAAATTTCTTCTGATTTACGAACGTATACTTCCTTTTCCAGAGGTGTTGATGCAATGCATTACATGGGCTTTTGTTCTCCCGCCTAACCTTTTTACATCGTAATTTCAGACAGAAGCTGATTGCTGACCCAATGACAGTGGGGATAGATTCTTGTTTACACTTTAAGAGGCAGAATACAATATCCTTCTCCTTGCCTTTGTGATACCAACATTCCCACCTCCTTAATTTCTGCAAACTGTTTCAAACCCAGGACAGCCAAGATAAAGAATACTTTAGCTGTTCCCCCTTATTTCTGGCATACTCTTGATCTGTAAGGCAAATGAAACTGAGGAACTGCTAGAGACCATCAGAGCTGCCTTGTTAGCCCCACTGACTACACCAATTCCAAACATAAATTCATCCAATCTATTCTTACAGCCCACCCAAGGGAGAAGTAGCAAAGTCTCCTCTGGCAACCTACAGCTAAGTGTGGAGGGGGAAGTCTTAACATACCATTGTGTCGAGTTATCTTCCACATGGAAGCCAAGCTACGGTCAGTTATGCGATATACAAAGGGTGTGCTGTAAGGAGACTCATCACCATCCTGTGCAGTAAGGCAGATTGGTTTTCTGTCTCTGCACATTATATAGTCGGTTTTAGTGATTCGTGGGAAATTCTTGTTACCAGGCTGGATGAAAACTTGAATTGTTCCAGTGCCTGTTTTTCCATCTAGGAGATAAAAATAACTACTTTTAGCACTTACTTCTAACATTCACATATTTATTTCTAGTCCAAACTTCCACAATGAAATATCATCAACTGTAATATCCAAGTTTAGAAGTAGGGTGGAGAGCAGCTGCTGATTCAGCCAAAAAGAGAGAGGGACTTCTCACAGCTCTCTCGGCTGCTTCTCTTCGCTTGGCTGGTTGTAGAATGGATCAACAGCTCCCAAAGCTCCATATTCTGCATGTGCAGACAATGTATTTTGTTCAGCGTGTGTATCTGTGTGGGGAGAGATACTGTTCTAACAGGAGGATGAGAGGAGAAAGAGCCCATAAATTAGGGGTAAAGGATGCTAAGCCAAACTGGGAGTCAAAAGCAGAAAGTGAAGGTCTCCAGCCTTTTTACTTCTGGAAGGAGAAAACAAATTACACTTTCCCTACCCTCACTTCCCCTGGGAACATGAACACTTTCAGAAACAGTGTCCTGTCCTCTTCCCTCTGAGTCACCATGACAGCAGGATTCAGCAGTGACACATACTATGTTACCAAAGTCTACATGCAAGCAGTGAATGAATTCTCCCTCCTAATTACATTTTTTCCAATACAGGAATGGTCAATGCTTGTATATGCATTCCAGTGAAATTCCATCAAGTCTACTTTTTAAAACTTTCTCTTGAAATACCTGATTGCAGATGCATACATCATATTTACTTTATATGCAACAGAAGTTCTAAGCACTTTATATTCATATTATTTACATTTAATTTTAATATCCAAGCTTCGGACAGTCAGAATTTCTAGCTGTAAAGCAGCCTCCAAAATTCTGCTCTTTACTTCCGCTGATGTTTAAGCACATAAGGGTTCAAACTAAATCCTGCCATTGGATTTATAGAGGCAGTCCATTTTTCCTTTTTAATGTAAGATACATATTTTAGAATTAAAAGTGTGACCTATAAGCCTAACATTCTTCTTTGATAATCCATTTGCTACATTTAGCATTTGGGAAGTGAAAGGTGTATTTAATCTTCTTGGCTAGATGATGTTGAGGGAAAAGACGCTAGATGATGTTGAGGTAAAACTATGTCTTTTCCTACAATTAATGCATATACCCAAATTAATCAGAAAGAATAGATGATTACTCACATTAAATCAGAACAAAAACGTGTTTTAGAATGAGAATCTGAATATACAACCCTTCCTTTACTATCACAGTAATTGTAAGAGCTTGTCACCTGAGCCACACATAGTGTGAACACTGTTACAGAACCTAGATGACTGAGAATAAGAACGCAATAACATACAGCAGTGCATACAGCTATTCTTAGGAGGTCCTTTTAAATTAAGGGTTTCCAAAACAAGACACCAAGAAGTCAAACAGAGGAGGAAGCAGTAAGAGTTGCAAGGTCAACAACCTTTTTCCAAAAAAGTTCTCTCTCCCTACTTCTCTGTTGCCAACTTCACAGCTGCCAGGTGCTACCACTTAAAAAAAAAAGTCAGGAAATAAAAGGAATACAGTCCACAGGAAAATCTCTCAATTTAAAACTTAACAAAGGATTTTAAGTGGGAGCAGATAACTTTTGAAAACATTGAGAATTTATCCTGATCTCTTAAATGCTTTCCCTGCTGTGTAATATTCCCTAAGCACTTGATAGAGCTATCCCAAAGACAAGACAATGGACTAGGTGTGCCCCTAGTCTGAACCAGTATAGCTGTCCCCACACTAAATTTGCACATAAACATCTGTTACAGACCACAAAGAATACCAGCAACATTCAGTACTCACTTCTGTCTACTGCGAGGACTGTGATATTGCATTGACCTCGTCTCATTTCTCCTACATCTCGGTCCAAGACTTTAATGGTTCTGACTTCACCTGTTCTTTCACCTATGCTGATCCAATTACATTGGCCAGGTGGTATCCGGTAGCTGTCAAGAATAATTTGTTTGTTTAGTTAAAGAGCTCAAATACACACACACATGTATATGTACAGGTACATATATAGATACATGTATTCATATACACTTAACGTGTGTGCACGCGCACACACACACATATATATACAGCATCAACAACTATTTCCCCCTTCTGATGTCCTGCCCATGCTGTACTCCAAATAAACTAGTAGGTAACATTGTTTCATACCTTATGCCTTCACTATTTCCAGTTTCTGGATCTTCTGCTAGGTATCTCCCGATACTTGTCCCAATCTCCTCACATTCTTTAACGTCTAGGCGTAACTGGCAGGGTTTAAACACCGGCCCCTCATCCAAATCCTGAACATGCACTGTAACAGAGCTGGTGCTCTGGGAAAGTTGTTGTGAATGTGGTGCCAGCATGTAGGGTGCCTCGTTGTTGACTGCAATCACGAGGATCCTTTGCTTGGCGCTTTCATAGTCCAGTCCCTGTAACAAAGGTGGGGTGTTGTTTTTTTTCTTTCAAACCAATACAAAACTTGGTACTGGTTTCACTGCCCAATTATTAAATAGATAAAACTGTACCACATTTATGTACAAATGAAGTCAGCTATCCTTCTGGAATACCCAGGTTGAGACATAGTAAAGGGACATGATTTAAAAAAAAAAAAAACAAAAAACAAACAAACAAAAAAAGTTAAGTTCTATGTTAGTCAAAGAAAAGAACCTGAGGAACTATCCCTAGTAAGGTAAGCAGCACCACTGTAGAATTTTAGATGAATACTCTGATAGTCAATTACTAATAGAACTGAGATAAGAATTAAATGTGGTGGGGGATTTTCTCCTCCCATATCTAGTTGGCCATTATTTTAGGTTACATATACTTCCTTTCCAGCACAAGTCAATCATGCTCCTTGCTAGCACCTACATTTATTTCCTAGTAAGACTTCACCCATTGCAAATACATCTGAACTTGTGGGGTTGATCAGAAATTATCTACCATTTATTCTTCAGACAACTTCTCCAAGGTCATGGTATGCCTTTAATAGAGCTATTTATATCCTGAAGTCATAATACTCTCTAGTCTATTACAGCATTATACTAAATATAAGAAATTTCAACTGGGTTTGTATACCAGGGACATAGCTTTAGAAAAAGCTCTAATGATTACCAGCAACAAAAAACATAATAAATAAAAACCCCAAATTTAACTGGCATCTCTACCCTTACAATTTACAACTTCAAATTTTAATATCAATCTTCTCTGCTCCTTACAAGTTACCTGTTATTATATGCAGTTTTAACAGATAATGAAAAAGAGGCATGAACAGTCAAAGGGACATGCTGGAGCACAGGTACAGTGGTCCTTTTACCTCACACTTGTAAAGTACCGGGTGTAACAAGTAACTGAACTAACACATAGTCTTGTGTGTATGCGGACTCCCTCACACGCCAGAAAAAAAAACCTAAAGTCACTACCCTGCAAAATAAAACCTGGAGAGTTTTATGCTGAGTTAGTAAGTTTAAACAACTCCCAGAGAGAACAAGACTGGAGGAGGTGCTCATCCCTCAGCCCCTTTGCCACACTCCCATTTCTGTTAAAAACCCAGCCATGAAGCATTCCTCAGTTACATCCCGAAGTCTAAACAATTCCCAACTGTGGAACCAAGCAAAAGCACCAAGCTCTTCTGAAATGACAAACCAAAGGGAATTCCTTGAAATCTGTGCACACAAAACTGAGGAGTAGTCTGGAAGATGAGTTTTTGTAGGGTACGTACCACACACAAGCCTCACTTGCAGTGCATTTTGCAATTTGCTGTAGAAGACAGTTCAGGTCAGGAAGAAAGCATGATTTGCATGATGGCTACAGATATTCTTTGAATAAAAATGAGTTCTAGATTATTGGTTTTAAAAGCAACACTTGAAGACACATAAATTTTCCTCTAGCAGTTCCATTTTTACTTACCTTAACAACACACAGTACTCCTTCATTCGTGCTTTTGTCTGTTGTAATTTCAAAGGACCGATCATCATTTCCTCTTATAATTTCATACACTGCCCCAGAGCCAGGCGAACCAGGTTCATCAAGATCAACAACAGAGACCCTTAATATTTCTACATTCACTCTGTTTTCCTCCACTCGTGTTTCATACTTGGAGTATCAAAAAAAAAAAACAAAACAATTTAAATCAGAGAATACTGTTCCACGATGCAGAACTGAAGAACACTGTATTTAAATAAGACTACTTAAACCTAAGGGGTCAATTTACCAAGCTGCTGTAATGATTTATTTTGTTTTCACACACTAGCATACTTCCTCCACTCCTCCCTTACACCCTAAGTGAAACAGTAAACCTTTCCCACCAGCACAGTTGAAATCTCAGCTCCTTCATACACTCAAACTATCACTGACATAATTAAGTCCAGAATTCTCCTTTCAGGAAAGGTAAATTAGCACAGTTCCCTTCAGTTGTATCAGCTATAGATACTAATTTGTGTACAACATGATAAAGCTGAGCATTAGAAAAGGCATTGGGGTAAATTAAAAATATATATATAAACAAACCACATGAACTTGAAGAAAAGCCAAGACGGGTGAAATATATCTCTACTTGGATGGCAAAGGATGAAAGGATTTCTTCTTATTTTTGAATCTTTTTAAAGAGCTGTGTTATTCTGTACAAGCTCAAGAAGCACAGGTAAGAGTGATTCTGAATTAATATTACTGATTATGTTCTACAGTAGCGAGGGGAAAGGATATGGTACATGTATTCCTCATGGATAACGAATTATTCATAAATTTCGTATTACAAAATCTCCTGTGGTATTTGAGGAGTATACATGGTTATTGAGACATACTCTCTGTCCTGAATAACACAGATGGCTGCAATAAGCAAAGACTTAAGGCTGAGTTATAGCTATTGGTGAACAAGAAGGGTTTAAATAACACTTCTGTAGAAGAAAAAGGTGGAAAAGTATAACAATCTTGGTGAAAATCCTTGCATCTACTTCACTGACACTAATATTTTCATTTGCAACACAGAATTAGCCAAAAGCTGGTCAAATGGTAACGAGGTCATGACAAATGCTTAGGAATCAATCTGTCCCCTCCCTGACAATGGTTAAATTATGGTTAAATTATGGTTAAAAAATAGTTAAATTCTAAGACTATGCATTACAGCACAAGTGAATGAATGAGTCAAGCTTTCTCCCAGGGGACATAAGGCAAATGACTCAAAACAACTAATGTATCAATAGCTCAAATTACCAAACAGCACAACAAACAACAGGGCATTCTCAAACATCTATATTGGCATTAACTGTCTCAGGGCATTAGGCTTCATATTTGAGGGACAGCCCATCAAGAAATTAGAAAGGGGATAAAAATAGTCTTTTTTTTTTTTAACCTTTTTACAGGCATTTCATTTATAAAGACTTACTTGTAACTGTTTAAAGGATGGTGCGTTGTCATTTGTATCTTCAATTTTAATGACAGCTGTTCCTGTAGTGCACAAACCAAAAGGCTGACCTGCCATATCTCTCACTTCAACTAACAAAGTGTAACTGGGTACCAGCTGAAAAGATGAATAAAAGCATACAGAATTTTGACATACTCATTTTTTTAATGACATAGTTACACACAAGAGTAGAACTAAATATTTTACTCCTGTTGCCCAACTCTGCTCTAAATTCAGTGCTCTCCTACAAAATGTGGCAATTAGCTTTGGGGCTTTTTCCCTACAGTTCCAAAAGGAAAACAAGTAAAATATTTTTCAGTGGCTAAGCAGCACCGAGTTCAGCATCTGTTAGTAATGTCTGTGCTATATCCTGTATCCAGTAAAGCTTCTCACAATGTCAGCATTATTTTCTAATACCTGATATTTTGGAAGATACAAACAATGCACTTCCATCTGCTATCTATGTCTCCCTTTGGAGCAGCAGAGTATTCCCTTAGGTTTCCAGCTGGTAAAAAGTTTCAGTGCATGTGTCTTATTTCAGTGAGGATGACCAGAAATGGTGCTGCAATCAGCCTTTGTTTGGGCTATACATGACAAGGCAACGTCTGCTATTTGGCAGGGTCTGGCACGAAGGAGTCAGTGCCCTTATCAGTTCCAAGGAGATCACTGATAAGCAGCCCACTTAAATACCTGACTTGAGTCACGACAGCTGAAGGCTTTTTTTAGCCTGATTAATACCTGAACAACCTAGGGAAGGGGGACCCAGGATGGGACTGGGCACAAAACGCGCGAGTTTAAATCAAGACAGTAACTCCAGTTCCAAATGCCTGAAAGTAGCATTACGTTTCTCAGGTGAAGGAAAGAAATCTCCTGTTCCACTTCACATGTTTATCCTTAAAAGATAGGCAGTGGACTCATTTTTCAAGCTTTCCTTCCCTTAGTAGTCACTGTGATTGCTTCCTTAGAAGTCATGGTGATACTCACAGTCACTGCATTTTTCTCTTGTTAAAAAAAGTTGAGCAGCGTACCTGCAAGTGCACAACTTTGCAACACACTGCTAATGTGGATTTTCAGCCATGAAGCAACACGAGTATGCCAGAATATGACTCTTGTTATCCTCAAAAAAGATGCACCCATAGCAGTGTTTTTTTCTAGAATGACTGTCTTATGCTAGAAATATTATTTTGCATTACACATGCCTGTCAATTTTTCTACCGTAAACAATCTCCCACATTTTATCCCCCTCCAAAAAAAAACCCCAAATAAAATAAAAACAAAAACCTCCTGTGTCTTATTTACTTGCAAGCTAGCTGATGAGAATAAATGGTTTGCACTTTAATTTTAGGAACTAAAATTACTGTTCAGGTTTCAGATACTGGAGATATTTCTGTTGAGTATAGGATGACTGACTACTTCCAGAAAAGTTGGTTCATCTTCCCTGTAAAGAAGCAAGAAGCACCTCAAATGGAGCTTGATTAGGAGGAAACAGTGGCTCATGGGATTCATGAATAGAGGAAGAGTAAAAATCCATAGGATTTTTGATCCATAGGTCAAATAGGAGAGCAGCGGGAGGTCTCCTGCCAAGATTAGCTAGAATATGATAGATCTATGCAGAAACTCTTTGGACCAATTACAGGTCTCTGGAAAGCTTTGGAAGCTCCTTAGAGAAGGAAACAAAAAAAGGGTGACAGAAAGATTTATCTGGTGATTCCCATGCCAGCAATTCAGAGTTAAGAAGCTATCTGTGTGTGCTAGATGACAGCTAAAGATACTTCAGGAAAGATCACCTCTCTGTCCAGCTGAGGTGATAATACAGCAATGACACCTGTGTCACCATGTAAAGAAAATGCTGGGGTTACTGGTGGGTTTTGTGACACAATGCGGTATTTCAACGTAGTATGCAGAGTATAAGGCTCATCTCTGTCCTCTGCAGTCACTTTTCCAACAACTATACCTGTGAACATAATACAGCAATTTTTAGTTCCAGAAAAATCTGTAAATAATCAAAAATTATTTGAACAGGTATTTCTATTTTAGATACATGAAAATAGCTATCTGGTCATTTAGCTCTAAATGAAAATAATATTAAGAACATTGTAAATAGTAAAAATACAATAATAGTGCAAAATTGCCTATTTTAATCCTCTGGCTATTTTTTTTTCCTTCTTAGACCAAGTTGTAATTATTGCAGCTGTCAGAAAGAATAATCAAAAGAAATACTAAAAGGTTGGATTTCAGTTAGTGTTTTTGACAGTGACTTCTAATTGAGCATCCCAAACACAGCTGAAGAGGAGTTGCAGGCAGGGGCTGGAGAGGGAGGTTTGCTGCTTTCTGACATGGTTCAAACTGCAGTACTGCCTCACAGGGAGTGCTGCTGTACTTCATCCTTATAGCCCAAGTGGTTTTGGAACTTCACTTTAAATCAGTAACTCACCCAGTAAGAAGTAGAGCAGCTCAGAGAATAAAATGCAACTGGTGTTTTGGGGTGAAGGGGAAGACACTTTACTTCCTTTTTTGTGAAGCAAGTTAGACTTTCCGCACTCTATACCCCTAGCCTAGGAGATGAGCAAGGAATGGCAAACCATGGCTTTTGCATTCCTTATTCTCTGGGGTCCACCTTTCTCCCCGCTTTTGTCCTCTGTTACACAGACACGTGAAGCCAGTAAGAGGCAAATCCCTGCCTTTTACAGGTATGGGCAGAAGCAAGACTTTCTCCCCCTGCCACCCTCTCCCAGGAAAAGTCCTACCTTAGTTCATCAGCTCAGACAAGTACTCTAAGTTAAATCAAAGGCATTTTACAACTTAGAACACCACCGATTTATTTGTTTAGGAAACTAATCTGTTAAAAACTGCTGTTCCATCAATCAAAACATTTTATGGAAACAGGTGATTTTGGATAAAATGAAAAGAATAATGTTCTGAAGTTCTTACACCGTTTTAGGAACATTGAATCATCTGGGTTTAAAAACCTCTTTTTTAAACAATACTTTTCACTATGATTGAGATGGCATTTTCGAATTTCTAACCATTAAGAAATCTTGAGCTGCTCTTCGCAAATTCAGCTTTTGCTGTAAGGAAATACTCCTTAGGAAATCCCACTGAAATTGATTAAAAGGCAGGATTACACCTAGTCAAACTGGTACATAACTGAGCTGAGCAGTGGTAACTATGTTCCCTGATTTAAAACAATTCTTACCAGGCTTGGAATTTTCAGGGACAGAAAACTCAAAAGCGTCCTGTGTAAAATATGGTGCATTATCATTATCATCCTCTATCCTGATTGTATGCACAAGTGGTACCTCTGGTGAATAACCATCTGGAGTGGTTGCAAAGCAAATGATCTGTAAGACATAAATTCAGTAATTTGCTTCATGCTTAAGCAACATGAAGTATTATTACACTTTTAGTTCAATGGAGGAGTCAATAAAATGAAATACAGCGTACCAAGCATACCCTTCTCAAGACCAGGCTCTTCAGACACATGGAAGGGGAAGTGACTGATACCTTACGATGACAGCAACACAAAACCTTTAAATGCTTTCCAATCTTTCCCCTTTCCATTCCTCACACTACAAGTATTTGAATTATTTTCTTTTTTTTTCCCCTAACTCTGTCAAACGCTTTTGCCAAGTCTCTTGAACACTTTTTTTTTTCCAGGTGTGTATGAAGCACTCTCAGCCTTACCAAAAATTCAGATTTAAATATTGCAAATTAGAACAGAAAATCAAGAGCAACAGCAAAACTATTTGCCCATTACAACATAATTTAATAAAGTGCAGTAATATGTACTGCAAATTACCTAACTATTTAGAAGCTGTTTGTTTCTACTAACTGCCTTCTTACACTTCTCAGCCAGTAGAGAGAGCAGTGTACCTTGTTAACAAAATACTAAACCTGAACAGCTTGAGAAAGAGAGGCTCAAAAAACCACAGCCATCTAGAGTTTCTCATGATTTTTTTATGCAGACCTTTCCAACCTTCCCTGAAAAACTCTGGGATAACTTCAAACTCCTCCCAAAAGTGATACAAATCCAATACCTCACTACATTTATGATATAATTAGAGTCTAAGAAGTGAAAAGCAAAACTACTCTCAAGATCGAGATGGCCAGCTATTTCTTTGTCACTGATCTCATCTCTACAACACCAAAGATATTACTCAGAACAGAGAGCTGATTCCAGATCTTGTCTGTTCCCAGTTTCCCCTGTAACCCTACTTTCAAACATATGCATGACAGAAAAAAAAAGATTTAATTGTGTTTACACAATTTAGGCCTGTACCTGAAAGCTTGGATATTGTTCACGGTCTACTGCACGAGTAGCAAAGATATTTCCAGTTTCTCTTTCTATGTAAAACAAACCCTTTGGATCTTGATCGATTCCCGGTCCACTTGCAGAATAATAAATGGTGTAGTTCTGAGCTGTGTCTGACTGGACCTATAAAGTACACATTTTTAAGCCCAAGGATAAATATCAGCATAATTCTAATATATTTTTCCCCTTTTCATGATCATATTTAGCACAAGCAGAAACTCTTCAAAAAAACCAAAACCAAAACTTGATTTAATTCTACTTCTTTAGCAGCTTAAACTTCACAGAATAGGAGAACAGCTTGCTATGTAACTGCCTTCCTTTATAATGCATGCACATGAGAAGGAGTAGTTAATTCAAACTCAGAAATGTTTAGGACTATCGAACAATTAAAGAAATGACAGTGTGCATAAAAAAAAATTATTTTGAAATCTAATCTCTCTAGAATACTGCACATACAAGGCACATTCAGATACAGACGGCTTATTATTTCTGTCCCCATTCAAGAGATTTTGGGTTTAGTGCACTCATCGAGAATGTGATTTGCAACTAGAGGAGGGAAGGGAAAAGAGAGGGAAGGGAAAAGAGAGGGAAGGGAAAGAAGACCACCTAGAGTATAGTCCAGAGACATGCCAATTCAGGTAGCCTCTCTGCATCTCATTACAAGCACCAAGGAGGTAACATTAGCTGTTATCTATTTATAAACACTCTCCTCCCCAAATACTTTCCTTACCTACTGAATGCCAGAAGCTAGGAAGGTAAGATTAGTAGAAAAATGATTGTTCTGCACAGACTCTTTTATTACACTTGTCTCTACACATCTGCTACCAGCCACTCTGTAATCTAGTGAAGGCTAGATGGACCTATGATAACTTTAGTTCTTGCATTTCTCTTTCACGCCTACTTGCTTTCTTACAGTAAGTACTTTTCTTAATAATATAGGCCATACTCAGTCTTCAATGCTACAGGTATACACCTCGAGCTCCAGAAAGGATGCAGACATGCAGGTAAAACTTCCCCCACTCTGTGTCTACAAAACCTTTTTCTAGGCAATGTTGGGGGGGGCGGGGGGTTGCTGTTTTTTTTAATTACACACTTCGCTGATTTCCAGGCCAAATAGCTCTCTTCTGATAGCATGCCTCCCTCCTTTTTACAACTTTTGCACATTTCCAGTTCACCCCAGCAACTATGATCACAAGTTATTTCAGCTACAAGATCACAAGATACACAATGAACAGGACAGAACAAGACAGCGGAATAACAGCAGGAATGGCATCAGTAGTATCAGAGCACTCATTTTTGTTCTTCTTTTATGATAAAAGTCACATGCAAAACTAGCTTGTGTCATAAAATTAGGATACATATAAAATATACCTGCTGTATTTGTAGTGGAAAAGGTCCCAGGGAGTTCTCTATCATAACAGATGGAATAGGGCCCCACCTTCTTTTGGTTCGCTTGAGAACTGTATCTCTAGCATGCCTACTCTTCTGTGTCTGGGTCTATAAGACAAAAAGACAGGTAAGAATATATACATATATTCTTAACTGTGTGTATTTTTGCTTAACTACTGTCCTGTGTTTCCAACTTTTTTCCCTCCATTCCAGTTCTCCCACTGACCATTTGTTTTTCCAAGGTCTTCACTTCTGATTATAACTGTGATAGTATTCCAAGAGTTTTTCCATTCATTGTAATACTTTGCACGAATAAAATCTGCTTTAATTCCTCAAACATGGCTTTTAAGATTCTTGGCACTCCTTATTAAGCTCCTTGCTAGCATCTCCCATTTCAGAAAGGAAGTCTGCTGACTTAAGTGACACAGTAATCAACAACTGCTAAATAAAAATACACTCTACACCAGAGTGCTTTGCCTGACTATTTGAATTCCAAAATTCAACTCAGTTACCCAGCATGAAGCTGTACCTTGTGAAACAGTATTTCAAATAAGTAAGGTATCTTAAATGAGAAGCTCACCTTTTTTTCATCTTCCACCAAGCTAACATGTATTTTCTCTTCTAGTTGTTCTTGAATGTCTTTAAGTAATATGGTAAAAGTTTTTTTCTCAGCAGACAAAGAAACAGCAGATGTTGTGTACACAGAACCATCCTCTAGAATTTTGAAGTTCGCATCACTGGAACTGATAAACTCTGCAGACTGAAGGCATTCTTTCAAATCAACTGTAAGAAAAAATATTCAGACAACTCAAACAGCAAAACAATAACATCCCTCACAAAACAAAAAAAATTCCCTAAGTAAAAATTATATTTACTGACACATGGAGTCTTCAAAAATTTGGTCATTCAGTATTTAAGCATCACAAATATAGATTCTAGAACCCATTTATGCACTCAAATTTGACCAAGTTTACATGAATTTCCACTCTTTTGTTCGTGTTTCCTAAAGGCCGTGGGTACTTCATGGATATCTTTTGACAAGACACTGTTACACTGGTAAAATTATTGAAGCATCAGAGATGAACTAATACATTTAAATGCAAAAAAAATTATTGACACACTCATGATTGGATCAGTAGCTATTACATTTGCCTTGTGCTCAATGCCCCACAAATCAGTGAAGATGATTAATTAATGCAAATGCCTAATGGGAGATATTACAACTTGGAAGTTTTGCCCTCAGGAGGAAAGCACTGACTGGTACTATGTGATTTAATAGTCTTGGGAGGACAAAGGCCGTTAAATTATGAGGCAGACAGATGAGAAAGATAAAGACTAACTCTAGAACAAACGATTCACAATTTTTTAATATGTACATGATAGAATCCCATGCACTTTATAGGAAGTACCAGGTAAGTTCAGCATACTTCTCAGGTATTTTTATTGCATTTGCTATCACTTGTGGCTGAAATACACTTTAACGCACTTCAGTAAACTTGGGTCATCAGCGAGTAATTCAGCACTAAAGCTGGAGAAAAAGCGAAATCAGAATAATCATAATGAACTGCAGTAGGACCACGGCACTAAGCAAGAATGATTTGGCACCTGAAAAATATGAAGGCCAGGCCAGAGACCTTAACTCTAAACTAATGATCCTTGCAGAGTACAAGAGGTGTTAGTGTCATGTTCTCAAAATCAAAACTTTTCAATACTTGTTTAATGATATCATAGTGGATGGGACCATGCTCTGTGAAAGCTGATTGCAAAATTCCCAGAGTAGACTAGATTGAGAATTTCACCCCATATATGTAGATGATCTTTTCAATAAACTAAATTTCATTTCCCTTTCAAGAATTCAAGATGGGAAGCATAATTTTAAATATGATGTGATTTCTCCCTTCCTCTTAAGACTTCCTTTTAACTGTTCAATTAAATATTCCCTAGGCTTTCTACAGTAGTGCAGCAGTGACTCCTCTCCCTTGTCAATCTGTACAATGAAAATTTAGTATTGAAGAGAGCATCACTGCCTCACTTAAAGGTGTCTCACACTGCTGCATATTACAGCACTGCATTTCCAAAAATACCAAACTGGAGATTTTGTTTCTGATGGTTATGCGAGTCAACATTATGCTCAGTTAGCTATAGCTTCATGGGACCTTTTTTCTTTACAGCCTCTCATATACATCATTAAAGTCAGAAATATAAAAAAATCTTACAACAAGCAGAAAAATCCTGACTCATTTTATTGTCAAGCTATGGCTCTTGTATCAATGCAAAATACATAATGCTTTCTCAATAAATGTTTAATTAATGTCATTCAAACTATAAAGGTTTTGTTCAATGTTTGGAAAAAAAAGTTTAAGTTCAATGTTATGCAATTTCTTTCACAGCACTGTAATAACATGAAGCCTTGTTTTTATATAAAACAGGTTTATTTACACAGAGAAATGCTAAAGTTTCTGAGAACATGCTAAAAAAACAACTGTAACAACCTTCCATTTTGAAATTTCATGGTAAGGTCGATGAACTTTCATTTTTAAGGCTAGATTTTCTGAGCACTTGTAGTATGATGAACTACCAATCCACTTTACTTGTTCCTTCTGTAGGAATGTGGATTAGGATCGCAGATTTGGAGCATATTGCTCTGTTGTCCTAGGACTCTCACAGGGCACCTCTGAATTCTCAAATTCAGTCTCAGGCAGTACAGAACCCTGGAGCAGCTCCTATGCCACATCTTGAAAAGCTGCCTTTCAAAGGCTGGTCTGGAAAAAAAAGAAGTGGGCTGTTTTCTGGTCTCCCCTATTCCTCTCAGTCACCTGCACATCACCCTAATCCGAGACAGACCATCCAGTCAGACAGGACCACCCTCCCAACCGAATGCACATTTGCAACGCGTCCCCTTGCGTGCCCTGAATGCCCCAGCACTGCTGAGCGGTCACATCCGTGCTTCACAGATCAGCAGCTTCTGAGTGCTTGGTTGTGTGGTTTTGTCTTCTTTTTTTTTTCTTTTCCATTATCCAAATGACTTACTGCCTTCTTCATATGGGTCTGTGGGTTACGGGTACATTTTGGAATATCAAGTGACTTAATTAAACACTAAGCCCTAAACTCCAAATTTTAAAAACATTAAACTGCCATTCTAGTTTTAAAATAAATACTGTAACCTGACAATAGCTGTTTACGCAAAAGTCAAATGGATGCACGGAGCCAGTGTTCAAATCCGTAACAAACACAGGGCGTATCCTTCATAAAAAAGGCTGATCCAGCTGTTTAACTGGCTGTCCAGTCATCCATTCATTCCATTAAAAAAAAAGTCTCCTTCGCTGTTAACAGCATCTCCAGCAAAGGTGTAATGTTGTATTGTTAAGACAGGCATCTTGCAGTTTCTCACCTCTGCCAACTAACGTGTCAGCCTCTAGTTCAGAAGGAACATGAAAAATTACTTTCTTGCAAGCTTCACAGCACAAACTCAGTACCTAGAAAACAAATTAAGAAATCAGGAAAAAAAAATAATAATTATATGGTATTTTGAATAATAACTACAGACACTGAAGCTGCCTTTGGTTTGTTTGTTTTTTTAAGACAAGCCAGTGAAATGGCACGGAAAGCACTCTTCAGCTAAAAATTCAGGTACTATGCAGCATAGCATGTAAAGTTTCAAACTGGAAACAAGATCTGACTACTGCTCCTGGATCTGTCCATGGCTTGTGGGTTGTTTTTCTTCTAAAATCACGGCAGCGCTGACATTAACAGCAAGAGTTTCCTTTGACTAGAAGATTTCAACTACACTATTACATTAGTAGTGGAAAGGTAAAATACAGCTTCGCCATGCACTCTCTCCAATAGCATTCTTGGCCAATTTAGATCCAGCGTCTCTAAGTATTAAGGTTCAATCCATCAACACTCAGTTTGCTAGAACTGTGGTGATGCTTAACATTAAAGGGAGAAGTGTCTTATGAAACCCCCATGACGACACTTGCACTTCCATATCACTTTGCATCTTCAAAGTACATTCTCAACAAACTAATTAAATCTAGCTTCACCAATTAGATATGACATAAATAAAATGTTGTGTATCACAGCAGTCCACTCCCATATAACCAGTTACAAAATGGGGCCCTCCTCAAAATTCAAATGAGCAGTAGATAACCAGGCATTTTTATAAAAAGAATCATATGGAGGTACAAAGATTTTCCTCAGCACAGAGAAATTTAGCCCTGACCTCAGATTATACATATATGTATGTGTGTGTATATATATATCTTGCCTAGTTTCTATCCAGATGTTTAAAATTGTAATCCAAAAATCACACAGCCAATTAAACAAAGAAATAGAGAAATGTAAATAAATGTAGTCACCCTTTTAAGTACATTTATTCTTTCAGGATGAAAGTCTAGCAAAAAGGAAAGTAATTTTTATTTTGCGCATACCTTTAGGATTAAAGGTATAAAAAAGTAAATGCCTAATGGAAGTTCTGAAAATTACTTGTGATGCTTATTAAGAAAATATTTAAATAAAAATACTTTAAAATCTTTAGGACATTAGGAACCTTTAGAAAAACTATGAACAGCTAAAAAAATGAAGTTGAAATGTGGAATTTAATCATTGCATTAAAGCAATTTAAATGCTGTGTCTACATCATAAAAGCTCTTCATACTGTTCGTTATTTATATACAGATACGAAAAGATGTATGTATA
This sequence comes from Haliaeetus albicilla, assembly GCF_947461875.1. NCBI lineage: Eukaryota > Metazoa > Chordata > Aves > Accipitriformes > Accipitridae > Haliaeetus > Haliaeetus albicilla. The sequence goes on from NC_091485.1 coordinate 29,174,911, forward strand.
AAGCAATTTAAACATCCCTGCTTATTAGACAGACACTCTCTCCTGATAGATGCTGTATTAGTTTTTAAGTTATTAAAAGCACAATATCTTATTACATTGTTCTAAGATATTTTAAGAATCAATGACGTCTGATTTTGAAATAGTAATGCCAAGCTACTCTGATGTCAGCGCAAAGAACTATTGAGGAGTTAAACCAGTGTAAATGGTAGTTATTTGTGGATGTCAAGATATGAGGAAACACCAGGTAAAAATAAGCCGTGATGTCCTTTCACCTTATACAAAAAAGACACTTCAGCAGTTTTTTGGGTTTGGGTGTTGGTTTTTTTCTACTTGACAGGGGAATTTCACTTTTTTTTTTTTAATTACATGTATGAATAAACTCGCTTGGGTTTCTTTGGGTTTTATTATTAATATCCTAGCAAAGGCAGGCACGCACAGTGTCTGGAATAGTAACACATTCATTAAAATGTGCATATATAACTAATATAAAAATAATAAATTCAGTGCTTCAACACTGCCGAGTATTTTTCCTTCCGGCTCAAACGATCACCTGCCCTCTTTTCGATCACCTGCCCTCTTTTCGTGAGCGCAACGATAATAGGGAAGAAAGGGGGTAAGAAACAAAAGACAAATCACTCATCCACTAAAAAAAAAAAAGAAAGAAAGAAAAAGAGAGCGAGAACGCCCCCGCTGTCCCCGCCGATGGCCCTTCTGTAGCAGATAATTACGTACAAACACGGTAAATTCAAAGTAAAGGAAATCCCTGAAATTGTTCAATGCACGGCCAACTCTTCCAGAGGAGCTTAACACACTCCACGCCATACGCACGACCCTTCCCATGGAAAAGGGACAACCGCCGGGGGGGGAAGCCGAGGAGGAAGATCTACCTAACTGAAGTGAGCCGCGGTACAGTTTTTTCTACGAATGACCAGCAGCAGCACGACGGACCGGAGCACGAGTCCACCGCGTCACCTCACGACACGCGCCCAGAGCCGCCCGACCCAGAGTTAACCCAACAACCTACCGGTCTTCTCCCTCCGCCGAGGCCCCCCGCCCCCGCCCCCGTCCCGGCCGCGGCACCCCGAGACGCGCCCCGGGGCCGCGCAGCCGCCGCGCTCCCCCGCGCGGGGCGCGGGCTGCCGGCCGCTCCTGCGCCCGCACCCCAGCGCCGGCCCCGCGGACGGGAAAGCGTCCCGGGGACAGAGCGCCAGAGATCAGCCCCGCCGAAGTCCTCCTCGGCGCCGCGCGCCCGCGCTGAAGCAAGTCGCCGCGCGGAGGGAGAGCGCCGCGGGCTGCGCGGCCGCGCACCGCCGCCGGCCCGCTCAGCAACCCCGGCGCCCACCCTCTCGCCCCACTCGCTCGCTCACTCACCAGGAGGCCGAGGACGAGGCGGGGGGCTGCGGAGGCCATGGTGCGCAGGGGTGCGCAGGGGGGTGCGCAAGGCGGGAGCCGCCGCCGTCGGTGCTGCCGCGGCGAGCGAGCGAGTGCGCGGTGGCGGTGCCGGAGGAGGCGGAGGTGGCGCGTCTCCGCCGTGGGCCGTCTCCCTCTGTCCCCTCCCGTCTGCCAGAAGAGCCGGCCGGTGGGGAGGGTGGGACCGCGCGCAGCGGCGGCGACTTTAATTACTCCTTTTTTTTTTTTTCCACCACCCCCCCTCCACCGTTTGGGCAGTGCCTGTCCCGGGCACGGCGCTGGGACGCCCTGCCCGCCCACCGCCGCGGCGAGGCGCTGGCCCTCCCTCCCTCCTTTCCCTTCCCCCTTTCCCTTCCCCGCCCCGCCCCGCCGCGGCGCCGGCGGTGCGCGGAGCAGCGCGGAGACGCGCCGGGGGAGGCTCATCTCCGCCCGTCCCCCGCCGCGGTCCGCCTGCCCCGGTGTGCGGCTGCCGGGCGCGGCCCCCGCCGTCCCGCGCCGCGCCGCGCCGCGCGGGGACCAACGCGCCGCCGCAACGCGCGCAGCGACCGCGGCCGCGGATCCCGCCGCGGCGGGGCGGTGTCAGCCCCGGCCGCCGTCGCGCACGCAGGCCCGGCCGGGTCGGGAGGCCGGTCGGAGGAGTGCGGGGGCGTTACCGCGGGCGAACACCTCGGGGTTTTTTCGGCCGGATTTCTTTTTTTTTTTTTTTTTTTTTCTGGGGGGGGGTGGGTATTCTGCTTTGTTCCAGGGAGCGCGTGCTCACCTGCGTCTCCTCGGTTTCGGAGCGGCTTCGGATGAATAAAAGCAAAAATAAACGGGGAAGCGTGGTTGCGCACACTGGAGGTGGGCTTTCCAAGGAAACACCCTGCAGTTGGAAGACCTTTCAGCCTGAGCGGGGAATGGTGTTTCTAGTGCAAGCTAGTAGGTACAGGGACTTGTATTTCACGCTTTGCTTCAGAAACGGTTACCACTGGTGTGTAACCTTTTTTATCTGCCGATCGCAAAGCACGTCAAAAAGGAGATCAAGTGGATTGGGAGATACAGGTCAATATTAGTTTACGTTTAAATGCACAATTAAGAAGGAAACATCCGAAAAAACCTTTCCCGTTTCTCGCTATTTCAAGCTAAAAAGGGGCATCAATGACCTTGTTGCATCTGAAAGCGTGAGACATTCACTTCCTGAGGTCACCGGTACTGTAGGCGGCCAGGAGGTGGGGAGAGGTGGAACCATCAGGCGGTTGCGGTGGGACACTTGCGCCTTTGTGCGGGCACAAGAAACGCTGGAATGGCCGAAACCACGGCCGTGCCCCTCACCCTCTAGAGGTGTGTGCCCTATGGATTGGTTACAACGGAGTGCATCCTGGGCCCGGTGTGCTGGCAAAGCGAGAGGTGCATTGGAAGAGTTCCTTGGGCACAGGGCAGCGTGATAACCTGTGGTAACGTGCGATAATCTGTGATAACATTGGCAGCTGTGTGCTGCAGTACCCCGTGGCCCGTTGGTGTTGCAGGCTGGCTTTGCTGATCGTCGCACCGTAAACGTACAACATTGCAGCAAACTCCGTTGCACAGACTCGGTGGCGGCAGAGGGAAAACGGCTGCAATGTTTAATTTTTTCGTTTGAACTGGTAAAGCCTGATTTGTCTCAAGAAGCAACCTCGTACCCCTGGCCTTCGGTTAGCTTAACCTGGCGTGTCCCACCTCAGGTGTTCACGTAAGCACCCTGCGAGAGCCCGCAGCCCCCGGCAGTCCCCTGCCGCCGTACCCAACCCTTCGCTTTGCTGTAGTGGGTTCCGCAGCTAGGTGGGAAGCACGGGGCCTAATTTCTAAATATTTTAATTCATTATGCTCCGTTCCAGTAATTGTGGACATGGAAAGGGAATGAATTTGTCTGAACCTGCAATAACTTCCAAACGTAATAACGCAGAATACTAACCTTGTGGTCAGAACTTCATTTTTTGAGCTTTTTAATTCTTTGTTTAGTGTCAGTGTGGGACAAACCCACATCTGTCAGAATAGGTGCCTAGAGTCGGTTGACCCAGACTGTCTATTCCAAAGCCCTAATTAACAATCTTAAAACTCTGGCCTGGCTTTGTACCACTCGTGTTTTCCTCCTCCTACATGCCGTTCAGTGCTTGCAGTAGCACACTGGACCCCTGCAGCGAACGTGAATCTCCTTCTGTGGTTGTGAGAAGTCTGCAGGAGTTCAAGGGGAAACTGGGCAAATACTGGCAGGAGAGATCCAGGCAGGAATAGCAACGGGATGGGGTCACGGTATCCTCAGCCCAGGGCTGCTGGAAGCATCACACCTGGCAGCCTTCTTCTTACTTTTCCTGGGCATCGGCTTACGGCCACAGCTGGAGAAGGCACGCTGGGCTGGGTAGGCCGTTGAGTCTGAGACGACATGGTTGGTCGCTCATGTGGTCCTGCGCTTCCATGAGCTTCTCCCAGAAAATCTGGAGCCTTCCGTAGTGTCGGTAGCGTCATCAAAGTTGCTTTGCTGTTCAAAAATCCAGTTGGAAATTCCACCCGAGTGAGTAAATGCCTTTCCATCGCAGCACCTTTTAGAGTCATTCATGCCTTCTTCATCACCAGGAAGCATTTGTGCAGCAGAGAGGTATTTGAAAATGGGCTGGCCTGCCCATCGGAAGAGTTCTGTTGTGTAACTGCAGTAAATGCCTGCCCTGTTTGCTATGTATACGTGAGCTTATGGACACATTTCAAGGCTTTTGTTTGAACGTGAGGAATCTCTCATAGCTGGAGCTCTGAATGAACTTTCTTCCTTTGCAGTGCTTTTGACCACGGCTGTATGGATATGCTTATATTTAAAGTTCCTGTGAGTGCATTCTTAGGGCTAGAGTCAAGGAACAAGAACGTGAGGGGAGAAGCAATCCTCTGTTTCATGCTACTTTAGGCACAGAGACCCTACAAATGTTCACAACAGAGTGACATGATTGCAGAGTGAATCTTCCAACAGTGTTAAGTCAACCTTTGATATCATTATGCATCATAGACCTGGAAAAAAAAAAAAAGTTACTTGCAATTTGGTTAGCTTGGACCACACGTAGTATATGGGATTATTAAAGTATAGGCTCGGTGAGCACATGAATAAATATGAAATATTGGAGAAGAATTAGCGTGGCTGCTATAGAGGAAAGTTATGTCTCACAACTCAACTGCAGTGTAATGCTGGACTCAATAAATGTGTTGCTAAGTTTTACCTTATCAGTGCAGGAGACTTTCTGAAAAGTTTGATAAAGCCCATCACCAGAAAAATCCTAGTGACAATTGCAATAGGAGGAGAGGTATTACTGTGATCATAGGTGGTTTAAAAAGGGGAAAAGAAGACTTGGGGAAGTTCTGCTGTAGGGAAGGTTGACATCTGGAACCTGTCCATATATTCATAAAAGATGTGGGAAAGGAGATTAACACAGTAACAGTTGAGAATTAGTCATATTCTTGACAGCCAAAATCTTAAGTCTGACTACTCAAAGTTGCACAAGAATATTACCATATTGAGTGAACAGGTGATAAATTGGTAGCTGAAATTTTAAATTAATGTAATAATGGAAAAATTAACTACAGTGGTAAGAACAGAATGACAGGGTCTAGCCTTGCCATTGCCTCACTGGGAATAGATTTGGGATAGTTCTCTGGGAATATATATCATGAGCTCAGTGACCAATGTCACTCAAAGAGAAATACAACAGCAGTAATTATTTGGAAAGAAACAACACAAACCTCTTTAATTTTATATATTCTTTGTAACCACAGATACCTTCATATATTAAAAGCGGTTTGCAATTCTATTAACCCATTTCATAAAAGGAATAGTAGAAGAAGAAACGGTACAAAAAAGCAACAAGAAAACATTGTGGTTAGGAAGACTTAAGTGGAGCAGGATTCTTGAGCTTGGAAAAAAGCAGTGGTATGATAGAGGTCTGCACGACTGGTAATGATACAGAGAAGAGGAGTTGGGAAGGACTGCTTACTGTTTTTCATAATCCAAGTACCCGGATAATTAGACCATGGATGTTAAAAGCAGTGCCACATTTGGTTCAGAAAGTTATAAAATCCTTATTGTTGGAAGCTGGCAGGGTATATGATAGGAAGGAACATTCAATGTTTTCTGATTTCTACTCCTTTTCTCTAAAAATCAGCTACTTTCTGCTGCTGAGGGCAGCAGACGATTGAGCTAGAAGAGCAAACCAGTTCTTACTGCTTCCTTAGGTAGTTCAGAGCATTTTCCTGGCTGGCTGTGCTCAACTCCTCACAACACATGGAGCAATAGAACACCGACAAAGGATTGGGAAAACATGGAGGCCACTTTTCCCTGTGCAGTGGGATGGTGCAACCTATGCTAGTCAAGTAACTGAGAACCTCCAGCCAGGTGTTTATGTTGGAAGCATGCTTGGATGTGAAATTTGCTTCCTTGGGAGGCCACCTCAGAAGACAGAGGCCCAGCGCATATTTTGGTCAGGGGTTTCTGTAACTGTGCATTGTTAATAAAATGTGCTAGATGTTCTTCATTTAGGTCAGGCATACTAATTACCTTAAGGGTGCCTGAACAATAAACAACAATGACCCTAACTGAGAAACTAATTAGCTTTGAAAATATGGCTTTCTTAATCATCAAAGAAGATGGGATAAAGGTCATCTTTAATTTAGAGAATAATTATTATCAGTGGTCTGAAGCTTTACACATTACTCATTCCCATACCAGGGTTGGATTGAATAAGACTCTGGAGCCTATAGCCTCATGCTTTTGCACTTCTCTTTTTCTCATAATAAAATGCAAGCATACTCTGAAATTTAAGATGAAATCTCCGATTCTAAAATTGCTTTCATTTAAATGTTTGTCTAAACATTAAGTTTTACATCACAGAATAATAAAATGCACCTTCTGTACTTAAGCTAGCTTTTCTTGTTTGTGCTTAGTAATTCTCGTTATTATTCTTATATGAAAACCACTATTTGCCTAGCAGAAGGTGTGCTTTTCATTATTTCAGTGTACCTATTGTCACAGCAGATCTTGATTTTCTTTTTTGGGAGTGGGAAATAATCGGATATTTCATTCTGCTATTTCAAACAAATGCTAGATAATTTCTTTCCTTGCTATTTAAATATATATACCTCCAGATCTTTATATAAAAAGATCTTTCTAGAAACTGATACATTTTATTAAATGTTTTTGTTTTAATAAAATCAGTTTAAATACAGATAATTAATGTTTAAATTAAATTGAAAAAAAAATTTAATATTGCATGGGCATATTTAACACTTGGATAAAAAAATGTCTCTTCAGGTGAAATGCCAGGAAAATAGTGGCTGCCATGTCAGTTTATTTGGCCAGTTTATTTGGAAGCGAGGAACCAGAATATTCTGCCTCTAAGTGACAATAAAGGAAATATTAAAGTTTTTCTTGTCATGTTCAGGCCAAAACCAAGAACAAAAGGAAGCAAAGAGCTCACATTAAAAGTAGCTTCTTCAAAATTAGATCAAAAACTTGGTCCAAAACAAAAGAATTTAAAAGGAGGTGGTTGGTGACAAAGTGACATAAACTAACCTAATGCAGAAAATTCAGCAGTAGGAGTCAAAATACACCTTGTAAATAAGAAATTCAGTGGAGCTTTTTTGTGTGTTTAACAAGTTCCTCTAAATGCTGCTTCTTCCTCTTTTCTTTTGATATGGGAAATGACAGTGAAAGATCTACCATAGTCAAGTGGTAGGTATGATAAGAACTAATGGTACTTGTAACTAATCTTCAGTATTACCAAAGTCTAAGTATTTGTTTTCTAGAAGTGTACACACTCGGTCCTGAATTAGAAGTAAAAGCATAAACAGCTTTCAGTGCAGAAACCCCTCACAGTAAAGATTACTGTTGTTTCTCAGAAAATCTTAAGTCATGACTCGGGCATTTGAAAAGCAAGTGGAATCTTAAAAACTATTAGGTATCGAAGAGAGGATGCAAAATAGAAAACACAGTCATGCCACTGTGTAAATCCACAGATTTACACTTTGAATACTGCATGCTGGTCCAGTCATCTCAGAAAACACCTACAGGAGGTAGAGAAGCTGTCAAGAATGGAAATAAAAATGAGTGTTTTTCATATATGAAACTAAAGGTAGTATCAGCAATGGAAGACAGTGGGTGGAAGGTCAGATGTGTGAGGAAAAGGACTATAACAGAGATTTGCAATGTAAGAAGTGACTTACAGAGAAAAATAGAGAATGTTTAGTCACAGTTTCTTGCAAGCAGAGAATTTAGAAGGTATCAAAGGAAATGATCAGCCACTAGAGATAAATAAAAGCAGGTGCCACTCACTGCTGTCATATTATGGAGGACAGAAGCATAAATACATCAGAAAAAGGGTAAGAAAAAAGTAACAGAGGGTGTGCTCAGCAGTGGTTGCTAGAGACACAGGTCTGAACCCTTGACTGTAGAAGTCCCTAAATACTGATTGGCAGAGTTGGAGAGTATACAGGGAAAAGACCATACCACACATGCTTTGCTTCTTATAATTTCCCCCTAAACATCAGTTAACTATCTGCTGTGAGAGATAGGATGAATTTAATGGACCTTCAATAGGATGTGGTAAAGCAGTTTAATTTTATTCTCTTCTCCTAAAGTCTGTCTGTTGAATTTTCCTAGAGGTCTAGCAGAGGTGAGGGTGTTAAGTGATAAGAGACAAATGTGATTTCTTGCTTTTTAAAAAGTTCATAGGGCACATTTAAAGTCTGGATTTAGTTCCGTATCATGCTTTCCTCTCTATTTTCCTAGTTACATATTAAGAAAATTATTTAAGAAAGTAGTATATCTAAATGGAAAAAAATTACAGCAGAATGAAATAACTTGTTGAATATTTTTAGACAGGAAGTATTTGTTATGCACAGCTTTATTTTGTCTTGCATCAATGATGCATAATAAAATTGCATAGGAAGGGCTGATATGGGAGTTGCTTGAGTATTATTCATCAAATTTTTTTTTCATGTACTATCTTTACTAATCCTATGACTCCTTTTTACTCACATCAGGTATCAAAACTGAAACTTCCTATATCCATATATACTTATGTGTAAGAGTACAATTAGATAGAAATCACTCGAAGAAGAGGTTATTCTAAAAAGAACAAGAGTGCTCCACTAACACATTGGAGAGCTTTTATAATCTGCAAAACAGAGTTGGATACAGGTTAGAAAACTCTTTGCAACTATGAGAAAAATACATAGTAGTCTGAGTTAAATTTTAGATTTGCTAGACACACATTTGACAAAAAAATGCTAACAGGTTACAGTAGTAATTAATCATACTATGATAGCACCTCAAATATTCTTGGAGACAATACCAGACAGATTTCTTTACTAAGTAAAAGAATGTATTAGAATTACTTTGAAAGCCATGAATCTTAAATTAAGAGCAGGAACTGAGCAGTGAGGAAAGTTGCTTGAGAAAGTAATCTTGGAATGAGTGAGCACAGAGAGATTCAAAACTGCCACAGTATGGACCTGCTGTGTGGGGTAGACAAACAGGTTGGTAATAATTAAAGCTTCAGGTTTCAGGAGACCAAATTTTGAAGCTGCAAAGCAACCAAGAGGCACCCATGGACTGAAATGTGAGAGACACATGGAATCACATGAAGATAAAATTTCAATAGTCTGGGCTTGAGTTTTAAGCAGAAGTATGTAGATAGGGAATAACTATGGACCTGCCTGGACCATTAAACACCTAACACAGGACATTGCAGGTAACCAGAGAATTTACTGAAATTAGAAGGTTATCAAGCTATAGGTCGGAAAGTACAAAGATACAGTGAGAATGGCAAAATATCTGAGCTAGATCCTTCAAAGAAACTGAAGGAAATTATAAGAAGCTTTCTAACCACAGTACTATAGAGAACCTGGAGTTTTGGGAGTGGTACTTTATTTAGTCCCATTAGAGAATAGTAAGTGTGATAGATGTATCCAAAAGAATTCTTCATTTATCCTTAATACAATATGCTATAGCAGATTTTGAAAGGAAGAGTAACCAAGAATGTGGAGTAAATTCAATATAATTTTGGCAAAAGTAGATTGTGTTGTTTTACACTATATCTTTCTTTGATATCCTTTAGGTGGGATCAGTGCAGTCAATTTAATAATCTAGATATAAGTAAAACATTGATTCAAAGGAACTAAAATTAATATCAAAGGAAAGTAAATGAAAGTGGGAAGTAAAACAAGGACTATGGAATGATTAACATGACAGCTGAAGAGAAGACTATGGTGAGATACATAGATAAGAGAGTCGTCCAGATGGATAGAGGCTAGAAATTATATTTTCCAAGAACCAGTCTTGGAACAAGTTCCGCTTAATATCATTATTCATGATACTGCTTTAAAAAATTTAGAGTAATGTTTGCATTAATAATCCATGGTATGGATGATGCAACACTTGAAAAATCCTTCTAGTGTTGATAGGAACAGGTGGCTCACACATTGTGAACTGGTACTACAGAAGTAGGATAAAATAGCATAGTAGAAAGTAATGCACTTAGGGACTAAATCCGGAATTTTTACTCTAAATTGAAGGCTTATCAACTGGACTTGGCACTTCAAGAGAGGGAACTGGATTTACTGACAGATCACAGGAGGACTATCCTGTCTAGAATGACAGGGACTCATTTTAAGATCACAAAAAAATTTCCAGTAAAGACTTGTCGTGGTTTAACCCAGTCAGCAGCTAAGCACCACACAGCCACTCACTCACTCCCCCCCCCACCCAGTGGGATGGGGGAGAAAATCAGGAAAAGAAGTAAAACTTGTGGGTTGAGATAAGAATGGTTTAATAGAACAGAAAGGAAGAAACTAATAATGATAATGATAACAATATTAAAATGACAATAGTAATAATAAAAGGATTGGAATATACAAGTGATGCACATTGCAATTGCTCACCACCCGACAACTGATGCCCACTTAGTTCCCGAGCAGCGATCCCCCCAGCCCCACTCCCTCCAGTTCCTAAACTAGATGGGATGTCCCATGGTATGGAATACACCGTTGGCCAGTTTGGGTCAGCTGCCCTGGCTGTGTCCTGTGCCAACTTCTTGTGCCCCTCCAGCCTTCTTGCTCGCTGGGCATGAGAAGCTGAAATCCTTGACTTCAGACTAAACACTACTTAGCAACAACTGAAAACATCAGTGTGTTATCAACATTCTTGTCATACCAAACTCAAAAACAAAGCACTCCACCAGCTACTAGGAAGGCAATTAACTCTATCCCAGCCAAAAGCAGGACAGGACCATGGAATTTTAGCGTTACAGTGCATAGTATTAACAAGATGTTTAAAATGTCACTTCAAGGATTTATCATCCATGCTTATAAAATAATATAAATTTGAATAGAGATATAATAATAGGAGAAGGTAGTTTAGAAAGCTAAAATCTATTTAAGCTATCAAAGTGGAAGTTTTAGAGAGATATGATTATTCTTTAAAATTCATCTGGATGATCATCAGAGCTGGAGAGATTTTCAGGCATAATATTCTTACAAAAGACATTGGACGTATAAGGTCTGTAACTATTTAAAGAGTGAAACTGTAGGTGCTTTTCAAATGAAGTAAAATAGACAAGAAACCTTAATTGTTTAAATATGATGCTTGTGAAGTTTATAAAGTGTTTTACAGACTCATACTTGCTTTTAATATGCTGGCAATATTTGTTGCAGTGTCTTTTATTGAATTCATTTTATCCCATGAATCATGGATTCACTTAATTTGTACATGAGGCAGGAAGGAATTTTTACAAGTTTTGATGCACAGCTTAGACTCCAGGGGAATTTTTATTCTTTTACTTCGAAGTTTGGAAGGTATCAAAGACTGGCAACAATCAGGGATAAGATATCATCAATCATTATACTTAGGATTAGAAAGTAATTTTCCCTCAGATCCCAGTATCATAAGCCCTTGTTTTGGAATTCCTCCTTTATTTTTGCATCTTTTTCTAGAATGCCTCATATTTTATTTCTTTGGATCAGATCATTTAAGAATATTTCATGCTCTGAGGCCAAAGCAACACTTGTCTCTCCAAGTAGAGAGAACATGCCCTGAGATATAGCTTTTTACTAAAAACCTAAACTTTTTGTAACAAATGTCAGGAAGTATCTGTGATGTGCTCCAGTGGATGTGCAAGGAAGGGTAGATGAACTACAGTTTCTAATGGATTCTTCTGGAATTAACATTGATTACAGACTGTAATATCATTCTCCACTCTGATGCTGGAGAGCTAGCTAGAATTTACAGCACGAATGAGTCTCTGCAAGGCTTTACTGCAACCTCACCAATAATACTGCTTTTAAAAGTCCTGTAAATTTTAGCAGAAGCAATTTTGGGATGCCCAGACACTTGCTAAGCAATTTTTGCTGTGGTAGTGTCTAAGAACCTGTAGTTACATTTTCATTCATAATTAACACCCCCCCTCCGATTTCCTCTTTGATAACTGAACAAAGATTGAAATAAATGTGCTGCAACTTTCAAACAAAGCCAAGTGAGAAAGAAACCAATGCATCTGGGCAGAGAAAAAAAACAGCAAACAGTAAATGTTGACCTTGCTGGTTTCTGTTACTGAAATTTTTGAGCATGTGAGAACAGTGATGGCAAGGAGTGCCACCTTGCTATTAAAATAAAGGACTTCATTGACATCAACTGCTTCTCTCGGTCATGAAGAAGCAAGTGAATAATGTCGGAAAGGTTACACACGAGAACAAAACAACTTTGAAGAATATACAGCTTTTCTTTGGACACCAAAGAGACATTTTGCATAATTTTTATTACTTCATATTGAGTTGACCAAGTATGTATTCTGTATATCAGATAATTGTAACAATATTTTATCCATATAACATCTGATACTGATATTTTTCCACTTTAGTGTGTAGATACCTGTTTCTTTTTATTGTTGAAGTTTCAGGTTCTTGGAAACGTCATTGTCCACACAGAGGATAAGTAGCTGATATGCCAGAGGGTCGTGCTGGCATCCAGCAGGATCTTGACAGGCTGGAGAACTGGGCTGACAGGAACCTCATGAAGTTCAACAAGGGGAAGTGCAAAGTCGTGCACCTGGGGAAGAACAATCTCTTGCAACAATACATGCTGGGGGCAACCCAGCTGGAAAGCAGCTTGGCAGAAAATGACTTGTGGGACCTGCTGGACACCAGGTTGAACATGGGCCAGCAATGTGCCCTTGCTGCAAAGAAGAAGGTGAATGGTATCCTGGGTTGTGTTAGGAGGAGCATTGCCAGCAGGTTGAAGGAAGTGATCCTTCCCTTCTATTCAGCACTGGTAAGGCCACACCTGGAGTACTGGGTCCAGCTCTGTGCTCCCCAGTACGAGAGACATGGACTTACTGGAGAGAGTTCAACAAAGGACCACAAGGATGATTTAGGGACTGGAGCAACTCACATATGAGGAAAGACTGGGAGAGCTGGTACTGCTCAGCCTGGAGAAGAGAAGGCTCAGGGGCGACCTCATCAATGTATATAAACACCTAAATGGAAGGTGCAAAGAGGATGGAGCCAGGCTCTTTCAGTGGTGCCCAGTGACACAAGGTGAAGGGATGGCTCCCTAGGCTCTTTGCACTTTGAAGTCCAGCTGTGCAGTTCTCAATGGTTAGGACTCTGCATAGCTTCAGGTATGAAAACCTGTTCCTGCTGAAGTCATTGGCAAAAATCCCAGGATTTCACTCCCAGACTTTAACTGTAGCATTCGTTTGGTAAAACACAGTGATATGATGGAGCAACTCTGAGATCTTCCTTAGCTCCCAAAGCCACAGAAAGTCAAGCTCTAACAGGACAGATTTAGAAGACAACTGAAACAGGGGACTGAAACAGTGTGAATGTAACACTGTTGCTGTGATAGAAGCATTATGCTATTCTGTGAAATGATACTGCTGATTGTCCTTAACAAATATTCTATACTGACTAAGTCTTACTCCTGCCTTCTGTTCTTCCTTTCCCTCTGACTCACTCCCCTTCCCTTCTTGCTGATTTGTTGATGGTACCACATCAGGCAGTGTATTCTCTCAACTCACTAATAAACTATGATTTGGTATTTGTCTTGCCTTCATGGCACTATATGTATTCTGGACTTTACTTAAAACTTTATTAAATTCCCCAGAATAAAAAATAAGGACTGTATTCTTCTGTCATTTAGCCTAATGCAATTTCCTAGACCTTAATTTTTGCACTGGTGAAAACTCAGGAACTTTGAGAACAGAATCTGACATAAGCTTTCTTTAGTTCTCTGCTCTGCAAAAATGAAGTTGAGAATACTTTTTAGGAGTTAATCTATATGCACACCTGCATATGAATATTAAAAATTTCCTTTAAGTTTAGCAAATATTGGGCAAAAATTTACACATAGAATATATAATTAACAGTAAGTTATTAAGGATGCTTTTAGAATGTGGATTACCATAGAATAATTTCCAGTTGAAGCATAACAGTAAATATTAGGGCATCATTTTTAACAGAAGACATTGATTCACTAAAAAACTTTTTTTATAACGCTTTTGCTTTGATTATATTCTATGTAGGAATGTAGTAATTGACACAGTAACGATAAAAGGAAGATAATAGAATAGCAATATTGTGATGTGGACAGGGTAGAACAAAGACTAAGAGGATTTACTATCAAGGACCTAAATCTAAACATCTATTTTAATGATACAGAGTTCTGATCAGAATATGCAAGACAACTATCATAAAAGTAATGAAAGAACGTTGCTGGAACACAGCAAAAGGCGAAAGTAGCAGTCTGACATTGAGAGCTTGCCAGAACAACTGTTGTTTAACTCCAGTTAATGAATCAAACATAATTTGTTCAGACAAATGAGGGACTCTAGTTCAAAGTTGCATGTTATTATTTTTCTGGTAAAAGATTTGGCTAAGTTTCTAATACATTAGTCTATCATTCAGACTGATTTCTGTCGAAGACAGAGCTATAATCTATGTGCATGTCATTGAACTGTAGGCATGTTTACCTGTTCTCTTTCCTACAGCATCAGATGAAAACTTTTTTTGGAAGGTAAACCTTCCTGGAAGGGGAAGTGTCTAAGAGAAATTTCAGTATTTTTATATACGTCAGTAATACCATGAAAAACTCAGCAATTGCTAATGAGAACAAGAGCAGAACGAAAATGAGTCACAACCTTTTGGGATTCTATGTGCAAACACAGGATTGTCCAAGAATGTTTTTCTCTCCTTTCTTTTTCTGTGTAAATTGATTATTTAGGTCATCTGATTATTTAAACAAAATCATGGAGTTAATTTAACAAATGGAAGTGTGATTTTAACAAATGCAAGTATGTCTTTAAGCCTTAATTTTCTTATAATCAAGAAAAACTATTTAATGCTGTAGACAAAATAGTCATTTGGCAGCATTTATATACTGTGGCATGTCAGAAAAATAAAACAGTATTACAGGCACAAGGAAGAAAGTAGAATGACTAAACAGGTTTTGAAAATATTGCTACATCTAGTACTAGTTTTGTAGCTGTATTGTTTTGTAATTCTATTACTACATCTTGTACTGCTACATCTAGTACTGCTACATCTAGTCTGTTTCCTTGCTCTGCTGGATACAAATATCCTAGGGAAGGGTATCTATAGGTGTGTTAGAGAGAGGTATGCAAATAGTGTAAAGAAAATGAAAAATGTGTTACAGAAGTGGAATGCTTTAGCTAATGAATGACATGCATTAAACTATCCTTGAGAATCTAAAAATAGTCATTTGCATTGTAACCAAAAATGGCCCTGCCTTTGGCAGCCGTGCATAGACATTTTCATTCTATTTTCATTCTACTTCATTCATTGCTGAGTCTTGCTTTCTCATCTATAGGTGAACGTAGCAAATAGAGATGTTGGCAGTGAATTGTTTTACAGCGTTTCATCTTCTGTTAGAAGAAAAGAAGTCCCAAGGTTCCTGTGGCTCCTCTTGACTGGTACTTGGAAATCTGAACAAGTCTAACATAGTTCTTCATTTTCCTCTCACATAAATGTTTACATTTAAAACAGTTTCCTAGGACATGTCTCCAAAGTGTCCTCCTATTGGGAACAACATAAACCCCAAAAGCGTACTTCTTTTTTTTTCCCTAAAGAGTAGTAAAATATGCGGATACAAAGGATTTCTGAAAAGTACAACATTTGGAAAGGTCTCTGTGCAGGGGATTGGGAATTGTGAAAGGGCAGTAGTATTTCTTGTGGCTGAAGAAAAAGATAACTGTTGAGCTCAAGGAGAAGAAAAAGGAGGGAACAGAAAATTTTGAAACCCAAATTCCAGTGTTGTGATACTGAAATCCAAAATAAAGTTGTAGATACAACTTTCATTTCACAAGTACAGTTTTGACATATTATAAAATGTTGCTTGCTTTCTAACCATTTTTTCTTTTAGCTCGTATGAACTTCCATAAATGTGTTAGTGTTGCTGTCATTAGGCCAATTCAGTTAGTGTAAAGAGGAACGTAGGGGAAATGCTGATGGCCAATTTGTTTTAATCAAATGGCAACTGGAGCTCCTGTGAGTACAATTAAATGGCACGATCGTACCAATGCAGGTGGCAGCTTGAGGTACTGCCAGTACTTTGGCTGTCTTACTATTACTATTCTGTATGCATCTAGAACTGCTACCAAAAAAAATTGGAAAAGGTTTGCAAAAGAGCCACTGTTTCAGTAAATATGGGATGAAATGATTAGGGCTTTCTTAGAGTATTGATTAGATGATGACTGAGATGAGCACTCTATCTCCATTCAAAAGTATACATTCAAAATCAAACAAACTCTTACGTATCAGTGTGACAAGTTTTAGAGGAAAGTGTTTCATAAAGTTTTTATTTTTATACTTTCTAGATTTAATTTCATGAAATAAAAAACCCCAAACTTTAATCTCTAGTATGTAAAGTTTCATTTTGTGTTCTGAAATGAACATTTTAAGAGAAAGTCTGTTCTCTGAGATCTCACATGGGCTAGTACACTATCCACAACATACGCAGAAATTGTATACCCAATCAGCTGGTGTTTCTAAATGAAAACTTCCTACTAAGATTGTTTACATTTGGATTCTTCTTAGTTTTTTGTGGCCAGTAAAGAATAAAAGCAATTAAAATATTTAGAGACATTACTTCATTTCAAACAAAATAAACTGCATTGTTGATTTAGGAAAAGTAAATAGTTAATATACCCTTTTGGGGTTCTTAATCTTGATTTGAATGGTTTGATGTTGGGTACAACCAGTAAAATCTGTACTTTTAGAACTAGTACAAGTCTTTAAGATTATTTATGTATATGTTTACCTGACTCTTTAGTCAGGTAAGCACTACAAAGTAGGGTTTGCCCAAATTCATACTAGTCATATATATGTGATCAACACTAGTCCAAAAAGGGGTGCAGTCTGAAAATATATGATGGAGTCCTTCTGTATACCATACATTCTGCAAGGCCAGCTATGACCTTCATCAAGACCATTAAAGAATCATCCTACAGAGAGACAGGGGAAATGAAACCTGCTTAGTTGAATTGTATTGAGATGTGAAATTCTTTATTCTCAGGCATATCTCTGAAACATTATTTAAGAAAATGTAGAAATAATTCAGAAGCTAAGCCAATGCTGGCATAGGTATTCAGAGTCAATCAAACGGAGTCTTGAAACCTGCATACATTCTTAGAGATGTAGGTAAAGATGTATTATGTTGTATAGCTTACATTGAAGGCCATGTAATATTCTAACTGACATACATGCAACTGTATGGATGACTTCACTGGTGTTTAGGGCATATTGATCTCCTACTGAATTTTGCTACACACAGGACTAGATGTAGGATATTTCTTATTCAACTGATTTTCATTTTAAATTGCATCTATTCCTAAGTTTTACAATTGCTTATTGCACAGCTGGCTTTAGGAAACATCAAAATAAGCAGGTATATAGGCTGGCAAACTTCTGGGACAGTGTAAAACAGCTTTTGTAAGAGGCAGAGGATATGGATGACTGTACAGCCCTGTGTACCCACACTGAACTTGGTGGCCGCACAGTTGCCTCCAAAGAACCAGTCCAAATCAGTGGCCAGCAGTTTGGTTTTGATTCCTCCTTGTAACAGCAGTTGCATCTTGCTCCACTCATCTCTCAGGCTTTGCTCAAAGGTCAGCAGCCCAGTTCTGCCCCTGACCACCCAGCCCAGCTTCACCCTTTCTTCTTTCCCATGGCAGGAGCAGCCCCATCCTCTGCACACTGCAGCACCCAGTATGGCAAGATAACACATATAACCTTCCCATGTAACTCCATATGGAAGGTTGAGTTGGCTGCTGACTGTGAGGCAGGTGTTCCGGATTTTTAAATCCAATCAACTGGTAAATGAGGGATTTTTCAAGGACAAAAGTAGGAAGAGAAAAAGAAGTTTCTGGACCTCTCTGACACTTTCTACAGCCTCCTGAAACCTCCATGTCCTGTCCCAGGCCTCTCCCCAGCATCATAGCCTGGGAAGCTGCTGAGCTCTTCCAGCCCCCAGAATCCACGCAGGCCTTTCCTGTTCCTCCCAGTGCAGCTCCCCGAGTAGCCCATGTCTCTCAACCCTACCCCATCACACACAGGTGTTTCTTGAAGCCCTCTGAGCCTTCCTAGCCCACCAGATCTCCAGTGTCTGACCAAACTCCCAGTTTCCCCTATCCTAACCCACTTGCATGTGAAATGCCCTTTGCCACCACCTAGTTCTGCCTACATTGTTGAGGTGCATCAAGCCAATTCTGAGATTAGTTTTGAGATATATGTGCCCTGAACATCTTAATACCCAGTCTTTATCCTACCATAATTCAGATAAATCATTATCTCAAAACAGCATTCATAGAACTGAATGTTTCATTTTGTTCCCAGCCACCTGAAGTTACTAGAAGCTTTTAACTCTGGTGCGTGTTGGTTTGAAAGACTGGCCAAGAGTCTTTCTCCTACACTTTAGATACTGATGTCACATTAAGTCATGAACACAGTCTCCCAAGTTCCCTCACTACTCTGTAGGGTGAGATGGGACCCCTGCAAAAAGGTTTGGTGGTGAGGGGATTCACCTTTGGAAGATGCTTCTCTCTCCTCTCAGTCACTGCTTGCCTTGCCTAGGGGTCTCAGCTTATTGTCCTATAAGTTGGTATAAAAACAGGCAATTCTGTCTTTGCTATTTGGGGAAAAAACAGTACCTAAAATGATATTTTGACTTCTTTTTTTGGCTCTTTAGTAACTTATCACTCTTACTTTCCCTGTCCCTTTACATGGAAGTATCTTGTACCCAGCTTTAAAGCTCTTTCACACTTCTGTCTTTATTGCTGTCCTATTATTTGTTCTGGTCCTAATATGATCTTTTTGCACTGTTCTGTACATTTCTGTAACAATTTCTTCCAGGGTTGGCATACCATTATAAAATTAGTTGTGATGTCCGAAGGGAATTGACCATTAATAAAGGCTAGGGAACTTACCCCTGAAGACTTTTAAAGTTTTCTTCAACTTGTACCATATCTTGATTAAAAGAAAATAAATTACATTAAAATAAAAGATGCCTATTTGTTGAAAGAACATGCCTAAGCTGCACCTAACAATGTAATACTATATCCTGTCAAGTGATGATTTACAGAACCACAAAATCACAGAATGACTGAAGTTGGAAGGCACCTCTGGAGATCATTTTATCCAACCCCTCTATTCAGAGCAGGGTCAGCTGGAGCAGGTTGCTCAGGACTCTGTCCAGCTGGATTCTGAATATCTCCAAGGATGGACAATCCACAAATTCACTGAGCAACCTGTGCCAGTGCTTGACTACTCTCATAGTAAGAAAGTGTTTTTCTTTTGTTTAAGTGAAATTTCCTGTGTTTCAGTTTCTCATTGCCCCTTGTCATATCACTGAGAACATCCTGGCTCCGCTTTCATTCTTCCTGACATCAGGTATTTATACACATTGACAAGATCCACCTGAGACTTCTCCAGGCTCAAAAGTCACAGCTCTCTCACCCTCTGATTGCTTGTCAGATGCTCCCAGCCATTAATCATCTTTGCGGCCCTTTGCTGGACTCTTTGCCCCTAGACCTGTTTCTCCAGCCAGTCAAGGTCCCTCTGGATGGTGTCATGACCCTCTTGTGTATCAGTCCAGTTCTGTGCCATCTCCAAACTTTCTGAAGGTACACGCTCTGTCCCACTATCCAGGTCAGTAATGAAGATGCTTTGCAGTATCAGACTCGGTGTTGACCCCTGAGGTACTGCAGTAGCGCCTGGCCTTCAGCTGTACTTTGTGCATCTGGTTGCAACGCTCTGAGCCCAGCAGTTGAGCCAGTTTTCAGCCTACCTCCACTGTCCACTTATCTAACCCATACTTCAATATTTTGTCTGAGGATGTTACAGGAAACAGTGTCAAAAGCCTTGCTAAGGCCAAAGCAAACAACATCCACTGTTTTTTTCCCTTGTCCAGCGAGCTAGTCACTTCATCAGGTTGGTCAGACAGGATGTCCCTCATAAATCCATGCTGACTACTCCCAGTCACCTTCTTATCCTTAATATGTTTGGAAATGGCTTCCAGGATTACATGGTCAATCACCTTCGCTGAGATTGAGGTGAGTCTGACCAGCCTGTACTTCCCTGGATCTTCCTGCCTGGCCTTTTTGAAGATAGGAGTGACATTTGCTTTCTTCCAAGCCTCAGGAACCTCCCACAATAGCCACAACTTTTCAAAGATAATCAAGAGTGACTTTGCAATGTCATCAGCTAGCTCCCTCAGCACTCGGTCCCACTGATCTGTGTAAGTTTTGTGTGTTTAAATGTTCCCTGACCTGATCCTCCTCCACTGAGCTTTCCTGGCTCCAGACTTTCCCTCTGGTCTCAGGGATGTGAGATTGCTGAAGGCAGGTCTTAACCAATAAAGAAGGTGGCAAAGGTGGTGTTGAGCACCTTGGCCTTTTTCATATTGTAGTGGAGGAATTATACCAGAAGAAGCAAGTGAACACAAGTTTGCAATGCAAGGAGTCAACAAAGCAGAGTTAATATCACCCTCAGATATACAGAGACTGGGAAAAAAAAGAAAAGAAGATTTACATCTGTATCCAATACTGGTGAGAACAGTACTAGAACAAAGTACCTGATTCTTATGGTAAAGAATTTAAAGGCAACAGATAAAAAGCTACAGTTATTATTTGAAAATTGGTAGACACTCTACACTATGAGAGATTTTAAAAGCTCGGCATGTTAAAAAAAAAAGTGGTTGGGGAGTTGGAAACTCATGCTCCTGAAGATCTTAAACCAAGACCAGAGACTTTTCAGGATAATTACTTCTTAAGACCAAAGAGATGCTTAAGATTAATTAAGCACAAATTACTGGGCCTACTGGTAGAGAAGTTGACCTAAAATGTAAAAAAAGGTCAAAAGATCAGATACTGTAACAGTTCTTTCTGTTTAAGTTCTTGAAATACTGAACGGAGATTGACTGTTACTTTCTGGATACCATATGACACAAAAGAAACTAACCCCAACTGACATTTTTAATGGCAATTGAAGAAAGAAGAAACATTTTTATGCTTGGCATAAATTTAGTAATATGTAACAGCACATTCTCTGTGTTGTTGCATAAAAATCCTCATGCAATTCTGCAGGCTTTGATAACACGGCTGCATTTAACTGGTGAGCTTGGGTGTCCACAGTGCTTCCTGCAGTCTTGGCCCTGTGCTTGCCCAAACAGAGAAATACGTAGCAGCATATTGACATGCAAAGGGCTGCCTGCATGCACAAGTTCCCATCCAGTGGAAATCAGGACACAGAGGAGAAAAGATGCTGGGAAGGTGGGATGATTTTGATTTCCGTCACGATGTGGTGGAGGTTCTCTGCTTGGTGTTGGAGCACTCCCAAGTCTCACTATATGTGCTAGAATATACATAGAATTGTTATACTACCAAAAGCTGTTTTCAAATTACAAAATAACTATTTACTTGTTGATAAACAGTAGAAGGATATTTTAAATAATCTCACATATTTCACTTTGCATTGTTACTTCCAGATTGCTTATATTTGGTCATTTTTTTTTTCCCATTTACTTTACAATGGTCAAAAAAAATCTGCAAATATGTGTCCAGCTTGGAAAAAAAAAATTAAAATTGCCTCGCATTACTAGGGTAAAACTTTGACTTTGGAATTCGGTATCTCAGTCCTTAGTTGATGTTTTTACATTGGTAAAGGCACACTGTTCCTGCTGAGATGAATTTCAAGTTCCATAGAATTTTATTATGATGTTCTGGTTTGTTGGCTACAGAAACCACAAAAGAAGACCCTTTGTCATTTCTACAATCTGTAGAGTACATTTTGGATAAAATTATAATCCTAGAAGTATACATTTAGAGCATCTGTCCTGACTGCATCAGGAATTAAAATCTTGACATTTTAGCAATTTAATGCCATAACAATTTTTCCTGTAAAATCGCAGCATTATGGCTTGCATTCACAAGAAATGTTAAAACTTTGACAATAACAGAGCAATTAACAGATGAAATGCTTGTTTAGTTATTGCGTTGATCAGATCTTATTCTGTCATGGGAAGAGGAAGCTGACCAGGTCCACCTCATCCACCCTGCGTTAGTGATACATTCATTTAATATCACCACCTTAAGTAGCTTATACACACACATACAATTTTCTTTCACTCACTCATGCTCTTTCATGTTATTCAGTTTTACATGCTTTACAAGGATAGGTGTGGTTGTTTCTTTATTTTTCTAATTCCCTTGCCATGTTCTGTTTAAATTATTCCATTTGTAAGCATAGACAGGTTGATACACGTACGTTAGTTTCAGCACACGTTTAACATTTATTAGTTTAGATGGGTTTTGAGATTATAAAGGAAGATGGCTGCAAAACCAAAATACTTTCCAGTCTAATTAATTTATACCCTTTCTTGTAATCAGTTTGGTTTATGTATCTTTTCTTTTCTCTCTTTCATTTGATCTCTACTTTTGTCTGATATTCAAAAGAATGAAATCTTATTTAAAAAATAAACAATTTTAATTTCCTTCTTCATTGTGTTGCTATGAGCAAATGACATTAAGAAGTTTTTATCTTTGGTACATTATTGCATTGTTGACTACCACAGAATAAAACAGAGCTTTAGCTAATTATGTGAAGATTAAGCAGACCTGAGTTCACATTATATCAGAGTATCATATACTATCTATAATATTACCAGCATATATACCTCTCATTGACGTACACAGATCCAGCAGAAGAGACCTGCATTATGAGGGTGCACAACTGTATAGATGGCATGAGCTGTCCATGACAGGACAAACCTTCCCGGGTTTTCCTCCACCTTGAAACTTGTTCTTGAATTCTTGTGTGAAGGATTAAACTATACCTTAGAACAAAGAGTTGGTCCTTCAGATTTCAAGCTATATCATAAAACACCATTTTTGGTGTAACTCAGAACCAGAAATATGGTCATGACAGTCCTCCTTATGGGCCTGTCTCTGCTCCTTGAAGCTTTTTATAGAAATTTAAATCTTTGTGAAGTAAATGCAAATTAGACTTTGATCATGTTTTATGACTTTGTGCTCACTTTTTAGAAGACTAAATAAAAACACAAAGATGAAGACAGTTGCAAAAGAGTACAATCTTGTCACACATGTTTCTTTCTCATGATAAAATGAAAAAACAGCTTACAGGGAGACACATTTTTCATAATTTTCCATTATAGGGAGATGCAATGAAAATATGCTAATCAGAATGCATAGAGGAAGAAAGGAAAGAAAATATGGGTGAGTAATCAATAATATCCAGTTGGATTTATTAAACCACCCAAACAACTGGTATTAGAAAGGGGAAAAAGAAAGAAAAATAACAAATACAGAAGTCAGACATTATTGGCATAGATAGTGGTGTTCAAATATACAAGTAGAGATCCCTGAAGTGACTTATCAGCATTACTAAGGTATTTTATACAGTATATAGAAAATATATTTCATCACTTATCTACCTCTAAAACCAAGCGTGTATCTACAGTAAAGAAGTTTGTATCTCAGATATTTAAGAATAAAAAAGTCCTTTTTCCAGTTAAGCTTACATGAACTGTGTTTTTAGTATACACATTTTGATTGGCTAGTGTATACTGATTTAGGTATTCTGTATGAAAGTAACCTCAGTAAAATCTTTTGAGGCACCTGTACTGATGCTGAAATTTAAATCTCATTGTCAGTACCTTTAAAAAGAGTAGAAATTCTTTCTAACCTCTCAGTTAAATTAATTCATGAATAATTTAAAATGTCATTAAATACCTCGAAACTGGCACTCATTACAGAATTCATAGCATTGGACTTATTCAGACTCACAGAAACAAAACTGGATGCCACCAGCCTCACCAGCTGATGGTCAATGGAGGCCAAAACATTTATAATGTCAACTTATTCAATTGTTGATATTCATGGTGCGTGAATTCCTTGCCTTTATCTATCATCATCTTTACTCTCCAGCCCTCCAGTCTTTCCACATCCTTTGTGCTCCACCCAACGGCTTTGGGGAAGTCCTCTTTCATGTTTTCATTCTTCAGGGAACCACCATCCCTCGGAGGCTCTCATTAGCCTAGGAAAGGAGGTTGCTACTCAGTATGGCGTACAGTGAGTCAGTCAAACTGTGTTTACGGACTTTGCAAAGATAGCATTTTTTTTCCTGTAGGACAACAGTGCATTCAAGTCAGCCTCCTTCCTCATTTTCTCTCCTCCCAGTCCTCTCCCTTCCCATCCCCAGGGCTTGAAAGGCTGAGCAAGCCATACAGGACACTGCCTGAAAATTATGAAAAAACTACGGAGGAATTAGAGAAGGGATAACAGGAGTAAAAGAGGAACGTGAGGGAAGAACTGAATGGACAGATGGGAAAGAAATTCAGAAAGGAGAGAAAAGGAATGAATCTGTAGAGGAAATAAGGTAACAAGATAGGGCAAGAAGTAAAAAAAAACCAACAACCAAACAAAAAAAACCAAATACAGCAAAGAATATGGAAAATAGTTAGGAAGAAGGAAGAATGAGCCAAAGGAAAATAAAGCTACATTGAAAAGCCAGCTTTTAAAAAAATTGTTTTCTTTTCAGTGCTGGAGAAGAAATAAATACTACTTTGAGAAATGTCACGCCACAAGCTGGGGGCATGATTCACAAAAGCAGAGATATGAAAACAAGGAGGAAAGTTGCAAAGGGTGCCCAGAATAAAAAAAAAAAAAAAGTAAAATGGAAGGTAGAGGAGGAGTAGCTTAGGCCTTTTTAATGTTTGTTCTTGCCTCCTTTCCTTACTAATGAGCTGTCGCTCCCTGCGCAGGGAGTGTTTGTCTAATGGAGTCTCAGCCCCGGGGCAGACAGGAGTGCCTCACCTCACCCAGTAGCCAGCACCTCTCCCCATTTTGGGAGCGGTATTCACAGGCTGAAAGAGGCTCCAGGAGAATCCCAGTGCGTGTCCAGCAAGGAGAAGGGGTGGACAACTCCCTACCAAAACTCATGCCCCTTTCCTCTTCCAAATAAGAAAACGAGTGTTGGTGGTACAGCTCAAAAGCTCTCAGCACTTTTCTCCTGTGTGCGTTTAATATAAGCTCCTGGATCTTTGTTATAACTGGAATGGGGAGGCCCAGTTTTCTTCATCAGCTGTGTTGCTTTCAGCTGTTATAAAACTACTGGCCTTGTGGCAGTGACCGCCTTTTTGTCTGCTTGGAAATTACAAGTGAATTGAAGTCCTCTGTTGGGTAACGGGGCATCACAGGATTAGGCCAACACAGTGGTTGTGCATTATTCAGCAGTCCGACTGATTTAGATTTAAGTAGTTTCCAGTCCACTCTGTAAGCAGGTAAGTAGACTCTGAGGAAAACAAAGTTCAGGTTAGACTCGTTTGCTTGTCTACAGAAGGCAAATTCAAGGGTCTGTACCCCGATCTGGTACAGGCAGATCTTCTTATGAATTTGGCTAGGTAAAAAACAAAACAAACCCCCACACACACACACAAAAAAAGAAGACATGATACTAGATGTTTTTTCTCAGGTTTTTTGCTTGATCTTCGTGTGAACATGTTTAGTCACATGAAAGTGCCAAACTCCCTGCATACCTCAGGCATATGGATACAAGTGAAACTGTCATCTCACACTTACTAGAACTTGGCAAATATGAATTGGTGGTTCCCATAAGCTTACCTTCTTTTTCAATGTGCTATACCACACCTGAATATTCAGCTCTTTAACAGCAGAACACCTTGACAAAATTTTATAAGTGTACAGTATCATTTATTCAAATGAATTCTAAAATATATAATTTTAAAACTCCACGATATGTTGTGTACAAATCGATTGGATTGGTGAAGAAATGTTTTGAACCAATTTAAGAAAGTTGCAGCAAGTGATATCGTTTCTGATGAGTTCAGCAAGGCAAGCTCAGTCATGCCAGTTTGGTAAGAAAGCTGAACCTCACCCAGCTGTGAGATTTTGCACTGGAACCTCAAAGCATCATGAGCAATTACGTTTGAATGTGGGCAATGATTATAGCTAAAACAGCAAAATACTTGGTATGGGTGAAAAACAATCTATGTAAAGTTAGCTTAAGTGTTGTAGTCAAGGGGGTTTTTTTAACCTGAGCAAGTCATTTCTGTGTGTGTGAAACATGCCCAGTCTTTGCATGGGGTACATGAGGGGATAGGGGTTGCTCTCCCACTCGAGAGCCACCCTGGCTGCCCCTGCCTGGGGAGGCAGCGGAGGGCCAGCACAGTTTGCGGCGATGGAGGCCAACACAACTGCCGGGCAAGAGCAGCACCGACTACTTTCAAGAGGTCCTGCTTGCATGTCAACACAGTCTGCACCACTAACAGTTTTAAGAGCTAGCCTTCTACAAAAGTGGTAAGAAGGCAGAGCTGCCAAGTTTCCTCGTTTTCAAAGCTGACTCTGATGTGGTCTGGTGGTAAAGCAGTCCTCCAGAAAAAAGATGAAACTTCCAGTACTGGTGTTTATGGCACTTAGAAGTAACATTTAGAAGAGACTTCCTGCAAATGCAGAGTAGTGTGACAAAAGCAGACCTCTGAGGGCTGCCGCATTTCCAGTGATTAATGATTTCAATTGAGTGATTACCTGACCGTGACCAGTTAAGTCCTTCCTTCAAGGTGCAGCTAGAATATTTGTGGGAAATTCCCAAACACCTGTAATATACTTGGCTTCTGCCAGGGCAATCATGTAGGTACATAAGAGAAATGTTTACAGGTCAGCATCAACACAGTAATCAAGTAATGGTAATAAGAAAAATAAGATCAAAGTAGTAATGATTTTACCTCCTATAGTTATGAAGAGTGGACAGAATTAAAAAGCCTGGCTCAATGCATACTTCATTTACGAAATTCTCCTAACTTGCACTTCTTTGGGTCATCTTTCACATCTTTGGGTCATCATCTTTCTTGTTTTCTGTGTCAAAAACTAATATTCAGACATACCTGTCTGAAAATAAACTCCATATATTTGTAATAAGAAACATTTATTCACTTGAAGTGAAGCAAATTCCTATGAAATGTGGAACTGCTCAATGTAGGTTCATTTCAATGCCTTACTAACATAAACAACATCAACCATCATAGTATTAAGAGAAATGAGATAAAATCACAACTGGTAGACTCCAATTATACATAAAAATCTCAAATGTCACTTCAAAATAACAGACTATTTCTATGGTTTTAGTTGCAGGAAGAAGGTGAACGCAAATGCTTAAAGGTCAGAATTATAACAAAAGGCCCATTTGAAAACAACTCATTTTTTATTTCATTATTTATTTCTTCTTTCCACTAGTGCCACTATTTTAAAATGCTGGTGTTATGCAGTATTACTTGGCAGTAAAATGCTTCAATGCAAAAGCTAGGCTTCCCAGTACAGATTTCTGGATGAAGTCTTCTATGTTTAGTATGTATATGTGTTCTAATAGGTATCATTATAGTATTAAATGCATCTTTTTACACTTTGGCTTAAATATAGATAGTTTCTTCTTTTATTAAATTATAAATTACCTTTCAGTGAAAGGAAAAATTACATATCCATGTTAGCATAGGTATAGAAAGGGAATAGTTAAAATCTGATATCTAATAGAAAATATACTAATTACATATTCACATCAGATATACCACAACCACTTGCTTTTCAACCACCATCTTTTAATCAGCTCCCTTCCTGTCAACTCTTCATCACTGAGTAGCTTTCCATTGCAACAAAAGTTTCAAAAAAATTTCTCCTAACTGACAAAATATATAAACTTTACTTTCCGCAAAAAATAACTCTACACAAGTATAATTATTTGTAAGAAAAATGTAGTCATTTGGAAGTGTTCAATATTAAAAGAACATATTCATAATTTCAATAGAGTAATAAAGCAGAAAAGCAGATTAAATACATTTGGTAAGTCTTTTCCCCAAAAAGAAAAGTCAATATTATTATTGCTATCGTCTATTACGATATCTACATAATTGTTGTTTATGTTGTAGTTATGGTATTAAGGACTATACCTGCACAGAAATCTGTGTGCTATAATATTTCATGATTAAGGGGGTGATGAGAAAAAGTACATGAGTTTCTCTATATTATTTCAACATATAACGCAAAGTCTAATTTATTTTTTATTACATTAATACTTGATTCAGTATCAGCTTTCTCCAAATACCTTTTGTTTATGTCTGTAAATTGACTTACCTTTAACATTCTGAAAATGTTAGTGTCTTGAAAATAATTTGTAAGAGTACTAAATTATTACTTTTGCATGACCTTAGCAGAGGTCTCTATTTATACAGAATAAAATAAAAAAAATTTTAAAAACAATACTGTTTCTTATATTCCGTATTTTCTGAAAACAAAATGATGAATTTTTATTATTATTGGACACTCAGTCACCAGTTCAAAACATTCCTAACAAGCCATAGCTAAAGTTGCTAAGTATGTAATAAATTTCAAGAGGTATACATGTTCTGAAATCACACTCTAGCTTTTGAAGGTGATATACAACTTTAATCTTTACAAGGCAATGTTCTTCGATCTTGTATCTAAGATATTAAAAGAATTTGTCATGGAGTGTTTGAACCATTAATGTTGACCTATAACATGTCTAAAGACAAAGGACTTCAAAAAGGCCAATTTTTGCTAGTCTGAATTTGGTAGATGAATATTGAACTTGTTCTTTTCCAGAGGTGTCCAAGCCTACCACGCCAGGCTGAACTTGGGAGCAGGCACATTAACTGCTCCGTGGAAGACCTGAGCAGGGCTGACCACATGCAGTGCCCACAGCAGAAGACCAAGACAAGCAGGCCACTTTTTTTTTTTTTTTTTTTAATTTTATTTCCTCTGCAAGTGCCCTAAATATCAGGTTAATTGGGGTGGAGCCACCTTTCCTATTAAGGCTGGGCACTACTTGCACAGGAATAGGCAATGTAAGGAATCAAGAAGGAGCTTAGTGGTTAAAGCCTTCAGAGTGCCCTAGTTCTAATAGCCAGCACCTTCTGTGCATTTAATTTATGGATTATTTGACACTAACATATTTCAAATAGTAGTTATGGGCTTTATGCAGATTACAGACCTTGACCTTTGTGAGTTAATGGTTTCTTCTGACCTCAAAATCAATGATAGGCTGATGCCTTTGCATGAGAGTCATACTCCTAAATTCCTAAAACTTTTTTATAAGCAAGATGAAAATGTAGTGTAATACTTCATGTTTTAATCTAACAACCCATTTTGCTGTGACTGTACTTGATTTAAGTGGGCCTGTGATCAAAGGTCAATTGCCGCTTTCTTGCTATTTATTTGGGGTTTTAAACTGCAACATAAATAAACTGAAATGGCAAAGGAATTTTAGAAACTTTTTCCTGGTGTCAGCAAAAGCCCCTTTTCTAACATAGTCCTTTTTTGAAAGAAATATGCACAGACACTGGGTTTACGTAGTGAATCTATCATTGCAAGACATTTTTAGCTAATATTTATGTCCTTAAAGACTTCATAGAGTAAAAAAAAAAAAATCCTATAAGAGGTTAGAGGTTTTTTCTGATAAAGTATAAAAGAAGTTCATTAAAGTTTTGGAGAACTAAGATTTCTTCAGTATCCTGTGGGCTTATTGTTGAGGGGCAGGAGTGAAGACTTCATGTAAAAGACTTAATGTGAAAAATTATACTTTTTATTGGCTAATAAGAAGCTACATTCTATAATTATATGCTTGTAGATACTACCTTCTTGCTTTGAAAGTTTGTTCCAGTGTCAGGTGAAGAATTACAAGAATCACAGTAAGTTGAAGATGTTTTTTTGCAAGGAACCAGCCCTATGGTATGGAAATAAGTTTGCTATTGATGTTTCATATAGGCTGCAAGCCTGCACACATGCAAGCTCATGCATAGTCCACTTTATAATTTATTCTTTTTGTATATTATATGCCATGAATATTAATGTAATTTAAATTCAAGCACACTCTTGTCCTCTAGCTTTGAAAACATTTCTTCACATGCTGAACTAAGTCATTGAGATGACTAGTAGTTGTTATGTACATCATTAAATTTTTTTCAAGATTAGGACAATTTTTGGTTAGGGAATTCAAAAAGATTATTTACATATGCTTAACAAATATTCTTATATTGCATAACATAGAAAGCTGCATAAGATATTAGCAGAAAATGTGTACCTAGTGACAGAGAGAATCCATGCTGAAATATCTGCCTTTCTCATCATCACCTGAATCAAAAAATGAGTGGTGATGAAAAAATAAATGTTTTTTTGGAACACACAACCAGAGTACCTGAAAGTCACAGAGGGACTGAGGAATTTTGAAAATAATTGTATTTCACATTCATATGACTGGTGATACCAAAAGTTAAGGAATGAGAAATATTCTAAAGTGCCTTGAAATTCGGCATATACAACACTAGGCTTTGTCTCTTTCTTTGTATTTATCTTCTCACTGTTAAAGAAATGTGAATATGTGAAGAAGTTTATGGATATCTGCCATGCTATAGTCACTTGTAAATTAGAGATTACAGGCAAGAAGTTACAAGTGTTAATAGATTTTCAGTTAAAAAATAGGCAAGTGGTTACACTTTCAATGTAATGCTGGGAGGAGTATTTGATCAATAATCTAGCTGCCTTATTGGATAGGCAAGAGCTTTCTTTTTAGAAAACTAGTGTCACATCATCTGAGTATTGTAAATTAAGCAGATAGTTTTATTGTTAATGTAAACCAGGTAATTGGAGATGTTATGCACAGTGTGAAACTTAGAACTTCCTTTTATCTAAGGATAAATGGGAAAATTTGTAATGGGAAAGTGATCCCTTTCTACCCTACTAACCCACACTTGCATGGTATTTAGTTGAAGCACTAGAGTTTAGAATCTGAAGTCAGATTACAGTTATATTCTTGCTCTTTATAATGTTTATCTGCTTATATAGTTGCTTGTAAGTAAGCAGTTATTAGTATACTTTAATTTGTACCTTTTTCTAAAAAGGATGTGTATTCTTATACAAAAGTAGTCTCATAAGCTCCCTTATCTGTGCATGATAGGAAGTAAAAATGGCTTTTGGGTTCCTCACTCATCAAAGAAGGGAAGAAGGATGTGTGTCCAGTACTAAAATCATGAGACTATACATAGTATGCTGAAAGTTTTGGGGATAACAGGTTTTGGGAGATGGTGGTCCCAGGTGTGAGATAGAGCCACACAGGAATATCTACCCTGTCCCCTGGGAAAATGTCAATTACACTCTGTCTTTGAAACAGTGTTGAAGAAGTATTTCTCATTTCTCGTTAAGCCTATTGAACATTTAAATGTATGTCATTGTATTGTGTAGCTGTATACTCGGCAGGTATACAGCAATTGGCTATGTTTAAAAAGAACACCTTTGAGAAAGATGTCCTGTACTTGAAGAAGACAACCTTCAAAACAATAGAAATCTCCTCATGAAAGTAAGTATTTTTATTGTATATTCCCACTACAACTGTTTATCTTGGCAAGTAAAAAAGTATTGTAACAGTAGTCTATACTAGTCCCTTTACGTTAACGCTCACATACGCACATTAACATACCCATGCACGCTGAACTTATTGCATATGTGCAACAGAGTGGTTAAAAATCTGTATATGAAGGTATGCCTGTTACATTATACATCAACATGTATGTTAGGGCTGTTCAAAGCCCAGGTGTAGTTTGTGGCACATCTACCAGGATTTCTAAATGTCCATTTTATCCAAAGTGTTACAAATCCTTATAAGAAGTACACAATAGTTTTAAATATGTTTTGGGTAGTAATTACCTCAGATTGCCAGAAAAACAATCCTTTGACTTTTGAATCTTAAGGATAATAAATACAGGGTGTTTTTCACTTTTGTTCTATGGGCCAAGTCTGATAGATATTCAAGAAGAATTTTGCCTAAGAAAGAGATAAAAGTAAAATTTCAGGATTTGCCTGATTTCTTGACTTTGTGGTTAGTGGTTGGTTTCCATATAAATTGTCCCGGTCATACATTTAGCTGTAGTTAAGTGTGCATATCTTCTACCTCATCTGGAACTGGGATTTTTCAAAGTAAATAGGATTGAGACATTAAATTCAGAAAGTATAGTCCATTCTTTCAGTCATACTAAAAGTGGCTATTAAAGTTTTAGATTAAAAACCATATCATCTTATCTGCTCAAAAGTGTACAATTCCCTGTCTCCTTTCCTTCACTTCTCTCTCATTCCCCATTTCCACACTGACTTTGTTACACTTCTTACTTCTTCATGTGAGTTCTGATATGCTCGGTGCTCAATACCCTTGGAGGTGTAAGCCTGTAAGCAGTAGACTCATAGCCATTCTGGTTTTTAAGAAATTTAACCCGACACCAATGGAAAGCAGCTACAAGGCTAAGACAACTTAAAGGCTAAACTATTCTAGCGAACATTTTGTGCCTCTAAATTGGCGGGGAAAGATTGCTTTTCACTGTCAGTGGATAGACTGCTTTGTCCAGGAGATGCTCTGTGGGGATCTCTCAGAGGCTGGCAGGGAGCCAGTCCTCTCTTCGTTGAAGTTCTCTTTGAAGTCAGGAAGAGTTTGGCCGTCTTTGTCAGGAGAAGGAGTGTTCGAGTGCTCCTTCTGCATGATAGCAGATGTGATTTTTCCTTTCACTGGAAAATTGGAATGCCACTTCTGCAGCCGTTCTGTCCCCAGCTACCTTCCCTAGTGCAGGACCAGAGCTGTGTACCAGCTCAGAGTAATCATGCTACATATTTCAGTGAGACTAATTATAGCTCCAATAAGCTGTTGGGGAATGCCCTTGTGGTATCTCAGAATACAATTCTGTACCATTCCCCCAAAGGAATTTTGTACCAAAGGTCTGATCTAGTTATAACTGAGCTCATTAATCAAATCAGACCACATCAATACTTTCATTTTGTAAAAGATGAAGGCAGCAGCCACACCTTCCCCTGGGTAGCAGTGCATCTCCTAAAGCCTCCATCCCAGGGAACAGGCAGTCAGGTGAAATCTTAACATGACTCACGTGCTCTTGCAATTGGATTATTCATTGAAGGTGTAGTCACTGTACAGAAGCTTGCTTTGCCTCTCACTTCTGCAAGACCAGATTTTGAAATGGTAATAGTAGTATGTACATGCCAGAAATATTTTATCAGGTATTTCAGATTTGTGAGGAAATTTCATCTGTTGTAGTATTTCCTAACTGTGTTTAATACTTTAAAGCTTTTGATCTTTTTATTTCATATCAAAGTTCAGAAAAATAATTAGTAAACTCCTGTATGGTTTCCATTATTAGATCTGCAAACTGTCACGTATCTCTACTAAAAGGAACAACAGACATAGCAAGATCAGTTATCCCTGTATTACTTTATTTCTCACAGATCCAATTTTATTCACAAATCAGTAGGGTCCACCTAGACCTACTTACATAGAACTACCAATATAAGTTTTCCTGTTAATTATGACCAACAATTTTGGACCAACTACAAACTTTTTACAATATATGCGTGTATCAAGAAAGACACATGCTTTGGAAAAACTGTCATGAAATTCCCATTTAAATAGCAATCTTATTTCCCAGTTGCTAACCATGAAGTCACTACTCGCTAATCAGTAGAAGTAAACAACCTAGTAAAGTCTGTGTAAAAAACTTATTTGCAAGAAAACATACCTTCTGGCAACACAGCTTCTTTAAGATAGAAATCCTTTTTGAAAACCTTGATTATAAGTTTACTTACTAAAGTAGGACTCTTAAAGCATCTTTAAGTCATGCACACTGAAGTACAATAGTTTGAAAATAACAGGTGAGTTTTCTTCTAATTCATACAGTTCTAGCCATTTTCAAGGGAAGGTGAGGGAGTATTTTATAATGATTAAAATATTTATTTTTAAGATGTTTGCTAGCTTCTATCTCCCATTGTTTTACTGCTTTCAACGTCAGAGTTTACAATCCTAATTCCACACCTATCAGGCATGGAGGCATGCCTTTATTCCTTTGGCTTTGTGAAGAAGCCTCACAGTTAGCTTCAGACAAAGATACAAATTAAATATATTTCATAGGTACCTTTAAGAAGACATAGTAAGACAACTTTCCATAAAAAGGCTTCTGATATTATTATTGTCATAATTTTCCAGGCATAGGTTGCTTTTCAAATTTTACATTGACAGACACCCACACATCCCCTCCAAACCTAAATCCGGCTTTCCCACGTTGTTACAAAATTGCACAGACCAAAAAACAGTAACAGAAATTTCAAAGCTTCTTCCCCTGACGCTGCAAACAGTCCGCTGTCTCTCTGTCCCTCATCTTCCTCCCAGCTTGCAGCGTTTTGTGTTCACCTGCTGCCTCAGTCCTCTGTGCCCCCCTGCCCCCAACTCCCCTGGAAATCCACTCTGAGATCCCCGTTTTGACTGGAATCAGACTCCCCTCTAGTGAACCAGAAAAGAGGTGACAGAAAGTGATGCCATCTCCTGGCTTTCTCTGATAGCAATTATCCCTGTTCCCTGGGTCACTGTGATGGAAATTGTGCACCTCTCTCCCTGCTTATTGGGTGTGTTTAAAAAAAAGACTCAGCGTGGGAAAAACAAAGAGAGCAGCATGGGTATATGGGAAAGTCCTGGAAATGTGGAGGCTCACTGTGCTCAGCTTTTTGCTTTACCAGAGGGAGCCCAGCATTGCAGGGCTCATTCAGGCCTGTAGGGATGGACCCCAATGATGGAGACTTGGTGCATTTCCATTGTCAAAGAAACAGCCCCTCTTCCAGCTTTGGGTAATTAAGAGAGAGTCTTTGCAGGATCACATGAAGCATATTATTTATGCATAAGTATAAATCAGAGTTCAGGCTGGGTTAGAAAGTGACTGGGAGAAACTGAATTGTGCAGGCAAGTGTTGCGTTTCTTGACACAGGAGCTGAGCTCAGCATAGAAGGTGACGTTTCCATTGGTGGTTTTTATTTTTATTAATTGCGTAACTGGGAAATAGGTTTGAGCCCATTTAACTCTGTTTTAAAAACAGATTGTGTGGTTAAACTAAATATAGATAATGCTTGATTATCTGCTTTTATGGCTACTTTGTCAATGAGAGAGTGACTTATTAGTCCGTTTGCTCTTGGTTTTCTACTACAGACTTGCAGAAATGGCTTCAGTTCTTAAGGGAGAGACCCAGGCTGGGTCAGAGTGCAGTAAGGATGTTTAAGGCCACTTGTCAGAACTGGGGCGTATGCTGCAGCTGTGCTTGCTCCTCCTTAGCCCTGTGTTTGAAGCACCGTCGCTGCCAGGTCCATAGCTTCGCAGGATTATGCTCTGGGGCTGTCTTGGCTTGTTTTGTTTTGCTCAGGGGAAGAGACTGTACTTGTCATTTGGCAATGTGGGTATTGCTTGTCTTCATTTCCAGAGCCATTAATTGAATCCTGGGGTTTTTTCACCATTTCTTCTTCAGTTTTCATCCTTTTTATTTTTTTTCTAACCTGATTTGGAGTACCAACACAGTTCCTTTGAAAATCTGCAAAAAAAAACCAGTAATAATTTCCACTCCACAATTCTTGTTTTTCTACAGACACAGTATATTGTGGGAAATGCAAATGTTTACTAGGTTATATTTGTTTCCTTTCATTGACTGCAGTGTGAAGTAAACACATTTCATGTGTGTCTTTGTGTATCCTCTGAAGTACATAGACTGGGTGATGTGCTGTTGGTCATTCTAAATTATTTCTTTGTTGTTTTGTTTGTCACATGAATAGCAAAGTATAACAAAGAATAAATCTCTATAATTATTAGCTGAAATATCAGCTTTCCAACTGTGGTCTGAGTGGCACCAGAGAAGAACAATTTATAAAGCGTCTTTGTAGTTTTAACTTTTTTTTTCTTCTTCTGTTTTCATGGATGATTTTTTGTATCCTTTTCATCTGTGTCCTTTTGAAGACAGCTCTATTAAAATGCATAATTTAACAGGTTCCTACTTGCTTTCATGATATTAACTGCATTTCAGTCATGACAGCTTATTGTAAGGGCTAAGTTTTATATTGATGTCCAGTTATGCTTTACAGTTATGCTATTTCATAATGTATTTCTTTCAAAGTATCTAAAGAAAGTAATAAAATACTGAAAATCAGAAGCAAAGATAGCAAGTATATCTTGTAATCTAGTACACTGTACAGCATTGCATACCCTTCAGCCAACTTGTAAATGTAACTCATTAACATGATAGGTATGTGCTTCTGCATGCATTTGTTCCATTTCTCATATGTTTCCAACAAAATACATTTCAGGAGATTGATTATTATAGTTCAGTATTTCTCTTAACTAGGGGATTTCCTTTCTTGATATCTCTGTATGCCTTTAAAATTAACCTAAATTAGTCTATTCATCATGTAAAATTAGTTCGCTAATAAAAAAATTAAGTGAAATGACACTGTCAAACTAGAAGGCTATGTATTTTCTTTCTGTTGTTACACAACTCTTTTGGCACTTCTGTTCATTGCTGCTACTGCAAGCATCTTGCAAATTAGCTGAAAAAAAACCCAATCAAAATCAATTGCTAATGCTGAGAAGGTAGGAGATGGTAACCAGAAAAAAATCACAGGGTTAGATTTTCTTTTTAGTGGATTTGTTATGTGGGGTTAAAAAAAAAGCTCTAAAACAACACTCTAAAATCAAGTCATAAATGTCATGACATGAAAGCCAGGAACTGTGGTCAGTATTATATTTGGAGGTGAAAAAGTGATTTATAGATGCTTTATAAGCTAGTAAGCTAGTACTTTATAAGCTAGTAGCTAGTATAAGTACTTTAAAAGTTTAGGAACAAATTCTAGCAGCCACGGCAGACAACGCATGGCTGTGCACGTCCCACCTGCATCTGGGTGGCCTTGGGACCACGTGCAGGTTTGCAGAGTGAGTCCTGTGTCCGAGCTGTTCAGCAGATCCTCTCTGACAAAACCCTGCGATGCCTGACGCATCACGTGGCCCTTGGGAAGAGGGGGTGTTCTGTAGCTCTCCAGCGTGCCGCACTGGCCACCGGACACAGCCTACCCCTTCGAAGCGGGGACAGAGAATGAATTCACAGAGTCAAGTGAGCTAATGCAAGGGCTAGGGAGCATGCAAACCCCGTTGCACGTTTGTTGAGGAAAGAGCTGGTTTAGGACTGCTCTGCATTTTTAGTCTTTCTTTTCTGAGAGAAGGGGATGAAAAAGCGTGGTTTCTCTGCAATTATCCCAATTTGGCCTGCAGGTTGTAAATAAGAAATGGTTAGATTAGAGCAAACTAAAAGTCTATTCACACAACCCTTACTAGTTTTTAGCGTGGTAAAAGCTATAAACTCAGGAACTACTTTGCCAGCCCAGTTGCAAAAATAAATGGAAGAAATTTAGGTCACAGGAAATCATTGAGTTTAGATATGAATTGCTCCTATTACACATCAATCCTTGTCTCCCTTATTTTGTGAAGGTCCGTGGGTCTGGCCTCCCCAGGCCTCCCAAACATTCAGAATTCAAAGTTCTTTCAGAATAAGATTTTGAAGAAATTTTACATGACAATATTTCTGCTTGGAACAAATTTGCTCTACGTGTGAACCAAGTGAGCTTTAAATCTCCTATTAAATCCCACCTCCTTCTGCTAACTTTCTTGACCTCCTCTGTCTCTTTGCATCTATTCCCGTGCCTAATCCTTAAATTGTTAGTGTTGCGGTTGTTCAAACTAGGCTGCAAATTTCTCAGGGCGGGAACCTTGTCTGCATTTGTATTTGTAAAGCATAGTCCACACACTCTGCACCTGGGGCACTACGTGGACAGTAAACGATCACGAATCTTCTTAGTGGATGACAGATGTGTCTAAAACTCTTTTTCAGTGTACTCATCTGAAAAAACAGCTTTTAAAGTTTACAGTAAAAGTTATGATTGGAACATAAATGTTACTGATACTGAAGATATTTAAATGTTATTTCTTTTATCAATAATAAGTGGAATTCAAATTTAATAACTGCAGGTAGACTTCACTATAATTACCTTTTATCTTTCAAATGCATTTATTTTTCTTATTGTATAACTACTACCATAAAGTAAGGAGGTATTGTCATAAAAATGTCATATTTTTAAACATAATTTGAACTTCATAAGGACAGGAAGATATTTAAATCAAGTGTTTTGCCTGGGCCTACAGAAAAAAAAACATACACCTACTGTTGTTCATTGTATACCCTTATAACTCCACAAAATTTCAATGCAATTACTCTTGATTTGCACTCTGCTGTGAGAAACAAGCATGTCACATTTTTCCTCAGGAAATCGCTGCACCAGATTGCTGTAGGCTCTATAAGCTCGCTAGGAACGTGCCACTATATACCTGCCTTGTTCATATACACTTCCCTGGATCCATTATTGGCCACTATCAGAGAGAGGGAACAGGGCCAGCTGTGGTTTGATTTGGTACGGTTGCTTTTACAGCCTTAGATGTCTGTGGAAGACTTAAGCTCACCCTATAAGATGCAGACCAAACAAGCAAAATTAAGGCAATACAACTGTTGTTTAATAATCATTCCTGATACTTTTGCAAGAACCAACATGATTTAGAAGACTTGTTTCCATAGACAAAAGCCTGGAGATACTCTTTCAGTCTTATCTGACCTTCTGCAGCAAACCTCACTGGATTTGATTCTAATCTCACTTTGCAAATGAGAAGCAAACTTCAGGGAAATGAATGGAATGTCATAAAACTGGATTTTAAATTAGAATTGGGCCAATAACACTGTTTTAGAGGATTGTAACACAATTGACTTCAAACGCCTCTCTATGACCTAAATGTGAAGATAAGGGCAGCTTGGTTTATTGACTTAATTTGAGATTTAAACTTGAAATTACTCAGAATGTAGATTCTTATTCTTACTTCTAAAGCAGATTTTAGTGCAAGCTAGTTACATCCTATAAAGATGTGCAAAATCTGATGAAAAGCACAAAGGCGGATTGAACATGCAAACAAAAAGGGAATGCCAGGTTTCTCCAGTGCTGTTAAAAGGCATAGATCTCATATTTCATGGGATCTACCACATTGTACAGTTTGGCAAAATTTAGGTAGCTTTGGTGAACATCTCCTGTGAGCTGTAATCTGGGGACAATGTGACTGCCAGAGCTCAATTTCCAACTTGTCCTGAGGCCTTTCTATGCTTATATATGCCCCACCTACAAATGTGCTTAACTAAAAGGCTAGTACTTACGAGTGACGTTCAGTCAGCATTTTCACACGATTAACTTGCCAATTAAAAATGGGCTTGGTACTGAGTTTAGAAGTTAACTTAGATACTTCTAGCTTGGGCAGAGAGTTGCTTTCGGGCAGGGTGAGGCCAAGTCTGATTTTGTAGGAGATGTCACGCCTGCTTGGAGAGTGACGCCGTGACTCGCCGGGGAGCTGGTGTGGCCTCGGCCGGAGCACTCGCTCCCATCGGCCCTTTTTCCTGGATGGTGGCCAGGGGCAAAAGCACGGCTGTGAGACAGGAGCGTGACTTTCATCCAGCGAGTGGCTGCAACTTCGCCCAGTGCCTCTTCTTTGTTTACTGTGGTTTCTTTCACATCCTCAGTATTACTGCCATCCTTTGGCATACCCTACTACATACGATGGTTTCAGAAAAAAATAATTTCCATCATCAGTTTAAATTCTTATAAATAATTACTCTGGGCATAGCCTAATTACATGTTGTTTCCACTGTAAGAGGAAAACTATATGTGTCTGGAATTTGATGACTGTAGAGTGCAAGAAAGAAGATTTACAGTGTTTTAAGTATATTAATTATACATATTTTATACTAAGAGAGAAGACAGAATATACCACATGGATGCCTTTCCTCTAGGTGATGTACAGACAGAGCAAAACAACAGCTGTTTGACTTTGGAAATGTACCTCTGGGGTTTTTTTTTTTGAGAGGAACATGCTTACCTTAGAGATCAAAACCATGAAAATACCTGGAAAATAATAAATTGTTCAGATGTGGTGTTGCACATGGAAAATGCACACTTCAGTCTGGAAAAAATATTGGTTATTGTGTATCTAATTATACATATGTATGTGACATTATTCAATTTGTTCAAATAATTGTGATAACTGTGAATACAAATTAGATGTTTGCCATTTACGCATATTATGTCTCATGTTTGGCTTTTGTATTTACACATTACCATGTGAAATGTTGCGACATAAGGATTTACCTTCTTCTTGACTTCCTCATATAATAAACACAAAAATGTTTGGTTAATCAGAAAACAGAGGTTGATTATTTTAAACAATTGCAACAATTACTTTTGGTCTGTACTAATATTCTGAATTAGTCTCAATAATAATGAAGAAAATTATATTTCCCTATCACTGTCCAAATCAAATAGCAATACAAGTTCTCCCAGTGGCACTCGTGTAGATATCACTCGTCAACACCTCCTACTCTTTGCGATCGCTTCAAGGGCCTTATCTTCTGTACAAGATGAAACTTGATTCATTTCATTTTCCCTTTTCAAAGCAACAAGTAATAAAAGCCAGAAACTGAGACGTACATTTTTCACATGTCCCTGTCACAGTCATTCATGCCCTTTCACTTAAGTTAGACATAAAAAACATACTTTCCAAAGGAAATAAATAACACTCTGAAGGCACTCCCCACATATTTGTCTCTGACCATCTCATTACCTTTCCTCTGTTTAGCAACATGCTCCAGAGCTTTTCAGTGGAGTTATTAGGCTTTTTATCATGTTATAGCATTTTCTGTTTATGTAATACAAAAAACCAGTAACATTAATGAGAATCAAATGTCAGCAGACATACTCTAGTACCTATTCTAACAGTAATTTTATTACTCTCATAGGCTTATTTTTTTTCTGTAAAGATTACACGTTGTTATTCTTAATCAAATTGTGGAAAAGGTCCATACCATTGCACCTTAAAGTACCTCTTTGGCTCCTGGGAGAAATTATTTATCTTCTGTTTAAATAGGATTTCCATTTTGTATATCCTGCCTGAAAGTTTATTTGCCATTTTAAAATAACGCAGATAATTCGTAGAGACAGAGACCTAAAAGCAGCAAATAACATTTAGTGTCAGTTCATACTGATTAACTGGTGGAGACAGAAACAAAAATGAAAAAGTATATGTAAATCTGCTATGGTGAGGCGGGCTCCCTGCATACCAGACTTCTCAGCTCTGAAGTTCATATGATGGTTTAAGCAAAAAACAAGGTACTATGGGGGAGGAGGGGGTGGACAATGAAATTTGGGAATTAGAGAACAGAGTCAATTCGTTACATTGACTCTGCTCACCAGTAAACTACAGAAGGCAAATGCACCCCATTGAATGCAAGTTCTTCACCTAGCGTCTATTGGCAGGCATCTCTGAAGTGAGTGGCACTGTGCCTGGGGTGTCACTCAGCATAAACACTCTACCAGTCTTCTTTAGCACAGCAGGATTTTTAAATTGATCGTAGAAGGCTGCATTAACCACCCCTTCATGCAGCACTTTTCTTCTTCTGTTCATATTTGTGATGCTATTTTCTTTAGGCAGTCTCACTCTGCTGAACACATTCACTGACCAATGTCAATCACATATGTTCAATTTGGGTATTCAATGATGTATCCAAGGCTGTGCTTGCTCAAATATTTTATTGGTTTGCAAGACTACGTAATGATGTCTCAGAGACATATCCAGATTAGGAATGATACTTAAATTGGCTCGTATTTCAACATTTTCAGTTTTAAAACACTTAAAATAGGAACTTTAGTCTTGTAAATCAACCTACACTAGCTAGAGACCATTGGCTCGCTCCAACGGAGCACCAGTTGTACTCCTTCCATGTATAACAAATGTGGGTTTAAGATCACACAAACTTGACTACTAACCTTTGTTTCGAAAATGTATTAGTAGGCCTGGAAATGAACAATAATGGGGGAAAAGCAGATCACAATGAATTTAAGGTAATACAGGATAACAGTGATATATTTTCAGTGATTAAATAGCCTGATAAAACTATTGAATTCTTTTTCTAAGAGCCAAAGAGTGCCAGGGATTTAATAAGCACTTAGTATCTGCTTGACATTCAAAAGGCTGACACATTCAAGCAAATCTTTATCCTCATTGTCTCCGGTCTGACTAAATGGCGATAAAATGATCAGCCCAGAGTTGACTTTCATAATATAAGGCTATAAAAGACCTTTACAGGGTCACTGAGTCCAGCTCCTTGTTGTTGTAAGCAAAACGTCAGAGATGTCCTTCCCCAAAGTTATCAAGTTCCTATCTCCTAATAATTAGATGTGTTGTCCGCTGCCCTTTAATTATAACCCCAGTGACACTGCAGAAAACTGATCCCTTCTTTGTTTACATTGCTTTAATTCATGGAAAAGTAGTACACCTTTGGGTGGAACATGCACAGGTTCCTCTCCTTCAGTTACTGTAATAAACCTCTCCTATTACTTACTGTAACAATATGTAGTTAAAGTGTGTATTACAAGACCATAGGATTTCTGCTATAATTTGTGGGAATGGTGTATGCTCAGCAATTAGAATATTTTTGTAATAGGACACTGATTCATTGTAATACAGCTTTGTAAAGAAATACAAATGAGAAGACAAAAGAATGACTTTTTGTTCTTAATATTAAATAATTTCTTCACAAATCACTGAAGCTTTTTACAAGACAAAGCCAGAAAACTGTCCTTGATCCCATATACAAAACAGTCATCTTTAAAGGGAGACTGTCTTTCCAGGTGAGAGGAAGGTGTTGCTCAGAGGATCTCTGTCACACAGATAGGCATGACAGTCCTTGAAAAACTTCAGTCCTCCTGGGTTAACATTAGTTAAAAGCAAGATTCAGGGTATATAAGCAATTTTTATTTGTCTATTTGATTTTTTTTCTAAAAATGTCGTTTCTGACTGTGAGGTTAAGTAGAAGTTTGAATTTAAGAAATCAGAAATTCCTAAGGAAAGAAATGTTATTTCTGATTTCAATGAGGCTGGCTTGGTAAGTGTGTTATATCCCAAGGACTTGACTGGCCTGGAGTAGCAGACTTGCAGACTTCAAATATGTGATGGAAATGACATAAAGCGTGACAACTATGAAGTGCATCAAAGTGACCAGAAGGGGACAGAGGCAAAGATTTCCCACTTCTGGCTTCCATGATTTGGAGTTATTTCAGGG
Organism: Haliaeetus albicilla; assembly: GCF_947461875.1. Lineage (NCBI taxonomy): Eukaryota > Metazoa > Chordata > Aves > Accipitriformes > Accipitridae > Haliaeetus > Haliaeetus albicilla. Next base: position 29,217,971 of record NC_091485.1, read on the forward strand.
ATCCTTCTAAAAGAAAAATTCAATCATCTGGCCTGTCTTCCAGTCACTATCACTTTGTTTTGAATTTCCCTCTTCCTTTTCTCCTTACTCAGTCTCAGCTGAATCTAAGAGGGAGGGGGAGTTTCCATCCCAGTATTAGCTTTTTATACAGTCAGCCACATTTATTCCTTATTTCAAACTTTCAGGCAGGTTTGGTCATCTATTTCCCTACTTTCCAAAGTCCTCTTCCTGAATCATCCTTGCGGTTTTCCTTTCTCTCAACATCTTTTGATGCTTCTCTTTTCCATAGTATGTTAAACTCAGGCTCCTTCAGTGCTAACATGATTTACCCATCCATTTGCAGGTCTGGTTCCCTTGACCTCCCTTCCACATGCTTCCTCTGTTTCACTTAACCACCTGTCTCCTCAGTGATTACTTCATCTCTTCATGCCACCTGTTACTGGAAAGATCTCTTACCCTTCTCCACCAAACTTCCCCCTGCAGAGAGAAAGGCCCATCTCTGCCTTCAGATGATTCGTTCACCTTCTCTTTTCCCCTATACCAAAAGTCGCTAATTTCTCATAAGCTAGTGCTTTCACTGTTCACTGCCTTGTGACTTTTTTAGAAAAATGAAACATCCTTCTTGATTGAAAAAGAGGCTTTAATGTTATGACTTTTGGTAGGAGAATTTTTTTTTGATGGGCAATATACTTAACACAAAATAAGAGATCACTTTGTTGCTGGGGTTTATTTTGATGACAGCAGTTTTTTCTGCTTGACAGTTTGAGGCAGTGTGCTGTATTATACCTGGTCCATTGTTTCGTTTCCTTCAATTTTGACATGATGAAAGACCACAAAAAATGGCGAGATAATATAGAAAAAAAAAATCATTTTATTAGAGAATGTTGTTAATTAGATTTTTTAATGTTTAAACATTACTTTTTCACAGAGAGTGGAATATCCCCATGTCATGGTTTAACCCCAGTCAGCAACTAAGCACCATGCAGCCACTCACTCACTCCCCGCCCCCACAGTGGGATGCGGGAGAGAATCGGGGAAAAAAAAGTAAAACTCATGGGTTGAAATAAGAACAGTTTAATAGAACAGAAGGGAAGAAACTAATAATGATAATGATAACAATAGTAAAATGACAATAATAATAATGAAAGGATTGGAATATACAAGTGATGCACAATGCAATTGCTCACCACTCGCCGACCAACGCCCAGTTAGCCTCCGAGCGGGGATCCCCCCAGCCCCACTCCCCCAGTTCCTATACTAGATGTGACGTCACATGGTATGGAATATCCCTTTGGCCACTTTGGGTCAGCTGTCCTGGCTGTGTCCTGTGCCAACTTCTTGTGCCCCTCCAGCTTTCTCGCTGGCTGGGCATGAGAAGCTGAAAAATCCTGGACTTTAGAGTAAACATTACTTAGCAACAACTGAAAATATCAGTGTGTTATCAACATTCTTCTCATACTGAACTCAAAACATAGCACTGTACCAGCTGCTAGGAAGACAGTTAACTCTATCCCGGCTGAAACAAGGACACCCCATACAAGGACACCCCATCAGGTAGAACTGTGCATTAATCCATCACTCCGTGTCAGTTATAAAGCATTATTGGTAAGGCTAAAACAAAGGTTATTTTCTGAGCTTCATAGGACACTCTAGGATTAAAATCAGAAAGTGAAACCATTGCTGGATACAGGTATTAATAGTAAAGCAAACCACCTGTATCTCAGAGATTCGTTGATGTATTTTTGTGTTTTATGCTATAATGAGAGTTGCTGGTGTACAAATCTGCATGCAAGTTGAAGTAGGTTACGACCTTCAAGATAAAGATACTCAGAAGTTTGCTGTCACTTTTGATTCTCTTTTTTTGTTAATTTATGCTGTTCTTTTGTAAACAGTCTGGGTCTTAACTTATGCTTTCTTTATAGTTGGATAGTATGAGCAAACTACTAGAAAAGAAAAGGCACATTAGGGAAGTCACTCCGTACCAAAGCACGGTTTCTTTGGGCACTGAACAGCTCTTCCCCTCCAGCACCTCTCCGAGAGGTTGATACATGGTCTCGTCCCACTTATTGCCCTCTAGGGCAGTCAGGAGCCTCTGATTAGTCCAGTCAGATTTCTTTGATACTTCCTACTGGGTCATCTGGGGACCTGTGCCATGTGGCCCAGTGATGGGAGAAGTGCCAGGAAAGGAACTGCTGTTGATTACGTAGCGTTGGAAAGCCCAGTTGACATCTAGTTTCACATATTCCATTACTATTGAACAGATGTCCTTGTCTGTTTGCTACTGTTGATCTTTATCACTGTTACTGAGACAAATGCTTCCCTCTTCTTCAAAGAAAGTCAGAAAGCAAAGGAAGCATAAGCCCTTTGCTTTCATTTATGCAAAAGCATCATCACTTTCCTGTTGACATCTGTGTGTTTTGCTGGCTGGATTCACATTTCCTTTACAAACACACCAATAACCCACTTATATTATTCAGAAAATATCCACATAGTCTCTCCCCTTTTCCATCCCAAATGTCCTGAAAAAATATGAAATAATCAGACCAAAGACACAAGGCTAACCATGAGTTTAAAATTAATATCAATTTTGCAGTCTGTCTGAGCACTCCAGTTTTCCACTTACAGCTGAAGAGTTTTTTCACTTGCTAGATAAGTAAAGCAGATCCACCAGAATCAAATAAATACCTCTCCATACAGTGTCTCACTGAGGTCTGTCAATAGCGTACACAAATTTTGAAATTTTTTATTATAAAATTGTCAGGTAAAACACATCTTTAACTGTCATATTTCATGATTCAGACCCTGCTCAATTACAGGGTATATTTCACTAGATTTTCAAGCAGGCTAATAATGTAAGAGGTCCATATAAAAATTAACACTACTACCTGTATTACAGGTCAGGTTCTTCAACCTATAATTGTCTGCCTTCCCAGTCCTTGTTACATACTTTGTGCACTTCCTTTCAGTTTTATATAGATAAGTGTATGGTTATAAGCAGATAATGACTTTTAAAAATATATTTTAGCACTTAATTTCATTGATGGAGAAAGATTATCCTGTAATGTACTTTCATAGCAATGTTACAATCTCTTAAATGGTTTATACCATAATGGAGGACTTGGGAAAAATATAAATGTATATTGAAGCTACAAATATTTGGACTAGTATTTTATGTTTTCTTTCATTTTTAAATGCAGATCACACTATATTCATTCACATTTTATTTATATTCTGACAGATTTGCTGCAACGTTCTTTGGGAACTAATCTTGAGAGATAAGATTATAGTTATTGGGTAGGTACCCAAAAAGTATAGATGCACTATATGTATATTCATAATGGTCAGTTAATAAACAAAGAACATGAGAATAACTGTGCTGGACCAGACCAAGATGATGGATGAAACAGGATACCAAGTGGAAAATTATAAAAACAATGCAAGTCAGTAGTGATACTTCTCCCAAGCGTTGCAACAGACTGATTATTTGCAACTTGGGGAGTTCGTGAGCACTGTGTGTTTTGTGACCCTATAGATTTTTCTTCCATGAACTTCTCCAGTTTGTCCTTTAGCCTGTGCAAACTTTAACTTTCACAAAACTGTTTCGCAAACAGTGCTTAGCCTTAATACATGCTGCATGAAAAAACACATAATTTTGCTTGTTTTGAACCAACCACCTATAGATTCATCTGATGTCGCTACTTCTGCTATTGAGAGACACAATGAACAAGTGATGCCTATTCACCCTTCCCATGCCACTCCCCATTTTTTATGCCTTCATCATATATCCCCTCAGTTGTCTGTTTTCCAAGTTGAAGTTTCCTAGCCTGTGTAATTGTTCCTCCCATGGATGTCATTCATGACTTTGATCATCCTTATTGCTCTTCTCTGGATCTGCTACAGCTCTTCCATATCCTTTTTTGAGGTGGGAGAATCAGGGCTGCACAGAACATTCATTATGTAGGGACAAAGCAGCACCCTGATAATCAGAAGAAATGTTTCTCAAATAATTTTAGTGTTTACATTTATTAAAACATTTAATTCTCTCAATTTCCTATTACAAATCAGCATTTAAAATTCAAGATTGACTAAAGAATACTGCTTTTGGCATAGCAAATTCAAGTTTGTTTTTAAGTGATACAGCTCCAGGCTAGCATATGTTTGCAAGCTAAGTTTGACTATGCTGAAACCAGACAACATAGATCCAGTTCTACCTTTGAATGTTTAGATAATAATGAGTCATGCTAATAGAGGCTGTCTAGAACAGTTCAACTCCAGCTCACTAAAGAATTTATTATAACATATATTAAACAGGGGCACAGACACAAGTGAATCATAGAAGTGAATAGACCAGAGCAGTCCAATGTACTAACAAGCAATGCAAGTGAGATGCGTCTTCCTAAAGGTGTCCATACTCTGGTGATAGCCCAGCTGGGACCACTTGTCATATGGTATAAAAGAGCAAGGCAAAGGAACACACCCTGAAAAAGGACACTCACCCTGTCCCTTTCCCATATTCTGGTGCAATTATTAAAAAAAATATTTAGTGAAATTTCATCCCAGACATCTGAATGTAGACAAGGGGTAAAGTGGCCTAAATCAGCTCTTTCTGTATTCAAGTGATGGGAGAATTTGACTCCATTTTTTATTGAACTTGCTATAATTCTATTAGAATTATAACTTACAGGCATAGTTTATCCTTTTGGGGGGGCTATAATTATAATTCTGTTCCAGTTTTTTATTTAAGAAACAGAGATTTCTCCTATAAGTTACAATATTCTTTTGAAATTAAATATTTCATTAGGCTATTCTAAACATGGTACTTTAATCAATTTAGTCAATTCATTCCTGATCATAATATCACATGACCTACTCACCAGCACAGAGAAATTTCAACAGATGATAGGCACATCTTTCTTAAATAAAACCAATTCCTGCTTATATTTTACAAGGGTGTTTTTACTTTAGGCATTATTGTATGTCTTGGATTTCTACTGGATTGTTTTGCAAAATTAAAGCTATGGCAAGTATTTTTTTACTATTTTCCCTTAATTATACATAAGCTGCATTTCCATTACAAGCTTAAAAATTCATTCAGGGCGTCCAAAGTGAATACATATCTTAATGACCATTCATTTATTTCTGTGCATTACTTAGAAAATGAAAGCAATGAGAAAAAAAGTTGTCAGTCCAACATTATGACTGAAAATTTGAATAACACAATGTAAAGGTGCTTGAGGTTCACATTTCCTATCATATGAATAATTTGGAATATTTGTGTCTTATCACACTGCTGTGACAACTAAAATATTTCTCCCAACCCTTGCAAAAAATAAATCAGTTAAACTATACAACAAAAGCTTGAATTTCCTTATTTCAGAACTGTGAGTTAACCAGATACAACAATCTCAGTATAAGAGACCATATCCTGTGCCTAAGAAAATGTTACCAAATTGGCACATTTCTTCAAAAATATCTAATGTCAACTAAGAAGTTTTCTCCAAAGAAAAGTTTAATGAAAAATTACTGAAAGACTTTTGAAATAACTCTGAAATTCCAAAATACATTGTCACTTATGATTTTTAAATGCGTAATTTATACATCTTCTGAGATCTATACATCTTCTCTGCAGTAGTTTCTTTCTTGCTGAACAGGTTTGAGTTGCCATGAGTACTCCACCCATGCATATATGAAAGATTAGCAGTGAAAAGAATTGTTGAAAAATATAAGCTAGGAATGAATTAGTAAGTGTATGTCATACAAGTCCACTTTGCTTTGGCAGGAAACAATGGAAAATACTCTGCACTGATTCAGTAAAAAAAGTACTGAATTCTTCCCATGCACTGTGAGAATGGGGTTAGTGTTGTACAGAGTTCAGTAGTCACATTGTACTCCTCCCAGGCATGTCTGGCCTTCCAAGATAGACATAAATTTGACTAAATGGAATCAGAACGACGTTTACTTCCCAACTTGCATACAAGTTGCATCTGTTTAGAGGAACGTAAATAGCACTGCAGTGAGAGGAGCTGCTGAATGTGTTGCAAGCAGTTTTGCAAGACACAGAAAACCTACTGTAAAAGCTTGTGATAAGACAGGACCTACACAGAGGGTTGTTCCTGGGGAAGAGCTGATAACAGTTGCCAGATGCATGTGACGCATGGGGTCAACAAAGAGAGAGGCTGCCTCTACGTGCTGCAAAACCTGAGACATCACCACGAGGGGACAGGCAGAGAGGGGGCCACAAGGGTGAGTGAGCCTTTACTCAGCACATGTGACTTGACAGGTCTGGACAGGCTGTAGATGAATCCTTCAGAACTGTAACTTCCTTGTTAAGGAATGAACAAGTGATAATGAATGTATGGGAGGCACCACATTGAAATCACACATCTTTTCCTTGCAACCAGTTCGCTGCAGTCTGGCCCAGGAAAGGGCTAACCACAGTCCTGTTTTATCTAGTGAATGACTAGACATCATTTCTCGAAGTTACCCAGCTGTGTATAGTATGAGGGCCATGACGATATTTACAACTAAATGTGTAGCACAGAAGCACAGCAATAATTACATGATATACTGATATTCCACATAAGGCCCAATGCCAAAGTTATGTTTCATACAGTGCAGCTATGATCACCCAATAGCAGGAATACGAGCAGTGCCAACACCATGACAGAAGAATATAAGAGATGAGCAGAAGTGGGGTAACAAAAAAGCTTCTTCAGAGGTTGTAGCCTGCAGTGTAGCCCCCATGTTTATGGATCCCTGTTCTGTGTCGCAGCTGAGGTGACAACACTGTGATGTCTACTGGAGGTAAACAAGAGCTGATCAGGACTTTGAACTATTCTACCCCATGAAGCTGGCCTGTGAGAAACTGATTTGTTTATCAAGAGTTAATGATTTAATGATGTCTTTTAATTATAAAATATTTTACTTCATTGTGGCCTTTTTTGTTTTCCTCTAACTATTACACTTACTCTGCTATTACTTCCTCAAGATGGGATCATTTTAGGTAACAGCAAAGATTCTTACAGTCAGCAATTACAGCAATTTATGTGAAACTAAATAGAAGACCTTTCCTCCCTTCTGGTTGATATAGCTAGTGCACAATCTGTAATAAAACTTCTAGTCAAATGAAGCTCAACTAGCCCTCTCATTAGAAAGAAGCACTTGATGAGTGAAGTTCATTTGCTCTTTCTTTACATTGCAATCTGTGTTGGCTAAACTCTTGAGACTCCATGGTCCCTGAGCCCTCTGTTCCACCCTTTTATTCATAATCTCCATGAAAGTACCTCCCACCTCAGGACGTGCTCCATCAGTGGAGAACTCTGGCCAGCGTGACGCTGGGACTTGACGCTGCAGCACTGCAGTCAGTGTGGGTTCAGCTGCTGACTTCTGCAGAGTTAGGAACAGTTCATAACCACCAGAAGTATGCTCATGTAACACAAGTCGTGTAAAAGGTGCTAATGCTCATTTTATGCCATTTCACCAGCAATAGGCCACACAGTCCTTAAATTCAATGCCGAATCTTTCTGTAGCATGTCGGGACAAAGCTTAAGATCTTATATGAGGATCCTGAAGAACCAGGGAGCAACCTAAACCGACTACCCAGTGGTATTCAGGAAGGAAACTTAGCAGTTAATCCATGGCTGTAAAGAGGCTTAAGAAGCCATCTATTTGCTATTTGAATCTCATGTTCAAGTTAGATGCTTAAATCAGTCCTTCCTCATAAAATGTGGGAAGATAGAGTTTAATCCAGCCGTCTTTAGTATGCAGGCTGTAGTGCTTACTCTATTTATGAGGCCTATGCATTCAAATTCATCTTCTGCCTCATTTCTGCGCTACTCGTGGGAGTGCCCAAGGTTATTAGGTATTAACTGTCTGCAGAGAGAAGGCTCCAGGAGCCTGTTGGTTTTCCCACTAGGCTGGGAGTTGGGAGGCTCAGCTTTGAATCCCCATTCCAAAGAACAAAATGTAATATATTTAATGTTTACTGGTAAATGGAGACTACCCACTCCTCCAAATCTGTGTTTTCTGTGCCAAGAAATCTCTTATAGGGACCTCAAATAGAACATCACAGATCTGACTCATGGTTTCTCAGGGCTGGATCTTGTGGTAATAACTTGCCTTTCCATATCCAGCCTAGCTTTCCTCAAGCCTCAGTGACAATAGTGGGGGTATAAACAACTTTTCATCATATATATTGTTAGATTTGAAACACTATAGACTTAATACTTTAAAAACGTTGACCTATATATGATCATTTATTTTTACTAAGTGATTTCCAGTGCCCTGTGGCTATCAGGGCTCTTGTGCTGTTGCTGCTGCTTCACAAACTGCTGGATAAACACAGACCTCAGCAGGAGTGCTTACAGTGTAACCTGAACCATGGTGAGGCTAAACAATTTGGGGAAAAGAAAGCAATAACACAGCTATGCTGTTTCTGCTGTTCGAGTTAGCGCATTGGGCCCAGTGGACAGTGGTGAACGAGAGAAGAGAAAGTGAAGGATGATGGCAACAATAAAGATTGTTGTTTTGCTCCTATTGTTGTTTTGCTAGCTATCGCACAGCTCGGTGTGACCCAGTACTTCTAAGAGATTTGAAATCTCTGAATCTTCTTTTGTTTTCTATTCCGTCATGTCTTTATGGGCATGTAGACCTGTCCCTAAAGGAAAAGCCTGCACTGATTACAGCCTGTGTGTCAGCCGAGACACTCTCCAGGACTTCTGAAATTACTGTCTAAACCCTGGGGACCTTCCTTTGGAGAGAAGATTCTTCCAGTACGTCTCCCCATACCTCCAGGAGAACTCAGGCCTGACCTTAGCAATTCTTATAAACAGGGCGTATGGAAATACGTGCCTTTTTAACCCTTTGCCCTCCAGTGCACGGTGTAATGAATGCCGTGAGAAGGACAGATTTGTCTACATTGAAACTTGGAATTGACCCTGAAGGGCAGGTTTCACTTGGGCCAAGCCACATGAACTGCCTTTCCCTGTCTCTATCTTATCTAGAAAGCAGCCTCATCTCTTCTACTCAGCTTTGCTCTTCATGGAAAATAGAAACAGAAGTGGGTGTATGTGTAGAAGGGAAGGGAGTGAAGAAGTCTGGGAAAGAAAGTGATGCATTGCTGAGGGTGGATTTCCGATGGTTTAGGTGTGTCCTTGCAATGATTTCTGTGAGCCCTGCAGGATACAGCTGAGCAAGGACAACAGACACTAAAAGTCATTGGTGCTTCTAAGCTCAGACTGGATGGTTATTAGAGTGAGAGGGAAGAGAACAAACTAATGTCTTTTATTAGTATGGATACATATAGCAAGTCTGTGTTTGGGAATTGATCAGAAGTGTCAGTAAAACTTCTTTTTTCTGGTCATATGAAAGGATGAATTTATTTTCTGTCCTCTCCTGTTTCTGTATGTTGATCAATTATTTATCAATAAATTTCAAACATCTGCAAATATTTAGTACTATTTAGTATGGTTTTATGGTCCGTTTTCATTCAGCTGAATCTGGAATAAGTATGCTTGGTATTAATGCTTTTAGATAAAGAAAGTTGCATCCTAGGTACACTGGCAAGTTACTTACAGCTACAGCCAGAAAAGGATGTAGGGAAATAATTGATACCGTAGCTATATACACAGGATCTCCAAAGCCTCCATCACTTGCTGTCTGCACTGGCGGTAGCTGCATTCCTCCATCATTACATTACCACCGGTAAAGACCCATCGGCACCTACAGGTCTGACACCAGGACTGCCTGTAATGGCACTGAGCTTTCATCACACCTGTGCCTCCCATTGTCGTTTGCCAAACTGGGAATGTGGATCCAGGGATGGCTTTAGGCTTAGGCAAAACAAGAAGCCGCCTCGGTCAGTAGGCTGCCAATAATCACAGTGCCGGTGGAGGCACTACCGCAGCAGCAGCTTTGCGTGGGCGCCAGGGGAAGGGCATCAGCTTTTCCAGCAGTTGGTATAGCTCGAGCGGCTGATCCCTGCCTTTTGCTTGGAGCATCTCATATGGCTGCTCCAGCTGACCTGATGATAGCTCAGAAGGAGAGCATTGCCTGTCTCTTTTCCCCAGGAGCCATTGAGCATCAACTCTTGAATTCCAGGATGCTTTTCCAGCTTTTCTGAGGGTAAGAGAGAGACATAAAAACTCCAACAAAATATATTAGTCATGGGTATATCAGAAACAATGAAAAAATCAGTCTCGATAGGGAAATAGCAGAGAGCAATTAAGAACCAGTTAGAAGATCGTGTGACATTTATGGAGGGTATCAGTAATGAGCAAAAGGCCTGTAAAGGAACGTTAAGGACTACTGTAGAAGAAACTCGACAACTAACTCAGTGGATGAAGAATATTGGAGGAAAGTGCTTTCACTGAGTGGTCGATCATTTTACCTTTAGAGGCCTTTTTGTACTGTTAGACAAACAGGAGGCCAAGAGTCTGGTAGTGTTCACCATGACTTGGTAGAAAAGATGGAGCAGATAGAAATATTCATTGATATGTAAGAGACAACAAACAGTGCCTCAAGCATGCAACTGAGATGACAAAAGACAGGCCAGGTAAATTATTTCAGTGGATTTCAAGCTCATTGCCACATGAAGAGAAGACTGAGGGTAGTATTGAGATCAAAGGGCTTTCTATTATTACCAGTGTTGAATAAAATTTGTCCTGCACAGAAAGAGGTCTAGAGGGAGGTAAATTGGAAAGCAATCAATGTCTCCTGTTTGTAGAGCAAAGAACACACTGCCAGAAATAATCTTTGTTTTTAATTTCTCACAGATCTTAACAGTACAAAAGTGAGACTCTATGTACTTACTACCAAACGGTTTACCTTATATCATGCAGATTATATTGTACATTTTTTACTTACAATATTCTACATATAATGCAAAAAAGTAAGTTTTCATGTGTTCTAAATATCTGGTGTTAAATGTATTTGTCCTATGTATTCTTTTCTTCTTTGTGCCCTAAATAAATATAACTCTAAAGAATTAACATATGTTGCCATAGAATAAGCAACAGTGTGATCATTTTTAAAAAAAAGGTTTTACTAATACTACTATTCTGGAATTACTGAGCTATTTAATTTCAAATAAAAGAACATTTGTCTTTTTTTCTCACCTCTTCTATGGACAATAAATATTTCTGAATGTATGTACACATATAAATATTTAGGATATATATTACAAAATTAGCTGAAGGTTTATTTTAGCATTTCCTGAACTGTGAATGAAACCCGATTTCCAGAAGACTACTGTTTGTTCTAAGTTGGGGAAAACATGATGATGCCCTTGAAAAAATTCAAACTGCAAGCAAAAAAAGTGGAAAAAGCAAACAGAATTTTCATATTAATATCAAGACAGAAGTTTAATAAAGATTCTTTTAATAGAGAATGAGCTTGCATTGGTTTCTTACATGGAAAGGTGGTAGTCTCTTTTACAGTAGGATGGATTAAAGCAATGCTTTTAAAAGAAAATCTGAGGTGACAATCCACTAAACTTATTAAAAAAATAAAATATTAAAATAAATTAAATTAAAATGAATAGTTGAGTTCAATATGTTAAAGAAACTATATCACTGACTTGCAGATAATAGTCCAATTTGCAGTTAGCTCCCCTTGGGCCAGTCTGCTTGACAGTCAAAACCACATATGCCTGTGAATGTATTTATGAGAAAACAATGTGGCTGTCCCAATATCATCTTTAAATGGAGCAATAGCAATTAATCTCATTCCTTTGCCAGGAGTTGTACCGTGAAAATTTTCATTCCATATAGCTGATTTTTCCACTTTTTCTGTTCCATTCACTGCTGCTGCTTTCAATGCACAATCATTTTTGAAGATTGCTGTATGTTCATTGGTACAATATTTACTTCATGTGTTTCTCTGGGGAGAGCATACTTTTTGTTATTTTGCTGGTGCAAAATATTTATAGTTAATAACTACTGATGATACAGCAGCACTCTCTCTAAAATATCTCTTCCCATTTAATGCTTTGCAGTCTCTCCATAGTTGTTTAACAGTGTAAGTTTGGTAACTTTTCCCAGCCACTATATCTCTTGCAAGGTTTTGAAGCAATGGGACAGTCTTCTAGCTCCTGCTTGAATATGTGTAAACACTCAAACAGTCAGTGCTTTTGCATGGTCAAGGTAATACATCCTTATGGGATGACCTTGTTATTTCTGTTCTTTCCATGGCTTATTTGAGTTTCCTGGTGTTTTTATAGGCAAACTAAAAGACCAGTGCCACATACCTTCTTCTGGACTCTGTCTGTCCATCTTGGGTGATCACAGTGTCATGCTTGCACCACGACTGCCATTGGAGTAGCTGCAGGACCATGGGAAGACATGAGTTTTTCCACCACATCAAGGTCAAGCACTCACTAAATGTTTCTATTTTCTTGTTTTGGGAGAGTTTTGTTGTTGTTGCTAATATCAGTAAGTTACTTTTGAACTTGAGCAGCTTACTATTAAATGTTATGGGTAGATCACAGAAAAGTCACTAACTAACTCATAGATATTTATATAATAAATGTATACACAGGAGGGGCAGATAGGTATAGAATAGTATAAGCAAATGAAGCGGTGTGCAGACACAGTGAGATGCATGCATACCACAGCGGGTTTTATTGGAAAAGAAGCAGAGGGCCTAGTGGAGATAAACAACAAGAAATACTGCATGTTTTCTCACATATGTGTTCCCAGACCCCAAATGAATTACCACTAGATCACGTTGGTTGATTTGTTTCATTTTTATAGCCAAGCAAGCCACAAAATAAAGAGGGCAACTGTTTTGAACAAAGAAAGAATGGTTAAAAATGCTGGGTTAATCCATTGTTCACAAAAGGAGAGTGAAAGCAGTCCTAAAGACAGACCTTACTGTATCTTCTGCACATAGCCACGCTGATAATTGTGATACTGATTGATGGGCAGCCATTAAACTCGATACGAGGTTACTTACTCTTTTGTGGCTTTTTGTTCATAAATAGTATCCTTCTCCTGAAACTTCCTTGAAACATCTCACAGGGTAGGAATGTCTGTAGCCAGTTCTACAGGGAGGGAAACCAAGGTACAGAGCTGTGAAGTGGCTTGTCCAAGGATGTGGACTCTGCTGGAAAGGCCCAGAAAAAGATTCAGAGCAGCTGGGTCCTAGTACAGCCTTCAACACTTGGCTGATTTTTCTTTCTTAAAATATTGGATCAAGATTAACTCTAGCCAAATGATTTGACTGCATTTTGTATTGCAGTCATCATTAAAACTTATTTTTCAGAGAGTGCCACAGAGAGAAGCCCCACTGTAGATTTTGCCAGGGAGCTGGAGAATTAGCTGCATTACTGAGGAAAGCATTTAAAAAATCGGCATCAAGGAAATAGTGGCATGGTTTTATAGTCAGCATCCCTTTTGTGGCTTACTTCTCCACCCTCAGTGTGCAGTGCTGTCACTGCAGGAAACGCCATCCCTCCTCTTGAGTTTTCTGTCTCGGGGATGGTCAGGCATGTCCCTTTTGTGGTTGTATTGCGGTTCATTGTCAGGGTTGCTCTACAAAAAGACTGACAGCAAAGTGGTGTTGCTGTGGCGGTTGCTGTGTGCCCAAAAGCCCTGGTAAAGGAAAAAAGCAAAGGAGACATTGCTGCCCGGGCAGCTCCTCCATTGGGGCCTGCCTTGTCCGACGATGGGGTAAGGCGTCTGTAGGAAACCGCTGCGCGCTCCGCCGGGAGCTAGTCAGAGCACCCTGATCCTTCACCTCTCTCACATGTGTGTTCAAAGCAGTGTGGGTTTGGTACCGTTTGCAGGGCCAGGAAAACCAGCTACCAGAGCTTGAGTCCCTGCTGAACCTTGGAGTCACCTCTGGCGAGGGAGCCAAATGGGAAAGAAAAGTTTGATATCCAGGGTCCTCCTCCAAGGCACAAGAGAGCATGCTAAGCCTGCCCACACTAAAACCATGAACAGCAACAGGGAATTTGTTTTCTTTTGTTCCTTTCACCTTCCAACCCATCCTCCAATGAAGGAGGAAGGAAAGGGTAAAAAATGTTAATTCTCTGGGGTTATCATCCCAATCCCAAAACTGGGTGTCTGCAAACAGCCTTGGTTAGACCAAGGAACAGATCTAGAATTAACCAATTTATTTTGCACATATTCCAGATGCTTTACACAAAGTCTATTTTTACATTTATTCAGTGTGAATCTATTTGAGATATATGAAATTGTATGTACAACCAGGAAACTTGTAAAAGTACCTAAATAATGTAACATGCATAACATTACAGGGAAGACTGTACTGTTGTCCTGGTTTCTAGCTGGGATAGAGTTAATTGTCTTCCTAGCAGCTGGTACAGTGCTATGTTTTGAGTTCAGTATGAGAAGAATGTTGATAACACTGATGTTTTCAGTTGTTGCTAAGTACTGTTTAGTCTAAAGCCCAGGATTTTTCAGCTTCTTATGCCCAGCCAGCGAGAAAGCTGGAGGGGCACAAGAAGTTGGGAGGGGACACAGCCAGGGCACCTGACCCAAACCGGCCAACGGGGTATTCCATACGATGTGACGTCACATCTAGTATAGGAACTGGGGGAGTGGGGCTGGGGGGATTGCTGCTTGGGGACTAACTGGGTGTCGGTCGGCGGGTGGTGAGCAATTGCACTGTGCATTCACTTGTACATTCCAATCCTTTTATTACTACTGTTGTCATTTTATTGGTGTTATTATCATTATTAGTTTTTTCTTTTCTGCTCTATTAAACTGTTCTTATCTCAACCCATGAGTTTTACTTCTTTACCCGATTTTCTCCCCCATCCCACTGGATGGGGGGGAGTGAGTGAGCAGCTGCGTGGTGCTTAGTTGCTGGCTGGGGTTAAACCACGACAACTGTGCAGTCGAGCAGAAATCCCTGGACTAGTACTGAGCTAGCACTGTTAACTGCATCAGTGGCACATTGTATTCAGACTAACTAGCTGAAAAGCTGCTATGCCATTTCAAAACCTTACCTAGTATTTCTTCATGGTGCTGTTATGTGCCTATGAACATGTGTTAGCTCAGGTATCAACACACACTGTGTGGCATCACATAGATGTTCTAAGTAGGTTTGGTTTTAAAATTTTAAATAATACAGTGTCCTTGTGCTGAACAGACTTCGTGGAACATTCTGATACAAAGCAGTATTGACTTCTATCAGGATTGATTAGTCATTCTGTAGTCTAGGTACAGAACACTTTAAACAAATAGCATCAGTAATTATTTCTGATGGCAAATGATGGGCATTTCAGGTGTCTTATTTTTACCATGTAAGGAGACTGCTGAGAAGCAAGATTTCAGCCTTTTGGAAAAACTATGCAATTATTTGTTACTCATTAATAAAGCAGTACTGATGACAAGATAATAGATATTTTTTGACATGTTTGTCTGAATGTCAAATGTGACCTGGTTTTGATTTCTGTTTCATTTCTATATTTGTCAAGGATGATAAATTTATCCAACTCAGACTATTCAACTCGATTCTCTCCAACTAGGAGAGCTTTGGTTTCAAGGTGCTATAGAGCTGCAAAGTTTTATTTGTTTTTTACACAAAATTTTTGTTTGTTTGAAACAATAAATTGTCCCTGCCCTTTCATTGCAGCCTTTCCTGATCAATTGATTCCTTCTTCAACCAGTAATAAATATTCAAATCCCTGCATTTCTGCCATTCTTCTAAAATTTCTTCCATTAACTTTGGGCCCCAAAGTGAAGAATGAAGGAATGGACTTACAGCAGCATGATGATTTGGGTGGAAGCAAGTCAGCAGGGACTTCCGGGTCACCTTGCAGCTCAGCTGCACACCCACACCAGCTGTATCCAAACTGGGATAGTGGGGATCTGGGACGTACTATCACATCCTGACTTCTGCCTCACAGCTACTCAGGCTTCATTATGCATGTCCTGTGGTCTTCAGCCACATGGCAATTTTCAAAAGTCAGTGGTAGAATCTATGCCTTACTGCCTAACAGGTAAATCTGGATAGTTTTCTAAGCATTTGTAATGGTACTTTCATATTAAAAACTTTTATCTAGAAAGAATGACAGCTGGTATTTGCTGTGGAGGGTAGATGATGCATCCTTCCTAACATCTACCTATAACTTCCAATCTTATAGAAAGCTAGAGAGATAACAGATCCAATAGTAGGGAATGTTTTCTTGATAAATTAAAGTAGCTAGCATAAGACAAGGTCATGGGCAATGCACTGTAGGTGACTCTGCTTGACTGTTGTTGGACTAAGCAATCTCCAGAGGTCCCTTCCCATCTCAACCATTCTGTGCTTCTGTAACTAGAAAAGGATTCTGCTTTTCATGTATTTATCATTTGGGCATTTGTCTCTTTCCTTCCTTCTTCTTTTTCACTCATGCTTTTAATAACTTGCTTATTAATAACTAAAAATAGTTATTAATGAAATTCAAATAATTCTTTCACATCTTTGCTGAGACAATGCTTGTCTACTAGAGAAGCCAAGCTGAAATATGTGTAGACATACATGCTAGTTATATGGCTTGATTTGCAACCTCCATTACAGGAATACCACTGATTTAAGTACTGACTCAATTTTATTTTGATATTCTTATAGTATTAGGCCAGTAATGGTAGGAACACCAAAGACTCACCTTCTCCTCATCATATGAGCCTTATTGTCCTCATGGGATATTAAATTTAAAGTGGAGTCTGTAATGTAATATCTGTGGGGTTTCATTGTGTGACCCACAAATATAAAGACAGAATCCACAAAATATATAAATAACAGTTATATTTATCTTCTAGCTAAGTGGGAATAATAAGGCTGTGTGTGAATACGTTATTCTTTTCCTCTGTTGAAAGGTAACCTTTGATTTTTGGTAAGTACTCCCACATGAACAGCACAGTGCAAACATGTCACAGGGGATGGTGTAAAGTTTCTCCCTCCTACTGCTTTGATGCCTGTAAAGCCCCTTATTTGCCTGCACAAATATTTTTTGCATGGTTCATGTATTTGCTCTGGCATGCATTTTACATATTTTCTGCAGCAGTTTGGCTTCTTGTCCTTATGCTTTAGTGAGGATATTCAGAGGTTATTTAGGGCAGGTAAACAGGTGTAAAACCACTAATCTCAAAACATTTTATACCAAGTTGCTGTGCACACCTAGGGGATCCACCAGGCTCCTCAGCATCTGCTCATCTGAGCAGACCTCAGGGCCTTACCATGGTCACCTGCTCGGCATGGACTCCTGCCTGCTGTGGGATATGGGACTGCCCAAGCCCACTGGATTAAGCTGGTCCCAGTTCCCAAATTCTTGTTCTTTCTCACAGCCTTAATCTCAAAGGCTTTCAAGCCGTGTAGCTCATCTTTCAAGGAAACACTTGATTTTGAGTCACACAGGTGTATTTTTGGCAGGGGTTCAAAACCTCTTCAATCTTTATCAAGCATGAGAAAGAGCTACATATCCAGACAAAATGACAGCCAGCTGCATGTGCTTTCCTGCCTTAGCTGATTGCTGGGCAGTCACTTAGGTCCAAGGCATATAAAAACACTTCCCTCTCTCTCTGTTACAAACTTTCCCCAAAACAGAGAGCCCACTCTCATTCCAGCAGCAGACATTATGCTCTCTCTCACCCCCTGTCACAGTGAGACACCATCTGTATAATCATCGTCTATTCCCTTTACAGTGACACTCCAGCATCAGGCTTCTCAGAAACCTCCCCCAGGTAAATGCATTTAGTTTCCTCCCCTTTCCTAGGGTTCAAACTAGAGAAATGTGTGTATCCCACACTGAAGCCAAATCATTAAAGGCAGTCTTCTTTGGCTTCTTACAAATAAAAACATTAGTAGAATGTAAAGAAAAAAAACATGAATTCCCCTGAGGAGAAATATAGGCAAAGGAGCCACACGTGAGCCTGGTTGTCATGTTGCTTAATGCAACTTTGGAAAACAATTAGAGAGGCACAGCATTCAAACATGAGAAGAATGGGATCATTTTTTAAAATTGTCAAATACATGAAATGCAAAAGATGCCTTAATTTTAATCTAATTAACTTTTCTGGAGGTGCTGTATTGGAAGCACAGATTTATTTTAGTTCCAGTGGAAAAAAAGCATTATGTCAGTTTTACTTAGAAAGACACTCCCTAATTTATCATACCATAACCAAATTAAGCTTGAGAACTACTAATCAGTAGGTGTCTATTATACAGCAAAGCATTAGCCTTAGCATGTACAATGCCTTCGGCATTCAACAGGGCATATACTGGAAATAAGAATTCCTTTGTCATTTGGCCAGGGAAGCAATTATCTTCATAGTTCATGATTTGTATAATAATCAGTTAAAATAAGGTGTGTCATCTGCAGAAGCTCATGAAAAAATTAACGTTCTGGTTCTTATTTAGCAGCTTTAACTTCTTAAATACTTGCAAAGTTCCTGAAAACACTGTGTATTCATATAGCCCAGTTTCTCTTTCTGCACTGCTTCTTTTCCCTCCTCTCCCATCCAAAATACATAACTTTAAAAGAAAACTAGAAATCTGCAGTCACATTTCGTCTACAAAATTCTTCACATTCTGATTTTCTGTCTCCAATTCCACATGTGCACAAGTGAACTACACATATTCACATATTTATGCACAACATCAGCTCCTTCCTGCTATTTCCATGCTAGCATGACAAACATTTCAGGTCAGATCTCTGAGCCAGTGAGCACTAGCTCACCTTCGGGTACCCTCAGGAGGCACTGTGTCCCTGAGAGAGCTCTCTGCTGCCTCTTCCTCTCCCTCCTTTCCCTTTTCCCAGAGGAAGTAGTGATACATGTGCTGTGGACAACACCACAAGTAAATTGTGTCATCTTGTTATGCTGTTTTATATGATGTTTATTTAGAGTTATTTACACTAAATAAAGTATAAGCTATTATAAACACCATTTATTTAGTGTTTATTTAATCCCCACCCATCTGAGTGGAGTTACCGGGCATGCAAGCTATGATAGTCCACATGTATTTGAGCCCAAGGTCAGGTAGCTTATATCTAACTTCCTTACATAGCATGTGCTATAAATTAGACCAGCCTTTTGCTATTAGATAATTGCAAAAAAGGCTTCACTAATGGTATGACATCAAGTGACAGAGACTACTCCTATTCTCTTTTTCAGTGTCTTCATTTTACTGAACAGAAAAGTACTAATAATTAATATGGAATAACTAGTAGTCTGTGATTAACTTTCAAATCACCATCCATATGCCTTCTTCACAAGACTTTGCATTTTAACCATTGGCGCTTATGGGTGGTCATCAAAATCCATATTAACAGCCTACATTATAGCTAGAAGACCACTTGATTTCTCCTATTAAACCCATCTTAAGCATCTCATCACTCACAAGTCTCATATCACACACAAGACCCAAAATCAAGTAAATGATATCACAATCAAGTTTCTAAAGTTCTTATTTATTTCAAATAACATTATTTCTCCATCTATGCCAAGACTGTGTTTGTTAGGATGAACCCCTGGTCTGATGGATCAAGCCAGTCTCATGCTCCCGTTCCTAAGATCCCAGGTAACATCCACTTCCTCCTCCAAGCTGCTGTCACTTACAGAAGTTGTTCTGATGCCATAATGAAGAATCTCTTTGAACTTACTGTTTTCTGTTGGACTTCCAGAAAGCTGTACTCTTGCCAAAAGCCCAGCTGTAACATAGTGAGGAGAGCATGTACATAAATACATATGTAAAAATGGCAGGAAGATTAAGCTACTTCACACTATTACTATTCGAATTCTTCTACATCATATTGTTGAACTGAAAAAAAAGAACTTAAAAATACATTAGTCTGCTCAGAAAGTGACAGAAAGTGCCATCCAAAGTGTAGTAATACAATATTTTTCCAATTACACAGCTCATAGATGGGAACTGAGGAAGAAATTAATTCATCGGTGTAAAGGAAGGAAGGGGTCTTTGTGATCTTCTAATCTGATACAAATAGCCAAGATAATGCACAAACTGAACAAAAGGCTGAATCACACCTGGAGTCAGAATTACCTCAAGAAGTGTTATTTAATTTATTACAACTTTATTTTTACTCTGCTAAAAAACTCATACCAAGCTTTCTCATTGGTATCAAAAGTGTTAAATGCATTGACATTTCGACACAAATTCCACCTTCCTGAAAGGCTGAATCCTGTGAAGCCACAAAACACAGAAACAGTTTCTGTTTACCTATTCATGGGAGTTATAACCACCTAATAAAGTTAATTGGCTAAAATATTGCTTTTATAGAGGGAAGAGGATAGTTGCCTACCTACCTTAAAGAGGAAGCCAGTCTTTGGTGGCCTGTGGCCATACCAGAGCATCCTGTCCAGTGACCCAGTCAGCCTCTCTCTATGCAGGGATAGCCCTTAATAAGTGGATGCAATATTTTATGGCAGGTGTAATATAGTGGACTAAACACAGCATTAAAAACCCAGCCTTTCTGATCCCAGGAAGACCTTACATAATCACTCACACATATGTCTCTTTCCTCTAATAAAGTATCTACATCCCAAAACATAACACCTTCCTTACAAACATGTTTTATTGATTTGTTGATGTTTGTAATATTATTGGAAGACAAAAAGTTCTTCAGATGTCCTCTTCTGTGAAATTGTTACTCATTCCTGAGTCAGATGGAAATTGTATTGTCTTCCAGGAGAATTTTTACTGAGTAAGAATCTCAGCTTTTATTGTTAAATTCAAATATTCATGCAAATTGATGGCTTAGCTTACTTACCTCTTGAAAACTCTATAAGTGACAGATGCTAGTACTTTTCAGTACTATCATGACATTTCTAACTGGTAGATATAGAAATACTAGGGCAGCAAGGAGAAAAAAAAAAATATTTCAAATAAGAGCAGAGACAGGCAGAACTAGTGTCCCCACAATCTCAACTGCTACGAAAAAATAGTTTGTTTAAATAAAATGTTGGTAACCATTTTAATAAATGGGCTGCTACTACTGAGAAATAAGGTTAACGTTTTCTATAGAGTTCTTGCTCAAATAATTGAGTGAGGTTCCTGAATGGTCCAGCTGTACCATTAGAAAGAAATCCAGAAAGAAAACATTGAACAGATTCAGAGCACTGCAACAGGAAACAGGACTGTCTCTGCTGCTTTAGCTTTAACTTGGTGGCCAGAACAGAGTAATTATCTGTATAAAAGTACTATTGTTTTGCTTTGGTAATCCTCCTTGTAGCTATGACAATAAATCTTTCGGAGTTTTTTTGAGACAGACTGGAGCAGTCTTGATCGCAGTTGATCATAAGCAAATAAAGGTAGAGGCTGTCTTTAAAAAAGGTCTGTAAAAGTCATGTTTTAAACTATGATGATAGTTGGTGCATTCTTAAATGAGGTATTTTGTTGTATGTAGTATGTTTCATGTATTTTGGTCATGTTCAGAATAAATGTTTTTGGTAGGTTTGCTCTTTATGAAGTTAAAAGTTTTAGCAGTCTTTACAGAATTGTGCTTTCGCCTATTCACTGAAATTGGTTTTAATTAGAGCTCAGCATGAGCTCCAGGTCTTGGAAATTCCTGTCTGCTTCTGGGAGAGAAAACTACATTCACATGTAATCTGCAGTTGGTCAAATATCTCATAAAAACTGTGAAATTGTTTTTGAATGCTGGAGTGTGTCATACAAAATAGCTGAGCTTAGGTAGTGTCTTCTCTAAAATGTCTACCAGCCAAAAGATAAACCTGCTAGACAACTCTCTAGGGTGGGGACTTTTTGTGAATAATTAGCCTTGAGCAATGAAACTCCAGAGCCACACCTGGGCTGAATCTTTGATCTGTCTTTATACAGCTAGAACCAAGTTATAGAGTTTATGCGTTATCCTGATGTTGCAGGTGATAAAATCTTTACTCTTGCATACATACTGCAACAAATATATATGTGTGTGTATGTATACATGTATATATATCTCTTATGTGTGTGTATATATATATGGTAAAAATAGATGCTGTTAAGTCTCACCATTCAATTATGTTTCTCCATTGTTCATTCTGGTGTGGTTTAATCACTTTTAGGATTTGTTATTTTTTCTTTCTTTCACGTAAAAGATGAAACCCAATGACACATTCTTTCTTGATGGCATCAGAACAATGTGTACAACAATCAGTGTGCTGACAGAGCAGAATCTTTACCTGACCTATTTAATAGGTACAGTTGTTAAAGACTTTAAAATGAAATAAATTAATTGTTTACAATGTGTATGTTTATTTATTTTTTTACACATAATACCCTTTTTTTTTTTTTTTGACAAGTTTCATTAAATAAGAGAAAGGGTCAAATAGTCTCATGTGTCTCATTTAGCTGCATATGGTCTTTGCTGGACAGTCTACAAGAAGTGTGAACTGAATGATAATCAGTTTGTCCTCCATTTTAATCCTTGATGCATTTCCAGCTCTACCTGTGGCCTTGGGCAAATCCCTGAACTTCTCTGTCTATCTTATACATGCAA
Source organism: Haliaeetus albicilla (assembly GCF_947461875.1). Taxonomy (NCBI): domain Eukaryota; kingdom Metazoa; phylum Chordata; class Aves; order Accipitriformes; family Accipitridae; genus Haliaeetus; species Haliaeetus albicilla. The sequence continues at coordinate 29,240,430 of NC_091485.1, forward strand.
TAAGAATTATAATAATATAGAATTAATTGGTTATTTGTTTGCCATTTTGAAGATTGTTAGCTACATTCTTCTCTTGTTTATACCAATGTAATATCCCGAGTGAATAAATTTGTAACTGTAATTTAGAAAAATTCACAGTTTCTACCTTTATACTTAATGTTGTAGAGCTCTTCTATCATTAAGTTCTGTAAATATACATGGGAAATGCCCATGTCGTTATGAAAACTGTCGAGAATAGAAGACTTTGCTTCTTTCATCCTATGTAGCAATGATTGCTTCTGATTTAAAAAAAAAAAAATGTATGCCAACTATGTATTAAAGCTCTAGGACGATTAGAAAACTTATTCTCATACAAAATTATTAGAAACTTGGTCTCCTCACCGACTGAACTGAGAAGTTTACTAGACCATTGTGTATTCAGTTATTAAAATAGGCCCAACACATTGTTGTGAGTGCTAACTTTTTGCTGTCTGCAGTTCTTCAATAACATCAACATGTATATGTATGACTGGGCTGTTGAACTTGCTTCAGTCACACTCCTCACACAAACATTCCGATTTACTGAACTGATGCTGTTGATACCACTAAGAAGTAACCATCTGACTAGTGGATAAATCATCAGGCAAGTATCTGTGAATTCTAATTCTCTCATATCTTTTAGAGTGTTGAAGAAGTCAGGCTAACTTGCACACCCAAAGAGAAATTCAAGATGGGGACACTTTAATTTAATTTTGCTTTCAATATTGACATATTCAAAAAGCAACATTTTTTACACTTTCTGACTTTTTTTAATTAAACTACTTTAAAAATAAAATGTTGATGAGCTAGATTAATTTAGAATAGTAAATGTCCCTTCTATATTATGCAGGAGTTTTAGTGAAATTAGAATAATAAATATCCCTTCTACATTATGCAGGAGTTTCAGTGACATAAGTGCTTTATAGGCAGGTAGAAACAGCCTTTTAGCAACACTTCCTCAGCATTTTGTGATGACCATATTATAATATATCTGATAAAAATACACTAATATTTTTCCTTACAAACAAAAATGAAGTGGCATATACTCCTGTTTCCAGATATAACTCATGAATATGCATGTATTTCTCTTCACTTAAGCTTTTACGCAGCTGTATCAGAAACAGGGAATGGTTTATTCTCTAATGTCAACTCTAGGGAGTTCCATACTAGGCTTGGACTAAATGTCTAAAAAGGTGTTAAAAAAATAATGCTGCTTTAACACATTAAGTTTCACCTTTTTTTAACAGATCATTTCTAAATCAATTCAATTGTTTTGTCCATTTTTATTTAAAAAAAAACACCCAGAAGCACATTTCTAAGGACAAAAATGATGGTTTTCTGATCCCATGGAATGCCAGGAGGCTCTGAATGAAGACTTTCCTTAATTTCAAACTGCAAAAAAAAGCTGTGACTCCTTCTTCTTGCACCCACTGCTCAGCAATGATGGCTCCAGCACGCAGAGTCCCAGGCATGGGACTTGCCTGGGAGAAGTGGAGCCAGAAGGACATCCCGGGTGGGGGGCACTCCCCACCTCCCTCCTGAAGAGAGAAGCCCACACCGCTTTTCAGCCCCAGCAGCACGATACTTGCAGCCTGTCATGACCCGGGCTTGTTTTTGTGCTCAGACTCACGACTGATTCTCCGAGAAAGTCCGATGAATCTCGCATCTGAGTGAGGTTTCAGTCAAAACCTCAAATAGCATTTGTTAACAATGTTTACAGTGCTGTGGTTTCAGCTTCAGGCTGAGAAAACAAATATTTAATGGGCAATAAAATTTTTAAGACCTGAATAGTAGGGGAATGTGGTTTTGCTTCGCTACATGCAGTCTCTCATGCTGAGATACCCAGTAACATGTTCAGTACGCGGTTTCTTTTTAAGACCCACGCAAAATGCTTTTGGTAAGCTAAAATCCACTTCAGTTAGCATTTTAGTTCAGGATTCATATATTCAAGCACTCTAAAACTTTTGCTAACAGGGTTGGTGGCAACAGAACTGGAGGACCGAGTGATTTGTCCAGCCCATAGCTCAGAGGTAGCCTACTCCTCAAGTCTCCTCGTTAGCCTTATTTCCAATCACACTGCACAGCTCTTTTTATAGTCTTCTGTTCCTGCTGTGCATGCGGTGTGCTTCCGTATTTCTCGAGTATGGTTTTTAAAAGCTGTGACTCCAGCATGAACTTTTCACTTGCATGCTCAAAGAATCACTATTTATTTTTCGTTCTTTCTCCCTCATTTGCCCTCTTCTGCTAAACCCCAGCCTATAAAATTCTGCCCTAGTATGACACATGCTCCAGCGCAAACCCTGGACAAAACACAATTCCTGCTCAGTTACAGGTTTGAGAATGATGGTGCCCGTCAGCAAAAAAATCTTAGTGGGAAAAGATGAGAAACCTCTATAATCTATAAGGAACGAGATAACAGAAGGTGTAAGAATTTCTTCCCCCCCTCAGATTTCTCACAGAGTCAGCAAGACTGGGCCAGCGTTTGGCTGCTGTAATTCACAGTTGGGCGCATTAACCACCATCCACTTTGGTTGGTGTTAACATGCTGGGCTGTGAACTGCAATGCTTGAGGAACTGGTTCACATCCACTTCTGTGACCCGGCTGTGGGGAAGCAACCACGAGCAGAAAGGTGGGGCAGACATCCCCATTTCTATCCTTTTTAAAATGTCTCGGCATTTGTTTTAGTATGAGGTGCTTGTAATTGCAGAACTGGCAAAGAACTAGAGAGCATAACAGGACTGAGTTAATACAGGAGAATTCAGGCTTCAATGTAAACTTTACCTTTTACTCTAAATAAAACGGAACTCGTTAAACGAGTTAAGCTGTTACTTTGTCCCAGCTGGTTTGTCCATAAGAGTCTGAAATAAGATTCACTTTAGAAAGGCAAGATTGTACCTAACTTCTTGTGGTTAGCTAGGCCACGCTCCATGGCTCTTCTTTACATATTCTTTTTTCGCTTAATGCTGTGATCACCTCTTTAAAGAAGCAAGCAGAGCTGATTTCCAGGCTGTGCTGATGGCTGCAGATGCAGACTTCTTCACAAGAGGCTCACGGTTCACTTCTGTGGTGTTAAAAACAATTCATGTTTGCTAGGTGAAATATTTTAGGATTGTGCGATGTTTTATTGCCCTATGTGGTTATCACCTTCAGACAGCAAATAGAGCACACTGGTCGCCTAAGTTAGTTAAGAAATATTTTTTTATTTGTTTGAAAATGTGTCTTTTACATATGGATTTTTATACATATATACAACATATATGCAACATACATGCAATACATATGAGAATAAATACAAAAATCACAAATATTATTATAAGTAAGAGGTTTCCTGCACTGGTAATCACATGTCCATTTAAAAAAAACTGCTTTGATTAGTGAGCAAGAATGATTTATTCCAGAAGTATTTCTAAGCACTTTTTTTCATGAACAGGAATCATTTCTTCTGGAAGTATTTCTATGTAGTCAGGTAAACAATAGGTCTTTGCTGTTAATACTATTTTACTGGGCTATTTAGGACTGATAAAGTAAGTAAGTGGAATACATACTAACACCCCTCCCACGCAATTCCTCCAGGTAGACTCAATCTCCATGTTTTTGCTACAGAAGCATCCAGATCCATGGCCAGCTGCTGACAATGCTGGCCTTGTCCTAGCCCACCCGAGGTGCCAGAGCAGGGCTCAGGGTGCATTAGCTGCTCTGTCATCTAAGGTGTTGCTTAGTCCTTGGAGAACTACAGCTCTACAGAGCTAGATACTCTGGCGTGAGAGCTAGGAAAAAACAGAACACTCCAAATAGAGGTGGCAGGGTTCTTCTCTTGTTGGTATGATACCAGCTTCCATAAAAATTAAAGTTCACAGAAATAATAAGCAAAGCATGCAGTTATTTTTGAAGGAATGAGTAATACAGATAACAAAAAGATCATATCCCTTCAGCCAGCAAATGAAAATTCGGTGTTTCTACAAATGCAAAAGTTATAATACTGTAACTTTTTAATGGCATTTTGGATTGTGTGTGTAGTTTACAAGTGTGTTTTTTTCCTCAATATATCTGATATGGAAGCCCATCAAATTCTCTGTGCTTTTCTTCCTCCAAAGCAAATGGAATGTGACTTAAATGTCCTGTCAGTAATAAAAACACATGACAAAATAATTTTTTCTCATTCTGTTGCTGAATAGGTATTGAATGTAAAAACAAGCTCACAGTTGCAGTCCTTTGTGTAGCCTTTTCACTGCTTCATACACTGGTTTATGGTATAGTTAATACTAATATTTGATCATTTAGGGTAGATATTTCTTCTTTGATCTATAGTACCATTTCAAAACAATATTTTTGTTCTATGAGAGATTAGTTGTCAATGTTTTTTATACAAAAACTTGAAGATAATTAATTGACCCTGCATTTAGTGCAGGAGATCTGTCAGTTTCTTTTATGTTTAATATTTGCTTCTTTCCAAGTATTGAAAAGATAAACATGTTTGTCAAAAATTAATTTTAGTGTTTGTCTGGTTACCACCCAACAGTATTTCAGTCCTTATCTGTTGTTTGATTACTCTTTGTCAGTCTTTAAGTACAGTTGTTTCTCAGCTGAGCCTCCTGGGACAGTTCTGAGGCTCAAAGTCCTCTCTCTTTTAATTCCAGTCATATTAATTAACAAAAGATTTTTCTCCAAGAGTGACAGCACATTCTCTACAAACTGAAGCCAAAAACGGCTGATGGCACAAAAATGATAAAAAAGAAGCGTCTCGAGGTATGACTGATCTTAGAACAGAACAGAACAGAACAGAACAGAACATTTCAGTTGGAAGGGACCTACAATGATCATCGAGTCCAAATGTCCGACCAGTTCAGGGCTGACCAAAAGTTAAAGCATGTTATTAAGGGCATTGTCCAAATGCCTCTTAAACGCTGACAGGCTTGGGCCATCAAGCACCTCTCTAGGAAGCCTGTTCCAGTGTTTGGCCACCCTCTCAGTATAGAAATGCTTCCTAATGTCAAGTCTGAAGTTCCCCTGATGCAGCTTCGAACATTATCTTAGGAGATATTAAACTGTTAATGTGTTGTATCATAGTTTTAATATTTCATTTAATTATGGTCAATGAAGATAGTTTATTTCCATCCCAATAAATTACTCTTAGGAAAGAGTTAATTACATCTAAGTTTACAGTAACTTATTTTATATGAGAAATATTAGCTATTTTTGTCCTTACTTTTAGTACCATTAGTCAGCGTAATGCATAATGAATAATTTTGGGCCAATCAGGAGCACTGTCATTCATGCCTACTTTATAAGCATGACCATGTTGTTTGTCATTTGCCATAGTAGTCTTTCAGACAGGAAATGCTTTGAAGAATAAAAAAGAAGATGTCTCCAGAACAATTTAACTCCCTTTGCAGTCCTCCAAAATATTTTGATTGACACTCAAATGCTAGAGTCCTTACTCAGTCAAAATGACCTTCTGAATCAAGAACTCTAGCTTAGGTAGGAATTTTTCCCTGTGGAAAGTATGCAGAAAATAATTACAGTTATAAACACTTGTAATATGAAATACATAATTGCTACTTCTCACTTTATAAATGACTGTACAAGGAAAGATATAGTAGAGACTAATGGAGTAGAGAATAACTACTTAATGGCACCTTCTGTGAACAACTGTAAGCACAGTGGGCCTTGTTTCCTAATCAACTGCATCTTTTAGATCTGCATAATACTGTTGATTTTTTTGAAACAGCTCTTGATAGCATTGATAGTAACGAAGTGAACTGAGAAACAAGCCTACTCACTATTCTTCAAAAATATTAATATGCATGATGAAACACATTGGATTGCATGCCAATTAAGTAGAGAGTAACTTGTCAAGACTATTTTTCTGGTGTTTTCTTGGACTGTGTTATTCAGTCAAAGCTAAGCAACAGGCAGTATCTTGTTCTGTCTTTTAAGTCTGTATGCCATAAGGTTCTGCACAATCTCTGAAGTTCTCCAGAGGTTGCTGATACATTTCTTCACAATTTACCATATTTGCACCATATCAAACCACATCAAACCTGAAGAAGACAAGTTGTCCTTTTCATTGTTTATGTTTTCCTGGTGTGTTTATCACTTTCATTATAATCATTACCTCAAAGATTATAGAAAATACGACTCAGATCTGAAACACTTAGTTGTCCTTTGTGTGGTTAAATGAAATCCAGGAGGAATGATTTAGCAAACCAAATCTATCTCCAGCCAGTTTTGCCCACCCTTATCTCTCTTTTTTACAAAAAGCCAAATGAAAACAATATTCTGTAAATGAATGTCAAACAGCAAATGTATTCCACCTTCAGAAAACTGTAAAGACTAAAAGCTTTCATACCAGTTTAGGCTTTCTTTTCCTTCTTTTTTTTTTTCCAGAGATATGCAGATGTGTTGTACTCCTAAACAAGGCTAACAGGTATTGAAAAGAGTAAGGAATGCTCTGATCTGTGTTAGTGGAATGCTATGAAAACCAAGCTGCAACATGCATGTTGATGTACAAATGCTAGTAGTGCTTTATTAACATGATTTCCACATACTCAGGTACTCCATTCAACCCACATGAACACATGCAAACACAAAATACATATTCAATTTTACTACTGGAATATTTGTATCTATGGGAATGAATTCTATTCAGTGTAACAACAGTAAGTTTGACTTTAACATTATTCAGCAATACATGCAGTTTTTAAATTTTAAAGGAGGAAGAAACTACACCTGTGTGAGTTATGTCAAAAATATACTGCTTCTGCATAAAAATACTTAGCTTCACAAATATGAGATGGAGAATGGCTAACTAAGCAACAGGTATGCAAAATAGGCTCTAAGTTTTTGAGGTTCACAAGCTGAATTGGATCCAAGGTTTTCAACTACTGCAGAAAACAACCTATAGGAACAACAAAATTATTATTATCCTGATAACCCTGATATATAAACAGAAGCACTGTTTGTAAGACATACAACCCAACTTTCTGACCTCCTAATCTCTGATAAGGCTTATTTCATGTGGATCATTTGTAAGATGCCTACAAGAGAGCTACAAGGTCGATCAAAGGGCTGAGAAACTTGGCTTATGACAACAGTTTGAAAGAACTTGTATTGCTTAGTCCAAAGAAGAGGAGACCCAGAAGAGGCATCATAACTTGTTCAAAGCTGCTGCAGGAAGAAGAAAGTAGAAGAAGAGGGAGGTAATTTCAAGATAAATGAAACTGTGGGAGGATCTGTGGGAGGATCTCTATACAGAGGTGGTCTGAGACAAACAGAGGAAGACCCTTTTCCATGCCATTTATGAACATCTCCCAGCCCCTCAACATGGGCAGTGTGCCTGCCTAGCTTTCTTTCCTTACCTTCACCCTCCTGGACCATCTCTCCCATCCCTTCTTAACTCCCGCAGAGGTAGAGCTCTCTGAGAGCACCACTGGCCCCCCTTGACACAGGAACAGCCTCCTAATGCTAGTCCCTTTCCCCTCCGCCTCACTCAGCCACCCCCACCCCCCAAATTAAGCATATATTTCCAAAAAGCCTTGAACAGGCTCTGTGTGAAGGCCCTCAAGGTTTTCATGACTGCCAAATAGCGAAGTTCTGTATTACTTATAGGATATCATAACTTGCAAGTCTGGTTTTGGGGAAGCCTAAAGCATTGCAGAAACATTAACTACTTGAGCACTCACAGTGGCTTTTTAAATACTGTTATATGGTCCATTTGGTTTTCAGAGGAAAAAAACAGATCCTGGGAAGCCGTGTGTCTTGCCACACTTCTTCAGTTGCAGAAGTAATTGATGTCAGGGGAAAGAATAAAAGATGGGAACTCCTGGGCCTTGGGCTTCAGCCTCTAAACTCATAAAAGTAAATTCATCTCTCTAGAAAAAAGAAGCATTTTATTATTTGGTAGACTTACACTCAGTCCATACCTTTATATATCTGAAAACTGATCTGAAATGCAAATAAAAAAGAGACTTACTTAAAGTACCCCTGTATTTGGACTGGCTAATTTCAATGTTAACTGTTTGTCTCATTTCTGCCTATAGTTAGATTGCCTGTTCATAATAAGTTATTTTCTCCCTACAGAAAAACAGGTTAATTCGTTATTTTGTGATCTCATCACTCATTTTTTAAAGGCTCAAAACCAGGCCCCACATTCCCCTGTTATCGGATGCTTGTTAAACTGCAGCTCACCCACATGCTTTCTGAGGTCCATAAACTTAAAGTACCATTTCACCTACTTGTGATATCATTTTATAAATTTTGGATTGTTTTAACTAACCAGGCGTACTTGCTGATTTATATAAAGTCTGAATGCATTTTGTTAGCTTCCTGAGAGATATATTGTGACCAGAAAACAAAAACATAAGAAACACAGCTGGGTTTTTTGTCTGATTTTTTGTTTGTTTGTTTGTTTGTGTGTTTAGTGGATGCAAGAATGAATATTACTCCACATTTTGAATAAAGCACATATTTCAATTATGACTGCAACTATCTGTACTTTAAACAAATTGCTGTATGAAATGAAATCTCCCCTGACAAAATTCTTTATTCTTCATTCTAATGTTTTTATTTATAGAGAAAGTGATTACTCCTTTTCTTGCAAAGGGAAAAGTAAAGAACTAAAAGAAAAGAAATATTTACATCCTGAATATGAAAGACTGGAGATACCATTTCACCAAACCTTTGATACACTAGTTATTGCATACAGTGGTGATATTGGGACAATGAAATCACATTGTTGACATAATCCACTATACTGGAAAGTACCTTGCAGGGATCTTTTGTCTTCTATTGGACATAGAAATTAGCCCTTCCCATAGTAAAATTATTATTATTGCATGTAACTGTGAAACCAAAGGGCCATATTCCATGAGCTAACTCACATCCAAGCTTTTTAGCACAACTTTCAGATTCTTAACAGAAATAAAAAGTATTTATAAAAATGTATATAACTTTTGGATTTGAAGTTTTTCTGGATTGCCTTGTCATTTGTCTTTATTTGTATTTATTTCTCTTTCTATGAATTCTTGTATAAAATATAGTGACTTAGAAAAGTGCAATCAACAAAATTATCTGTTGGTGTTGGAGAAGACAAAAACATTGCCCTGTAACTACAAAATGTTTCTTCCTATTAGAAGATACTAAAATGAAAATTGTTATTATTCCACAGGTTTTACAGCTGATCAGATTCCTCTGCCATTTCCACCTTCATTCACACTCTTTTTCTTAAATTCACACACCAAAAGAAAAAAACAATGCTGTTTGTTAGACCTGAGGTGTAATACTGCCACAACAGAAGTTGCAGTCAGATAATAAAGGAAAGGGCAATATCTTAAAACTTATACTGCAACCTGTTTGTTTCAGATTCCGAAGGTGAAGTACTTGAGGGTGAGGCTGCATCCATGTATTTACATCATCAAGGCTCTTCCCTTGCTGTTGAAAGTAACTCTTCAAAAACATGTCTCAGGTTCCTATCAAGGCAAAGCGGTTGATGCCTGATAGCATCCTCTCTTTCTATTCTGGATCCAGGCCAATTCCTATTGAAGTCACCAGAAAGAATCCCTCTGGCTTAAGCAAGAAGTTAAATTGGGCTTTCTTGGGTTTGTGGTATAGCCTTGGGCCAGACACAAACCCTCTGTCCCATAATTAATTTATCCACATGCTACCTTCCAATATTATAGCAAGCCAAGTTAATACTGCATTTGGAGTGTGTAGTTCTTTTATGTTGCATTTCAAGCAGTTCAAAGCAAAGTCTTATTTTAGGTACCTATATATAATTATGAAACTGAGATCATTGGATGTTTGAAGCAGGTAAAATCTGTAGGGTACACAAGGATATTACAGGGTTGTTGGGGATTTTTTTCTTCCTGTAAGATAATTAACTTTCTGTTTACTATATTATCTGGAAAATGAACAGCATAAGATAGGGACTGGCTAACAAAGAATAATAATAATTTTCATGATATTTACATTTTTTCTCTTATGATAACTTTAAAGTTATGATATCCAGATGCCATAATACTGCATGACATGAAATTTTTTAAAAGTGAAAGTAAGGAAGGATGAATTCTACTTCTGATATTAAAAAAAATACCTTTCATAAGCTGAAAGCCTTTTCTTACAGCATACACTCAGTTTTGCAGGAAAGTTTCAATTTCTGAGCAAATTTGTAGGAAAATTAAGTAATAAAATATATACTGCAATTTTTTATTTCAGCTGAAACATGGTTTAAAGGACAGAGAAAGAATTGGGACAATACTTCCTTACAAGCCCAAGTTGAAGCTATATCCCACAAAAATCAGATCAATCATAGAATCAGGCTTGCTGACCAAAAAGTATTTAATTGTTTTCACAGTGTGGACCAGGTCTGATAGGTTAGGAGGATGTAAGAAAATTAGTAAAGGAAACATTTAACCTTTGTTCCCAAACACCCAAGGTAAGTATCATAACCAATCCCTGAAATTTAGTTAATGTGGGGAATTGTGTGAGGTGCATCTGACTAAATGAATGTTTACTACACCGATACAAACATCTGAGCTTAGGCTTTTTTATAGTCAGCAGAGATCTGGCCCATAGTTGATGGATATGTCTCATCCTAAACCAGGTGCCTACATTTGGTCAGATTAATTTTGCCCTATGTGGCATTGATTGTATTTACTCTATTTCCACTGACTACAGGTGGCGACTAGGTGACCCTAGGTTGCCTGTGTGACTAGCTCAGACGTAGACATCCACATCACAGACACCAAAAAGTTAGATAAGTTAAAATTGGTCCTTGTGATACTGTGAACATAGTTTTTGCAAGATTCACTCATATGTTAAACAGACCTAATAGAAGAGCCTGAGCAAGGCACATTCAAAACAGCCAACTGATTAGGTTACTTTCTTGGAATAGGAAAGGCCTTGGGACAAATCTTTGTTCTTAATTATTCAAAGCAAGAACTGAAATCACTATATTTTACATCCTATCAAAGTCTACTAACTACGGGGCTACCATAGTTACTATTGTGATGTGAATGGCATTTCCAGCTTTGGAAGATCCCTTTTCATTCAGTGCAGTACAGGACTTGTTTGAAAGTCTCCAATAGTTCAAAGGGATGGAAAAAGTATCTTTTGCTCATTTCAGTTCCACACCTATTTTTGCTACAGTCTGTGCCTCCAAGACACATTTGAACACCTAACCCTTTTGATCCATCTGGTAGAATATATACACAGAGCAGGAGTAATTTAAAAGCGGAGTTGATTTACTTTAATTTACACATTCATATAGCTTTTTGTACCTGCTTAACATGGCACACCCTTACCCAGTCCCTCAGCACACCAACTGAACCAGCCTTAGATTGCCTCAGAATTTCTTAGCCTTAGACTATGAAGGCTAAATTCAGAGATGATCTATCAGATGAACAGGGAATCCAGTGTGGATCTAAGGTGGTTTACTTACCTGGCAAATTAGATAAACTTAGATTACCACTAGAGCTATTTCATCTCACAACTACAGTTACTTTAAATTTACATAAAACGCAATTCCTGAAGGTGGCAGTATCATGAGCAAATCAATATACAGCCTTCAATACGTGCAAAAACCCAGAACATGACCATGCAATTCTAAGTGTTAATTTAACAATAGTGCCACATATGGCCTTTTAACATGTGTAACTGAGCATAAGTTCTGTGCTAGTAGTTGGTTTGAGGTTTGCACTCAGTATTTCCCATGTTTTTCTCTTGAGCTGTAAAACTTAAAAAGAACATCCTTTCCCTTAGATACCTTTTAGCATTTCATACTACTGGTCTTCATGAATTATTATAAGCATTACATACCAGAAATGGTGAATTTTGAACATTTTTGGCCTGAGTCTTTGCTTCACAAAGGTCATTTTACATAACACAGGCACTGTAAAAGGACTCATGTCATAGATGGATTGTCTTCTCTGTCCACTTTAAAGCCCTCTTCATAATGTGAAGTGAACAATGTCGGGAGTCCCCATTTGCCTACAAGTATTCTGTACTTTTTTTTACTTTATTCTTCATAGTTACTAGTTATGTCTGTGTAGGCTGGCTGGTGACAGAAAAAGGAGGGGACAAGGGTTTCACCCACCATTGTGCTTATGTATACAGAGGCATGAATCACCCATTTTTACATAAGCAATTTTTTTTAAAACTGCCTTCGGTAGCAAATGCTTGAGATCATACTGAAAACAGGGGAGGAAAAGTTCCATTAAGCTTAAAGATTATGGGATAAACCTTTTATTTAACTAGACTCAAATCAGAAAAAGCAAAGAAGAGGTACAGGTTGCTCTTGCAAAGTCCCTGGGACAGTCAGAGGGAATCTCGCTCTGCCCCAGAGGAACACAAGCTTTACTCCATCCCCATCTCCTCAGAAAAAAACAGGCTTTTCAGAGAGGGCGAGTCCAGCCTTTCACACTTGGGTAAGCAGCATGAACCACCCCGTGCAAGGTGGCATAGCTATGGGAAGGTAAAGCAATATGTGGGCACGTTCCCCGGTGCTTCCTCCTGGAAGAAAGAATTTGCATCATTCCTTAATAATGGCTACACCTAAATGTTGCAAACTAGCCCTTAGTTCTTCCTAGCCATTTTCTGGTATGCAGAGCACATTTTCCAGTCCAACAGGACTCTCTGCCCGCTGTAGTGCAGGCCTCTGGTTGTCAGGTTCCCGGAGCAGAAACCTCCAGACCAATATTTTGCGTTTTGGTCTCGTTCAGCTGGCGAGAGTGGCCCGGCTTCCCTGCACCTCTCCCGCAGTGCTGCTCTCTCAGAGGCACCCAGGAGCTAGCCAGCTCAGTAAAGCACATACTATTTAGTTAGATAAAGCATTTAGGAGAAAACATGCCTTAAAAATGTTGAAATAGCATGAATAATACTTAGCTTACCTGCTTGTCACATTTTTTTTCCACATCGAAATCCTTTAGAAGGTTTGCCTCTGTCTTGCTCAGTGTTACATCTGTAAGTGATGAGGTGGGTGAAATGCCTTTTCTCTCATGTCAGAACTGAGATTCTCCGCATTTTCAGATCCTCCGTCTTCTAACGCTTCCCAAACTTGACCAAACTAGTCTAAGCTAATCCCACAGGGCAATACTTCAAAAGGCTTTTTTTCTGCTTAATTTTAGTATTGCAATTTACTCTCATTATTTTTCATTCCTACAGCAAGCATTCCCTGTGTTAACAGATAAGCCAGGAAGACTTTAACTAACAGCTCTGTAAAAGTGTGTATATAACCTCAGTAAAGTCAGGATAGTTGCAACTGAATATTCTGTGCTCCTATAACATCTGCAATATTAGCACAGATGAAACGACACTGGTGCTGACAGCCTGTTATTTGTGTTGGGGAGTTCCTGATGCAGCTCCTTTAGAATTTCACTCCAAAAATCTTTTTATCAGTTCTCTCTGGCAAAAATGCAGCTGCCAGAGATCCACTGCATTGCCTCTGGCCCCAGCTCAGCCAAGGCAGAATTAGCTCATCTCTGGTGCGGTTGCACGACCGTCAGTATTATAGCTGCGGTTTTGTTTTCACCTGGGCCACTTTGCCCTCCAGACCTGCTTGTAGACTGAGACGGGAAGACAACACGTCGGAGTGTATCGCAAAGGGAACTGGAATAGCTGAGTAGTATTACCTCAGCTAATGGCAAGTGTTACTGACCTGCCACTCTGAATAATCAGCAGAATAAAAAATAATTATTACAAGGAGAAAAAAATATATATAACAAAGGGCAGAAGTTAAACTGAGCGGAAATGAGGCCCGTGACTTCCTTGTTTTTTTGAAATAAACTTAGACCTGTAGAAGAGCCCGGAGTGTAACAGGGTATATAAAACAGGACTCTGCCCAGACATGGCAGGGTCAGTCACTAGAACACAGTCCTTCCTGTCCATCCTTCTTGCAATGGCAGTTTGTCTGTCTCCTACCTCTGTATCCACTCATCTCTGGTGACTGTCACACAAAGAAGGGGGGAATCCCAGCTCTCTATTCCTCCTTCCGCTCCTTTTTCTTTAAGAAGCAATACTTTCAGAAATCTGTTTTCCTGATTTCTACCCTGAGCTTTCACCCAGGCTATGACTAGATAAGCCATAAATACTTTACAGACCATTCAGATCTAGCTGAATGATAAGAAATGTTGTTTAATTAGCTGCTGCTTAAAAGCTTTTCCAATGATCGACTTAAATCCTTGTCTTTTTAAATTAATTTAAAGTTTTGCCTGTATTACATGCCAGATGAAAGTATATCACATATTTTGATGAGTGGAAATGAATCTGGATTTGGGGAAAAAAGTCAATGCAATTGCATAATGAGAGTTTTAGAGCGTTTCCAGGATTCACAGGTTAAAGATGTCCAAGGGTGTTTTATAAAAAGGTAAACATAAACATACATGATCTCTTAGTCATAAGTAGAAAGTTTTACCATTACATCTGGTTACTGTGCCTCCAAAAAACATTCACAATATTTTTCTGACAACGTGAAAGTGGCTGGAATTCATCGCAGAGATTTTCTCCAGTTAAAATTATAAACAACAATGCCTGATGTGCAAAGATGTTAGAAGTACAATGCAGCCTTCATATAAAAAAAAATCTTTTTGATGCACATGCCTGTGTTTGATGATTTAATACATATAAACAGATACTTTCAATTTGTAAATATTTCCTTTTATTAACCTAGAAGGTCCCAGGTGCGCTGCATAGGTATTTGTGTGTTCCAAAGCACATTTGTGCTTCTGCTTTTATGGACTTTACTCAGACAAAGCCTCCAAATGAAGTGTTTCAATTGTATCTGAATCTCTGGTTATTAAACAGATATCAGGCTTTCATGGGAACCAAGAGCTTCAGAAAATGGTTTTTAAATCAGGGTGACTTGGCTTGGGAGTTTACATTGGCTTCTGTCCAAGCAGAAAGATCCAAAAGAGCAAATTACAGCTCCACACCCAGTTAGAAAGTCTGCAGGTATTAAGTTGTTTGTTAAGTAGAGTCATTGCGTTAGTAATTTTAGCTGTGTTTGTTCTTTGTGGAAGGCAACAGGCTCTTCCAGATAGTTTCAAAACACAGCAGGGCAAAACTTGATCTTATTAAAACTAAGTTTCTACACGAACTGTTGTTTCTCACTTCACAAGTTTCCTCTGCTCTTCTCAGACAAAATTATTGCTAATGTATCTTCTCTGTGAAATATTTTTTTACAAACATTTATTTCAGAACCTACACTAAAATCCTTTGCTTTAGGGAAAACAAGCAAAATCTCAATGTTCACAGCAGACTCCTTTGCCTCATGGGCCTGTCTTCTTATCCTTGTTATTTTATATTTCTCCCAATTGGAAGAAAAACTGTACCTCTCTCTTGCAGAAAAGTTCTGCTACCTTTATTTTTAATTTAAAATAAAACATGCTTTCATAAGGTCAGTAAATCAGATAAATGCTTTGTAAGCTTCCTTAGACTTCTGAATTTCAGGATTACTTAAAGCTGTAGCTCAGTTCTGATCAATGAATGCCTTATTATAGAAGCCTGGTCAGAAATATTTATTTTTCTGAAAGGATTTGGCTTCAGAAAGCAAGAATGACCAAACAATTACAGTAACAATCTCATATTTCACTTGGCCCTTTGCTTTTGTACTAGGAAATTGCTCTTGGAACTCCAAAATGAGTGAAAAAGGTCTAAAGCTGTCACCTTTCTTCTGTAACAGCAATGAAACATCCCAGCTAGTTTCAGTGAAGTGCAAGACTTACTCCAGTTCATGGAGGTGTAACTGAAGGTAGAGTTTAGTTCAAAGCATGATATACATGTAACCTACAAGCCCAGCTTGTTCCTCTGGCTCCATGGAACTGCTCTTATGAGGAGAAAAAGCAGGACTGCTTTTTGCAGAGGGAAACATTGCTTTAACTCTTACCGTGTTAAACCACAACACAACCCAGAAGAAGTCTGCTATGCAGGTGTCTACAGTCCCTAGCAAAGATAACTTTTCCTAGCAGAGGACTCTAGTGCAATGCAGTGCACTCAGTCACCCGTGTATCTTTAGGGTGTCTGCAGACTACTGGCATAACCTTATGAGAGATGTAGCTGTGGCAACCGGCCATGCAGGAATTGCAGGCACAACTCTCTCAAACTTCCTTTGCCTTGCATCCCACTGCAAAATTGCTGTGCAGACTTCTCTCCCCACACTGAGTTGCTCAGCTGTCCCTCAGGCTCAGTGACTACTGCTGACACTGGCTAGGGCGGTTTGAATTATGCCAGCTCTCAGAGGTGATTCATCCTTCTCGTGCCCATGTCTCCAAGCATGCTCAAAATCAGCATATTTCAACTCACATATGGTTTCTAGGCCAAAAAAGGTTCAGCTGCCATTGCAGTGGATCGTACGGTAATTTCCAAGTTTAAGAGGTATGAATGCCTCCTTGTTGGCTGAATTTGTAATCTGCAAAAGAGAGGATAGATTTTCTTTTGCCTTCTCATGCCTCTGTGGAATTTCTTGTAAATTCAGCTGCAGCATAGACACTGGAGCTTGTTTTGCAAGCTATGCAGAAGTGGGCTGGTAACATATCTAAACAGAGCGTAAGCCTTGAGGCTTCTTTTCCAGCCAGCTGTCAAAGCTTTGAAACTATCATAAGTTTAAGGCACTGAAAGGACTGTGGAGCATGAGCCTGATGGAATGTGCGATATTCATTTATCTCTGGAAGTTTACATGTCCTGCTTGAAGAATTAGAGCTACAAAGTGACGAAGTAAAACATGAAAGAAGCTGCAAAGGAGTAAGAGCCTCTGCAGTTACACAAGCTGCTTGAAAGTTTGAGTTCACAGAGCAAAACTTTGGTCCTTCATTGAAAATAATTTCAGGGATGAACAATTGATCTTGTACCTGGCCTGACTGCACCCTGATGGTGCTTGACTCTAGTATGATTTATAATAACCACTCTAGAAAAGGGCAGTATTTTCCATTTAATGGATAGTTTGAGCACTGAAGCCGAAACATGAGCAGACGCTTTACCCAATGTCGCAGAGGAAGGGTGACAGAAGAGGGAATGAGCCGCACATACACCCTAACCACAGAATCATCCTTCTCTCTCTTTAGGAGTCAGCTTTAGCTTTGGGCTAAGCATCCACAAAGATCTGCAGATGACTGCATGACCAATTTGCAGCTAATACTGTATGTAAACAGCCTGTATTGCAAACTACTTAGGAGTTAAGAGCAGTTTATTCAGTTATATATTTGCTTTGAATTTAGCAAAAATGGCAATGTGATCCTGCAAGGTCATTGCAAAAGCTGCTAAAGAATTCACTGAAACATCCAAAAGACAAAGTTTAGATTTGGACCTGCCATGCAGCTCACTTAAGCCATACAACATTGTTTCTGTAGTTGCACCCTGTAGAATAACTTCTAAAAGTGGAGAAATATCTGTACAGTGGATTTCTTCAGAGGGATGGAAAGCCAACTCACTGTAGGCCTCTAGCTGATGCTCTGACTTGCTAAAAGTCATCATCCTGTGCTCCCTCTGTAGTCACTGGGAGGAGATACGTGTCTCCAGCAAGTAATTGAGATCTTGAACACTCTGATTCATCTTCTACATGTGACTTCCTCTCCACTGATTGTGCTCCTATTTGATTTACCCAAGTTAGGTGTATAAAGTTAAATGAACTAAAGATTCCTCAAGACTAGCCAGGGGAATTCCAGTGTATTTGTCCTTCTTTGTTTCCTTTTTTGTCCTGGAAAGCAAGTTACACAAAATTTGTACTTAAAATAAATGTATTCCCTTCCACATATGAGAAAGGCATATATCGACTGGTCATGATATCCTTTTCTCATAGAAATAATAAGGGGGGGGGGGAGGGCAGGCGGGTATTATTATCCTCAACTGCACTAAGACTTTACCCCAAAGATTTTAGGATGGTTTGGGACCACTCAGCTCCTTTCCTTTTTAGCCATAAATCTTATGGTCCTACAACTGGAGTTTCCAGCCTTACTGATGGACCTGGTTTAAGGGGTGGAAGGAGACAAAAAACCTCCTCCTCAGATATGCTTGTTGCCTTTCTGGGTATTTCCTACCAGGAGAGGTAAGCTCTCTGAGGGATCACTCTTCCAGTGAATGATTGTGTGAGGAGGAAAGGAGAAGGGAGAGCAAAGCAGATTGTGGCCTGGTGCGCAGAGAAATTATGTTGGGTAGAAAGGAAATGGCACAGGAGCATTTCGATACAGGGTCTAAGGTCCCCTCATCAATCACTCTTACAGAGACAACCAGTTAATAGGAGTTTCTGAATGGCTGTTGCCCACGTCTCTCACTTCTCTCAAAGTCTGCTGTTGATAGTGTGCAATCAGCCATCTATGCATTTAAATCTAATTGCATAGTTCAGATGCAAAGAAAAGGAAAACAGGGAGCTCTTGATTAAAAGATGGAGACTGCTTTAGTAAACAGAGATTGAGGAAAGCGTCTTGCAGCTCACAATGTCTTCTTCTAGGAGGAAAAGCAAGTTGTGGCTGTTGCTGGTGTTACCACTTGTGACTGGGAGCAGAGAGGTCCATAGCTATTTTCATGTGCCATAATTATGTACATGAGTGGTGGATTTTGACATTAGAGAACTCTTTAACTTCAGCAAACTAAGCCATAGCAAGACTCAGAATCTGGAACCTGTACACTAGAGAAACACAAGCTGTAAATGCAGTGCCAATTTTTCAGGTGGAAGTATAATAAATATTAAACAAATAACCAGGGGAAGTGATGGAATCTCCAGCATGCAAAGGCTTTAAGTCAAGACCAGATATATCGCTGAATTATGTACTCTGTTTCTAATGCGTGGCAAGTAAAATTATTGTAATGGTCCCCTCTAGCCTTAAAACGTATGAACTGCTTCCTCTGGTGTAGCAACGTAACACAGCGGGCAGAGGGGAGAAGGAGTTTATTATGCCAGCTGCTGCTGCTGTTCTTAAAACCACACCCCAAAGGAAAGGTGCTTGAGAGGAAATTGGTGCAGTAGGTTAATGAAAGGCAACAGTGACCAACACAAAGAGGATTCACCTATACTGCTCTCTGAACAACTACCATTTGCACCAGCAGAGGCAGGAGGACCAGGAGAAGCATCTGGGAAATCACTACTGAGGGTGAAAACCAGGATTTAGGAATGTTCTTCCATTGGTGCTGGTGGTCCAACCCTTTTGTTTTGCTTGCTATGTCTGTGCAGAGACACTAACCAAGTACCACATTACTTGAAGGTGGTACCTTTCTTTTCCAGGAAAAAATATCAAGTGCAAGCTCAACTACCGCAGCCACCACAAATTACTTAATTTGCAGATTCCTCAAACTTTTCCAGATGGCCTTCTCCTATTCAAAAACTGGTTGAACCTGCACTGCATACCTTTCTAAGGTAAAGAGTCAAGTCTGGAGTGATCTAGAAAAAGTGAAGTTTTTGATGACCTTTCCTCAAATAATTTCAACTTTATGGTAAAATCAGAATTCAAAATGTTATTTCTTTTTCCCAGAAAATGAGAAGCTCCAAGATTGTACCAACAGGTATAAATATATCAGATAATATTTTCCAGCCATTTCTAGTGATCAACAGCAAAGAAGAGCAAAAATAGTGTCCATAGTGGGAGCTGGTTTTCATAGGGGTTTTTTTGAAGGATGGGCTTTTTACTCATGATAAATCATGACTGAATTTTAACAGGATTCTTAGAAAAACTTTTTCTGCCCCTAGTCTATGGGTTTGATGTAAGCTGAAAGAGCTAGGTTCACTGAAGAGAATGACAGCCTGCTTTTTGCTTTCTTAGCAATTTCCATACCAAGCTACCGGCTGTGACACTGTCTTTCTCAGCAGCTTCCTAAATCCAGTTGTACCAGTAGAGTGAGGTTGATTTATTACCCTTCTTTTATTTTTTTTGACAACTGTTAAGAAAAAGACTGTTAGGTTATTTTAGAAGATCTTGTATTTTACACAGAGACAACCAATAGCATTCATAATATACAAAGTTCTCCTGTA
Organism: Haliaeetus albicilla; assembly: GCF_947461875.1. Classification (NCBI taxonomy): domain Eukaryota; kingdom Metazoa; phylum Chordata; class Aves; order Accipitriformes; family Accipitridae; genus Haliaeetus; species Haliaeetus albicilla. The sequence continues at coordinate 29,260,397 of NC_091485.1, forward strand.
AGCTTATTATAGGCACCTAGTACCATTATCCAAAATATTCAGCATTCCCTTACTTTAACAGTTTATTTATTTTTTATTTTCATATAGATTCTTTACATTTCTGGTTTTGTCTGCTGTTCCTTTCAAGTCTGAAATTGCTTCCCCATTATTGATACCATTACAACTGATATAAAACATTTATACTACACTGTAATTTTTATAAACATGACTAAAACTAAATTCTCTTTCCCAAAGAGGCTTGCCATTATTTAACAAAAAAATACACATAGTTACAGTCAGATCATAGTCAAAAGGTGGGAGGGCAAAAAGAATATATATATATATATATATATATTTTTATATATATATATATGTGTGTTGTTAGCAGAGTGCCATATCTTTGCACAACATCAGTCGACTCGAAGTCAGTGCTTTGCTGAAGCACACTTAGAGTTCACACACCTTTCTAAAGCTAGTTTGGCAGACTTGCACTTCTCAGGTACAGAGCCGAAACAGTGGACAAAGTTTGCTGGAGTTCGGCTTATCACCTTGGATGTGGGATACAGAAAGTGCTTATCAGTTTCCTGAGTGACTGGCTGTTTTCTTGGGTGTGTGCCTGTACTCAGTGCAGTATGAAGCCACACCTCTCCATTTTCACCACTCTCAGTCCCTCCCTAATTACATGTGCACTGTCATACTCTTGAGAAACCAAATGGATACCTTGCTAATATCATGACAGCTCTTTTTGTTGTTGTTGTTGTTGTTGAGGCATCAATTTTATATCTAACAATGACTAAGACATTTTTAATGTTTAATCTTTGCTTCTTCTGACAACATCTTTTATTCATCACAGTCATAAAGGCATAAACTGTCAGTAAGGATTTACTTTTTTCATAACAAAACACTAGTGTGAAATCCAGTATTTGAAGACTTATCCTTATTCTTAATACATGCTTTTCTCTTGTTGGCTTCACTTTCTCACCCTTTGTGTACGAAGAAACCCAAATGGTTTAAAAGTATCTTAGAAACTCAAAGATGGCAATCTGTGGGTCAGTGGCATGTGTTTTTTTTTTTTAATTTGCTGCAAGAGGCAGCTTTCTCTCAAGGTCAAAGTCCGGTACATCTCTAGCTGAGGAATGCATCCTGGGGGGAGGTGAGGAGGGGATGACTGTGAATTCAGCCAAATGGCAGACAATTTAATATTGTCTAAAGTTTCACAGGTATCTCACCATCTTTTGGCAGATGCAAGGTGTTTATACATTCCCATTATATTCATTGATTTGTGAATGTGTGTTCAAGTACACTGTCATATTTCATGCATGCATTAGATATACTAAATGATCAGAAATAGCACCTGAAGTAACTTGTGTATCTTCCCTAGCGGTGAGGGAGCTGTCCTCAGAGAGAACACCAGAAAAGGAAGCTGGGGGGGGCTGTAAAACTCTGAAGGGTGAAGATCCCTCAGTGCATATGCCAGGGAAGGACTTACCATGGTGACAAGGCCTGCCCTCCTGAGGGAGACCCCTGAGATACCCCCTGAGATGCCACAGGGCTCAACATCATTCCCTGCAAGTACGTACTGCCACTGGGGGTGTGTAGCAGGCAATAATGAAAAATGGTCACTTTTAGATTTGTGTGGCTCAGTTCTGAACCATTTCAGCCAAAATGCCATGCAAACAAAATTAGAAAATTATATATCTTCTGGTTTATAAGGGTTTTCCAGAGGCAATTTGCCCACATAAACCACCAGAAGAGACAAAATAACAAAAAAAAAAGAAAATAGTCAACCTGGAGAATACATATTTATCTAGATTTTCTAGTATACCTAAGTTCAATTGACTTAAAGTAAGCACAACTTAAAAAATGTAATGTGTCCTTTACTTAACATACACAGGGCAAGTGAGCACCTGGCATCAGTTTTTGCCATCCCGTTGGCTCCCGCCACGCTCAGAGGCAGTCCTGCTGTCACTGTGCACTTTGGGAGCTGCGGCTGCTGTGCCAGGCGGTATGTGGGAAAACTAAGAGTAGACAACAGAGAGCAAAGAGTTTTAAAAGGTGTCGTAAAAGACGTGTTAATTAAATTAGAGAGCAATAGGAACAGAAACTTTGCAGAGCGGCAATGCCTTTCCTCCATGTTATGGTGACCAAACTAGAAAATTAGTGTCTTGAGATTTCAGAAGAAACAAAACCAGGTAGATTTTGTGAGAAAGACCTGGATAAAATGCAGAACTTTATAACAAACCTAAATCTTTGCATTGTATACACAATTAATAGAAAACAATAGACAAATATTTTTGTAAGAAGTATTTGAAAAGAACCACTTCAATAAATGCCAAAGTAGATATTTGCTTGCACGGAATCTCAGTTGTACGTGTAATCCCAGTAATTGCTTCCTTCTAATTAGACTCTTAATAGGTACCCAACCCAGTCTAGATGTTCTTCAGCAACTTGTCTGAGATGTCCATGGGCCAGATTGCAACAGAATCTGACAGAGGAACAATGGAGCAATGCACAGTAAGCCTGTCCGTCATTAAGTGACCAGTGCAAGTCAGTCACATCTTCAGTTCACACACAATTTGGAACTCAGGCCCAGATAAATCCTACCTGCCTGACTAAGCCCACCCATCAAAGCTGTGGTGTTAGAAGTACAGCCACTTCAACTTTCTAAAGAGTCAGAAGGAGCCATCTCTGGAGGCTCATCTTTGAGTTGTCTTGAGCAGGTGACACTCTATTGACTATATATGTATTTGTGATGCTTACATTAGGCAGATGAGGTGAATCTAGGCTTTGGAGGGATATAAAGGAAAGCTGGTCCACAGAGCAGCGAGAGGTCCCTAGCGAGATAGTCTATGGGAAACAGGCTGCAACATACCAATAGCAGACACACTAAATGCTGCTCAGCCTCTAGTGATCCACTTTAGGCCCTCTGGGGACTTATTTCTTGGATTTAGGGATGTGAGAAATCTCCACCATCTGTTCTTCAGCAGAGTGTTTGCAAGGCCTAGCAAGGGTGGCTGTTTCAGGACTTCTGGTAGAGCATTCAAATGCATCTGTGTCAGGAGAATAAACTAAAAGCATGATTCGCATAATTTTGGACTCTGACTTCATGGATTTGTATTCAAGTCTCCTGTAGAGGCATTTCTTGCTCTCCTTGATTACAGAAATTAGGGAAACCCATTTCACCTACAGAAGCAGATTTTCCCCTCTTGGGACTTGTTCCAAAGTTCAGCAAACTCAAAGACATCCTCCTCCATGAATTCAATAGTCTCCGGGTCAGTCACTTCCCAAAGATGAAAGACAGAATCCAGAACAACTAGAGAGATAAAACAAGCTGATCTTGATTTCCAGCAATGCACCATGTTCATCCTTAATGGTGCATAATGACTGTTATTTACAGGGAAGGCTGACTCTTGATTAAAAGAGAAGTTTAGTAGTCATTCTTAGAAGGTATGCACTTTATTTTGTTGTGTAAGTCCACATTGTTCAGTAGGATGCCAATGAATGACCTGGAGAAGGTGACTAATCAACGACTACTTGGGGCTTCTCATAACAGAGTGCATTCACTGAAGTAATCTGTCCTCATGTTTAATACAACAGAAGGAAGAACTTTTTCGCATTGCACATAACTAAACCTGAGGAACTCGTTGCCAGAGGATGTTTTGGTGGTATAAAAGTGTTAAAACAAATTAATGGAAGGAAGGTGCATCAAATACTATTAGGCATAGCTGTATGGATGCAATTTCCAGCTCATGAAGTTCCTAACCACCAATGACCCTTTTCTGGGAGTTCCTCTCTGAACTTGGCTGTTACACTAAGCAACTGCTGTTGGTCACTCTCAAAGGCAAGCTGTTAGGCTAGAGGGAACTTTAATCTGATGTCTATGGCTAGTAATGTGATACATTCTCATGTCATTATCTCCACTTATTTTTTTTATTAAGACATCTTCTCACAAATTCAGTATACAAGCATAGAATATGCAAAGATCCTTGACCAGATACAATGCTTTATAGGCCTTGTCTGAAACATAAAAACAGTTTGGATGCCTATGTTACTAGTGCTCATATAAAAACAGAAAATAACAATGCCATTGCATTAAAGAAGGTTAATATGTTGTGTAAATAAAATGTAAAACAGAAGTATTTACATTATGGAAAACACTAAAATACATATTTCAGGCTCAAGCCTGGGCATTGGCTTTTTCCCTAAGAAAATAAAAAATCTGACATCTTAAAATATTTTTTGTGGGTGATGTGGAAATTAGTGATCATTTCACAAAAGCTAGTTGCTGAAATGGAAAGAACAGGGGTCACTGCTTAGGAATTAAGTATTTTCTATTGATCACAGAGTGTTGAAATACCATGGTTCTCCCTCTTCAAAGGAAAAAGAAAATAACCTCAATTTTACTCAGTGATTTCCATGTCTAATTACTAATTTTTAATAAAGCGTTTTATTAGAGAGATGCTTTTGACTTTACTAGTCACTGTTGCCAATGGTGATATTTTAACAATGATTGCTGAACCATGTGACATCCACTTTCTCATTGCCTTAACACTCAGATGCAGGCTACACCACAAAGATCTGCTCCAAAAAAACACATGGGTATTCATGCACCAAAATAATTTGAAGGGGCAGCCCAGCACCTGAAGTCATTATCCATGTAGTGATGACTAAGACAGCAAAAACATCCAAGTAAATGACTACTTTTTCAGAGGCCTGGTTCATACTTGAATAAGGCTGGATTCAGAATGTCTTTGTGCTATTAGTCATGCAATTCACACAGCAATCACTGCCTGAGCAGCCAGATTAGACAAGAAACTGCATGCTTTGCTTGTGGCTCACATACCTGCTCTATACAGTCACTTAAAAAGAAGCAATCACACTCCCAGTAGTGTCATGACAGCTGGTTTGTTAGTGCTATGGAAGTGTAAATGATCCCTGAGCCTCAGCAAAGACAGCAGATGAAGACCACAGATCATGCCCTGCAGCAGCATATACAAATATCTGGTCATTGCTATCTAAAGTCTGTGTTGGGATTTCTGTAATCACCTTCAGTCATACTCCATTAATTAGAGTACAGGCTGTAAGGGCTAGAAGGAAAGGCACTGGTTTCCTTTCTCTCATCCATCCCTCCCTTCTTCCCTGGAAGAAGGGGCAGTTAAGGGATTAGCTCTCCTCCCACCATGTGTGAAGGCATCCCGAGGAGCATCCGCCCAGCAAAATTCCTGCTACCTCTCCTCTAGCTCCACTGCAGTGAGAGCTGGAGGAAGAGCGTGCCTGTCTGTCTGTCTGTCTCTCACATGACTTGCAAGTGGAAACAGATGGCTAGAGCTATGCACAGGCTGGGAGGAAAAGATATTCTCAAATAATGCTAGAAATAGAGGTGGGACAGGGCACCATAGATAGCCTAATTTGGTATTTCCTTGCTAAGTAAAACCAGAAACAAGTGGCTGTGTATGTATGAAGTGCTAAGATTGACAAGCAGTCTGCTCTGAGATTTGTCTGATGCTAGCCAATGGAGATTAGGATGGGAAAAGCTCATTAAAATGCTCTGCCTTTTAAAATCTACAGGTGAAAAACCTTAAGATGTCTCCTCCAAGCTGCTATACGGAGTTAGGCAAAGCATGCCAGTGCCATTGCGGGTGCCTGGCTCTAGTGCCACTCCTAACACACATCCCTCCTCAGACCCATTGTCTTCATCAGTTCTTGCCCTCAGCACCCTCTCGTCTGCCCATCCTGCTCAGCAGCTTTCAGGGGGAAGGATCCAGGTGCAGAATTTGTGCAGGGTGTCTGAGATAACACAGTCATCCAAACAGCCAGGACTTTGCGTGAGCCAACATGTGAATGTGACTTTCAATCACATTCTCTTGGCAAGCAGGGAAAAAATTGAAAGTAAAACTAGGATGACAGCACTATGCTTCAGGGGATTACTTGCCTTTGGGTACCGAAAGCAGTAGGACTGGATAACAATATAGCATTGCTCAGGGTTTAGAAACCATGGATGCTTTAGTACAATATATTTAAATTGAGATGGTGAGGTTGCTTGTGTGAATTTAGACATCCATTCCTGGCTCATTAGAGGCTGATCATGGGCTTGGAATAGATTTATAGATATAGATGTGTGTATATATGTGTATGTATATGCACGTATATATCTAAAAAATCCAAACGACCCTGTCATGAATGTTCTGCTTTTCAAGTTTATACACAGGCTTTATCCTTGGTGTTTACTTCACCAGTTCTTAAGTGGTATGTGTCCTTGCATGCCCTCCACCTGTGAAGACAGAACTTCTGCAGCATGCATGAGGTAACATCACCATTCAGAAAATAGCTTATTTTGAGGTAAGATGGGAATTTTTAGCTGCAACTGATACCAAAAGGCCAAATGCACATACCTTTGCATCTTACTAACATCCATATTGTAAAAATGTGAAATGTCAGTACAGATTTTTCTTTTTTAGTTGGGAGAACAAACTGCGAAATTGAACCGAGTACCTCACATTTTAACAACACTGAAAGCCAGTGAAATTATTCCTGAAGCCCAGAAAAAAATTCTCTTTGCCATGTGCAAAAGATTAGCAAGTTAGCTGAGGGAGGCACACTGGAAGAGTGAAGTGCTCCAGACACAGTTTTACAACTTTGTCCTTTATGCCCAGGCATGCTTCTGTTCTTCCACTTGCTTATCTGAAGTCAAACCTCTTGAAAATGATACCTAACTTTGCACCACCTAAAGCAAATTCACCTTTAAATTATGTAAGTATAGGGTTTCATGCTTTAGATTTCCAAGCCAAGATTTTCTGTGGCTTTTATTTTTTTTTTAGTGGCTGCTGAAGTTAGATTCTTAAAACCTTCTCCTGAAGTGATGCTGTTACCCAACTTAATTTTCTAATTAGCAGGCCTGATTTTAGCAGCACTAATCTGGTGATGCTTGACATGTTTGAAAGTCATGCCACTTAGGTGTTTGGAAGTTGAGCCTCCACTTGTCACAGAATTGGTCCTGGGTAGCTCCAGATTGCTCCTATAACTCCTAGAGCTTCTTTCTTTTCTTGCTGCTTTGACTTTTTTCTCCCTTAGATGTAGGATTATAGTTGTTCTTGGTGCCAGCACAGAGGTTCTCTTCTTTATCTATAAACAGGATAGCTCATGAGATTTCTAATGCATTTTTAGTTAAACAAAATATATCGTAAAAGCAAATTTTCCAAATGAGTATTAGTGTTTTACTCTTTAGCCACTGAAAAGCCTGATCTAAACAGTAAAATATAGAACACATTTCAAACATTAGGACTGAGTTTTACTTATCCTCATTGGTTTGGTGACCCTACTATTCCCAAAACCTAGCTTTAACTTCCCTTGCACGTGCTTTTTTTTTTTTTTTTTAGCTTCTGTGGATATAATATAAGCCTTTGGCATTATTTACATTCCAGAGATGTAATCAGATGCCACTAATTATCTTTCACATAACACTGATGATTCAAAAAGCTGAAATAAATAATTGAAGAGATAGTGATGTTAAAATATTTGCAATTTAATATAAATAGTGGGGGTTTTTTTGTTTAATAGGCTATAATGCCTGCAAGATGTCTGGAACCAAATGTGTATACATATTTGATTTTAGAGATAAGTACTTTGGAAAGTACTACACGCTTTTTGAGGGAAGCAGAGGGATGATGTTCCTGAGATGCCATTCTTTCTCTGCTCTGCCTCTTTGTGCACACCCTGTACATACCCATGTACATACATGGATCCGTGGGACATAGTATCACCTGAATAATTATAAACTTAGTTTACAGCATCCATGTAGTGAATATATCATTTATTCAGAAACTGTAGTATTATACTGACATGTAAAAATAATTTAAAGTGCATCCTCAATTCAGAGGACAGAAAGGAAAGCAGAATTACAAGTGGAGAGGTGGAGTTCTGACTGGTTTAAAATATCAACTTGAAATTGAAAACTCTTTTCTAAAACCGTGAATCTTTTTTCTGCACTGTGAGCTCCACAGAAGCAAGGCCCTATTAGTACAAGTGTTTTAGCAACAAACACAATAGGGCCTTATGCTGAGGGCAGCCTCTGGGCAGTCTCTGTGCACTACTGCAACACATATGAGTGATGATGTGACCTCAGTTTGCTTTTGATGATCAGTATAATAGCAAATATAGCATTGGCATTTAATAAAACACACATTTCTTGGCTTTTGATGGATGTTTCAAATAACATTACAGTCTCTTCAATTCTGATAATCCTTTATTATTTATCTAGCTGCCTATACTTATGTCACACATACTGCAAAGACCAACTTTCCAATAGCTTTTAATGAAGTAAGATGTTTATAAAATAATTCCAGAAGCATGCTGGTTTTATTCCACATATTTTTTTTACAAATCTGCTTTTTACCTTTTCATGCATTTTAAGGTGAAAGACTGATCGCTCTCTAATGCTTCTGAAGTCAAACAAATAACAGCATCCCCTTTATTCCTGAATCTATGCATCCCTCTTACGAGTTTGGTTCTTTGTCTCCAAACCTACACAAGAATAGAAACTTGTGGTGGATTATGTCTAGAAGCTTTGAAGTGCTGACAAGACTTTGGCACAGCACAGGAAAGTATATCAACTTCACCCATGCCCAAAGCAAGTCAGGCAAGTTATCAGCTGAGATAGATTTATAAATTGACCGGTCTTCAGGTAAAATGGTTAAGCCAATACATTAGACTAACAAGAAGGAAGTTAATTATACATTGCAAACGATGTTTTAACCATCATGGATATTAAAAAACAGTAATATAAACCATTTATTTTGCATTCACATAACCTTTGCTTACTGTCTCAGTTAAACAGGTTTTCTTTCTCCTATTGTATCAGAATGTTTAATAATTATTTTTTTTCTTTCGTAAACTAGGAAAAACCAGACCACCGTACAGGCAGCTTTGTCCTTTCCATGCAGCATCCCAGATATTAGTAACCTGCAGCAAAGCAATGCACAGGTCCTGCCACTGACCTGTCTAACCTTTTTGTACTAACTTCCTCCATCGACTCAGCAACAGCTATGCCTCTCCTCTGGTTTCAGGTCCATGCTCCAAGGCTGCCTGTCTTCATACCTAAACATCTCCGAAACAGCAGCTCCAAAATCACCATCATAGGCTGAAGCTAGTAAAGATATGCATTCATAATGACTTTGCTAATCCCACCAGGAATACAAGATGTTCATCTTTCATTAATATGAACCACAAGTCTCTAGCATTATTCTTTTCTGTGATGTTTGAATAAAAACTGTGCAGAAATTACTGAGTATCTCCTTCCTTTTGTTTGACTTCGAAGTAAAAGTAAAGCTAAGCTTTGTTCATGATGGATGCATTTAGAATTTTTCTCTATGCCAGAAGGCCATTGCCTTCACCTTCCTCCAGCACTCCTGCCTTCTGGTCAAAGCTATGATCCTGGGCCTCTCTGTTACTCTCTCTGGTGAAAGTGAGATAGGAGCAAGGCACAGTCCATTCCCTACAAACAGATGCTCTTTCACCAGAAACAAAAGCAAAACCTAGTCTGGACAAATACCAGAAACTTTTTATACACAATTGTAGCTACTGCTTTGGAGACCCAGGTTGCTATTTGATGACTATTACCCTGCCTTAGAATAGAATAGAATAATTTCAGTTGGAAGGGACCTACAATGATCATCTAGTCCAACTGCCTGACCTCTCCAGGACTAACCAAGTTAAAGGATGTTATTATGGGCATTGCCAAAATGCCTCTTAAACACTGACAGGCTTGGGACACTGACCACTTCTCTAGGAAGCCTGTTCCAGTGTTTGACCACCCTCTCGGTAAAGAAATGCTTCCTAATGTCCAGTCTAAACCTCCCCTGATGCAGCTCTGAACTGTTCCCACGCATCCTGTCACCGGATCCCAGGGAGAAGAGCTCAGCACCTCCCTCTCCACTTCCCCTCCTCAGGAAGCTGCAGAGAGCAATGAGGTCACACCTCAGCCTCCTTTTCTCCAAACTAGACAAACCCAAAGTCCTTAGCCACTCCTCACAGGACATGCCTTCCAGCCCTTTCACCGGCTTTGGTGCTCTCCTCTGGATATATTCAAGGACTTTCACATCCTTCTTGAATTGTGGGGCCCAGAACTGCACACACTACTCAAGGTGAGGCCACACCAACACTGAATACAGCGGGATGATCACGTCCTTTGACCGGCTGGTCGTGCTGTGTTTGATGCACCCCAGGACGCGGTTTGCCCTCTTGGCTGCCAGGGCACGCTGCCGACTCACACTGAGCCTGCTGCCGACCAGCACCCCCAGAGCCCTTTTTGCAGAGCTGATCTCCAGCCACTCCTCTCCAAATTTATACTTGTGCCCAGCTTTACTTCATCCTAACTGCAGAATCCAGCATTTCGACTTGTTAAATTTCATCCCATTAATCATAGCCCAATGCTCCAATCTGTCTAGATCCCTCTGCAAGGCATCCCATCCCTCGAGAGAGTCAACAGTACCTCCCAGTTTGGTATGATCAGCAAACTTGCTAACAGTGCATTCAACTCCTGCATCCAGATCACTGATAAATATACTGAACAGAACTGTCCCTAGAACTGAACCCTGAGAAACAATTCTGGTGACTGGTTGCCAGCCAGATGTAGTCTCATTCACTACAACACTTTGAGCTCTGCCTTTCAGCCAGTTCTTCACCCAGTGCACCGTGAACCTGCTCATCCCACAGTTGGACAACTTGTCCAGAAGGATGCTGTGAGGGACAGTATCAAAAGCCTTACTAAAATCCAGAAAAACTACATCCACCGACTTCCCATCATCCACTAGGCAGATGACCTTGTCATAGAAGGATATCAAATTAGTTTAGACAGAACGTTCCCTTTGTGGACCCATGTTGACTGTGCCTGATGATTGCATTATTCTTTAAATGCCTTTAATAGTATGCAGTATAATCTTCTCCATAATTTTTCTAGGAACTGAGGTTAGACTAACAAGTTTGTAGTTCCCTGTGTCTTCCCTCACACCCTTTTTGTAGATTGGAATAACATTGGCTAGCTTCCAGTCAGCAGGGACCTCCCCTGACTCCCAAGACCTTTGGTGGATGATCAAGAGGGGTCCTGCCATAATATCCACTAGTTCCTTCAGAACTCTGAGATAAATCCCATCAGGCCCTATAGACTTATAAACATTCAGCTGATACAGCTGGTCCCTTAAAATTTCAGTGTCCACAAATGGAAAGTCAGTGTTCCCACACTCATGGTCCTCCCACTCAGGGAACTGGGCAGCCCAAAGTCTATCAGCCCAAAGACTATCAGAGCCTTCAGTTCTTTCTTTCTAGACAGTGAAGATAGTCTATGTAAACTCAACGAGAGAAAAAAAATCTGCTTATCCTCTTTTCCTCTAAGAGGTACAGTGGCAGAAAGTGAGGAAGCTTGGGATAGTTCAGTAATAAGTGAATCCAAACAAATACCCACAGACATGTGAGCTCTTCACAGGTCTTCCACCCATGCCCATATTGACTAACCATTTTCTCTTGAGTGTCTGAGGGCAAGAATAATTCTGCCTTCTGAATTAACTCTCCCTCAGGAAATAATAATGGGTAAGAGAGGATAACGTTGGGGTTTGAGAGAGATGGGGAGGACTATGTGCCCCTAAGACTTTCTTGACTTTCCACCATGATACTTTAAGACCTCTGAAGAACTTCACTGGTCAGCACCTGATGCATTCTCCGATATCACCTCCCAGCTGCTGCCACCATGGGGACGTGCCAGCAAATTTTCTTATACCAGAAGTCTATGCTCTGTGGCTCCAGGCCTGCCTTACACAGAAAACTCAAGGGAGTGGCATGGTTTGCACATGGGTCTTGAAGAGTTCCTGGGCTGTGCAGCCAGCCCCTGGAGCTGGGAAGTGGTCCTATGCTTATCATAGTAGAGAGACAGCCAAGAGCATTAATACCGATTTTCAATGGTGGGACCCATCATTGAGAGAGAGTCACGGCAGTAACTCATGCAGGCAACATTAACCTGCACGTAAGCCTAGACCATACTGCAAACGCTACAGTTAGTGAATTTGGCTTCACCAGAAGATAAAACTCACTGGCTGTTCATTATCAATAAAAGGACCCAGACTGGGAGAATACGAAGGCAGCCAGGAGATGCTAACTGCTTGAAAAAGTAGCAGGTGACCATTACCGAGGGCACTTATGAATCTGAATATTTTTCTGTTACTGTTGACTCCGAAGGTTTGACATAGAAGGCAGGCATCATCTCAGAGTGAACAATTTCATGATTGCATTGCTCTAATCATTCTCATTTCCACACACCTTATTTTTCTTCTTTACTTTGTACTCCTTGCATCATGTTTAATATTTCTAGTTTTTTGCAAGGCTGTCTTTCTGATTATGTTACTAGGTTTGTCCCACCCATCTTCAGCAACTCAGAAATGACAATGTTATTATCACAGTTATTATTATCAACAGTTACTAACAATAAGTAAGCTGAAATGAATAGGCTGCAAAAATCATCTATTCTGAGGAAGCTGAAAAATTGCCTTTGACATGATCTTGCCTAAATCAAATTTTAATATTCAATTTCAAATCCAGACAGGTGGGTTGATAATATAATGCATGGTGGTGTTAATGAGGCTGATAACAGGATATACTACTCTTCCTAGCAACCCTTTTTGTTAGAGAGAACTTCTTTTGGACTGAAATGGATGCTTAGCAGTCTGAAATAATCTTGAGAGGAGAAGCCCGTACTCCATAAAAATTTTATCAGTAACAATGGTGATCCTGCTGATATTCGAGTGAGATTCCCAAAACATATCAAAACATTAAGTGTATGACAAAACATAGACCTGTGTATCATAAGTATTACAAAGTATGTCTGTGTGCCTTGCTTGTCAAGTAATTCCTAGGAGCTCTAGCTCCATAAATGTAAAATAAGATATATCAGAGGTGAGTGCATTGCCATATGCCACTTGTAAGGTATCTTAAAGTGCAGCAGGTGAGACAGAGTCCTGTCCCTGCTTTGCTGAGGTATTTCAGACAAGTTGCTTCACCTTTCTGTGCCTTTCTGCACCATATTAAAATAGGGTGAATGGTGTTGACTTCCTCATCCACTGCTTTGATAGAGCTAATGGCATTTCCCATTTGCCTTCTCTTGCTATAACAGAAACTTTCTTCTTTAGCTTTCCATGTAGGTCTGAGTACAGCATTGATAAAATAATTTAAATCTACGTTCCTGGGTGCTTGCCAGAAAACAGATAGTTTGGGAAATTCTTAGGCTGGCTTCCTCTTTCAGAATGGAGGTCTGTATTGACTTAGGAATGACAGATCCTCCAGGTAAGTGCTGGGGAAACGTGCTTCCTTTAATCAAGATGGTGAGGCTACAGCAGAAAAGTTTAATTATTTAAGTTGTTGGGGTTTTTCACTTCCCACACAGGAGACTTTCACTCAAGGCTAAGTCTGAGACTGCAGTATTAGGGGGTGTGTTCACGGTTATCTCATGTAGATCCAAGCCCTTGCTACAGCCCAAAGGGGCTGTCTTACCCATCCTCTGCCCCTGGCTTGGCACCTGCAGCTCTTCCTCCCTGCCATCATCTGCTCTGGATGTTTAGTATCTTTAAAAAAATGCAGGGTTTAAGCCATTTAGAAAATCTGAAAATTATATGCAGCCTCTCACACAAGTGAGTACATGCATGTTCTTTACAGTTGTTGGTAATATAAAATGGTATAAATATGTATGCTTAGTTAAGAAAGAAAAACTGGGAAAATATTTAACACAAACTTCTAGAAAAACCAAACAAAAAGTCAGAATGAAGCTCCCCCTAAAAAAAACCAGACTAAACTGAAGCAAAGCAAAAAAAAAAATTAAACTGAAAAATAAATATTAATAGAAAAACAAATTTTACAAGGTGTGATCTATGTTATGAAACTGAAGAACTAAAGGAAATAAATTAAAAGTGAGAAATCTTTGAAATTAAAAACTAGTTAAGACATCCACATTAGCCTGCTCTGTAACAGTCTAATACAATCGTGATGCATTTATTCATAAGCCTGTTCTGGGTTTATCATCCCAGACTGTACTATGCTTACTTTTAAAGGCACATTTAGTTTCTTTCGTGTGTTTTCCTCGTATAGTACAACTCTTGAGTTAAGGTTGTGAGCTTTAGCCTACAGAAACATTAACGTTAGCCATGTATGAAAATACCTATAACATACATCTGATCGAGATACCCAGTCTGACACCCCATTTCCCTGAGTCCTTTAGCATTCCCACTTGGTAACCTCATCACTTGTCCTGAAGGGAGGGGGTCTTAGGAGCTGGTGATTAGCTCTTCTTTAGCAAGGCTTTTCACTAATCCCCACACTGAAGCAAGTGCTGGAGATGGATTTATGCCAGTTGGAATTTCTTATCTGCAATTCAGTTATCTCTTCACCATCAGTGACTACCTCCTCCTTCACCTGTGACACAAACAAGCCAAAAATATCACACAGCCTTTCCTTTTATAGTCATATCACACTGTAGAATGATACTGATTCTTCAACCCATCTGTAGCAGGAGCAGGCTTATGGGTAACTTCAGATCATATTGATTCCATTTTCATGCATTTTGCAGATGACAGATAATATGTTCGTCAGTTTTGTTCGATGAAGAGCACTAATTTAAAGCCGCAATTTACAATCACGGTACTGCCAGAAATCGTATCAAATGAAAAATTTTATCATGTTTTGCCTTCTAGATGAGACACAAAAGTTGTACTTAGCCATCTAAACATTAAGAAAGTTTCTGTTGAAATTAAATGCACAAAGCAGCATTGTATTTTTATTATTATTATTACTGCTTTTATACGTAACTTACGCCACTAACTTTTCTGCATGTCTCCCTCTCACTGGACATCTTACACATTCTGAGAAAAAAATCAACTTTTGTGTCCATGAGACCTGGCCACTTTATAGAAGGGCTACCCTAGCACATTACATAAACTGTTCTTAGAATATCAAAATATGAAGAGTACCAAAATTTTATCTGAATACACAAATATCCCTAGCTTTTCTGTAATGAAGGTATTTATTATTACTTCATCATGTCATTCTTTGTTATTTTCTGTTCTTTTTTTTCTAGGTCCTGTGAAGCTCTTTTTTGCTCCTCCATCCTGTGCACCATAGGAAATGTTAAAAAAGGAAGTCTCTCCAATGTCTTTAAGTTTGAAAATAAATCATATTTATAGGCAGGAAGTAAAGCAGCCTTTCTGAGTGTGGAGCAGATTTATTTATTTTGAAATTCAGAAAGGCCCTGAGTGGGCACTGACCCAGTGAGGACAGCAACTGACCCTGGACTGGGGGACCTGTTCATTGCTGACCTGGGGCAGAAGCCCCTCCTCTGAGCCCCAGGACAGGGGCAGGTGTAAGTCATATTGGGGACTGTGCCAGGATGGGTGCAGTACCAAATTTTCCCTGTGAGATGCTCAGGAAGTTGACTGAAGTGTATATATATGTGTGTGTGTGTGTGTATATATATTTGTGTGAGAGTAGGCTGCATCAAATACTGATGAAGCAGGAGGCTTAAAAGCTTACACTCTGTTTTAAAAAATGACTCAGAAACAGTGTTTTAAAAGTAATGAGACCACTGCAATAGGAAAAGGATGATGTCTGAAGCACTCAAATATGTTACCTGGTGCAAATGGAAGTCACTAGGAACTGGACTCTTAGCTGGCTTTGCAATATCAGTAGGTGACTGGCTGAATTTTTAGACACCAAAATATATTTGAAAAATCTTTCCATGAAAATAAAAATGAAATTTTTATTAACTGCTTTATATTCCTATTATATTTTGATTTATACAGCTCTGTTTACATAATGGTCCAAGGCCCTTTTCTCTGCTGTTCTGTAAGGTACTAACAGGGGTAAGAGAAAAAAAAACACAAAAATCTTCACACAAAATGTAAAGGAGAGAAAAGCTCCAAGAGCACAAAATATCAGTTAGGTGGATGCCACTAATTCTGCCTTGTTAAGTCCAGTATTCCCAAAGGGTAATGGTCAGTGGTTTAGAATTTCTTCTTCAAGCTAGATTAAAATACTATACCTTTTTCAGTCATTTTTGTTTAGACTAAACTATTTTTTTTAATTATTAATGTGCAAATTATGTTTTTGAAAGTTTGAACTTTTGTTTTGAAATCCCATTTGAAATTACGTGACAAGTTTTCCCATTGAACAATTGTTCTTATTTATCTTCCCTGATGAGGCCATGTGCACTCTTCTTCATAATGAGGTGTGGCACAGAGAGATATAGTGTAACAGCTGGGGCTTTTTTTTTACTTTGGCTGGTACTATTATTTTTGTTTGAGGCATTTTGCCATCTTTTGTAGATCAGATTATCTTCTGTTAAAATGAAAAATGTGACACAACAAAATTGAGATATTTTGGTCTGTAAAAGAACATGCATATTTTACATTTGCAAGAAATAACTTCTATCCAGTGGTCAAAATGGAAATTCAGAACTGCCAGGAGCAGTTTTGAGTGATACACACTTTTAGTCTTTCTTGGTTTCTTATCAAGGCTCCTGTACAGCTTTCACATGCAGTGATTTCTCAATAATCTAAATAAAATAAGTTTTATTGATCTTCTTTCAGAGATACCCCAAAAATAGTCTACTGACCCAACTCTCTGAAGGTCTGTAGAGAAGTTTGAGAACTACTCATTCTGAAGCTGTGTTTGCCCTTATTCTATTCTGTATTTCCCCTACATAGGAAGTATAGAACTAACTCTGAAATGCCAGAATACTGGCCCACTTCAACCACTGACGATTACATTAGTAATTTGGATATTTCACATGTTACTGCAATAACAATGATATCAGTATGGTATGAAACATTAAAAAAACATACAAAAATAATGTTAAAAATTCTGCAAAATAAAAAAAATAAACCCTCCAAACCAAACATTTGAAAAAATCTAGGAGAAATGTTTTTAAATTGGCATCTTTTGGAATATCTGATTAAGCAAAAGTTCTCAAATAAGACACTTTGGTTCATAAAAGAATATGCATACTTTATATGCAGAACAAATAACTTTTTATTTTTACTTAATCCAAAAGCAAATTTCAGATTGTTGGAGATTTCCCAGAAGAGGGAAAATCTAGATGTGATCCCTTTAACACCGGCTGCCCACAGGCTCACTGCTGGCTGCGTTGAGCTCAATACCAAAAGCAGAGTGACAGCAGGGACACGCACGACCAGCTTTGGAAGCCTCAGCCAGCCGCAAGGCAGCAAAGCACCCGTGCTAAGCAGCGTGTAGGCACAGCATGCTGTGAAGCTGCTTACCCAGCAGGAGCATGGGGCCTCGTCCCGGGAGGTGCTGAGTAACCCCAGAGGTGCTGAGCCCTCTTTTCCCAGCTTGAGGTCAGTCCTGGGAGATGCCCAGCACCGTGGTGGGCTTGGCAGGCTTAGGAGCACACCAGTAGTATTGCCCTTTCAGGGGTGAAGCGTGCTCCCTCCTCCCAGGTTCAGTGGCAGAGCAGAAGCCCACTCGATCTTTTTTTTCGCCCATTTATGGGGCAGTTTGCGTGTCCCAAGGATGCAAAAGGGGGGACTTAAAACGTCTCTGCTGCAGAACAGGGGGACCTATCGCTGAGCAAAGTGGGGAACCCTCTTTGATTTCTCCGTCCCTCAAATCTTGGTGCTCATGCCCTCCCAAGCGAGGCCAGAAGTGAGCTGTGCAGCACATTCTCCCCCCCCCCCCCCCCCCGATTTGAGCAGCTCTCCAGTTTCTCTGGCGTGGGACATCTGTACATCTCCCTCTCCACCGTGTCAGCGAGAGCACAACCCATAGGAAGGGAAAGGTATGGCATGAGGCGGCTCGCAGATGGTGAAAGCAGAAAGTCTCCTTCCTCTGCTTCAGATATTCTTGTGGCCTAATGAATAAAACACTATTTTTTTCCCCAAATTAATATGTTACCTCTTTAATGACAACCTCATTCTGTTCCGAATGCTGCACTTCTGTGAACAATGTGCACGGAACTGACTTCTTTGCACCTGGAAGTAAACAAATGGACTTATGTTTTAATTCAAACTAATAATTTCTTCAAGTCCATATTCTTTATGGTAATATTCACTAAGCTCTTCCATTATACTCGGTGCAAGGGGAAAACTGGTAATTGCATTCAAAGCAATGATAAGTTACCATTTTAATGATTCCTTATGTTGTGAGTAATTTATAAATCACTCGGTATCTTCTCAGTGAAGCTTGCCTTCTGTTTTTAAAACGTACCCTTTCGTATCCAACAAAGGGTTTCAGTGCAATAAGAATTAAGGTGTGTCTCTTAGCTTTTACCTGCAAGCAATAATGATGTTGTCAAGCGTTTCAGGTGAGACCAGCCCAGGATTTTGGGGTGGGGAAAGACACTCTGTTATACAGCATCTTCAGTGCTTCCCTCAGAGGGAGGCAGAGACACCTTGAAGGGCTGAGTATAAGGACATCTACCGAGTGTCTTTTTAAATAGACACCAGAGGTGGGGGGGGGGAGGGGAAAAGGAACAGGCTTGTAACCGTAACTCAGTTGGACTTGTATCCAGGAAGGCAGATGCCATGGATTGGCTCCCTCACCGAACGGCTGCTTTTTTGTTCCTTTTATTGGTAAGTCAGATTTTAAAACAGTATTTGTAAACTCTGTGATTATGCCCGTTGAGTGTTCCTCAGCAGACCATTATCACATTTTACAGTGTAAACTACCCCCCCGAAAAACTTGTGAAATTTAGCATAAAAACAAAGCTGTGCTTATTTTAAACTGCCCTTCTGAAGATTCTATGCAAATAATTTAGTTTTTCATTAAATGCTGACAAATGTTTCTTTCGATTTTGACTTTCTGCAGTCTGTTGATGTTCAATATGTGACTTTCTATGTTTAATGCATGGCTTTTCAGGTGAATGTTGTCTGTGGCTACTGTTTAAGGAGTCACTGTTAGTAATAAAAGTCTTATCATTACAAAAATCCTAAGAACTTGACTGGATATCATTTGGTTCTATGTCTTTGGGTTTTTTTATCAGTTGAGGGAATATGAATAGCAAATCTCTTTTTCTAAACTGATTAGCAAGAGCGCTTCGGAACTGACCAAATCCTACGGCTATATTCAAGAGAAAAACGTGAAATTTAGTGAAGACCTTAGCTGAGTAAAAATCAAGACTTGGCCTATTATTTCACATTACAAAGAATTCCTGTCTCGTAGCGCATTAGTGTCTGAGCTGCCATGTGCTGAGCAAGTGAATGCATGATGAAAGTGTCGTTCCTTCGGTTTGTTTTTCTCACTGTAGAAGGAAAGTTGTGGCTACGGTCAAGTGGCATAGTTGTACAATGTGTTCATCAAGGCACGGAAATTACCCAGAAAGGACTTAAAAGAATTATGGAGGCCCTTCTACTGCTGCAATCTGATTTTTGTGTGGACTATTTTTACTCGTCTGTGCTGCTCTTCTGAAATTAGATAGAGGTTTATGGCCTTGAAGTTTGAAAAGAGTAGGATTTCTGTTACAGTTATGTCCTGCCGTGGCTTTCACACAATTTTACATTTTACACAATATAGTAGTAAGTGTAAATGTTTGCTAACCTGTCATTACTGACCCCTCTAGAAATGCTGTAGTTGGGGAAAAAGTGTTTGTTGTTATACAATATGAAATCTTAAGGCTTTCTTAGAAAAGATAATGCATTAATTTTAGGTGATAGCTCTGCAGTCAGTAAAGTAGAACTAACCAGCACAGGGCAGCTGCCAAGAAAACAACGATAGAACTTCACAAAAGCAAGTTACAGTTCGGATGAGTTTCTGCTTGGTTAACACCGCTCACGGTTAACACCGTGGTCTCTGAGATTGGCATGTTGGATATCACCCTAATACCTCTGAATTTTCATGTAGCATTAGTGACTATTTGTTTTACTCAGTTACCTGGTGATGCATACTCCTGATGTGTCAAAGTTCAAAAAAAAGTTGACTGTACTGTATCTAAGATCTGTCCATTCAAAAGAGATTTTACTGCTTTATCTTTTCTCGGCAACTCTGGAGCCATTTTCATTCTTTCAGTGTATTATTGTTACAATTGTGACTGATGCAGGATATGTGTTGGGTCAGGAAAAAGGAGCAATTGTGAAAACTGACATTATGTTTTGATGACTATCAAATATTTGAACTTTTACTACCCAGAGAAAACAGTTGTTGTTATTATGCATTCTTCTGCACAGCAGGGTTCATGGTGGCCTATACAGCTTAGTAGCATCTTTCACCACTTTATAGAAAGCTGACACACAAACTGTAGAGATTAAATAAATTATAAATTATGCATCCAATTTTAGTGTATTCTGAGAAACAGTCTTGGTTTTCAGCTTGATTAATCTTTCATGAAAATCACCTGCCTGAATGGTGTGTCTGGTTAGTATATTGTTAATAAGTTGTATCAAATACAATTGCTGTTGAGTTATACATATTTTAGTACACTGCTACACTTTCAAGAAAAGAAAACTTACCAGCCCTGAAACTAATAATTTTCTATATGCATTTCACCGTTGGTGGGACTGATTCTGCAGCCCTTGCTCACGTGACTTCAAAGGCGTTATTCTCATGAGTAAGGGAGTTCTGTTTGTGATACTTGCACAGACACGTTTTATGGAAATAACCTGTTTGATCAGGTATGACTCTTCTCCTGCCAGCTATCATGTGACAGCTAATAATTGTAAATTCACCGCATCTCTCATATGCACTTTTGTCTGGCTACATTTTCCCATGTGTTATCTATGGTTCTTTTTTCCTGCCACCCCCAGTTGTTAGGCTATGGTTACACCTCCTACTCATAACTTGGTTGCACATAAAAATATTAAGGGGCCAAATCCTGTCCTTGCATATGCATATGAAACATCTGCCAGGATGTAGCCAGGAACCTGCAGGCTCTTCTGCCAAAGAATTTTGTTGTAGAAATAGAAACTAAAGCAATTCCGCATC
The DNA here is from genome assembly GCF_947461875.1 of Haliaeetus albicilla. Lineage (NCBI taxonomy): Eukaryota > Metazoa > Chordata > Aves > Accipitriformes > Accipitridae > Haliaeetus > Haliaeetus albicilla. The sequence goes on from NC_091485.1 coordinate 29,281,334, forward strand.
CATGAATTATCACCTAAGATTAGGTTCTTAAATCTGTAGTTTTACATTCCTAAGTAAAAATGGCCCCTAAGCAGATGTGCATTTGCAGCGAGAGCACTCTAAGCCATATTAGAATTCAGGTTTTATTGAGGAGATTTATTGAGGACACTTAGGATGACTAATTTGAAAAACTAAAATTTGAATGATAATCGCATACAACCTGTATTGAAATTACTTTTCTGTTCATTTTTTCTAATGGTTAAGCTCAGTTACTGTACGGAAATTCATTATATCAGTACGACTCAGCAGAACAGAAACAATCTCAGTGGAAACTTTCCCAAAGTGGTCAGTTGTTCGAATAAACATATTTTAAAATAAATAAAACTTTGGAACATATTCTTCTGACTGACATGAGCATTGTCATACTTCTGCTGAAATAACAATGGATTCTCCATCCTGGGTGCAATACAAAATACTGACGTCAGCTGCTAACACAGGAAGCAATAGAAACACCTGACTTCTGCAGAATCAGAAAACAAAATGCCAGAAAAACCATCCTGAAAAACTTTCCCTGTAAATTGGAAGAAGCACATTCATTAGTGACCTATGAAAATGAAAAGTATAGACAAAAACACATTTGTGGTTCAATTTAAAAGTGATCAAATAGCTTCTTTTTAAAATATGAGGGTTTGTCTTATGTTTCAACTCTGCTTCTCATTATTTCATATGTACCAATTTATCATTTTTTAAAGAGAGGCAGAATGAATAAAGGGAAGGGTTCGTTATTTCAACCCTTTCCTAGTCAGAGCTTTGGCTGAGTAAGAAAGATGTAAAAGTCCCAAAACGCTGACACAACCAGACCTACCATGGCACCCTGATGACTAACATAATATGTGTGAGTTCTCAGCACCCCTCCCATCCAGGCCAATAACAATACCGCTGTGGACTTCAAAGAGAGAGAAGCAGATCTAATATGAATAATGCTGGGAAGATGTTAAAGGCATGTTCAGTCATTTAGATTTGAGTAGGTGGAAGAGGGAGGATTCCATAATTGCATATAATATTGCTTGGCAGTCAATTAATGATTAGTTAATTCGTGTTTGTAAATTGCTTTGAAGGCGCAAAGAACTGTACACATCCTATGGGCCTAATTCTGTTCCCAGTTACATCAGAATAAATCCAAAATAACTCCAGTGTGACTCTAAGGCGTCATTTTGGACACAAGGTTCAGGCTCTGTATCATTACAGTAAAAGACAAGCTTTCAGACAGGCCACTGTGCAAATGACAGTCACCATGAACATGTTTCCTGCCTGCACCTCTTCCAACCCAGACCAGAAACCAACAGCTTGTGCGACAAGCCTCTAGCTTCTCTGCAGAGTTTCCTTTTTTTCACAGTCTCTCAGAGACTAACAGGACAGCAAATCTTGATACCATTCTGATCAGCTTCCCTATCCCAAGGTCCTCAGGATGCGTCCCACACATTCCAGTGGCTCTTACTGCTTTAATCATCATTAATCACTGAATCTATGGAAATTACTGTATTTGGATACTAGATTAAGGGGAAATTTGTTCATTACCTAGAAGTATGCTGGAGTTAGCTGCTAGGAGGCGGTACCTCTCTGCTGGAAAAATAGCACTAGAAAAAAAGGGGTTGCATTGCAGAGAGATATTAGAAATAGACAACTGGGGTGGGAGGAGCCTTCTAGCTGCTGGTGATAGTGGAGAACTGGAAAACACTAGTTGGGGAGGCAGATGAACCTCCATCCCTGGATCAAGTTGATTAGATGACACTCCAGAATTGTTGAGGTTTAGCTGGTGAGCTAGGCAACTTTGTCTGGTGTCTGCCTGCCCTCCTTCCTATAACACGGCAGTAACTGAGAGAGACATACCCAACGCAGACATCAAGTTCATTGGATCAGCCTTTTCAAATAATATCACAAACTGTACTAAGGACTCTGGATTCAAAACCCACAGGACTTCTTTCAAGATATTCTATTAGCAACATGTAGCAGAATGGGCTTTTCCTTAGTTAGCATAGGACAAGCGTGGAAATACGCGGCCTGAATTTACAATTCCCAGCATTACTGATGAACAAATTCCTGACATTCCCATTATTGGTGATCAAACACAAAGGAAGAAACTCCAGTGTAAAATGTGTGTTCCTCACCGCTTGAAAATAGAACTCCCTATAGGCTGAAATCAAGTGTTTTATGAATATTCATGTCCTTAAAGAACAGAATTCTTTACAGGCATATTTTTTATTTCAGACATGCCTAACACAGTTTTTCAGTTAGGTCTGCAGAGTATGAGAGTGATACGGCTGGATGTGAGATATTAGTTTCACTGTTAAATAACAGAATAAGCCACAGGATGCAGACAGTAGACAAGATTCACTAACATTGCACTGGGAGGTGTATACCCGTACTTTTCTGGGTCAAGACAATTGCTGCATGCCAGAAGGGATTTCAGCCCAAAGGTGGAGAGGATTTCACTGTACTCACCAAAGGAGGCTCTGCTCTGCCGGTGGGATCAGCTGATAAAGAGGTGTTGAATCAGTACTATTTCTGGTGGACTTCATCACTCAGGCTCTCTCGTGAGGGTGTAATCTGCGCCTTCTACTCTCCCATGCTTCCCCAGGCTCCAAGGGGGATTATGAAAGGACAGGTCTGAGTTCCCACTGGGGTGAAAAACCCCCACAGTTTAAATGGAGTCTGATGCTGTCCCTTCTCTGAGATGAGTAATGGCTGCACATGCATTTGAACCCCGTTCTGCAGCTGAAGCTTTAAATAGTCACCAAGACATAAACTCAGGCTAAAAGATGTATTGATGCTTTTAGCACAATATGAACATATTGTAATGATTTTCCTGCAGAGTACTCTTCTTAACCATTCATGTCAATAGCTTGCTCAAAGAAACAAGAAAAAAAATCCTTACTCCATGGATAGTCTGACAAAATTTCAAGGTATATGTACATCAAATGGGCAAGTCTACAGTCTAAATTCCCTCATTCAGAAGCAGATTAGGGCAGCCATTATGTGCCAAGGTCTCAGGGAATGTTCTGGGCAAGATCAGATCACTGGAGACATTACTTTGTAAATAACAGGTGGTGGACCTCTTATGGCATGTAAATGGGGAAAAGGGGGAAGAGAGAGGAAGGAGGGCGAAGATGCTGTTCATTAATCTGTTGCATGTAAGAGGTTGTTTTAACATGAAGTAAGTGGAAAAAAGTCTGTGCCCATCTCCCAGCCTTGACAGAACAATGCAATAAATTTGAAGTGAAGAAGGTCCCATGAGGTAAAGCCCCATAGAAAAAAAGATTGTCACAAATTTTATCCAAGTATAACTAACATAAAACCCACCAGATAAAATGTCAGACAAAAAAAAAGCTATTGAACGGTACTGGGAAATGATAAGTAAAGTGGAAAATTGATAACTACAGCTGTTAACGACATTTGGTGAGAAAAGAGAAACTGCAAGACTTTTTGAGTCGCCTGGATATTTTGCTTCTCCCAATGATGAATGAAGCAAGCATCTAGTCCTGCAAATGCCATATTCTTCACGCTGTGTCATCCGAAGAGAGCAGAGGCAGGTCCTAAACTTTAGAGATGCTCTGAGGAGGGACATTCACCAAGTGAACTTCATTTTCACACCTCATTTAGGAACAAGGTTAATTAAACTTTGCCTTCTTTTATATTGTGTTAATCAAGAAATTGAGGATTCTCCATTATTTTAATTTTAAAGTAATTACATATTGCATCTGATCCTGCCACCTTTATATACGCAGGAATTTGGTTGCGTAGTTAGACCTCAAATCAAAGCCCACTGCACTCCAGAGAAATCTGCCTGATGACTGCAGTTGGCTTTCCATCTTAAATTGAATCTCTTCAACCTCAGTGGGAAGTTTCAAGAAAACAGTTTCATTCTTTTTGGTTAAACTACATAGTGAGGTACTCCAGGTCTACAGTGGACTTTCTAAATAAGAAAAAAAAAAAGAAAAAAAAAAGAAAAAAAAAAGAATAAGTTCTTTAGAATTAAAAAAAACCCTCCTTTTCTAGTTTCCTAGACATACTTTTTAATAACAACTCTTGCAACCACTTCTCACTTCAGCTGAGGTGTTACAACCTAAAAATCTGTGTGAAAGCTGTATTTTGATGTAGGTATAACTTGAAATTTGGTATGGCACATCCATTCAAACTCAAAGTTCTACCCTGTAAGACAGAATTAATTGTGAAGGTGTTAACTGTCAATGAATTCAAGCAATGGATATAGAAAAAAATGAATTGCACAAAGTCATTTATGGAAATCCTGTAGCTACTGCCTAGATAGGCTATTGCAATAGACTTGAGAAAAATTAATGCTCCAGTCCTGCAGCATAGCAATGTATGGCAGCTGGGTTTTGCTTACTGCATTTTGCCCTGCATTTTTAGATGCCAATCTTCTTATTGTTCTTGCAGGTACTCTTGGATTTCAGCACAGGATTTCATGTAGAGGTAATATATATTTCTTTAGAAACTGGCTTTCTGATCAAATGAAATGTAACCAATGCAAAAATGAAATGGAAAATACTGAACCAAGACATTTCTGAACTTGAAGATTGAAAACATATTTAAATATTAAACAGTTGCAGGTAATAACCTGCTCACCCTCTTAAGAGAAGTTCTCCTGAACCTGAATTAGTATCTCATACAGAGCAATAACTTTAAAGTAAACACGTACAGTCTTAGAGTTTGGTACTCGCAGACACATAAAAAAGCTCATGATCTATAAAAATCCCTTTTCTCCTTATTGTCGGAAATTCTAAATGTCTGTATTAATTTAAAATGGATTGAGGTTACTGGTGATATGATACCGGAACTCTCTGTCAAAGGTAAAAGAATGGGATGAAAATGGAATGGCAAGATGGAAAACCTTCAGAAGACAAAAACGTGAATGGATCAAATTTGCTGCAGCTTGTAGAGAAGGAGAAGATAATTCTAAGAGGAATCCAATTGCCAAAGTAAGTAGAAAGAAAAACAAAAGTGTTCACAGACAAGGAAGTTTTTCTAGACAGGCTGATAAAAGCAGGGAGATTTAGAAGTATATTTGCTTAGAGTAGTCAAAGCAAGGAATGTAGAATAAAAGCAAGATGATGCAATGTTTCCAGCTCTGCTGAGACAGTCTTGTAAGTTGAACCCATGTGGCTGCTGAGGAGTGACCAAAGGCTTCCTAGAACACTGCCTTCAGTCTGCTTCCTGAACAGCTCCAACCATAGTCTCTTCGTGTGCAGCACCTATGTACTAGATCGCAGTATTTTTCTTTCCTCTCTCACCCTGAGAAACCCCTGAGTGGAAGTTCAAGGATGGTGCATGACTTATGTGAACAACAAAGCCAAGAAGATGCCGTCCTATCCTCTCACTATGACCATACCCTTACTGAGGTCCAGCCACAGTGTGATACTCTTGGAAGTTTCTCTCTTCACTTCCCCGCCAGAAGATTTAAGAGAGAGAGAAAACCTGTCCACCACTTAAGGGGAGATGGATCTCTAGGCTGTTTGTAGAAGAGCCTTCCATTGGTTCTGTCAATGGAACCTTGTGAAAAGTGGTTGAGAAACTGAAATTATATAGAATTTTTTACAGGAACTAATAATAGGGAAAAAAGCCCTGCAAGTGTCCTCAGTAAACTGGCATAAATTATTATTTTCTATTATTGTAGATCCGATCAGATTGTGAAGAAAACCATCCAATCACATACAGCATCTCTGGAGTTGGAATTGATCGTGCCCCCTATGGAATATTTGTTGTTAACGCAAGAACAGGAGAAATTAATATAACATCAATAGTGGATAGGGAAGTAACCCCAGTATTTGTTGTAAGTACTCCCCTTTTTCTTTTTCCTTTATAATGATGGATCCAGGGTGGGGCAGGGAGAGCAGAAGGAGACAAATTAATTAGTTTCAGATTGTTACTTTGCTTCCTTCACTTTTGGTTTTAAAACGAGTAAATCTCTTTATCCAGATACGTTGCTTTGCTAAACACTCAGTGACGGGTGTAGATTTGGAACCACCTCTTGAACTTCGAGTCAGAGTTCTGGATATAAATGATAACCCTCCTGTATTTGCACAAACTGTATTTACAGGATCTATTGAAGAAAACAGTATGGACAGTAAGTAACTGTTACACCTATTATAGTATAGTTAGTGAAGCTCCCAGAATATAGTTAATATAAACCTGGGGTGCTCATTCTACTTTTTCTTAGGCAATGTCATATATTGGCCAGGGCTACTGCAGAGGAAGGAGCGGCAGATTCTTCTGCAAGTGCTATTCAAGCCAAGGCCCTAACTCATTGCCTAAAATTAAGCAGTGATGCTTCCTTCCCCCTTTCCTCCCACCCATGAATGCTGAATGTTGCAGTTTCTAACCATACCATCATGCAAACTCTTTCAGATGTGAAAATTTAAAATAAATCAGTTCATTCCTTCTCATTAAAGAAAACCCAAACATTAAACCTACACTTATTTCCTTTGAGGGTATATAAAATATGTTTTTCCCATTTTTTCTATTTCAAATATTTGTATTTGTAGTCTCAGGATTGCAGTTGCAGTAGAATATTACTAAATAAACGCTTACTTAAACCACTAAAATTGTTCTTTTTACCAAAAGTAGAGCAATCAACATTAGACATGCAAATAGCACTGAGGCAATGGCACCTAACACTCATTTTCTACTTTCTAGAGATTCTCATTTAAAACTGCGGCGATTTCTTACATGAATATCTACAAGCTCGGTACTTACTGTTTTTATATTGTCCCTCTGGTGACTTTAAGAAGTTCAGTGAAAATCTGCATTACTCCATCTGACCTTGATTTTTAATGCATTTTGAATTCATTAACATTCAGTCAGAATCAGTACTACAAAATTAAACTTTTGTTTTTCTTTGTAAATGTCAATGAATAGATAGCATTCTATCGTTTTTATACACAAAGTTTTAGCATTGTCTTGATGAGTTGTTTGCAGGAACAAAACAAATTTTCTGATTTGTTTTTTTTAATTTTTATTTTTATTCTTAGACACACTGGTGATGAAAATAATTGCATCAGATGCAGATGAACCCAATCACTTGAATTCTAAAATTGCCTTCAAGATAGAGAGTCAGGAACCTTCAGGTCCACCCATGTTCATTATGAATAAATATACTGGAGAACTCCATCTTGCAAATTATCTTGACAGAGAGGTAGTATTTCCTTTTCCAAAGTTAAATAATATGATGTTGTGGTTTATATGTGTTATGGGGCGGGGGGGGGAAGTAAGGAAAGGTTGTAGTTTTTACAAAAATTAAGGAAGAAATGCGTTTTTTCTGTATGTTACAATAAAATGTCTAAGGCAAATTCCTGCATTAGGAAATAGTAGCAAGACCTGAGTATTTATAATATTTAAGACGTACAGGTGGCTCTTCTAACACACTCATTTCTCTTTCTGTGGCAGCAACATAGTAGCTACACTCTTGTTGTGAAGGCGTCAGACCGGGATGGAGCTGCAGATGGAATATCATCCCTTTGTAGCTGTAACGTTAAAGTTATTGATGTCAATGACAACTTCCCAACTCTTGCTCAAAGTTCTGTAAGTTTTAAATACCAAAAGAAACATCACGGTTTAAAAACGCATTTCAAAAACCTAGTGGGTAACGGACTCCTTACTAACCTGTAGAGCACTTTCACATTTGAATGCTCCACTGGATTAACAGGGTTGTTTCCTTGAAGTGTGCTCAAAATCCAATCTGTTGCTTCCACACCAATTCTGATAATATACACGTAGATTATTTTTGCATTCAGAGAAGTCAGTCCTGACACTGACTTCTCTCTTCAGAGAAATCCAGTGATTCAGGTGTCCAGACCCATGCAATATGGCCAGATTATGTAGATTAACCCAATCTTTGTATGATCTTTTCATATAGAAAGCACAAATCCATTTCCTCTAAACTGCCTCTGCAAACACTTGAGGTGATACAGCTCTTCAGATCTGCAACCAGGATCACAATTTAGCCAGAACACATGATTTTTATTAAATTGGCAGGGACTGCGTGCAGGGCATCATTTAAAAGAATATCTGCAGTCAGCTGTGTTTTCCTCAGATTATATATTTTAGTGTTTGCTAATAGATATTTATCTGTCATTGCAGTTTTCAGCAAGTATTTCAGAAAATTCACTCAGTTCAGAACTGCTACGGATACAAGCTCTGGATGCTGACGAAGAGTTTACAGACAATTGGTTAGCAGAGTTTTTCTTTATATCTGGTAATGAAGATAACTGGTTTGAAATTGTTACAGATCGAGCTACAAATCAAGGAATCCTTAGAGTAATTAAGGTATGGATAAATATTGTGATTCAACTGTTGAAATAATCATCTTAAAATAGTCTTAATTAATTGTTAACAAAATTAAATGAGCAGTAAAAACACTGTCACTCAACCATTTAGAAGAGAAAATATTTCAATAAAATTAATGGAACTTTTATTTATTACCTAGTTCTCTGTGGTTTATCTTTTAGGAACTGAATTATGAACATCTTCAAAGTCACTCACTGATAATTGGTGTCAGGAATGTAGCTGCCTTCCACCACTCTGTTGCACAAGACTACCGAATGTCTGGAACACCCCTTACCATAGAAGTAAAGAATGTGGATGAACCACCAAGATTTCATCCATCTTCGGTTGTGTTTTCTGTACCAGAACGCACAAGAGCAAATTATGTTGTGGGAACATACACAGCCATCGATGAGGACACTGGAGCTATTGCATCAAATGTTGTGTAAGCTCTGCTCTGCTTAACTGCCTGGATTGAATAATTCTTTTAATGGGATGAGGAATAGGTATTTTAAAGGGTGCTTTAAAAAAGAACTGAAAAAATGTTAATAGATGAGCAATAGAATAATAGCGATAGAATAGTATAATCTTCAGCCCATTTTTATGCTATGATTGCTTTTGTTTCCTGACCTGCTTTTCTTAGCCTTGTGCACAAGACAAAGAAAATATCATTTTTCTGACAGGCTGTAACTTAAATAAATCAGAACACATTTTTTTTCTCACCCAACCTAAGATTATTTTTTCTTGAAATGTTTGCTACAAATAAGGAATTTGTTAGCATCTCTAAAAAAGCAAGCAGAAAACCCCAATAATGGGCAATATTATACAATCAGAATAGAAGAGGTCACTACCAGCTCATTCTATAGTAAAAAAAAAAAAATTATTTTGCATTTATTTCTGCTGAAATTAATGATAGTTAATGGGACCATAGTTTGCTTTTTAAGGTATGTAGAAATAAATACACCCAATTTACCAAGGTTTGAAAAGTTGTCATAAAACAGAGAAATATGTTAGCAAATACAACAGCAGAATGTTATAGGAAGAGCTGTGGATTTAACTACTGATATCAACAAGGGTTCTAGTAAAGGTTTACAGGGTCCAGAAAGATTTTACTTTTAGACTATGATACCAATTTCAAAATATAATGGACTTCTATGCATTTACTTTATTCCTAATTATTTTTCTGGTCTATATCTTTTGAAGTCTACAGGAATTTTGCCTGAATAGGGTGAAATGCAATAGAACCTAGTGTAGCCTAAAGGAAAATATTCCAAAGTGACAAATATTACTTGCAAAATGAATATGTAATACATATATTCATAACATAATGCTGAGTATTTTTACTTCACCAAATATAGATATAGTATAGGACGTGATCCAGGTGCCTGGTTCAGAATCAATCAAAACACTGGTGAAATTACACTGAACAAAGCTATTGACTGGGAATCAATCTATGTAGCCAATGGGCGGTACAGAGCAGAGGTTCTGGCTATCACCAGAGGTAAGAAAAGAGATTGAGTTTTCTGAAACAAAACTCTCTTTGTTCCAGATTACTCTCAATGTTTTTTCCTGTTTCTAGTTTTCCCACCTGAACTGCATTATTTATAGTATCAGTATTCCCTCCTGACCACAAATATCTTCTTTTTACAGGCGCTCCTCGATATACTGCTACTGGCACCATTGTGCTTTCAATACAAGACATCAATGACAATTGCCCAACTATTAATACTGAATTAAGGAAAGTATGTATGCATTCCCCATCAGTGATTATCACAGCAAAGGGTATGGATGGTGATCTATATGGTTCTCCATTTACATTCAGCATACATGGTGAACCTCAAACTACATGGATTATCAGATCAATAAATGGTAAATTAACCTACATTTTATAACAGAATAAACCATAGTAATAAGCTCTTATCTAAGATAACAGATTAGGATAACTTTTTAATTACTAACAAAACACTTATTAGAATCTATTCTAATCTCACTTAAATGTGATTTTATGCTCATATGAATCTAAGAAGTTGCTCTGGATTTGCATATATATATATATAAATCATATTAGAACTAGAATCTGAATCTTTATATGTGTTTTATCTAGTTATCATATTTTAAGCAAAACTACTTTACTTAAGTGTAGCTCTGATAAGCACCTCTTGGTCTAAACATAAGGAGGTAATTCAAAAGGAGTCATTTGATACCTTTTTATTTCTATTTTATCTAAAAAATTCTAAGCATATGACAAAACTCTCAAATTTATTTATTAGAGTATAAAGTTATTAGTTGGCAGAGCTTTACTTCTATGAGAGGCATATGAAAATGGCAAATAAAGATTACAGCTTTTGCAATTTATTGTACAAATTGTACTTACTTGTATTTCTAAGAAAAACCTTTTAGTCAGTGCTCAGTGGATCTCTTCCAGTTTCCTCCAACAGGACATAACAAACTAATGAATTAATCAAATCTCATACATTACTAAATGACAGAATTTACATAACTTACTGTATGCATAGAAGACTATATTAAATGGTAAATATCACAATTACAACTACTCTTGTGTCTCCTATTTGTCCTACACAGATGCAAATGTGTAACTTTAAATATTTTAAAACTACTGAAAAAACTTATGAAAAATACATGTAAATTCCTTGTGAGAGAAAAAAAAGTTGTATAAAACTTGCAATTTTTATGTTCACCGTTGTGCTAATAAAAATCAGGAAAGGCAGCAGTAGATACAAAAAAGTGCATTTGCTGCTTTTATATTTCTCAGGCTAAAAAGTGATGACTAGACTGACCTGGCTCAGGTTTTTCAAAAGAAAAAACTAGCATAGATGAATATCATAAGTTTCAGCTTTGAATAAGTACTGTAGACGCAGAAGTAACTGAAGATCTTGGAATGGGAACACTTAGTCTTCATCCTGTTCTATGAACATTACTCACAAAGTTATAGATTTGTACAGTATTTATAGTCAATAACTTAATCTAAATATTTTTCCTCTCTTTTTTTTTTCCCCAAAGCTTCCTCTGCAGAACTAATGAGTCAGAACTTGGACTTTTACATTTATAGGATCTATATCAACGTAAGAGATAGCCAAGGCCGACGCTGCCCTAAACCACAAATAATTCCTGTGCAAGCTTGTCAGTGTGATAGTCGTAATTACTGCACCAGTGGGGCCACAAAAATAATTATCATTGGTGGTGGTGGTGCTGGTGCTGGTGGTGCTGGTGGTGGTGCTGGTGGTGGTGCTGGTGCTGGTGGTGGTGCTGGTGGTGGTGCTGGTGCTGGTGGTGGTGGTGCTGGTGGTGGAAGAGGCCCGGAAGGTGGAGGAGGAACAGACCAAGAAGGTGGTGGTAATGGCGAGTTTGGACCTGGAGGAAGAGAAACTGAGGACCACACAGACTGGCCAGTTTACACTGATGGATACATTGATGGTAATGAAGGATATACTGCAGCCACTGATGATAGTTATAATGGAAATGGAAATTACGGCAGAGATACCCAATCTTCTACCACGCTTAGCGGTGCTGCCATTGGCCTGATGTTTCTTGGTGGATTAATATTTGTTCGTAAGTATAAAATTAAGAAAACAATTTTGTTTTTTAAAGTGTATTTTTTTAAATTCTTCTAAAATAAAGTGACTTTTCTGGGTGGTTGTTAACTTGCTGGCTTCCATGGGCCATCTAACAGAGAAAAAATTGCCTTTTAAATTATAAGCATTTCTATATATTTTATATTCTACATGTTTATATACATATGTCATTCAGAAATGACTATTTCCTTCCTAAGACTTAGGGTTTTTTTCCTAAGGTGCTATCCAGTTCTCAGACCATCAGACAGGGTAAAAATGTTTAGTAGAAGACTCAGAAAATTTGGGGCAAGAGCTGTCCCTGTCACTTACAACTTACACTTTGCAATTCCTAATTCCATTACACTACTAAAAGAAACAGACAAGTATCAGCTCTGAGTTGGGTATGAAAAGATGTAAAGAATCAGCTTCTTTTGAACTCAAAGCCAGATTTCAGTAGTACAACAACAAATATAATCATCTGAAATTTTGAACATTTGGTTATTGCTGCCAAACATTACAGCTATTAAAAACAAGTAGCATTTGTGATAACAGGATCAAAACAGATCACTTTTTCGTACATCCTAGTATTTTTGAAGAAATAGGAGTTTCAGGGATAAGAATGTCTCAAGTTAGACTGTATGCAAGAATTTACTTCTCAGACCACCACAATCAGATGTGATCGTCTTTCTTTCATGGCCTGCGCATGAAGCAATCAAAATCTAAAATTTCCCAATGCAGAAATACTGACTACAAAACCAGAAGAAATGCATTTTTATCCTGAGTTTTGAGGGGGGTCAGTGGTTTTGGGTTTTGATCTTTGATTAGTAGGAATCAGCAAACACAAAATTTTGAGCTGCAAAAGGCTGTTTTGTTTGTAGTTCCCAGGTGGTTAATGTTACAGGACGGACTGTCTTTCTGCCTTTGGAAATCTCTTCTAGTTGGTAGTCTGGAGTAAATATGTCCTTAGTCATGCAGTGTGAGGTAGCACTTTGTATACTGCATAGCCCTTTCCCCTTTTCTCTTCAGTTCACTTTGATTTTAAACTGAGAGTTTTGGATGCTCTGCTTAGTCTGGTGTAGGCAAATATCTCTCTCCACTCCCTCTGCAGTGATACAAGGTTACTGATTTTACCATATAGGTTAAGGACCTAAAGACAGCCAGAATTAATATTGCAGTGCCTTTCTAAAATGAGCAATGTTTTCAATGTTTGCATTTAAAGCATTCAGCAATTTCCAACACTGCATTCTTGAAACAATTAAGCATAATACAGCACACTGGGAAACTTGACTCTCTCTATGTAATCATTTTTTAAAACTGGGGTTTGGGGTTTGTCTCTATTGTTTTTTCAAATCAAGCATTATGTATATGTGATGTGAAAAATGCAACTGGAGCCTTAGCCAAAGATGGCTGTAGTCAGATGGCTCTCTCTCCGCTGATTCTCATATGTCTATTATTACTAATGAGTATTCTTTTCAATTACAATATCTAAGGAGACAAATGTACGCTTATCTATCAAAAATGAATGCCACTGAATGCTATACATAGTAAGACTGGTTCTGTTTGTTTAATTTTTATATGTATGCAACTTATATTCATTCAGCTGAGATAGATCAAAGTCTGTTCCCAGGTGTATAAGCATAAATTTGGAGTAACAGCCCTACTCCACCCCCACTTTGCTCTGCTATAACTAAAGGTACAAATTATTCTGAAATTCCAAATACATACATTTCCAAAAGCAGCTAATGATTCTGAAAGCCAGACTTGCAGGCTGCCTGGTTTGAAACATTTTAGAAGACATATTTTCAAAAGTTCTTGAGCACCTGCCCTCTGGGAAAAGCAGCTATTCCTGTGAGGAAGAGATGTCCTAAATCTCTGTTTCCTGTTTCTTTCCTGTTAAGTGATTCCAATTTTGATGTCAATGAGCGACTGTTGTGGCTGTGGCCCTGGCGCTGCAGGTGGAGTTGGAGCTGGATTTGAACCTGTACCTGAATGCACAGAAGGGGCAATTCACCCATGGGGAATAGAAGGTGCACAGCCTGAAGACAGGGTCAGTACATCCCTTGTTTCTAAAACCCACAGTAACTCATATTTACAGAAAAGACTGCATTTGGCTAGAAAGAAGCCTGGCATTGTCCACAATTGCCAGGCAGATGTGAAAGGTGACTCTTAATTAACATTTGTAGATGGAGTTTGTGTGGTTTGTGTTCAATTAGCTTGGCCCAACAGCTCAGCGTTACTATTCCCTCAGCTGAAACAATAACTAGCAAGCTTTTTCAGTGCAAAGTAGGACAAGGTAACACAAACCATCTCCACTGATCACCTTTTATGTTGACAATGAAAAAACTTGAATGGAGTGTCTCTTTTTTTCTTTTTTTTTTTTTTTTTTTAGTAGGGATGGTAATTAATAGCTATTGTTAACAGTTTAGACTGCTAACTCCTTAACATGATTCACAAAGTCTTGATCTTCATATGGGAATTTCAAAGTCATCATTGAAGGCATGAAAATGTTGTTTTCCAGGATGTCTCACACATTCTTGCCCCAACAACAGCTGCAGGAGGTGATTTTGGTGAACCGTCTGGTAAGCAGATTCTAAAATTTTCTATGATGTGCACTGCCATAAAGCTATCTTTCAGAATTTCATGTCTTCTGATTCACAGAGCACTTTGGTTTTGCAGCTATAACCCAACCCTTCCAATCTTACATCTGCAGATAGTCAAAGTGATGCTAGTAGGACTTCCAGTATGAATAAAGGATCTGAAGTTTGAGCTTTTGAGCAGATTCATTTCTGCAAACTACATTTATTTTGAAATATCTGCCAAGGCTTTCAAATCTCAGGCAATTTTTCTTTATCATTCCAGCTAGTGAATGGAGGGTCTTTTCAAGACACCAGTTTTAGTAGAATTAAATCTTGAGGCCAGAATAAGGAAAATTTCTGTCATAACTCAGTGGTGAAAGGTTCAGTTTTTCCCAGTTTCCAGGCTCTGCTTCCCACAAGGGAGAATAGGACCTGTCAAGTAGCCAGTTAATTACTGACCATTTGTGCACTAGCCTAGACAGAAAGCTGGTACATAGGACAATAAGTTTATGCTTCTGAGATAAGGTTCCCCCAGGAATTCGATGGCCATAGAGAGTAAGTCAAGCTGTGCAGTGCCACTTCCTTCCTCTTTTTCCCCATTCCTTACTCCACAACAAAAAAAGAAGGATGCTGGCATAGATCCGTTTTTCCCTAGCTTCTAACAGGAAGAAATGTCATTCTGCAACATAATTTGCCTGATGACTATTGATTATTCAAAAATGTTCTCACCCTTAAGGTAAAATCAAAAGAACATTTTGGGGCTTAAATGTGAATTAAGAATCTTCATTCTCAGGGACTTTCTGCTGCCATGACAATTGAAAAGTTTAGAACTTACTTACACATGTGATTTACTTTATTTTCACTGTTCAGTGCCATTATGGCAAAAGCCCCTGGTTCAAATTCTATAAACCGAGGCTAATGAAGTTAAATGAAAAAAAAAACAATAAAATTCAGCCTGTGTTTCTTAATGTAGTCAAGACTACTATATACAATTGGTTTATTATATTACTTGCTGATATTTAAGACCACTCATTCCTTGTTATCATATATGAAAAAAATCTGGAGAAGATAAAATCCTGTAAGTATGACTTTGTAATTTATTGTGAACATCATTTTCATTCTGCATTATGAACACTGGTGGTTATTATGATCCATTGTTGTCCTTCCAAATCCCCCTTAACAATTTAAGGACTTGAAAATGTGAAAGGAGTTACAAAGCTATTTCTTTTAGAAAAGAGTTTAAGGCAAAACAATTTTAACCCTGATGTGATCATAAATATACATTTGTGTATTTGCATAAATGTTCATAAGTATTATCTGATTTTCTGATGCAAATCCAATGACAGCATATATGTACACCAGACAAAGGAATCTCTCCAGTCAAGTAAATCATTGATTTCCTAAAGCACATATGCACATGCTGCCTAGCCTCAGGAATAAAATCAAGGTCTTAGATGTCTGCTAATATGTGCTTAATTTTTATTGCAGTTTCAATGTTTGGCACCTGTGCATGGATCTCTGACTCAAATTAGTCTAAAATACCTTTAGAAACTCAGTAGTGTCATTGTACTATTTGTAAAAACAATCAGCAAATTCTGTGTAAATTTTCACAGAGCACTGGGAGGATAACTTTTATTTTTCTGTTTTCAGACATATATACAAACACATATGGAGGAGGAGGAGTAGTAGCTTCTGGTGTTGAAGAAACTACAGGGGTTGGCTATGGCACCGGTACTGGTTATGGAACAGCTGGAGGAATTTCTGGAACAGGGGAAGCAAAAGGGTCAGTTGGAGGAACAATAAAAGAGTATCGAGAAGGAGGGGTCAACATGGCCTTCCTAGACAACTACTTCTCTGAGGTAATTACCTGATCTTCTTTTTCTTATATCTGTGAGCCTACTGTTAGATTCTCCTCCCCAAGTTACATGGTGGAAATCCAAAATAACTCCACTCAAATTGAAATTTCCATGATATAAGACTGGTGTGAGAGCAAAGCTGACTGTACTAGTAGGAAAAACTGTGACACTAGTAGTACTGCTTTTGAGCTGCTGGCGTATGAGATTTTTTTGCTCAATAGCCTTTTTGTAAAACTGATAGACACACTGCAGGTATGGGTAGCAAGCAACTAAATTATTTCAGCTTCATAAGTGACCACCAAATTTATATATTTGCCACCTTTTTCAGTGTATAAATAGATAATAACTTTGTGAAATTTTTCACACATACTACCTGTACAGCTTGTTTGATGAAGTGACTTTAACCCCTAAAGAACTGTGAACACCGTTTCACATTCTTCTTTATTTTTATTGCCATTTCTGTTCCCTAACAGCCTTGGGAACTGCAAGTGACACAAATGTGCAGTTTTGTAATTGGCAACATATTAATTAGCCTTTACATATGGGATAAAAAATTGCTATGGAGTTTACATGATTAATGGGATGTATTTTCATAATTAGCATGAACTGTGAGGCATAAATAGTATAATTGCATATGTCACCAAAATATCAATTAATATATAAAGATTGCTTTATTTCAAACTCTAAACAAGATTCAGTGGAGGAGAGGACAGAGCAGTCCTGAAGTCCTGAGCACGAACTTCTTCCAGACCACAATCTCCCTGCTGGGAGCACTACATATTAATTGCCTGCCAGCCATAGGCCTCCACAGATGACTCGTCTTACTGACCGTCTCCATCTCCAAACCTCCTGCCTCTCCCTCCCCGTCCTCCCCTTCCATCCTTCCCTGTTTCCTCCAACCTCACCCCGCACTGACTTAAAATTATTCTCTTTCCTGCCCAATCCCTCTGGACTGACCACCCCACCATCCCCAATGCCATCCCAAATCAGTGATCTCCATCCTGCTCAAAACGGATTCCTCTCTGGGCTCACCAAGCTTTCCCCGCTGTGACCAACCCTCCGTCCCATCCCTTCTGTCCTGGCCCCTCCACTGCTCCCCTCACCATCCTGCTTCATTCCTCTTCCTACCGCTTCGCTTGGATATTGCTGCCCAAAGAGTACATTTGTTCCCCCATCCCTTTCGCTCTCTCCCTTCACCCCACAGTCAGACACACTGATGACAGACCAAATTTGAGATGCTAAATATTGGCAGAAACAAGAATAAAACATCAATAACATTTGAATAAATTTATTTCAAGGTTACAAAAATGTTGACGATATAATTTACCCTGTTGATGTCCTGTTGTTCAAGTCAGCTGGGCCTTACTGTGGTTAGGGAAACCTTACTATGGTTTGAGTCTTCATGGTTAAAAACCTGATGAAAAGTCACTCTGTTCTTCTTTTCTTTTTTTTTCCTGTTTTTGCAAACTACAGAAAGCATTTGTGTATGCAGATGAAGATGAAGGTCGGCCGGCAAATGACTGCCTATTAATATATGATCATGAAGGAGTCGGTACTCCTGTTGGCTCTGTGGGTTGCTGCAGCTTTATTGGAGAAGATATAGACGAAACGTATTTGGATACATTAGGACCAAAATTTAAGACCCTGGCAGAGATCTGCCTGGGCAAAGAGATCGAACCCTTCCCTGATGTCAACCCACCCTGGCCATCCGTTAACGTCACCTTTCCCAACCCTGAAAGTGATCTAAACCTCCCGCCACCTGGAAACACCATCATTGTCAACGGATGTGCACCTATGCCTCCCCCGGTTGGCACTACAACGGTTGTTACGGAAAACACCTACACATCTGGGTCAACCATACAGCCCCCAAGGCCGATGCCGGATCCTTTGCTCCACGGCAACATGACGGTGACTGAGACCTACACCTCCGGCTCCCCCTCTCTTTGCGTTGACCCTCTGCGTGCATCCAACGTTGTTGTAACAGAAAGGGTTGTCGGTCCTGCCTCTGCCTCTGATTTGCGCGGCATGCTAGATATCCCCGATCTCACAGATGGGTCCAACGTTATCGTTACGGAAAGAGTAATCGCGCCTAACTCCCGGCTCCCAACCTCTCTGAGCATTCCCGATTTGGTAGATGGGTCGAATGTGGTGGTGACAGAAAGGGTGTTCAGGCCTGCCTCCGGCATGCCAGGCAGCTTAATAAATATTCCCTCGGAGTTATCGAATGCCCACAATGTGGTGGTGACCGAGAGGGTAGTGTCAGGGTCTGGGATGAGCAGCCTGGGGGGGACAAGCCTGGGGGGGGCAAATCTGGGGGGCCTGAGCAGCACAGGTCAGATGCTTGGTGCCGACTGTCACCTTGGCCAGGCGATGGGCACAGCATCCCCCAGCACCTCCCGGAGAAGAGTGACAAAGTACAGCACCGTGCAGTACTCCAGTCAGTAAGGCCTCTGCCGCCGCCCCTTCCCGCTGAAATCGCCATTTGCACCGACACTCATTAGCTGCCACCCACCAAGAATATTGTTATTATTTATAACTAGGAAATAGCGCTAAAATTTCAGGGATTCCTGCTTGTGTGAGGATCTCCGAAGGGTGCCCCGTTTCAAGGTCAAACACAGGACTTTGTCAGTGAAGGGAAAGTTGAGGTTAGCTTTAAATTTATTTCTTTCTCTCCACCTAGCACTACAAGCGTACAAACAGGTGCTAATGTTTTTGGAGAGAGATCCGATTACCGAGCGGAGCAGTGAGAGGGGTTCCTTGTGTGCATACAGTATCAGCATGAATTAATGTCATATAAAAGAGTGATAAAATACTGTACTGCTGAGTGTTCTCCCACAGTAAGCAGATTTGGGTTAATAACCCCTCACTGACAAGACAGGAAAAGAATGTTAATAATAATTAGTCAACTCAAGACTAAATAAGCACTTTCAAATGCATCATTTTACTTTGCATGTAATTCAAGACGCGCTACAAAAAGGCACTTTCAATCATTTCTCCCATCACCAACAATAGTTATAAATAATAATCATATAAACACAATATATTTTCATTGCTTTCTGAAGTTCTCAGTAAAAGAAACACTCTGCCACGGCCTGCCATGCTGTTACTCTCATGGCGAGGAGCGTGACCACCAATTTGCCTCAGCTGTCACTGCCACGTTGACACTGTCACCCAGGAAGATGTTGGCTTCATCTTTCCTCCATTACCGTTACAGCTTTACTTAAATCTAGAAGGACTTCAGTGACAACCAGGACCTCTTAGTCAGATTTTTGTGCCAACCTGTGACTACCATTTAAATCTCCAATGTCAGGTTATATTAAGAGGGCTATAATACACTGTGTCAGTTCTCTTTTCTAATACTGACAGGAAAATAAAGTCTTAGAAGCTTTGTGATGTGGGGAGGCAATAGCAAGTATTGTATCACTGGCACTGGTAGCTGAAGTCCTTCACGAAAAGAAGAAAAAAACTTGGGAGCAATATAAATTTGCTAATAAGCAACGTGGAGAATTGTTATTTCATATGTCAATGTATTTTGCATTGATGTTTTGAAAGTTTATTTGAATGTGTTAATTGAAAAAGTCTTTATGATTCTATAATCTTAATTAAATCTGGCTTTTATTTTCCCACAAAAACAGCTCTACTGGACTCTGTTATTCTAATAATACCTTAACATGGCTTAGAATATGATCCGAAGGACCAAAATACTGAAATATAGTATCTATCTCATTTTACTTCTGTATCATATGTATAGTAACCATAGTGTACGCAACATTGCTTCAATGTAAATACAATACAGTTATACAGAAGGACTAGCTTTTTTTGCTAGACTACCAGATCAGTAGTTTTCCCCAAAATTTTGCTTCTTCAGCTTTGATGCATAGGTTAGTGAAAAGTTTAAGAGTTGTCTGTGAACCACCCACTGTATAAAATGGGAAAGAAACTTTCAGTTGCGTCCAGATTAACTTACCTCAGA
Source organism: Haliaeetus albicilla (assembly GCF_947461875.1). NCBI lineage: Eukaryota > Metazoa > Chordata > Aves > Accipitriformes > Accipitridae > Haliaeetus > Haliaeetus albicilla. Next base: position 29,301,627 of record NC_091485.1, read on the forward strand.
AGAACTGGAAGACAAGTTTCTGAGTCCAATATCAGGAAAAGGCTTTTTAAAAGATGCTTTCAGAAATGCAACTAGATCTGCTGTCAAAGACAACCTGCAGCACCCTCTGAGTCAATGCCACTGCCATTAACACCAGTAATCCCTAGGAATCATGACCAAATCCAAGGCTACCTCAAGAACGGGCCCCTTCCATGGCTTCAAGTTCTTTTCTGAAGCAACTGAGAGTGCTAGACGCTCTCCCCATATCTGAAGTATTGCTATTTTTACTTCATCCTGTAGCCTTGATTGTCTTAATTATCACTAAAATTGCATTGACTTCAGTGGGATTAGTCTCTCCTATACGTCATATACCAACTGTATGTATAATTTCTGGAACCATTCTTTAAAGAAGGAAAATGCGTACTAATATATAAAGCTGTATCCTTTTATATCTGGAGAATTTGTGCTGAAATTCACTAAAATGCTGACAAGCTCCCTTTCATTTTGCTAACCACTTATTTACATAAAAAAGCAAATATTTGAAATATGTATGACTCTCTGGACATTTAGTAAGCCTATGCAATATATCCAAAGCCCATGAGAGATATTTTTTAATGTAAAAAAATGAAGTCTTGTGTAAATATTTCCATAATCATCTTATGCAAATCAGAAATATTTTTCCTAATTGTGCTTCAAAGTAATAAAGCTAGTCTTCAGGAGCACAGGCTGAATCCTTTGTGGCCCTCTTGAACAGGAATGCTGTGTGAAGTATGAGTGTCTGAACTAACTATGGTCTCTTGCATGTCTAGAAATACAAAGGGGAAGAATTAATACAGAAAAAATGTTGTTTCAAAGGACAGGTTTTGATTACGTACTGGTTGCCTACTTCTAGTGCTATCTTTTACCAACTTTTTAAGGATCAATAGCTTATTATTTAATACAATTTCTTGAAAGATTTCTAGCTTTTTTTAATATTGTTTTCTCACATCAAACAGCAATCAAATTACCCCTCAGTGCATTTCCAGTGCATTTCTGAATATTAATTTCTATTGCTGTGTAATTTTTACAAACTTTCTTAAAATTATTTCCTTAGTGAGATGTGGTTATTTTTAGGTTACTACAAATTGTGGAAGAAAAATGTATCTGAAGATGTGAACAAATACTTGGTTCATTAAAAATTCTGTGCAAATTCTTTTTCTAGCTTTATTATTAAAATATAGCATATGGTTTAATCCTGACTAGCAGACATTAGTTTTGTTTCTTTTCCTTCAGTTGTAATTTAGAAGCCTGCTTGCTGTCTACCTTTAAACATATTGTTTAATAATGAAGCATGAATGGTGTTCAGGAAAGAAAGACAACTTCAAGTAGTGATATCAATCCTGCTCTAAACCATTCAAGCCAAAAAACTCTTATTATAAAATTGTCAGCGGTGTGCAACACCAACTCTATGGCTTTGGTTTTTTTTACTTGGGTTTTGTGGAGCAGGATCCTACAGTTTTACACAGGCTCATTGAGATCTTGGCATCCTGAAAAGTACAGCACCATGGAAGAAAACAGAGCCACAAGCTGAGGATCTCATTAGATTTCTGTCTTGGGAACACTGTCTGAATTTGAACTGCAGGTTCCGATACTTTTTACTCTGTCCTGATTTTGTGGTAATAAATAACACATTTAAACTGTTGTGAGCAGTACCTACTACATGCAATATGAAAAGGCCACACAATTTAAGCAAAAATTAAAAAAAGTCTACTGTTTTGCTTGAATTAACATAACTGCATAATTCAAATTCTCCTCACTGTTGAGTAACCAAATGCATAATTTTAATTCTATTTAAAATATAATTAATATTACAGTGTTTTCATAATAAAAATATTAGAGATTTGTTTGTAATAATTTCTGAATGGCAGTGAAAAAATACAATAAATGATAATTTGGAACATCATGTTTTAAGTAGAGTGGCTCAGGATATTTTTTTTTTTTTCCATTTGTCAGTGGGAAATCTAGTTTCCTTAAAACTGTTGGTTTGTGCAGGAAAATTCTAGTTTTAATTTTCTTTCAGGAACAAAAATAATTGAAACAAGGGTGAAACTATTTCATGTGTCAAACTGACTAAGATACTTTAGTTTAGGTTGTCAGCAGAAACTTGTGTCAGGTCTCACAAGAATTATACTACAATTTCCTCAAGCCATCATTCTGTGCGTTGTTCTCTCTCTTTAGACAGCCTTTTCTGTGATGCCCTTCTGTCCTGCAACTCTGAAACAGGGTTTCAGAAGACCTATACATTTACGCTGGAGTACAAGCCACAGAGAAGAAAGAGAGAAAAAGAGACTTGAATCACAGTGTTTGAGCAGCACAGGTATCACAGGTACATTCAGTGCATACAGGTCAAGCTGAGTTGAGCCGAGCAAAAACACTTTGGTTCTAAAAGTAAAAAGAGTACATTTTGACATTTCTGAATCAAATTTCTTTCTAACGGTTCAGGCTAGTGTTCATGATCACAATGATTTTTTGTACCAAGATTTTTCAAAGGGGTTTATTTGAATGCAGTAAAATACTGCATTTAAAAAGAGAATCATATATTTACTTCTAAGTCTCTTGTATCATTTTATTATGGCTTAACATTTTGACATCTTTTTTCTCAATATTTCATACAGCATGATTTTTGGCACTCACACATACCTCAGATAATGATTTAAATATCTTTTCAGGAAGCTAAGTTAGAAAAAATCGTTGTCCATCTTCAGATTTATAGCAACGATATTGCTATCAGTCTGATGACACTGCTAATTCCAGAGCAACAAAAATAATTTATCATTTATATTCTGTGTATTTAGAAACTGCTTAAGTGGAAATAAAGCAAAATTCTGTTAAAAAAAAAACCACATTTGTTATGCTTAAGCAACTTTAGTTGAAATCTATGGGAGTGCATGTACAAGTCAAAAAAGCTTCAACAGACAAAGTTATTTCATATTCCAAGTGCACTGAAATTTTACAAAAAAAGAGAACTATGACAAAATTACAATTGGTGAATGTTTTGGATGCACTGTCTGTGCATATCTGTCATATTTTCTTGTTGTGACCACTAGTTAAACAGCATCTTGTAATTCAGGATACAGCATAATAAGGTATGAAATGGAACAGTCATGAAAAGCCAATTTAGGAAACAAAAGCTGCTTAACTGACATCCATCACGTACCCTGACCATTGATATTCATCACATGCTGTTGGGCCTACCTGAAAATATAGTTAGCTAGCTGTTTAGCTCTTTTATTTTTCCTATTTTTTTAGGAAAGCCCTAATAAAATAAAATAACTGTATATATTACTTAGAGGTTTTTTCCAACTCATTCATTAAAAATTTGATTCAAACCAGTCAAAATCTAGGTGAAATAGTAATTTTGTACCTGCAGGCTTTGATTTTACAGTGATCCAGTACTGAAGATCTGGACAAGGGTCTGTCCATGTGCCAGTCAATGCAGGCTCAGGTTGTCAGGGAAGTGAATCTTGGGACACCAGACCAGGACTCAGGAGGCAAAGATCTCCCCGGGACTCCTTATAGGACCTTGGTAAGTGGTTTAATTTTTCTGAGTTTTCAATAAATTGTTTTTGAAAAGGGGTATGGCAACTTAATCTCTTCCCCTTAGGAATAGTATTATAAATTCATCAATGTTTGTCAGATGCTCAGGTGCTAACGTGTTCTGGTAATACATACAAACACATTGCCAGCAACGTGCCTGTAGCACGCATATAGAGGACATTTCTCAAGTCTCTGATGCTGAATGTCTATTAAACTTAATGTCATTTGACCGTAAAATCCACTCTAGATCAATTATTCGTCTATAAATAGCAAAATAACAGCAGGAAAGTAATGTTTTTTTGGGGGTTTTTTCTGGGTATGCAAGTCTGAGTTTTATCTTCTTTATTTCCTTAGTTAATATATTACTGAATAAAAATGACCATGGTAGGCTGTAGGTGCACCATCAATAGGCTTAGAAAGAGACTAGAGAAATTCATGTGTAAGAGACCTACAAATACAAACTAAATAGCCTCATCTGGGTGAGTACTAGGGCATGGGCTGCAAACAATGGGCAGGCTTGCACACACTTTCTAAATGACATCTCCCATTGCCATGTCAGAGACAGAATGAAAAGATATACACCCATTTTTCTTCTAAGTGTTATCAGTTAAGCTCCGCTGTCATGTGGGAGGTGCTTTCAATTTTATTACACCGAAGTTCAGAGCCTAATCTGAAAATTCAGCAGTAGTATTGCCAGTGATTGCAAATAGCTTGCTTTATCACCTTTGAAGAGTTGCCTAGTCCTGGTTCTAGGGAATTGTCTGGGATTTGCACTTTTTATAGAGGAATCATCTGAAAGCATCTGAAACAGGCTAGTCTTAATGAAAAGTTGTCAGTGTTAACATTGATGTTAACCAGTATGGTTTGCACTTTCTCACATTCATAGCTGTGTTTCCATTAGGAAAAAAAATGAATGCAGCCCTTGGGTCATTTGGGGTTTTTTGCCTTTTGCCATCAAAATCAGAACATATTTTGATTCAACAGAATATCAGTGGTCTCAAGGTGGTGGGATACACTTCCTGTAACCATCCCACACAGGAATGTGCATGTCCACAGCCCGCTCTGACAGAAGTCTCACCAGAGCCAGGTCTTCTTTTGTTCTATCACCACTTGTGATTCACAGAGTAATTCTGTTTTTATCAATATAATTTTGTACTTCAAAAAGAAAATATTATTAGGGTAAGCATGTGAAAACTACTTTGGCATCATGCTTAACATTTCATTTCTCTAAGAAAAGCCGATGTAGAATGGCTGCATTTTTAATAGTTGCATAAGACCACTGGGGAAGAAAAAACAACAGGTCCAATGTGTGACAGACTTGCAGCATTTTACAGTACTTCATATGTGTGCATTTCAGTGTAATATATCACAAGCTGTGTCATACCACACACCATAAATGTCACATGACAAAATCATCAGCAAAAGTTTCATCTGAAAAGTTCCACTGGCTTCATTATGCACACCATGCATTAAGAGCTTGCAGGACAAAGTTAGCATATATAATGAAATACCTGACTACAATATGCCCTGATTTCCCTCATAATGAGGTACCAGGAAATGTTAACTATGTCAAGAGCAGATCTTTCTCCTCCACAAAGCAAACCATTGCTGATTTTTTTAACTTTATATTCAATTGAGCTTTCTGTTGAAATCATCTGTGACTAGATTGACTCACTTGGTATTTTAAGCCCCTGAAACTATAGCTTGTCACTTCCTCGTTTATCCTGAAAATAATTTCCTTGATTAAATTTAGCTAAGATTAAAGTATTTTCACTTGTGACAGGCCTTTGACACTATACTTGATGACAGGCATGAGTCTTCTTCACAGCATTACTTCTTTCTTCTTTTGTCACCGCTAAGTACTTTTAAAGAGGGTTGGCCACGTGAAACCCCTACATGTATGAACATAGAGAAGTGAAGAGTGAATCTACAATTCACGGTAAAGCTCACAAGCAATATTCAGGAGAATCTCAGGGACTGAGGTGCAAAATTCATGTAAAACTGGGCAATATGGCAAATTCTTGGCAATATATATTCTTGTTTTGATTTGTAGGTGAAAAGAGAAAGAGAATGTGAAAAAGCATCTAGACCTTTTCCTTAGGGGGCAAAGGGGGGGTGTGGTGTAAGGGGCAAGAAGGGGAGAGAGGAAAAAAAAGAAAAGTCTAATTCTGGGAAGTGCTTTAGACCTCAGCACCATCCATTCAAGTCATGACAAGAAAAACCAAGTGCACACAAAGTTATAGGGTCAGATTCTACAACCCCGACCACAAATGAACAGCACCTGACTACATCAGCAGCCCCTCTCAGATCACCAGGAGATGCTGAATAGGAAAGCCCAGTGGTTTAAAGGACTGGACCTCACAGTCCTATCTAACTTGTTTGTGTTTTACTCAGTCAAATGGCATTCTGTTAATGAAAATGGGAACAGAAGGGACTCAACACAGGAATAACTCTACTCTTATCTTCCCTGACAAATGGCCATCCTAGCCCTAAGGTCTTCCAGTAATGAGGATTCAACAGCCTCCCAGCTGACACAAGTCCTTTAATTACTACTGGGAGGTTCAACTGATAGCTTACTTAAATCTTCCTTTTTGCAGTTTCTCATCCTCTGTAAATGCAGAGATCACTTAAGCCCTTTTTAATGCACCTTTTAAATATCATGGAATCATAGAATGGTTTGGGTTGGAAGGGCCCTTCAAAGATTATCTAGTCCAACCTCCCCAGGCCTGTGATTCATCCTGCCTTACTTAAGCTTTCTGGACTCTGTGACAACATGGGAACCACCATTTCCTTTTATCTTCAGATTGCCCAGTTTGTCTTTATTAGCTTGAATCATGTGTGCTCCTGAATGCTCTTCTCACTTTATAAATCAAAGACTTAGAAAACTTAAGAATATGTATACAGACTGTGTCCTGAGGTTTTTTGCTTTTCCAGTTAACTTGGAATTATTTTTATAAATGTATTATTATATATTACTTATTATTATTAGCTGCTTATAATATTTGCTTGGCCCAATATGCATTCCTATTTATCCTGTGTAAAACTTTTAGAGAACATTAGTAATTTTTTGTGTAAACACAACTAATGGCACTGTATTCCAAAATCAAGCATTTCTTTTGATAGTTTATCTATGCAAAGTACCTCACTGAGAAGAACAACCCAGCTAACTTCACAAGAGTGATTAATATAAAAGCCAATTCACAAAGTTCTGCAACAACAGTCCTTTAGGAAATCTTACAAATAATGACAGAACAAATTCCAATTCCATACATTTTTTTCAGCTTTGGGTATTTTGTAACATTTTAATAGATTTCGCTCTCATAAATATTTTACTTCATCATGATGAACACCACCATAGGTATATGTGAGGTAATGTCCATGCATAAGGTGAGAGCAGTTATTTTTGCTTCAAGGCTTTTCATGTGGTCTTAGATGGATCTTTGAAGCTGGTGTGAGCTGAGTTATTTTAGGGCTTTTTCTTACTGGGGGACTGTGAGTTGACTTGTGCTCTCATGTAACTGATTCAGGGTAGGCATTAGAAGAGAGTCAGCTCCGAATGGGTTAGTCTGTAACCTCACTGCACTACAGGTAAATCACCAGGACAATTAAAAGTGGAGCCGAAGGTCAAAGTATTCTCTCTGCTATACCATCATTAACATAATTTAATGAGAGGTTTTCACACATGGATGGTATTATGGTGACTCTCAACTAAGAAAATGAGTTAAATGTAGTGAAAACATATCCTAACACACCATCCAGCTCCTACGCCTATTGATAGGACAGACATGCACTCTCCAACAAGCTAGCCAACACTTGTGAAGAGCATGTTTTTCAACAAGGTACTCTGTGGTGAAATGGCCAAGGGTGAGGTTTTAGTTAGTATTCAGATGTATATGTTGCACACCAACGTAACTTTCAAATAGCCTTTTAAGAAGTAAAGGCCCTTTTAGTAGGGCCTGTAGCGATAGGACAAAGGGTAATAGTTTTAAACTCAAAGAAGGTAGATTCAGTCTAGATATAAGGAAGAAATGTTTTACGATAAGGGTAGTGAAACACTGGAACAGGTTGCCCAGAGAGGCTGTAGATGCCCCACCCCTGGAAACATTCAAGGTCCAGTTGGATGGGGCTCTGAGCAACCTGATCTAGTTGAAGATGTCCCTGCTCATTGCAGGGGAGTTGGACTAGATGATGACCTTTAAAGGTCCCTTCCAACTCAAACCATTCTATGATTCCATGATTCTATGAAAATTTGAAAGAACTGTCTCTGTCATCACAGCCAGTCCATTGATAACTAGCAACCACATTATAGAATCTCTTTTATGAGCTGACTGAAATCTGCCCCAAAACCCCAGCTGAGTTCTTGTCCCTGCACTTCCAACTGAAAATCACCCCAAATTCCACCAATCTGAAGGTTTGCTGTTCTTCTATTTCCAGCCTAAACTTCAGACCCCTTGATAATCTGTTTTTGTGCCTGTGTTGTTCTTCACTTTTAAAATGGAGACCTCTTTTTTTGCTAAGCCAACCCCTTCTACGGTTACCTGCTGACTTAGTGTAGAAGGATACACAATAATTTTAAGTATATTGGCTCATGTACCTCAACTGTGACAGAAAAAAATCACAGAATAATACTCTCTTTCTCCTGAGACACAGAATGCCACATTCCTGTATCTACAGTCCCTGAAAACTTACACTGTACTGCACCATTGCAGCTGATACTGGACTTGACAAATTACAATAACAGCAGAGATTGCTTCCATAGCCTAAGCTGCAACTTTTCAATGTAATCTTCCTGTTGAATACAGTTCAGCTGTCCAGCATTGATGAAGATTCATGGACCAAAAAAAGGCTAATATTTCTACTTATGCCAAACACAAGTATAAGTTCAGAGAGGAGTGGCTGGAGATCAGCCCTGCAGAAAGGGCTCTGGGGGTGCTGGTCGGCAGCAGGCTCAGTGTGAGTCGGCAGCGTGCCCTGGCAGCCGAGAGGGCAAACCGCGTCCTGGGGTGCATCAAACACAGCACGACCAGCCGGTCAAAGGACGTGATCATCCCGCTGTATTCAGTGTTGGTGTGGCCTCACCTTGAGTAGTGTGTGCAGTTCTGGGCCCCACAATTCAAGAAGGATGTGAAGGTCCTTGAATGTGTCCAGAGGAGAGCACCAAAGCTGGTGGAAGGGCTGGAAGGCATGTCCTATGAGGAGTGGCTAAGGACTTTGGGTTTGTCTAGTTTGGAGAAAAGGAGGCTGAGAGCTGACCTCATTGCTCTCTGCAGCTTCCTGAGGAGGGGAAGTGGAGAGGGAGGTGCTGAGCTCTTCTCCCTGGGATCCGGTGACAGGACGCGTGGGAATGGCTCAAAGCTGCATCAGGGGAGGTTTAGACTGGACATTAGGAAGCATTTCTTTACCAAAAGGGTGGTCAAACACTGGAACAGGCTTCCTAGAGAGGCGGTCGATGCCCCAAGCCTGTCGGTGTTTAAGAGGCATTTGAACAATGCCCATAACAACATCCTTTAACTTGGTCAGCCCTGGAGCAGTCAGGCAGCTGGACTAGATCATCATTGTAGGTGCCTTCCAACCGACTAGTCTATTCTGTTCTGTTCTGTTCTGTTCTATTCTACCAGCTGCACAGCAGAGCAATCCTTTGTTTGCATCTACCTAAACACTATCTGTCATGTAAGTTTTCCCAGAAAGAGAGTCACGCTACCCTGAAAAAACAGTCTACAGACAACTTCAGTGCGGCCTTGGTTGCTACACAGAGGAAACAACAAAGGAGTTGCTCTGCCACTCCTTGTTTCGTACACATAAAAGACAGTATTTCATGCTGTCAGGCAGTAACAAAACGCCTGTGTTCAGGGCAAGGATCTGGTCTGGCTTTTTTACAGCTCGGCCAATCCCACAGCTCACGGCTCGGCAGGCTTACTCATTTCTACAGCTGCAGTTGGCACCTGGAAAGTTAAACAACCATCCACACAGGAAAAGAAAAAACAGGCGGGCAGCAAACAGGACAGTGGATACAGGGGAAAGAGCTGAAAAGGGAAAGATAAGGAGAAAGCAGCTGAGTGAGAGAGAGGAGGTGAAGCAAAAGAAAGGGAGGGCTTATTCCTGGTGGTTATATGGAACTAAACAGCTTGAATTTGTTTAAGGAGCGTGACAGGAGGCATGGAGAATGAAAAAAACAGTTAACGCACATGGGAAAAATAATGGCTCTGTTCTGAGAGTGCCAACTGTTTACTTAAAGTACCAAACCCTTTTGCTAATGTACTTATCTCCTCAGTCCATTCATTTTTCCCCCAAAGTGCCTTGGTCCTGCAAGCACTTCGAAGCTGGTAACTGTACCTAATGCAACCACTCCGGTTCCAAGAGCTGTCTGGGGGTTAGGAACCCTCTCTGTGGTGTGCATATTTTGCACAGAATATGCATTATTCATTATGTATTTTGAATAATTATATGTAATTTTGATATATTCATGCACAGCCTCAATACACTGCCTTCTACTGGGATCTTTTCCCAAAAACCGAGTGGCAGCTGGGGCCATGGTACAGTAAAGAATCTTTAAACAATGCAGGAAAGATTAACGACATCATTTCAAACAACGTGAAATATTTGCATAATAGCTTCATATGGATCATAAATTAATTTCAGCATTTCATTACTAAGAAGATACACTGGATTTTCCACGTTAGCACCATTTGCTAGATACTGCACTTGTCTCATTTGATTGAATCGCTTGTCTAAAAGAAGAAACTGTACTTTTCTAGAACAAAAAAAACCCACAAAAACCACAGCTGCAATAAAGTTACCTTTGCTTTTGTAAGAATCAGAGGTGGACTCTGCTGGTCTGATCTAAAGCATGTCCTTGTCCTCCACCCCAGGGAAGCCAGCAGTTGCCTGGCACTGCTGTAAAGCATTACTCAGCATGAGAAGGGAGTGGCGGGCAGAGCTGGGGGCAAGGCAAGGTTTCGGGGGAGTCACCAAGGGCCAGCCACTGTCCCTTACATCGAGGCCACTCGGCACAATCATAACTTGCTACAATACTTGTGCTGACAACTATTATCCCTGAAAGCAAACACTCTGCCTCCCGAGAAAAGTTATGTTGGTTTAGAAGGTAATTTATTTGCTGTTAAAAGCTTATCAAGAGAATTTAGACAGATGTTTGTACTTTGGGAAAAGAACAACCTGGCGCATGCCGCACACTTTGGAAAGCCCCTTTCTTCACCAGGCACCAAAGGAGGGCTCAGTTGCTTTTATGGTTTGAAAAGCAAAGATGAACTTCCTCTTTGTTCTGTGGGTGTCAGTGAACTCTGAACTGCTGCTGTCTCCAAGGGGAAAACAAAGATCTAATGCTCCATGGATCCTCCCGTGCAAACTGATTGTAGGGGCAGAACTGGAGCTTGGTTGTGGGAGGAGGAGCGTTCAGCAGCTGCCAGGTTAAAGTGGAGGAAAGGCAAAAAGAAATTCAACTTCAGTGGTCAGTGACACAGCTAGAAACAAATTGATACTGTTTGACATTTATTTCATAACATCAGGTAAAGTATTTCTGTAAAATACGAATAATAGAAGTTTTCCATACAAAGGAACCAAGGAACCTTCCTAATATTTAAAGTATTCCTGCTCTGATCGATTAAACAAGTAAAAAAAAGCCCCAAACTTTTTTATGATGACCGAAGGTCTTGTAGGATGTGCAGGACGTGTAGCTGACCCACGGGAAGGTTATAAGCAACGTAAGAACAGATGTCTAAGTTCTGGCAAAATAATTTGCAGAACAGCTGCTGTCTCTGTGGCTATTGAGCTCTGTAAAGAAGAGATGATTCTACTCATTCCTCCTGAAAACATGTAGGTAACTTCAAAGGGAAATCAGTGCTAAGGATTTTTCAAAGGAAATTAAATTAGCTTTTTACTCTACCATATCAGCATTTAAAAAATTAGCAAATAGTTGTAGATATATGCATTTACTAACACCTCATCAACAGTGCATTGGATAGGCAACCAAAAACTTTTTCAGAATTCCAGGGAGCTGCCTTCCAGATTAAGATGAAAGTCGCAAACCAAGGTTCTTCTCTCACAGCCTTTTGATGTAAAGCAATACTTTCATGTTATGCTTAACCATCAGGCTAGGAAATGTAATATACAGCTAGAATTGGAATCTACTTCTAAATCACCAAATGAAAAGTAGTGTAACATGAAGGCTCTCCAAGACATGGTCTGCCTCATTTACCTCAAACAGGAATTACTAAAAGAATTTCACACTACTTTTGGTAACATTAGCTGCACTAGCTATGCTGGCTGTTAAACCTGTACCAAACGGCACCCCTGCCCCTGAGACTCTGAAGAAGATCCCCAGAGGATCTCAGGGTGTATTCTTGGGCAAAGGTACACATTTCCGTTTGGTTACAAAGTGATCAGTCCAGCACAGTGACTCAGTGACAGAGCAGAGAAAGAATACAGAAACCCTTAATACTGTGCATTTGGTGTACATTTGTTTCTTTGTTTCTGCCTTTTGTTTTCTTTAAATTAAGAAAATTATATTAATGCATCAGCAAACTCTGTAAATTGTGGTATTCTGAGTAAATAATACAAATACATATACATAACTTCAGAATAAATTGTGACGTAGAACTGTTTCCCTTGTGATCCCCATGAAAATTATAATTGTTGCAACTGATGTCGCGTGCAGTGTGAAATTATTTATCATACACTGTTACAACAGTAATAAAGGGACATAATGTAACTGGAAAGACACCGGTGAGGCCGGTTCCCTCGCCAAGCCCTAGCAGTATTACACACGGTATCATAACCAGCCGCTTCAGAAATTATTTACGACGACTGAGTGTGGTAACTGCCTCAAAGGAGAGAGGATGTACGGGAAGTATATTTAATTGTTTCGCCATCATGAAGAATCAGGTATGCCTACCAGTTAAGCATCATCAGTTAATCAGGTGTATCCAGGAAAGATCCCTGCCAGATAAGAGTAGGAAGGATATGGCTCGGAGCTCATTAAAAAGAAGATCACAGGGAAGGTTATGCTAAACCAACTCACAGTTTTATTTTCCCACGAGACTGTATTCCCCCCCATCAATTACTCGTTAATTTATCGTTTTGTTGTCCCGGTCGCTTTGCGTGCCTCCTTCATGCCCCAGATCGCTTTTCTTGGCTGGCGGGCGGGAATAAAAATCAAACTTTGAAGGGCGAAGGGAAACTGCGGCCGCCCGCCGGGCTGCGCCGGCAGCACCGCCGCCGCCCTCGGCAGCCTCCGCCGGCCCCCGCGGGCGGAGCTCGGGGGAGCGGGGGGCGGCGGCCGGGGCTCCCCGCCGCGGGCCGGGCCGGGCCGGGCCGGGCCGGGCCGGGCGGAGCGGGAGCGGGGGCGGGCCGGGCGCCACCTGCCCCCTCCCGGCGCGGCCCCCGCCCGGCACACTCCACCCACCCGCGGCTACTTGTGCGCCCCTCGACGGGCTGCCGCCATTTCGCCTCGCGGGCGGCCCGAGGAGGTGACCCCGTCCCGGGCAGAGCGCGGAGGAGGCGGCGGCCATGTCGCGGGGCCCCTCCGCCGCGGTGCGGCTGCTGGCGCTGCTGGTGAGTCCGGGCCCCGACGGGGCGCGCCTGCCCGCGGGGCTCCCCCGGCACCGGGGCGGGGGGAAGGCGCCGCTTTGCTGCGGGCGGGCGGGTCGGTCGTTGCGCGGAGCTGTGCGGGAGGGAGGCGCGGCTGCGCCCCGCCGGGGCTGCGCGGGGAGCGGCGGCGGCGGCGGCTGCACCGCCCGGCCCGGCCCCGGGACCGCGGAGGGCTCGTACGGGGCCCGCGGGGAAGAGCTCTTCCCGTCGGGGCTTGGCAGCCCTCCCGCCGGCGGCGGCTCCTGGCCGGGAACGGGTTTTCTACCGTTCTTTGGAAAGGCGATAAAAGCGGTCGCTGTTCGCTGTCCGAAGGCAGGTGAAGGCAGCAGAACCCGGGAAGAACGGGATCTCGGATGGGTGGGGTTTTTCGAGGCGGCGGGAGCCACAGGCATGCAGAGAAGAGTTCATATTGTTGCCGTCTTTTTGTTCAACGTATTATCTGTATTAGTAAATTGCAGTACCTTTTTGAAGGAATAGTGCCAGGAGGGAAAATGGATCATGAAGTATGATTTAATGGAAGTCTTCATTGGCTTAAGAGAAACGATACCAAATTCTTCACAGTCCAGACACTTCAGGCTTTCTCCTTCCCTGCCCTTGCTCTTTTTTAGCCATCAGCCCTTAGACCTTCCATTCTACGAAATACCTTTTCGGGCTAAAAGCAAGGAGTATGTCATAAAAAACTGAGGCCAAAGCGCCTGGTTTGCTTGATTTGGACTGATGCTTTCTAGCTGTTGCTAGATGTTTTACAGGAAGCTCTCCTTCCTACCTGTAGTGGTGTTCTTTAGCTCTTCACCTTTCCAGGCTGGCAAAATGCCTGCGGAAGTCGGGCTGCTGCCGCTCAGATGAAGGTGAGGGTGGAGGCCAGGCCATGGGCTGTGCCTGGGAGCTGCCAAGGCAGGGTTCGGTAACGGCTTGTTGCATGGTCAGGTTGGCAGGTGCTGTAGATTGGGACCTTGCTCCCTGAGCTCGGGATCCTGCAAAATCAGATTTGTTAGCTGGAGACCCGTTGCCTGATAACTTTAATGTTAGACTTGTGGTTGGCCACAAGTCAGCCAGCAACAGTTAACCCTGTTCTTTGCAGCAAGCTGGGAGTTACGGTTTGGCTGGAAAATGTTTTATCCTTGTTTTGCCCAAAAGAGCAATGGGAAGCATGCAGAGTGCTACTTGTACAAAAGTTTTCACCAATTTGTTCTGTAATACCTGAAGGCACACCATTGTCCATGCACTGGCTCAGGATGCTATTGGTCTTGCCTGAAGAAAAGAGGAAAATTATTTTTCTTAATCCTCATCATCCTCAGTCTCAGCCAAAGCTGGGGAAGGATATGGTATCCTAAGAGTGAACTGAGTTTGGTGCCTGAATGCCTCACTATCAGACAGAATATTAGAGCAAATAAAGCTGCCTTAGTTGGTTGATGTCAGGAGGGGGAGAGAGAGAGAGGCACTGCTGGGTTTTGCCTTTTTTGTTTTGGTGGGTTTTTTTGTTTGGGTGTTGGTTGTTTCCCCCCCCCCCCCAATCTGGACAAAGCCATTCGTGTGGCAGGAAGTCTAGTTGCTTGTTTGAGAGCATCAGATTAGGGTCATTTATATCTTACGGTATGCAAAGATGGCACTGGTAATTTCAAAACCTTAAGAAACTACGGAAAAACAAAACCAATCTAAAAGTAGCGTCTTCCCACACTGTCTTCTATGTTAGAAGCATCGAGAACTGTAAGTTCTTCCTCTCCTTGTTTTTCCTGGAAGTACCTCTTGGTCATCTGCTCTCCCTCTGGGCCTGCAGGCTGCATCCCTGTAACTTCATCCCTGGGTACCTCGCAGAGGTTACAGCAGCTTTCCCCATGTTCCTGCCTCTGACCCTTTTCCAGGGATGCCTGGGCGTGCCGGAGGGTAGTGCACCCGTAGGGTTGGGCTTGACTTGGTATGTGTCCGGGGCACACACCCAGAGACGTGGGCCTGCCAGACGGGCACCGCTATCGAGGGTTATTAGACTGGGAGGTTTCTCGGTCATTTCTGAAGGGTGTGGACGTCAAGTCTTCAAAAGAGGAAGTCTTCGAACACTTCTTACCTTTGAGTGAAAGAAGAGTTGACAGAGATGTATGAATCTTACTACAAGAGTAGCAAAACTTACATTTTCTCTGAACGTCTTCTGGGATTGTACTTCCTTGATGTTTGGGGTGGTTAGGCTAGGCTGGGTATGATGAAATTCGGTCCAGAACACATTAGATCACTATTGTAATGTCAGAGCCAGTAGCAATTACTTTTCAAAATTCATAGAAACAAGTTAAATTTTAAAAAAAACAAAACCCACACACAAAAAAACAAACAAACAAAAAAACCCCCATAGTTTTAGAAAGAGCAAAGGTGGGATAATTCAAAGCAGCCTAGTTTCTATTGCCAGTAATGTGCTGAAACATGGTAAAAATATTTACAAGCATCTGTGCATTGATTCAACAACTTAATATTGTTCCAAAAAGGGAGGGAAAAAAAACAGTGCTATGGTGAGATAGGAAAGCAGGTGAGAAATACATAAGATCTGGTATTTTATCCATCCTATTGAACTAAAGCTGTGTATTATTTTGGACACCAGACTTTTAGAATAAAGTGAATCTGCCCAGGAGAGACTAGAGGAAAGTGAAAAATGCAATCTAAATTCAGGATATCGTGTTTTATGATTCCTGAAGTGAGATTAAAGAACGGGGAACTGAGAAAAGAAGGTGGGTAAGATGCATTATAAGTTTTCAGGTATATGAAGGGTAATTGCGAAGGAAAGGTAATTACACTGTTCAATGAGAGCATTATCAACATGGCAAAGAAGGAGATTTGGCCAGAGATTAAGAAATCTCAATATAGGTGTTTGAGTTTCTGTTATGGTAAATGGAGATGCAGTGGATGCAGAGTGCACCTATTTGGTTGGATCAAATTGTGCTTTCGAAGCAGATCTCCAGAGTGTGTGAATCTGATCCCTCCTACGTAAAACTGCGTTGGGAGATGCAGCTGTCTGCTCGTGGTTGTGTGGTCTGTGGGACCAGGCTAATTCTAGTCTGAAGTAACAACCACAAAACATGGGTTATGTAGTGTTGGGTTCTCAGCAGCAACTGCTTTGCTCTACAAATCCTCTCGTATTGGGCTTACAAAGTAGACGTAGCTACAGTCAGTGGAGTCCAGAGAGAAATAGGAGATGTGGGCTGGCTTTGGAGTGAACTGAATTGCTCTCTGATGTCCTTGTCTGTATTGGCTATATTGCTATTGAGTATAACACAAGTTTAGGCACTTAGCGTTCATTTAGACATGTAAATGTGTGCCTTAATCTGAAACTGAATCTCATCCAAACAGCAATATGCTCAACTTGCGAAGAGCTAAAAATTAGGATAATAAAATTAGGATAAAAATTAACAAAGACTTTTCCATCTGTAAGGTTAGGTAGGCACCACATTAGGTTAGCTGATGAGGCTGTGGGACCTCCATCACTTGTTTTTAAGAACAGATTAAACAGTTGTCAGGAAGCACTTAGTGTAGTTCGTCCTGCCCCAGGGCCAGGAGATGGACAAGTAGATAACTTTGGATAGTCTCTTCAGCCTGCTTCTCTAAGTGTGGAAGATCTCCACTTGCCCATGGTCTTCAACACCAAACTGACTCACAGGAGGTGTGAGATCCAAATCTCCTGACACACAGCATGCATGAAAGACCACGTTTCTAGGACGTACTGTTTCATAGTGTAGCAAATACGGACACGTATCTTCTTGCTTGCTCAGTCTGCATCTTTACATTATAAAACTAAGCTGTGTGTTCAAAAATCTGTCCTTTAGTCACTTCCTGACTACACATGAACATGGATTAGGGCAAGAGCAGCCTTGCACTCCCTGTACACGTCAGTCACTCCCTTCTTTCCCCTGCTCTCTCGCCTACTCCTTTCATGTAGTATTTCATTCCGTTTCTATTACTTCAGGCCTCAGGTTTTCCACCTAGTTTTCTGTAACCATACAGTTGTCTTCTGACAATGCCTTCTCGGCTCTGTGTCATCAACAGATGTCATCAGTTGATGTCTATTTTTTTGTGCCAAGGCTATGATCCACAGCAAATGGTGGGCAGGGCTTTCCTAATCTTACCAAGCTGTTTAATAGAAGGCAGCTCTAGGATATTAAAAAAGAAGGGGGGGGAGGGTGGAATTTAGAATTCAACACCTGTTGGATATGTGACTTTTCACTTTTTCTTGAAGAAAATGTCATTGAAAAGTGCTTTTCACCTTCTTAAAGTTTTTGGATCCTTTAAATATTTTCCAGTTGAAATGCAGGATCCCTTTATATATTTGTTCCAAATGTGTTTATGCATCTTGTAAATAAAATTGCCATTCTTAAGCACCTTTTATTGATGTCTTAAAGTCCCTTATGAGATTGCCCAGGGACTACAGATTGAAAACTAGAATAGCAAAAGTGGTTTTTACTGTCTTACCAGTAAAACAGAATGTTTTGAGGCTGCTTTGCAGTGTTTGCAAACAAATTGATTTTTACTTTTAGTTATCTTAATGAAAGACTTTCTGTTTATAATGACTAATGGGATTTTCTCCACTTTCTTGATATGCATCTCAGTGGAAGACCTGCTTATTCTTGAACTCCAGACACTTTCATTTATACTGTGGCTCTCAGGTTTTCAATACAAGGAAGCTTCTCACCTCCTGCCTCTTGTCTCCGTTCAGTATTGAGACAGAAACACTTTTCCCTTTAGTTTACCAGTAAGAACAAACAAGGATGTTCACGAGGACATCTTGACAACTATTCACCTTCCAAAACAGTTGCAGCTTCTGTTGGAAAACCTTGACTATAAACCCAAACCCTCCTGTCACTCTTGCTGGTACAATCTCATTAGTCATAAAAATAAATTTTAAAAATCCATATCACTAATAAAAACAAATAAGATTAAGAATATTCATGAGAACAACTTGGTCTGAGGTGTAAGATCCTGTAGCCCTCACAATGTGTATCCATTAGGGAACTTAGTCCTTGCTGATTTTTGTCTTCAGAATATATACATTGGGAAAATTGCCATTTGCAAAACAATTTTATTGTGCAAGTCGAAACAGCAGTCTGCTACATTGCTCAACATCGTCCACTGCATTGCTGCATTGTGTGGGAAAGAGATAACGTCTTGGAAAAAAAAAAAAAAAGCTGTCACCGATGCAGCAATCAAGGCTGAGTCAGAGGGATGGATAGGGAGAGAACAATCAAAGAGAACATAAAGAAACACTCCCTGATTTATTTCAGTAGGAAATCACCTTTTCTGAGCCTGCTTTGCCTTTGGCATTAGTATATATATATAAAAAAAAAAATCACCTAACATGCAAAATGTAGCTAGATGTAATAGTGCTGAGAACAGTAAAAGTATTCTTTACCTATGCAAAGCTCAAAAGTTCTATTTGTTGGTTTCACTTGTAATAACCTAGGTTTTGTTGTTGTTGCTTCCCAATGCTGTGCCTATGTTTTTGCACCACTTGCTTTTTGTTACTTGCGGGGTCTTCAGTGCGTGCAGAGTGGGCATAAATGCAGGGTCTCTGGTAATTTGGTACCTTTCAGCTAGGATGAGGCACCTAACTGAGGTGTTTAAAGGCATGCATAGCTATCCTGGTGCATGAAGAGATGGGCAGTCCCAATACTGGATGTTGGCATGTAAGGTTTTGTCAGAGCAAGCATGATTTGCTTGCTAGTGTGCACATGTCTCAGCCTTGTTTAAGTAAGGGATGTATGTATGCCATTTATCCTCCCAGCAAGGTGCTAAGTAGAGAGCTGCTTCTGTTGGTTACACTTCAGCAGGTGTTTTGATTACTCCTTGCTTTTAAACGTTATTTAACCTGTTTTGTTCTCTGATGTGGTTGGTAACCCACCACAGCCTGTATAATCCGTGGTTTGCCCAGAAGAGGGAGCTTCTCCAGAGTGCTGCTGGCAACCAACGCTTGCTTCAGTCAATGGCAAATTCCTATCGTTTTGGAATAGTGCAGCATTATTCAGCACTAAAAAATGGTTGTTTAAAAATGACTATAAAGTCTGCATTTAATGAAGGGAAAAAAAATTAATTACTTATTATCTGTTTCCTGCTGGGAGAAAAGTGGAAAATTTAATAATTATATAATTATAGTGTATGTTTTTAATGTGAATGGTTATGGGTGAATTTTTGAGAAGCTATTATGGGTAAATAGTAAATATTAATTGATAGAGGTCAGATGCCCTCTTCCTTATGGCTTAGCTGTTCTTATGAGGGTGGTCATGTCAGTTAAGTTTTAGTATGGCTAAAGTGACATAGAATTAATAATGATTATCATAACTTCCATTGCAGATCTGTTTGAATTATGGAAATGGACTCCATATGAAGGTAGGAAATAATGGAAAACTGCTTTTATTTATCAGTGCCTGAAGAAGGGCTCTCTGAGCAAAGTGTCAAAAGTGTGCCTTACTTCACTTGATAAATACCTTGCGTTTTACCATTTTCTGAAATGTGAAAGCTATGTAATGAATAATGAAATGAAAGCCAAAATGTAAGTGAATAGATTCCTACATCCATCAAACTGAGTGGTGTTCAACTTTGAGAAACTTCCCCTAAAATATTAAGTTTGTAGGTGTCTTATTTTAACTCTCTGTAAATGAAATCAACTACAATTTTATGGAGGATGTTAATTGGAAACGTTTCCAGATGTTAGTCTGGAAGTCAACAGACACAGTAGGGACTAAGCTGGACAGAAGGATGAAGGGTGTCATGCAGAGTGAGCATGAGGGGTAGTTGAGCAAGGATAGCAGAGACAGTGGATGGGTTGAATAGAGGCCCGCTGTTTCATGGATTCTGTTTCAGAGAGAAGGTTGAGTACGAGGCAGTATTGGTGGCAAGGTAAACAGGGTAATAAGGCAGAAATGGTGGTTCAAAACAGCCTTAGTGCCAGACTTCTTCCCATATCTGATAACAAGCAGTTAAATCTTCCAGAACAGGTGTATCTTCACCAACCTCTGGTCATGGGAACTTGCTCATGTATTTAAAGCCTGTCTTACCTAATTCTGTCTTGATGAAAAGACTAGTGTAGTTTTCCTCTTCAAACAACTTGAGCATATAGCTCTTAGATTGTGGCTCGGAAGGTTAATGCCATTCTGCGATTTCAAAGTTACTAGCTATTGAAAGAGCAAACACTATTCAGAAGTCTGGGCTGGAGCAGCAATAAAGCATTCATCTGAAGTGGCTAAATATAATGCTGACTTTCAACCTTGTTTTTTCACAGGTTTATGATCGAAAAGGCAGGAGTGGCATGTTGTCTCATCCCAACAGCCTAGTTAGACAGAAGCGAGAATGGACAGTCCCTCCGGCTTTCATACGGGAAGAGGAGGACAACTCCTATATGAATCCAATTGCTAGAGTAAGCCCAGAAAAAGAGATAAATACAGAATACACATAAAAATAGAGATGAAAATATAAAATAAAGGTCTGGCTGCCCTAAACACATGCACAAATATTTCTTTAATTTTAAAGGACTATTGAATATCAGTTGAAGATTGGCACTTGTTGTTCCAGACTTCTTTTCCCTTCACCTTTCTCCACATTTCATTTGCCCCCATCCATTTGATCAGCCAGTTTCTTCCTTCCCTCACTCCAGCTTTTCACCTTATCAAAATGGTGTTCTAGCCTTTCCTTGCACTTGTATCCTATCCCACTCTCTTTGTCCAAGCAGTCCCAATTTTCTTCTCCTGCAGACCTCTCCACTCCATGGTTCCCAGCTGTTGCATTGTCCATCATGTTCCTCATCTCCCTGCACCAGATCCTCAAACAGAACGTTCCTGCATTCATCTCAACATCTCCAGACTCAAAGGAGTGCGGGGAAATGTGCTTTAATATTTATTTTTGTTTGTTCATTGCAAAAAACACCAAAAATATTTTCATTGCATTTTTAAATGTGATTTTATTTACTGAATGCTATTTAATCTGTTATATTCCTGCTAGATACATTCTGATCTTGAAGAGACAGGTATAGTGGTAACTTACACTATATCTGGTCAAGGAGTAACAGAACCCCCTTACGGATTATTTGTTATCAATGGAAAGACTGGAGACCTGAACATAACAGGAAGAGTTGACAGAGAAAAGACTCCAATGCTGCTTGTGAGTTGAATAGTAACTTCTTTATAGGTGCCCTCCTATCCATTTTTCATTTTTGTTCAAATGTTTGCTCTGATTAGTTTTAAAGTTTCTGCATATTTGTGAGTGTATACATGCTTAGAAGCATATTACATATGCTTATATAATGCTTAGATTTTATTACATATATTTTATATTTCTATTTATTTCTATTTTGTATATGTATTTCTATATATTACCCTCACTCATTGGACTTGCTTGTTTCTGTCTGTATTATTTCAGCTCAGAGGTCACGCACTGGATAAGACTGGAGCAAAACTGGAAGAGCCGATAGACCTCCCAATTAAAATTGTGGATATAAATGACAATTTTCCAGTGTTTTCACAGGAAGTTTTTGTTGGTTCAATTGAAGAATTAAGTGAAACAGGTAATGTTATTTTTAGAATTGCTTTTTTCATTTAGCTTTTCCTAACACATGCAAGGGCACAAGTGAATATACTCTTTGCAGCAGCATACCTGCAGTAACAAGGATACATTCTCTTGCTTGCGTAGGCCAGGTTATCCACGTGTCAATGCAGAAGTCTTTATTCAGAGCTAAGCTGGGTGGTGTGATTAAGGGAAAGTGTCCACCTAAAGGCAACAGAGAACAACACTTCCTCTTGTGGCACCTTTGGTTTGGTGTCAAAGCTACCACAAATTCAGGAACCAAAGTCCTTCAGCAGGAATTGCAGGGGAAATGCAGTCTACCTTCTGGCCTAGCAATCCCAGCCTATTTGGGAAGGACTCCACTCTGCCATGCTCATGAAAAGCCCTGCTTTATCTATGGCCTGGAGAGGTACTTTGCTGTTAAGCACATATGGCCGTGACCTAACCCTCAAAGAACAAGTTATTGGCAGTTTACCTATTGATGTCAGTAGACACAAGAGCAACAGATTACTTCCCAGAAGATAAGAAAAGCTGGAATAAAACAACCTAATAAATACCTGACATTGTGTCCATTTCAGTGTTATGATAATCTGAAGACACAAATCCTTGACCATCTACTTGGGTGAGGTATTGAGTTCCCTCAGCTGTCTTTCAAGTCAGTAGCAGCCATATGGGAATTGCTCTTTACCTGAATTCCAGCTAATGTTCAAACTGTGGCCCTGGATGCTGAGGTACGCCCTTTCCCAGAAGACAAAAACCCTGTGCCATGAGTTAAAAGGGATTGCACGATGGGGACTGCCATGTATTTTGAGTAAAGCTGTTGGAGGGCATCAATACAGAGCAATTGTTTTAATAACATTCAGGTAGAGGAGGTAGTAGTGCTCCCTTTAGAATAATGTGTGACGTAAATGTAGCTTGTTGTTCAAAAACTTTTTCTTTCTTTGTATATCTATGGTTTTCTGTCACGATTTTTGAGAGAATTCAACCTGTTGATTATTTCTGGTGCATTGAATTCTATGACTTACAGATGCGCGGATACAGTAGTCTTGTTTGCTAAAGGGTTTACTTTTAACATGTACTGTTTGGATTTAGGAACACTTCTTCAGCTTTTTTCATTAAATAAGTAAAGGCAAGAGCATCAGAAAATTGTGCAGTGCATCTGACAACATGCTCTTATCTTTGACATTATAGTAAAAATACTTGCTGGTACATGGCAGCGTAAACAAATACTGTATTTTGTTTGGTTTTTTCCAGGTACAATTGTAATGAGGATAAATGCAACGGATGCAGATGAACCAAACAACCTAAATTCCAAAATTGCTTTCAGGATCATTTCTCAAAGCCCTGGAGCTGCATTCAGTATGAATAAGGATACTGGCGAGGTTCGAGTAGCAAAAATAAACCTTGACAGAGAGGTAAAAAAAACCAAAACAAAACAAAAATCCTCCCATTTTTAATCTGTTAACAGTGTTTTTCTGACACCTGTTGTGTCACCTTCAGCCCTGCCTGCCAGGATGAAGAGCTGGCCCTCCTACCTTCCTTCACTCCCTTGGGATTCTTCCTTCGCCTCCCTTGGGATTAAAGCCTTGTCTGGCTGATGCATGTTTTTCAGGGACTGGGGGGGGGGGGGGGGGGGGGGGATGTGCAGAATACAGGATCGAGGTTGTATTCCCCATGTCAGGTCCCTAGCACAGCACCAGCCCGTTGGCTCTTGATTTCTGTCCCTCCCGTGCAGCCGTTACATGAAGCAAGGGGTCATTTCTTTCTGCTGGAGAGCATACGGCAAAGACAACGCAGATCACCATCTACAGAGCTGCTGACTGCGTCTAGGTTTTTGTAGCCTGCTGTGCAAATCGAAGTGTAAAGAGTTAGGATGGGTGCTGCTGTGAAACAGCATTGAAAGCCATGTATTGCCAGCAGCTTTACCTGTGCTTGCATGAATTTTCCCTGGCCAGCAGATGGTGTTCTGGATGTTAGCTCTGCGACTGAGGGCAATGGCTCTGCCTCTAGCCCTGTCCTGACATGCAGGTGTCCCTGGTCCTGTCCCTGGTTATGGCCACTGAAATTTTTTCATTTGTCACCTAAGTACAGTCTAACTCTTTGTGGGGGAGATGCAAAAGTTCCAAATCCTTTTGAGACTCTCCAGCAGAGCCTGTCAAGGTAGTTGTGTGTGAGATTTACTGTTAGCTAGAGAGAAGAGGAGTTATAATTGGCCATGAGAGGGATTACCAAAAATCTAATAAACATAATACAGGGAAGGAAAAAATTTTTAGCCTGGTTTAAACACTTTTTTCTTATTGTGGCAGACACAAAGTAGCTATTCTTTGGTGGTGGAAGCAAAAGACCGTGGTGGTGAAATAGGTGGGAATGCTGCAACATGTTCTTTAGAAATCAAGATTTTGGATGTCAATGACAATCTGCCTGTGGTTGAAAGTCATAGAGTAAGTACATTTATCACAATATTTGGCATGTTACTACACCTGTCAGTATCCCATTGTTTAATATGAGGTTGTACAAACTTTCTTGCTCTGGTGAAATGAGGTAAATCATGACATCTTTTTAACAAAGCGTGTTTTTCAATTGCAGTTTGAAGGAAGCATTGAAGAAAACAGAGCAAATGTGGAAATTCTACGAATAAAAGTATTTGACAAAGATGAAGAGTTTTCGGATAACTGGCTGGCGAACTTTTCATTTGTTTCTGGCAATGAGGGTGGCTTTTTTCATTTAGTAACAGACACCCAAACAAATGAAGGAATTTTGACTCTTGTGAAGGTTAGTATATTCTTCAGAGAGCCTTCTTTAAATACTAGCATAATTTACTCCCTTTAAGTTGACATACTGACTGAATATAAATAATTTGTATGTAAGCTGTAAATTTACATGGTGGACACTCCTCCTTTGACATATTCTTTGTTGATGTATTCAATAATTCCATGCAAAATAATAATTTTGTCCAGCTTTACTATTTACATTCTGTGTGATCTCAAATATCTAGTGGGGCAGAAGTCCCCAAATTTCCCTTGTTGTTTGGGCAACAGTGCTAACAACTAGGCTGTAAACTTGCCCGTACTTTTGCTCTGGTTGCTGATCTCAGTTTAAATTTCTTTATTTCCTGTGGCCACAGATAACGTTGCAGGCAACACCTACTCCATGAGCCATGGGCTACAGACTATTTTATGAATTTCCATAAATTGAAATTGTGAAAATACTTTCCATAAATGGAAATTTCTATTTTATGAATTTCACTCCCTTTTTAGTCCACAGGAATGGAAGATGCATAGTGCCCTAAGTACCTTTTTTCTTTTTCTTTTTTTTTTCTGCTGTGGTTGCCTTATCTGAAAACTGATAACTGTAAATATTGATAAGCATTATTAAGTACATGAATTGGTTTAAAAATAAATAAAATTGGAAAAACCAAGTAATATTGAGCACTGATTCACTGAAAGTAAAGACAAGAATATATGGGTAGGACCCATTGCACCTACCTTAAATTAGTTTAAATTCAATAATAAAGACATATCTATGGTGCCATCCATTAAAAATAGAGTAATCTTCCTTATGTACTTTTAAAGAGTTTGAAGCATTATGTATTGAGAATAACATGTTAACCAACACTTACTATTAAACAGTTATTATTTAATTAAGGATGCTACAGTATTATTTAAATAATATTATTTAAATATTAAATGTATGAATGTTGTCTAGATACCAGATTCTGTCAAATTCTGAGTGATTGTTTTTGGTTTGGTTTTTTTTTTATTGCTCTAGGAGCTGGATTATGAAAAAATGCAAAGCCTAAACTTGGGCATTGTTGTTACAAACAAAGCAGAGTTCCACAAGTCAATTAAACACAGTTACAAAGCACAAACAATTCCAATAAAAATTAATGTGATTAATGTGCGGGAAGGCCCTGTATTCCCTGGTGGCACAAAAATTATTGAAGCAAGTGAGAAACTGGAGATAAGACAGGTTATTGGACAGTATCAAGCCTATGATGAAGACACTGGAAAAATAGCAGAGCGCATTGTGTAAGAATCCTTTTACAATCATCATAACTGAGTATGTCAGAAATCTCAATTTACTGTAAAAATGTGCATATTGAACTGAAATAATTCCAAAGGCAATGGTTTTCTACTACACATAATTCATACCTAAAATAACAGCTTTATCATCATCTTCAATATTCTATTATGCAGAAAATAGCTAATGTGAAAATCCTACTTGTTTTGTTGTATATGATGAGAC
Source organism: Haliaeetus albicilla (assembly GCF_947461875.1). NCBI lineage: Eukaryota > Metazoa > Chordata > Aves > Accipitriformes > Accipitridae > Haliaeetus > Haliaeetus albicilla. The sequence continues at coordinate 29,327,556 of NC_091485.1, forward strand.
ATGAGTGTTTGGGCTGAAGTTGTCTGTGCTTGCATGCTGTTTGTCATGCCTATCTACTTTTGAGAGATTTAGTCGCCTGACTTTGTCTGCAGAAACATTAGGAAGAAATACGCAGAAACATCAAGTGATCAGATAGAAAGGGTGTAAAGTAGATAAGTCTACGTGTGTGTGCTTGGATTTTGAATCCTAGCTCTTCAGCTAAAATGTTGTTGAACCACCACTGTGGCTTTTACAAACTGTGCAGACCAGCAGAGGTGCATACCCAACGGTGGACCCCTCTCCCCCATGCCTGTAGTGCAGTCTGTCCTGGGTGGCTGCTGCTCAGCTTTTGCTGGGAGCAGGGATGGAGGAGAAGAGGATGATGACCAGCAGTGTAGCTCCCTCTTGTGCTCTGGTCTTGCTCCCTGAGGCTACTTGTTATAATGCCTCCACACCTAAATCCTGGCTCTAGTGAGAAAAGTAGGTTTCAACATTCAGGGTAGGTTTATAATCTTAGGTTTATAGTTGAAACCAATTCCAGTGGCAGGAGTGTCAGACCTCAGACCTAGGGATTTGGTCTTGGCTTTAAATGAAGAGTAAACATACTGTGAAGCTGCTTTTTCCGCTGGTGGTTGTTTTCCTCATTATAAATCTGTACATCTTTGTATGCAACTTTAATCAGATACATGAAAGGAAGAGATACAGCAAACTGGATCACAATAGACTCGGTCACAGGTGAAATCCGACTTGCCGAAAAACTTGATTATGAATCGTCTTATGTAGTAAATGGTACCTACACTATCACCATGTTGGGTGTAACTACTGGTGAGTTGAGGGGGTTTTGTTTTCACACTAATTGATTTGTTTAGGGTTTAGTTTGCCTTTCTACAACTATAGTTGGTTTAACCTCCCTGTCTTTAATGGCCTAAAAGTTAGGCACCTAGTGCAGTTTCCCCATAGGCTCTGTGTTTGGAGGAGAGACACAGACAACTCATGGAAATAAGATGAACCTTGGAATGGTTGCCAAGGTGCCCGTTTCTCTTCTTTGACTAGATGGAGGTTAACTTTTACAAAAAGTTTTGCAGAGACCAAGTCTGATAGGAACATCCCTTGTCAAGGTGGAAATTGCCAATATCTCAGCATGCTTATTTTCAGCGTCCTAAGTTTTCTTGAATGCTAAGCAGGAAAGAATCCTTGAACTTCTTGTGTATCTAATTAGAATTTGCCTTTTATAATCTGCATGTTACTGTGTAACCATACATAGGAAATGCTACTTTTTTTTTTAAGTTAAAATAGTAAATCAGCTTGCATTCAGAACTTTGTCAATATGTTAGGAGTGAAATACTGCTCCCATAAGCTCCAGGGAGAGCTCTTTCAACTTATTTCAGCAATGTTTGTGTTTTGGAAAATATTAAGATTTTTACTTTAAGATTAAATTCTTGCACTTTTCAAATCAATTTAATTTTTCATATTTTAAAATCTTAGATGTTCCTAAGAAAACAGTCACCGGCACAGTCATTATTCAAGTTAAAGATGAGAATGATAACTGCCCAGTTATTGTGAACCCTGTGCAGACTGTGTGTTCAGATGCAAAATTAGTTGATGTTACAGCTAACGATTTGGATGGTTACCCAAACAGTGATCCCTTCAGCTTTGCTGTCATTGATGAGCCAGAAGGGACAGCAAAAAAATGGATAATTGCATCCAGAAATGGTAAGAAAATATATTTTTTTAATTACTTCCAGTTCTTTGGAGTCCTAGTGTTGTAGTTTGTTAATTCCAGTTAAATTGACAGTTTGGCTTATCCAGACAAAAAAAAAACCCATGTATATGGAGTCAGGCATGAAGACGCATCACTTGCATTCTGCTCCCTTCTCTTTAATGGCTATAAAAGCACAAACATGTATTCTGGGGTCTGTTCCCTTCCCTCAGTTGGACCATCTTTGCTTACCTTGATGACCCAGATGTGGTGACCAGGATTTTGTGGATAATGCTGGGATCAAGCCATTCCTATCTTTGCACAAAAAGCATGCAGTGATGGAGGATGGTTTTTGTTAAAACTGAGCTTGGAGATATGGTTGTGTTTCTGGCTGCAGTTGTTCTAACTTACAAATAAATAAATATGTCTGTACAGTGGGCCTTGAAAAGGGGGAATACAGTGTAACCTGTTTTAAGATTGTCCAGCACAGCAGAGAGAAAAATAAATCAGAAATTTATTTATAATTTTAATGACTATTTCAAAATGAGATGAGCATTTTCTTCATGCATTTCCATTCATATAAGCCTGGGAAATGCTTGAAGGAAATGCTTCAGGTAGATCGAAGGTACCAGAAAACACTTTTTTCTTCTCAGACTCATTATTCTCTCCTCTGTAATCCTACAGCATAACACTGCAAAGCAATCAGCAGAGTCATCCTAATGGCCAGGTTTAGGACCAAGAAGGAGTCGTCTTAGTTTTCCTCACCCCGCTTGCAGCCAGACTAGCAGTAATTATGGGGATCACAGCTTTTCCAAATAGGATGGCATTCCCCAGTGGGAACATCATCTGAGCACCTCTTGCTTAGTTGTGACATGGCCACAGGAGCAGGTGGTATGTTGGCTCCCCAGTCTCTGCCTGTGACCTACAACAGATTATCTAAAGACTGAAGCCAGTTTTTTGCGAATTCAGCCTTTAGCTATCCGGATGACATGAAGGTTAATGCTATATAGGCAGTTGGGCTGTGTTCCGTGATAAGTCTTTGGTGGTGTGAAACTCTCCACAATTATCTGAGACTGCAAGTGAGCATGGCTGCTTTGTTACCAGCATGAATTTCCTTGATAAAAATAAGAGCACATATGCTGTAGCAGCAGCTAATTATACTTAATTCCACTGCACTGGCTGGACTTAACTGGAGGGGGCTTGTTGGGAGGCGGTGAAGGTTTTATTTTCCGTAGTTTACAGGAGCCATCTTTTTCTCCACTCATTTCTTGTCTCTTCTTTTTCTTTAACCCCCCCTTCTGCCTCAGGCACCAGCATACAGCTGGTACCACAAAACCTGAAGCTGGGCAAAACTGAAGTTCCCATCCTAATAAAGGATTTCCAAGGGTTAAGCTGCGCTCAAGCACAGTCTCTGCAACTGACTGTTTGTAAGTGCATGGATAACGGCATATGCAGAGATAAATTTATTGGCGCCAAGTCAGTGGGTCTGGGACCAGGAGCGGTTGCGCTAATCATCTTGGCGTTTTTACTTTTGCTGCGTAAGTTATCATTTCATATTATCTCAGAAGCACTGTAAATATGGTCTGCAAGGCATCAGGACAGAAACAGTCCAGCCCCCAGGTTTTATCATCTTGATATATTCTGTATAAACTCCTAGTCTGTGTGAAGTCATGGCAAATCCCCAACTAATTTTGGTAACATCAGCATTTCACTCTCAAAGGATTTCAAGCTGTGCATTTAAAAATTAATACGTACAACTTTAATATTTGTTTACGGCACTGTAAATAACAGGTGGGGAAGCAGTAAGGAATCGTTTTGGTGTTTCCACACCTCCCCATGTGAACCCTAACTCTTCCCACTCAAATCAGAGCGCTCCCTCCACTCTCTTTCCCTTGCTGCTCTTTGGTGAGACAAAATAGAAGCTCAAAAATAAGAGAAGAATGCTTGCAGTCAGGGTATGGCCATGTGTACCAGTGCTGCATTTATAATGGCAATAGTTTATTGCTTGTACTGGTAGCAGTCTAGCTGTGGCAAAACAAAGTTCATGCCATGTGAATATGCTCTGCTCCTGAAATTGGATTAAGTTCCCCAGGCAATGCTCTAGGTGTGTCATAGGAGTGGTGAGGTGGAATTTACATGACACCATGTCGTTATCTAGTAGTAAAAGAACAGGAAGAGTTCAAAATGCTGAGGTTGTACAGTGACATTTAGGGCTTGGGTTTGGTATATGAGATCTTTGATAGAAGTATAGCTACATAGCTGCATGGTCATCTGCAGGATTGAGGCCCTGATGGGTTAATTGTCAGTTTACTTTCTAGGAGACCAGCCAGGCACATGTTTCTAGGAAATACCTTGAATACTTTGGAAACTGTTTTCAGTCTTTATCAGCCCTCATACTGATCACTAGCTTATTAAAGATACATTTTGGTATGGGAGCTGGCCAAACTTCGATACTGGCTGTTAGCATGCTTTGACCCTAATAATCACATAGTTAATGTCAAACTTCTGTTTCCCTGTAGTTATTCCACTGTTACTGCTGCTGTGTCCCTGCGGCTCAGGAGCGAAGGGATTTGGTGCGATACCAGACTACAGTGAAGCAGTGTTGCATCAGTGGAACAGCGAAGGAGCAGCTCCTGTGGAAAAGGCATGTATCCCTAATAGCATTTCTCTTTGATTTCCATCCAAGCATTCAGTTTGGCACTTAGCGCCTCTTCCACATTACAGGCTGATGTTTCAAGGCTGTACAGCAGATTTTAACTACACATGAACATTAATTAAAATTAACCCTGTGAGGCTCAGTGAAGGATATGCATGGAAGATGAATTCCACCAGCAGCTCTAGAAAAACCAGCCATAGTGTTTAAATCCTAAAGTAAAGGGAAAGCAATCAAGCAAATGTTGATGGTATCTGAGCAGAAGATAGGAGTGTGGGAAAAGCATGGATGCTGTAAAGAGCAAAGCATTTGCATTTGCAAGCCTGGAATGTTCAACACCCCTTTGGGAGCATGGTAAAGCAGTGAAAGAATGGGTTATAAAGCTTAGCTTCTCCTCACTAGTTTAAAGTTTCAGGCTGCGTTTTAAATTAACATCCCTGTATGTTTGCCTTCTTAAACAGAGGAAATTCTTAATTTAAAAAAAAAAAGGCAGAAAAAGGTGCAAATCTGCAGAGGCAACAGTGAATGCCAAGAGAAGTTTGCCCTTTCTCATTATGCTACAAAACCCAGTTCTCAAAAAAAGAGCATGACACTGGCGTGCTTTTGCACAATAGCAAAGAAATAGAATTAAGGTAAAAGACTTTGATTTAGGCCAATGCTCACACCAAATTCTTGTTAAAAAAACAACAGGGAAGCCAAACTGCTAGAAGAAAGGGCCAGGCAGCACCATAGAGGCAGCAGGCAGTGCCCACTCCCCCACTTTGTGTCTGAGGAAAGCTGGCCAGAGTCTGTCTTGGAACAGCTGAGCTCTCTGGAATTTTGCAAGCCTTTTTTTGGTGGGTTTGTTGGGGTTTTTTTCCCCATGCTTTCACTCCCAACCCTTTGAGTTACAAGAAAACAATGATCTATAGGAACATTTCCATGATCTAACTTGGGAACGCAGTTGTGGAAGCTGCACCCTATTTCAGGAGGCCTTTTACTCTTTGCAGCAACATGTATAAGTGCAAATTCAAACGAGTTGTAAGGCGGCACCCTCCCTGGTCCCACCCAGTCCTGCTGCTGGTTTGGTGAGTTCCATGTGCTAGAGAGTGCAGCTTTCATGTCACATCCTAATTTGTGTTATTTATGTAGCCAGTGCTAAGCTTCATGCCACCCACTACACCGGGGAACTCAAGAGGAGCGACCAGCGGAGCAGCAACAGCAGGAATGAGTGGAGAGGAAACTGTGGCAGGAGGCGGCAGCTCTGCTTCTCATGTAAGAGAGCATTGCAGCACTATTGCCAAGGAAGGATGGGAAGAGCAAAGACATCTCCTTTCTGGTGCTGAGTGTGGAGCTATGGCAGCTAGAGGTGCTGAAGGCATGGCAGGTGTAGAAGGCAAGACAGTGGTGGCTGGAGGAGGAGTTGTGGTGGGAGCAGCAGGAGCCATGAATGAAGAATTTTTAAGAGACTACTTCAATGACGTAAGCATATGACCCAAAAATAACAGTATTTTGATATTTATACTTAGCATTGTGAAATATGCTGTTCATATTATTACAAACACAGATGAGTAGATATGTATATACAAACAGTCCTGATACAATGGCCAATGTTGTGTGCATGTGGAGTTGGGGGCATTAAGGAGTTTTGGATTAGGCTCACATGTGGGACTTAGAGCATGACAGTACTCCATCTTGTAGCACCGGGTGTTTACAAGGTCTCTCACAACGAGATACTTCTCTCGAGGGAGGTACTCGGGAATGGGATCCAGAATATTCAGCAATGACCAAGGAGCCGCTTGCCCAGGAAGAAGCCATGAGAAGGAGTGTGATCTGAATCTCAGGGACTTAAGCACATTAAACTGGCCTGTAGGGAGGCACCTATGACTCATCATGAGTCACAGCTACAAACTTTACCGTGGAGCAGGTTTTTGAAAGATAAGCCATAGATGTCATACAGTAAAGGGTGGGTCTGCATTTTCAAAGTAGCTGATGAAGGAAGTGGTGCTGGACTTGTCTCTTAGCCCAACAGCCTGGACACATGTTGCAATCCTGTCTGATGACTTTTTTTTTTGTGACCTAACCATTGACCAATAGGCTATTCCTACTCATTGCAGCTATTCCTCTTTGCATAACGCATATCATTAGTCCTTAGGCTGGTGAGCTCCTTATAGTGAAAGCTTCACTTCCATATGCCAAGGAGTGTACAGATTGTCCATCACCTGTACAAACAAAACATCCTCACACCCTAGAGCTGGCTTATGATGGGGTTCTGCAGGGGAGTAGCTGTGCAGGTTTGAATCACCACCTCAGGCTAGGGAAGAATTTGAGCTTAAGATACTTGTATGTCTCCTGAGTGCTCTAGCTACTGGTCTTCTAGGTGAACAGATGCAATAGTAGCAATTCTGCTTTCCTTCCACTCTTTGCGCTTCCTAATATT